>NC_138577.1:80813427-81413427 GCF_964289735.1 Phaethon aethereus | reverse complement strand
AGGGGATAAAACCAGGCTCACTAGAGAGGAGCCTAGGCGTAGCATGCCAGAGTTGGGGGTGAAATCAATAGCCCAGCTCAAGTGCATCTACACCAATGCATGCAGCATAGGCACCAAACAGGAGGAGCTGGAAGCCATTGTGCAGTGGCACAGCTGTGACTTAGTCACTATCACAGAAACATGGTGGAATGACTCTCATGAATGGAGTGCTGCAATGGATGGCTATAAGCTCTTCAGAATGTATAGGCACGGCAGGAGAGGCGCTGGGGTGGATCTGTATGTTAGGGAGAGTTTTGATTGTATAGAGCTCAATGATTGTGAAGACCAAGTAGAGTGCTTATGGGTAAGGATGAGGGGGAAGGCCAATGAGGCAGATATCCTGCTGGGAGTCTGTTACAGACCACCCAGCCAGGACGAAGAGGCAGATGAGACATTCTACAAGCGACTGGCAGAAGTCTCACAATCGCTACCCCTTGCTCTACAGGGGACTTCAATCTGCCGGACATCTGCTGGAAGAATAACACAGCAGAGAGGAAACAGTCTAGGAGGTTCTGGAGTGTCTGGAAGATAATTTCCTAACACAGCTGATGGGTGAGCCTACCAGGGGAAGTGCCTTGCTGGACGTGCTGTTTACGAATAGAGAAAGACTGGTAGGAGATGTGGTGGTTGGAGGCCATCTTGGGCTTAGTGACCATGACATTATAGAATTCTCAATTCTTGGTGAAGTAAAGAGAGGGGTCAGCAAAACTGCTACCATGGACTTGCGGAGGGCAGACTTTGGCCTGTTCAGGTCACTGGTTGAGAGAGTCCCTTGGGAGACAGTCCTGAAGGGCAGAGGGGTCCAGGAAGGCTGGACAGTCTTCAAGAAGGAGATCTTAAAGGCGCAGGAGCAGGCGGTTCCCATGTGCTGTAAGAAGAGCTGGCGGAGAAAACAACTGGCCTGGCTGAACAGCTTTTGCTGGGACTCAGGGAAAAGAGGAGAGTTTATCACCTCTGGAAGAAGGGGCAGGCAACTCAGGAAGAGTGCAAGGATCTCGTTAGGCCAAGCAGAGACAAAATTAAAAAGGTAAAAGCCCAGCTAGAGCTCAGTCTGGCCACAGTCTTAAAGGTTAACAAAAGATGCTTCTACAAATGTATTAATGACAAAAAAAGAGGCAAGGAGAATCTCCACTCTGTATTGGATATGGGAGGGAACATTGTCACCAAGGAGAGGGAAAAGGCTGAGGTACTTAATGCCTTCTCTGCCTCAGTCTTTAATAGCCAGTCCAGGTATCCACAGGGTATTCAGCCCCCTGAGCTGGAAGACAGGGACAGAGAACACAATAAGCTCCTCATAATCCAGCAGGAAACAGTTAAAGGACCTGTTAAGCCACCTGGGCACCCACAGGTCTATGGGGTCTGATGGGATCCACCCGAGAGTACTGAGGGAGATGGTGGAGGAGCTTGCCAAGCCACTCTCCATCATTTATCAGCAGTCCTGGTTAACAGGGGAGGTCCCAGAAGACTGGAGGCTTGCCAATGTGACGCCCATCTACAAGAAAGGCCAGAAGGAGGATCCTGGGAACTACAGGCCTGTCAGCCTGGCCTCCGTACTGGGGAAGATCATGGAGCGGTTCATCTAGAAGGGTGCTCAACAGGGCATGTGCAGGACAACCAAGGGATCAGGCCCAGCCAGCATGGGTTCATGAAAGGCAGGTCCTGCTTGACCAATCCAATCTCTTTCTATGACCAGGTGACCCGCCTAGTGGATGAGGGAAAGGCTGTGGACGTTGTCTACCTGGACTTTAGTAAAGCCTTTGACAGCATCTCCCACAACATTCTCCTGGAGAAACTGGTGGCTTGTGGCTTAGACAGGTTTACTCTTCGCTGGTGAGGAACTGGCTGGATGGCCGAGCCCAGGGGTTTGTGGTGAATGGTGTTAAATCCAATTGGCGGCCGGTCCCCAGGGCTTGGTTCTGGGGGCTGGGCTTGTCCAATATCTTTATTGATGATCTGGATGAGGAGATCGAGTGCTCCCTCAGTAAGTTTGCAGATGACACCAAGTTGGGTGGGAGTGTTGATCTGCTGGAGGGCAGGAGGGCTCTGCAGAGGGATCTGGACAGGCTGGATCGATGGGCCGAGGTCAACTGTCTGAGGTTTAATAAGGCCAAGTGCAGGGTCCTGCACTTGGGCCACAACAACCCCATGCAATGCTACAGGCTTGGGGAGGAGTGACTGGAGAGCTGCCCAGCAGAAAACTACCTGGGGGTGCTGGTTGAAAGCTGGCTGAATATGAGCCGGCAGTGTGCCCAGGTGGCCAAGAAAACCAACAGCGTCCTTGCCTGTATCAGAAATAATATGGCCAGCATGAGTAAGGAAGTGATTGCGCCCCTGTGCTCAGCAGTGGTGAGGCCGTACCTCGAATCCTGTGTCCAGTTTTGTGCCCCTCACTCCAAGAAGGATGCTGAGGTGCTGGAGTGTGTCCAGAGAAGGGCAACGAAACTGGTGAGGGGTCTGGCGCACAAGTCTTATGAGGAGCAGCTGAGGGAAGTGGGGTTGTTTAGTCTGGAGAGGAGGAGGCTGAGAGGAGACCTTCTCGCTCTCTACAACTACCAGAAAGGGTGTTGTGATGAGGTGGGTGTTGGTCTCTTCTCCCAAGTAACTAGCGATAGGACAAGAGGAAATGGCCTAAAGTTGCACCAGAGGTGGTTTAGGTTGGATCTTAGGAAAAATGTCTTTACGGAGAGAGTGGTCAAGAGTTGGAACAGGCTGCCCAGGGAGGTGGTGGAGTCACCATCACTGCAAGTGTTCAAATAATGTGTAGATATGGCACTTCAGGATATGGTTTAATGGGCATGGTGGTGTTTGGGTGATCGTTGGACTTGATGATCTTAAAGGTCTTTTCCAACCTTAATTATTCTGTGATTCTGTGATTCTGTTTTTTTCCTGCTCTGATTAATACCAAATGAGTCATACTAATTATTTTGCTGACACATTTCTGTCCAAAGGGCTGTGAAACTGCACACACTAACTGTAGCCTGCTGCTTTCAGGTAGTGAAAAATATCAAAGAGCTGTTACTGAGAAACGCAGTCTCTTATGGAATTAATTAATAGTCTCCAGTTAATATGCAGAAAAAGAAAGAGATGTTAATTCCCAATTAAGACATTTCTTTTCCATTATTATTTTATTGCCTAGAGTCATTCAGTGACTTCAAATTGCCCTTCAGCTGGCCACAGTAAGTTCATCAAATAGGTCAATGTATTCTATTAATTCAGGGTGTTTCATCTTCATGTTACCTACTCTCTGCTGAGGTAAAGTACTTACTGCTTACTAGTACTATAACATACTGACTTGCAATATTAATTTTAGTTACAGATTTTCCTTTCCTTCATACTCTAGAAATCCAGGGAAAAAAAGGAAAACTAAGGATTGTCAAACTAGTACAACTAACTTCTGGGACCTTCATAATGGAAGGAGAAATGGAATATGTAAGTTACAGTTCAGCAGAGTTCCAACAAGGCACATGCAGCAGATCAATTTCAGAAACAGGAATTTTATGAAATCCAACTCTTTGTGAGGAAAGACTGGTTGTCACATAAAGTAGAAGCAGTATCAAGTTTATAAAAAATAGAAAATACCTCTAGGTCACTGGAACAGTTCAATGATCCTTGAAATAGGGCCTTTTTCTGCCTTTCAGTTTGTTTACATTTTTCTGCAACATAGGCTAGACTTTGTAATGAGCCTTGTATTGCTGATACAGTCTCCTATTCTGAAATCCCAGAGATAACATTAAACTGACTTTTTTTAATGGCACAAGCAAGACTGGAGATGTTTTGGAGCTTAAGCCTGACTTTTATGCAGGTGAGTGAGCCTTTTCATACCCGTCTATCAGGGAAGGGAGACAGAGACCATGGATCTCACAAAACCCGGGAGAACAGGCTGCCTAAACGAGCCTGAAGAATTGGGCTTGCTGAGGATGCACACAGATTGCGCTATAGATGACCAATTGAACTCGTCTAGATAACTGTGTCCAGGTGATTCCTCCTGGAACAAAAGTGTCCATAGAGTCTGTTCCTCATGCAGTCACCCCTCTGAACTCTATAGAGCCTCTCCATTTTGCTCCCTGGACTGAGCCCGAGTTCTTTTTTAGATAGGATGTACCTGAAGCTTCAATGAATTGTTTTATATTTTCCTTTTAAACAAGCCTAAGAAACACCTTTCAAAGGTTTATGTTATATTGTAGCAGCTTGCAACTAAATCGTTGTTACAATCTTCAAAAACATAAAAATCAATTAAAAAGTTGTTTTTTATAAACAAGATTGATTTTTACAAGAAATTATTGGAAATATAGAATTATCTGTCCAACACAAACACATGCCACTCTTCCCTCCTACATCCATTTGAACAGGTTTATGAGAAGGGCCATATCTTAGGACATGGATTTTAACAAATTTGTGAGCTCTGATATAACTGACTGATGTTTAAAGGCACTAAGGAAAGCAACATCAACTATTTTCCTAATTTAAAGTCTGGCAATAACATCTACTTCTTCATCAGGAGCTGATGAACAACATAGAAAGCAACATCTTCTTTAGCAAATTAGAAATAGGTGCTTAAAGACAATGATGAGAAACTGAGACATTGTTTAGTTTTGGCTTCCTTTTCCTTGTATACAGACTCATTGGAGGCTGTGAGTGCGTGGGTGCGAATTATATTCACTGTGATTCAAAGACTGTTGAGACAAGTCAGAGGTCCCAGGAGCTTCACCGGATTTCAGATCTGGACATGATATGTAGGTTATCAAATGATTTATTGCAATGAGCCAAACGGTCCTCCAGGGGGGGAAGACCATGTTCCCACTCCATCAAGAAATGAGCCTGTGCAACACTACACAGCGGCTGTGTAGTACGGGGAGCATTTGCCTGCAGGGCAGTCACAAAGCAGAAGTCACAGAGGCAGCAATAATTAATTATTGGCCTATTAGATACTTTTGTAAAGCTGATCTCTTGACGACTGAATGCCAGGATCTAAACTACAGACTAGACATGCACCTTGCTCACGCCAAGCCACTCTTCCTTTGAATACCAACAAAATTATTCATAATATCTTGTGAGATATCTAGTTCATTTCTTACATGTCACTGGTAACCATAAAGGCATTTTTAAGTCTGCAAGGTTTGAAGTAACAGACATTGCAGTTCCCTTATTGATCAAGAGCCTTTTATTGGCACTGTGAATACTACAAATTGATTCTTTTCTTTTCCTCTTTTTGCTCATCTGTGAAAGTCAAATTGAAAAGCACTGCACTAGCTGCAACAAGCAGTTTCAATTCAAAGTTATACACTATGTAAAGGTTATTTTTTATACTACTTCCTTCTGAGGTCTTCCACTTGTTAATAACTAATGATGTCAAAACCTCAGAATCTGCATAGACATCTCCCACATTTTTCAATATAAGACTATCTCAGGGAAAAGGAAGGATTAATGATAACACTAGGTAAGAATTATAGAATTCAACGGGCATCTCTTCACTAGATTCAACAAGAGCTGAATTGGGTCAAAATACACATTTGTTCACTTGCACACACATGTCACCTTAGTACAGAATTAAAGGGTATATATAATAAATATAATATATAATATATATAATAAATATAATATATAACATATATAATAAAAGGTGCTATTTCTGTTCCTACTTAGTAGCAGTTCTTTTTCTTCTTTCCTCCATAGTCCAACAACCCAAACTTCAACAGGTAATAAAAGGTAGTGTATTTCCCCCTGACATCAGTTTATCTAAATAGATTTGGAACAAAGACAAATTGGGATGCTATTAGTTACGCAGATTTTTAATTATGGCCTCACCAGTCTTTGTCTCTGGATTTGATCTCGTGTAGTTTAGACAGAGTCCATATGATAAGTGCCCCTTACATCCAACACGGTGTACTAATATGAGGCGTTGTTCAAGCTCACTGTCGCATTTCCAAACTCAGAGGCAGTTGCATCATAGTCTTAGAAGAAGGTGAAAGTTTTCAAGAGTCTGAAATGGCGCTTGCAAAATAATCTTTTGTCAAATAATATGATTTATGAATAGCTATCTCTGAATTGTGAGGAACTTAAAACAAATGGAATACAGGAACATACATTTAAATTGAACGTTAAGAGAGAGGAATAGTTAACTGAGAATTCCTAGAGAGATTGGGAAATTACTTACCACCTTTATTATCAAGTGATACCATAATGTCAAACTGGCAAAACAGGGAAATATTTTATAAGGGATAGATATGTAGAAATGTTTGGGAAGGCTCCCAGTTAACTAGGAAGACGTTAAAAAGGGTTGGTTTTTTTTTTCTGTTTTTTCCTTATTTGTCAACGTTCTTGAGTGAACCAGGAGTGTTGCAACACTGATTTTCTGCATCAGGCAGCACTTTTGTGGTCCAAAACTTGCGAATTTCAGTTTAAACTGATTTCTAGTTTCATGAGTATTTCTAGAAAGTTTTTGGATATTCATACTTGGTAGACATTTTTAAAGTTTGTTTTTTCATGCAAACTGTCATGCCAAAATTTTTGTACAACTTTAAGAAATGGGCAATAAATATTTTATTCTTTTTTGTTATTTAAATATAGACACATATATACATAAACGTACATGCATATATGTATATACATGTACATATGTATGGTTTTACTTTAACTTAGGGCAAAAATCTCAAGATATCTGAATGAAATGAAAGTTCCACCCAAATTATTCCTCTAAGGAATATGCAAAGATTAAAACTGTGGTAAAAAATACAGGGGAGAAAAGGGAGATAATAGAGTCTAGCATGTGTGGATAGGGAGCACATCATTATTTTTCATGATTCAGGTAAGAAAACAATTGCTGAGAAATCTCTTACACAAAATTAAGTCAGAGTTACATGAAGAATCTAAGTCATCAGACTACTAATTAATAAACTACCTGTCCTTCCTCTTCTTCAAAAGGGGGAAAAAAAAAGAAAAAAAAACCAAACCAAGAAAACCAGAACAGGGATATTTTTATGAAATAAGGACAAACCTAACCAACGAAAAGCTTCAAAATATCTTTGTGTTATGCAGCACAGCCTTCCTTTGCTATTGTAGATAAGATTGCCAAGGAAGAAAAAAATTTCCTAGAGGTACTTCTCATTATGATGGTGAGAGAAAACTCTTAAAAAAAATTTCTCTGGTCCATTTTCATAAAGCCAGCAACATAACCTGCTCAAAATGAGCTGCCTTGCTCTGTGTCTCACAGTAAGCTTGAGCTGTGAACATCACATTCTGACCTGTGGTGGTATCTGTCCTTTAACACTTTTCAAAGTACTTAAAAGCAAAACAAAAGAAAGGAATTCTCCCACTGCTGACCCCTGAGCTCTGACCTGGTAAGTTCATCCCATCCCACACACAACCTAAAACCCCTCTTCCAACACGAGTGGCCTTTTTTCTGCAAACTACAGTCAGACTACCCTGTATCCCTGTGCCCCACTCTGGTATATGCTTTTAACTACAGTGGGTGACAAGAATTGCCTTTCTCCAAAATGTAAACTGCGGCCTCAATTTTCACTGAGGTCTTACACTAGCTGTGGATACTCATCCAAACCACCTCCACACTTCTTCTGTGTAGGATGGCCCAGTCAAAGGGAGTTATGGAGGCAAGTGAATTTCAGTGAATGGGATGCTTATGCCTATCACTATTGGAAACATGTTTAAAAAACCCCCTTTCTCTGAAAATAACTTGGGCTAAGTTTTACAAACATATTTACCTAAATTTGAATAACAGTGTTTGCACAATTGGCTTGACCTTTCATTTATGTGAAACTGGTCTTCATTATGCCTACTTGTTTTTATGAAGTAGAGATACCAACTTTTAAGTTATTTCTTAAAACAAAGGCTATAGTCACTGCTTAGTACTGTACTCTTGAATAAAAGCTTTAAAGTTCCACCTCAGAAAGAAAATACATAAAACTTTGACAAGATTGAATACAGTGTTAGAGAATATGGTAGATGTTTCTTTAGCAACTTTTCAAATTAATAAGAAAGTGTCATGAATTATTAAAAAAACCCAGAAAAAAACATTTTTTGCGTCTGCCAAAACTGTATGTACACAGATGATGTGAGCTATCAGAGTAACTTATCCAGCTCTGTGGGAGGTTTTAAAAACTTGGGTGTTAATAAAAGCAGTGTTAGTTAAGTGAAAGAATCTGCTGTTCAGATGACAGATATTATGGAATAAACTACTGCTTAAACATTCACGTTACTAAGTAAAGGGATCTTAAGTTACAAGGAATTCTAAGAAACTTTCTGTTAATGTAGAGAATATTCAACGTCAAGGAAAATTGTTTCCTGACATTCATATCTCTCTTTTGCCCTCTAAATGTCAGCAATGTACAATGAAAATATGCATTAATGAAGAGCTTTTAAAGTGGAAATTAAATTCTATGAAAAAAGAGCAGAGGTAATTTATCCCACCTTAACCTCTGTGGTAAAAGAGGTCCTTGCCTTTTAGAAGACTAGACCACTGAGGCATAAGTGGTATAAGACTCAAGCATTAGACTCAGATGAGGAATTCCCAAGACTTTAATTGACTGCATCCTTTTCCCTGCACCTGGAGTATCTGAATCTCTGTTATAAAAATTAATAACCTCCCATCACGATGCCAGTTCTGTTCATGGCAATGGAGATGCCATTTGCTCCGGTACTGGAAAGAGATTTATTACCTTTTGCCTCCTGCCTGTGGCAACACGGCACAGAGCTGCTGAGGTTACGAGCTGCTGTTTAGTTGGGATCAGCACCCACTGGGTCCAGGTGCTGTCACCCCGTACCTTAGCACGTGCTGTGTGCTGGATAGCAGCTCTACATCGGATGCTGCAAACCAGTTAGGGAGAGAGCCGTGAGGAGAGGGGAGGTGTGATAACAATGCTTCCTGCCCCTCCTCTTGGGCTGGGTGGAGAAATGGGATGAATTAATCCAGTATGTTATGGCAGCAAAAGCATAGCCCCATGCTGAGACTTTGAAAGCTCAGATTTGAGGCAGGACAACTGAAAATCAGAGCACTTTTGAAAAAGTCATGGCAAATAATCTCCCAGACTCCGTGAGATCCAGAGTGAAAATTTATAGCTGTGAATAGAAGGCAAACCTCTTCTTCAGGGAAAACCCTTTCCCTGACGCTACCAGACAGCACTCCTCTATCGCTTGATGAATGCCTCCTGCCAGTTGTGAGTGTCCTCAGCCCTTACCAGTTTGAATGGAATAATGTAGCATCCATAAATAAATATGACAGCAAAAAAAATGCAACTAAGTTTTTATCTTTCAAAAACGTTCTTTAACTTCCATTGCACTCAACTTTCCACTGTTAGTTTGATTCTTGCATTTTCTGTTTAAATCACTTTGTGTATGTTTTCTCCATTTTATTGCTTTCACATTTTTCTTCCAGACTACTTTCTCGTTGTCTGATCTCTGGCTTTCTTTTGGTAGAAATATTCTATGAGCAAATGCGAATTCACTTAAAATGGGCAATAGTAGTTGCAAGGAAATCTTTACATCACATGGGTGCTTTTGGGATTCTTGAAGAGGTTTCCCAAAAAGACCTCACATAATCAATGGGTAAATTTCACATTCTTAGCCTGACTGTTATATTTGTTCTAATTTGGAAGTGATATTTGTTTTAATAAGTAAAACAAAAAACACACAAAAAAATTAAATTAAAACTTTCTTGAAGCTTTTCCCGCATTTCTGCATTTGCTGAGGTCAAGAGCTTCTGGAAGTGGAAAAATGCAAGCCCTGCCAAATGGCATTGCTGTTGTCAAACTGAAAAATAATCATCTGCCCATGCAGCCTGAATGAATGAAATGTTGCCTCAAGCTAGCCACTAGTTGCATGATGCAATCCAGCAAAATCTTTAGGTGTTTGATTAACCTTAAATGCATATTTATGAACTTGAGAAATAAGCCTGAGCATTCTGAGAGAAGGGAACTCAAAAACCGTGTAGTGGACTTTCATTACTTCTTACCTACATCTCCCTTCGTTGTTGAAGTCATATCCCTATGCTTTGTGGAAATTATTTTGTCCACCTGAAAGTCTCTCTTATATGATGTTCCTGAACTATAAGAATGATAAAGAGCCTTTTGTACAATAAAAATAGTGCATTTTTGATTTAGCTACACTTATATTAGTTGCTTGAGAAACTGATTACATATTCCAGTCCCAATTCTTCTAATAAATATTGAAAAGCAAAAAGAAAATTAAGACACCACACATTATAACAGCCTAAATTATACTGGTATAACTTACATTGCAAGACTACATGCATAATTTATAACACTCCTGAGAACTTTACATTAGCAAACATCACACTCTAAGCTTCCAGTAAGAAAACCTGGGTCATGAGTTACACCAGACAAGTGACTGCATATGTCAGCCCATTGGCCAGTATCACATAAACTGTCTCTGACTTCTGCGAATGATCTGGGTTTCTTGTATGATGTAGATATTAGGTGGATTTCAATGCCTTGAATTCTTCAGTGTGAGTATGCAATGCACTATTGTACACAAAGGGTGGTTACACTGTATGTATGAGGTCAAAAAGTATTACTCGTGTTTATGTAACTACATGTCTCCACAGATAAGTTCATGTAAGCCAGGTAGAATGTATTTTTTTCTGTGGGTGAAACTGAAATAGGACTCAGAAGAGAGTAGTTTAATTCCTTGATTGGTTTGCCTGCCCAACTTACTGTCATTATCTCTCTCAGATCTGCATTTACAAGTTGGAAAAACTGTTAACTTCATTTACATATTTAGATCACATCTTCTTAGTGGCACAGACCTGAAATATTATAAATTATCTCTTCCTGAAAGTTAAGTCAACGTAGTATGACCTCATCCTTCTGTATTTCTTGTCCCTTGGTCTTTATATAGACCAACAGCTAACAATCGCTGTACAGCACGTAGCACAAAGTGATTCTGAGGAGCGACTACAGCTGTAAGTACCATAGGGATAACAATTGCAAATAAATTTAAAAATACATAAATAAATAAAAGACAATTTTCTATATCTTTCCAGTGGTGTACTGTCACCAGTTTGAGCTAGATTATAGAGTGTTTCAACTTTATGGGTACGAATTACTCCTGGGAAGATCCTGACTGGAGACAAGAGGAAAATTTTTCACAATAATAATCAGCCATAATCTCCCCAGGGAAATGGTGGATTCCCCAACACTGGACACTTTTAAGATTTGTCTGGACAGGTTGCTGGGCCATCTTGTCTAGACTGTGCTTTTGCCAAGAAAGGTTGGACCAGATGAACCTGGAGGTCCCTTCTGACCTGGTACTCTATGATGTTATGATTTTACTTTTCTTTATTTTTTAATATAGAACACCTCCAAATTTTCCTCAAGACTAATAATTCTAAGGGAGAGAAAGACTTTAGGTGACTCAGACCCTCTCTTCAGCCCCTGTTTTTTCTATTCTTTCTCAAAAAAGCCAATACATGGTCTACAATAAGTATATTCACATTTAATTTTAATTCTTGAAATAAATTCTTCTGACCAACCTGAAAACAGAAGGCCCAGTTACTCACTATCTATCTGCCTTGCATGCCAGTTTTTTGCTGCCTACTAAAACTGGTCCTAGGGTACCATAAAACATTTGGCAATATGATTTTATGTGTTGAATTCTCAACAGAATAGGGAAACAGAATATGACAGCATTAGGTACATCTCATTTACACTTGTAAAGAGTTATTTTGAGGTTTAGAACTGCTGTGCTTATAAAAATGATTTTCTAGTGCCTGAGAAGAGATCCTATGAGAATACTTTAGTGCTCCAGTAAATGCCATAAGTATTAGAACCTGATTATGCAATTATTTTGTTGTGCAATTCACCCATGTTATCATTATTAAACCAACAATGTACTTGCTGTATCTTATTCTAGTAGAAATATGATGAAAGAGACATTTTTCAGAGTGGAAGACAATATTCCAGATTTTGAAAGTGTGTCCTGGGGACTCAGTGATTTCTGGCAGGTGCATCAGTGATGTAGAAGGGGAGAGTTCCCCTCCAAGCCTGCCTGTCATCCCCACTTTCCCCGCAGCCACCTCAGCTGCTTCCTCCACAGAGATGGCCTGAGATCAGATGAAAATCAGCAGCTTATAGGTTTCCTCCCCATGGGACCTTCCTAGGAGTGACATTTTATAATCCAGGGTCTAGTTTTAGATTCACACAATAATTCATGATGAATATCTCTTAAAGTACCTAAAATAGTGAGCAGAGAGCTCACTCTGACAAAATTCTTAGAAAGAAGAAAAAATACCCTGTGAAAACATAATTCAGCAACTTCTATCACAGACTTTCAGGTCCAAGTATGTAATAAATAATAAGCTCATAAGCATGTATCAGCATTTTCTGTGGTACCAGGCAAGCAGCATTTTGGTCCCATGTTTGAACATATTCTGTTTCCCATGGAAGTTAGGGACACGTCCCACAAGTTTTCTGTTATGAATTACATTAATTCATTGCATGGAGCCAAGATCCACTGACCCTGTGAGTCCTTCTCATGTAGTAAGAATGTTGTTTCTTCACTTTCTACTACATTTAACCAAAGAATTGTACATAGGAATGGATAAGCTTGGTGACCTGTGAATTTATTTAAAACCACAGGTTATATTACCAAATTTTAACTTCGGACAAGTGCCCTGAAACAAAAATCTAAGCAAGTGTTGCAGGAAGATTTTAAAATATCCTATTATCATATAATGTCAAAGAAAAAGGATGCTCACCTTTTCAAACTGCAGTGTTGATTTGGTAGATATCACATATGACTCTGAAGATCTGCACTGACTTAAAGAAAGGAAAGACTTACTCTTTATACCTGAATATAATGACAGAAAATAACCCCACAACCTTTTGATACACTTTGTTAATGGCTTTATGGATTGATGGTACACAAAAGTTGAAATCATATTTCAGTTACTTGGTGATATTATGGAAAATGATAGGGAAACATTAATTCTGGATTGCTGAAGTGAGTTCAATGTAGAAAACAACAGAATTAAGACTTCAGAGTAGTATATTTTCTGTTGAACTTCACAGCTCTGAATTTGGCCCAGGGAATTCAGGGTTCATTCACAAAACACAGTGAGAGGTGTTATAGAAAACAATTTTTTGTAATTTCTGGTTGAAACCTCAAGGCATATGAGAGCTAGACACAAAGTTTTCTCTTATACACAAACTGTTTTTCACAGTAATACAATGATGTATTTTTGCAAGTCAGGTAAACTTCCCTTGCAGTGTCTGGATGAAGGCAGCCAAAAATTTCCCATGTTCCCGAAAAAAAAAGAAAAATGTATTTTAAGAGTTACTGAACAGGAGTGAAAAAAAATATTCTGAAGACATCATATCTGCCATTTCTCAAAGAATTGAAAAAAACCACCTTGAACGAAAGTAATGATTTATTCTTGCAGCTGTCTTGTATTTCCTGTGGCTGACTGAAACAACTCATTCTTCAAATACATTTATTCCATTGTCTTTAAGGTGACTGTTCAAGTCATAGCCTCAGCAAATTACATTGATTGTTAATCAAGTGTAAATAATTAAAACAGGCAGTCAATAGAGTGAAATCGAATTTAGTTGCTTTAGGCTGCTTACCTGTCCATGTTGTTCAAGATCGTTTGGTATAATAGGATGGAGACTTTAAGAAAGGAATAATTCAGGCCACAAAGAAATATTTTTAAATGTGGGCATGCCTTTAGATAGCACTGTGCTATCTAAGCAACACCAGATCAAGAGTTGTAACTCATTTATATCATGTGAGGCTGATTTTTCCTCCTTGAGGAAATTTTGGCTTGTGCCATGTGGCAGTTTTTCAAATGTGCATGTTGAGGGATCTGCTTTAGGAATGACAAAATGAAGAATACGAGTAGAAAATTCTGGCTTTTCTCGCAACGTTGTGCTGCAGACTCATATTGCGGGCTTTGGATTCAGCACTGCCCCTGGTCATCAACCTATTCTTCTGTCTTCATATATCTTCATACTGAAAATACTGTGAAATAAGTTTTCTGGTGTAGAATTCATACAGAGTATGGCACAAGTGAAACCAACACCAGCTGGATACTTCAAGGTTTACTCCTTACCTACAGTCAGTAGTAAGGAATAAACTTACCTGCCGCATCTGCCAGGTGTTTTCTGTCTGTAGGACACATACTACTGTGTCAGTCCATTTTTGCCCTCTGTTCTTACTCTGCAGTTTCACCCTAAACACTTGTGTATGCACAAAGCAGCCAACAAACCATGAAAACCAAGAGGGACACAACAGGACTGTCCTGTGACTTTGCCATCTCCTGAGTGCCATGTCAACATGAATGGCAAATGTAAGACGTGCTCGTTCTGAGCAGAAATACAAAAAGAAAAAAAAGGAAGGAGGGAGGAAATAAAGAGAAGCCCTTCCCCTCCTGGAGCCTCCTCCACAGGAGCAGCCTTGCAGGTGGTACACACATGTTTCCTGACGAAGTGAGGACACCAAGCTAAATACATTCTTACAAAGACGGTTTCTTTTCTTCTTAGGACAACCAGCGAATCACTCCCACAGATATAAAATCATACTGTTGTGTGTCCCAGGTCACAAGGGAAAAATGCTTCCTACTTTAGAAGTGATTTGCTGCTCAGATAAGTAACACATTTCAAATGGACTAAATGCCACCCAGTTTTTAATAAAAGTCACCATGGCAACCAGTTTTCTTCATTCTTAAAGGATGCACAGTGAGAAAAGTACTCTGGAGAAACAAACTTTAATGTATGCAGGAAAGAGAAAGAATTCATTCATAGAGAAAGTAGTAACTAATAGATAAGATTCACCTTTATACTTCTTATATAGAACATTTCAGAGACTGTAAAGAACTTATTGAATCTAGATATAACCATTTCCTCACCTATAAATTGGAATTAATGACCTGATCTTGATGCAATGATTTTGTGTCTGCAGAGGTGTTTTGGCTAGGCATGTAGTGCTTACTAAAAAAAGAAAAGCAGCTTACTCAAAATGGTTAAGGATATGTTAACTTATAACATATTATAAGTTCTGTCTTGTTGCTTTAAAACTTTTGCTTACTTGCTTGTTTTGATTTTAAGTTTCCCACAGGAAAAAAAACAAAACCAAAACCTCCACCAAGTTCTATGTAACAGATGTATAAAACTTCATATATTAACTTTTTTTAGTATGTTTGTTTTCTTTCCCCAGGAAAAATGTTTCATAACTATAGAAACATAGAATCATTGACTAAATTGGGTTGGAAAGGACCTTTAAAGGTCATCTAGTCCAACCCCCCTGCAGTGAGCAGGGACATCTTCAACTAGATCAGGTTGCTCTGAGCCCCATCTAACCTGACCAGGAATGTTTCCAGGGATGGGGCATCTGCCACCTCTCTGGGCAACACGTGGCAGAGTTTCACCACCCTCATTGTCATAAATTTCTTCCTTAGGTCTAGTCTGAATCTACCCTCTTTTAGTTTAATCATTACCCCTTGTCCTATTGCTACAAGCCCTCCTAAAAAATCTGTCCCGATCTTTCTTACAGGTCCTCTTTAAGTACTGGCAGGCTGCGATAAGGTCTCCCTGGAGCCTTCTCTTCTCCAGGCTCAGCAACCCCAGCTCTCTCAACCTGCACTCACAGCAGAGCTGTTCCAGCCCTCTGAACATTTTTGTGGCCTCCTCTGGAACCACTCTGACAGGTGCATGTCTCGCCTGTGCTGAGGGCTCCAGAGCTGGATGCAGGACTCCAGGTGGGGTCTCACCAGAGCAGAGCAGAGGGGCAGAATCCCCTCCCTCCACCTGCTGGCCACGCTGCTTTGGGGGCAGCCCAGGATACGGTTGGTCTTCTGGGCTGTGAGCACACGTTGCCGGCTCATGTCCAGCTTTTCACACACCAGGACCCCCAAGTCCTTCTCGGCAGAGCTGCTCTCCATCCCTTCATCCCCCAGCCTGTGCTGATACCAGGGGTTGCCCCGACCCAAGTGTAGGACGCTGCACTTGTCTTTGCTGAACCTCATGAGGTTCACACAGTTCCATTCCTCGAGCTTGTCCAGTTCCCTCTGGATGGTATCCCATCCCTCAGGCGTGTCAACCGCACCACTCAGGTTGGTGTTGCCTGCAAACTTGCTGAGGGTGCACTCGATCCCACTGGCTATGTCAGTGATGAAGATATTAAGGAGTACTTGTCCCAGTACAGACCCCTGAGGGATACCACTTATTACTGATACCCATCTGGACATGGAGCCATTGACCACTACCCTCTGGATGTGACCATCCAACCAATTCTCCATCCACCCAACAGTGCACCTATCAAATCCATATCTCTGCAATTTAGAGAGAAAGATGTTGTGGCAGACCATGTCAAATGCCTTACAGGAGTCCAGATAGATGACATCCATACCTCTTCCCTAACAGTGAACTGCATTGTTTGTCAAGTCTGGAAGACGGACATATGTGCAGCAATACTTTCCTGGAAAAAACACAGTTTATTTTAGGAAACATTTCTGTCTGATGTAGGTAGATCTGTCTTGCTGTCTGATCACAGTCTGTTGTGTAGCACTGAAACACGACAATTTTACAGTTTCTGGATATGATGTAGCCCTGGGAAGAACTGGGCTGACGTGAAAAAGGGTCTAGATAAGGATACTGCTGCTCATATTTGTAGGACAGTGAAGAAAGCTGCCAGCATTGAGGAAACTGTGTCCTTGATCTAACAAGAGGTAGGTCTTCTCCTGCCGGGACTGGAGGCAACAGACCACAGGGATCTAACCAGTTACAAAATCACTAATTATTGAGGAAAACTGCAGGAAATAAAGAATTTGACAGCTCTGAAAGAGCCCTGCTCTTCCAAATATGTCTTGAAGAAGTCTATTCACCAAGCTCTCTCTGCTCCTGTCACTTGATCTCCTTTAGTCCTAATACTTTCTTTACCTCAGCCTGAACCAGTACACAGTTTTCTGAACTTATATTTGCTAACAGAGAGGTATGCTGGCCATTTTCTGATACTTGTGATTGGCCCTGGATGATCTTGCACTTCTCTACAACCAAGGTCCAACCTAAAGCTCATTGAAATGAAGACCCTTGGCTCAGTCCCCTGAGTGAATGTGAGCGATATCAATCTTACACGGATTTCAGAAGGGTAGGATCCTGCAGCAACTCAAATGTGGCAGCTGCACAACTACAGCATCATCCTCTCATCAGAACAAATGTGCCCATTCAGAGAACCCAGATGTTCGCTTTTCTCCCAAGAAATGCTCTTTCTCACCTTTCTTATTTAGACCAGAACCAGCTCCCCAGCAGATGCTTGGGCAGTCTTGAAGGAAATGGTTCTTGCTGTGAAGAGTTCACAAGTTAAGACGACATGTTAAAGTAGGCAGAGTTAACAGAAGAGTGATGAATAAGGGAAAAGTGAAGCTTGATTCACTAAAATGCTTCCATCAGCAGAGGGATTTTAAAAGGGTCTTAGTTTCTAGAAGGGTGTATGTTTATTCAGTGAGTGCAGATGAACACAACCATGAGAAACAATGCTTAAACAGCATTTGAAATACTGTCTTCCTTCACTGCAGTTGCAAAATGTGGCATTATTTTGTATGTTATTCATTTATAAACCACTTCTAGTTCACTTCTGTAAGAACATAATATAAAACATGTCTTTTAAAATGTATTACAGATAGAGGTGGGAAAGAAATTACTGTTTCTATTTCATGCTTTTCCGCATTAAAACTTTTGCCACTTGAACAAAATATTAAGTATAGACCTTTATTTTCAAAACCACTCCTTTTTCTTTCAAAATCTTGAATAGGAAAAGATGATGTACAGAGATTAACATGGTGTATAAAATAAAAATAAATTTATTTTATTCAGTTGTTTTGATCACTATTTATTTTTTTGAATGTCAGTCTTGATTGTTTGCATTTCCTTTAGTTAAGTTCTTTCTGTGGCAACATTTGGAGTATGAACATTTTCTTCTTCTCATAAGCTGTTTAATAACTGCCATTTTTGCACTTGTCAATGCCTATTTTAGATTTGTGATGTCAGAGAATGTCAGAAACATTTAGTGAGAAATATTCAGTTAAATTTCAGCCCTCTTCCCCCCCACTTTAAACAGTGGACAGGACCTGCCGGTGATAGCACATGAAGGGACGCATTGCTCCTTTAACACTCTTTCCGTGTCATTGGGTCGAATGAACAAATCATCAGCCTGAGGTGCCATTTTCATCTTCGGTCCCTATAGCCTGTGTTTGTGTAACAGAGGAACAGTCGCAGAGCTGGCATCTGCCTCCTACCCTTCACGCTTCGCAGACCATCTATATGCTAGCTCTGCAAAAGCATTTGGTCGCCCACAGCAGATTAGCCATTCCCCAAAAGTGCTAGAGGAAAAAAAAATTAGTGAAAGTGCTGTGCCATGACGGCCTGATTAATAATTATGAGCTATTGCTGCCTGTGTTTTGAAGGTGTCAGGTAGAACCTCACTTATGTTATGAGAACAGAGATACCACTCATAACACTCCAGCAGAAGCAGAAGTACATCAAGGCTTCTCAGCTGGACCTCTAAAACAGAACCGATCCTCCAGGATGAGGGACCACAGTTTATGTGGGAAGAGAAGGAAAGTGGAAGAGCCAGGGCTGACGCACACGGTCTGTGGCTCTAAGCAGTTTCTTCTGCTTGAATCCATCACTGAGCGAACCTACCCATTCCCTCTTACACCTGCATATTTAAACTGTCGCTAGGTTTTTGTTTGGTTTGCTTTGCTTTGCTTTGTTTACAGTATGTTTGGGAAAGCCCTCAAGTGTTTTAAGCCTAGTGCCCTGATGAACCCGCCGTTGTTTTTGCAGCTACGTCTTCTCAGCTATTCCGTGAAGAGAGTGCTTCTCTCAGGGGAGATAAGACTAAAATTATGGAGGTACGACATGAGCCAAAATTAACTTGGCATTGAGGAAAAGTTGGTTGTTAAGACCTGTCAAAAGTCGCAATAAGTGTAGTCTCATTTTAATAACAGAATCTTGTAACGTGTATTCTATTTTGGTAACAGGAAGGTAGGATAATCCATCACTTCTCGGACTGCTGAGGTAGGCAAACGAGTTTCCCTTCCACCCCCGTTTATTCCCACCTGCCCAAGTCTTGGGCACCTCCCAAAAGTGCTGCTTTTGGGTGGCTGCTCCCGGGCTCAGAAGTGCCATTTATAGGAGAAATTCCACGGCACTTAGCTGAAGAGATAACGTACACACTGGCATTAGCACGCGGAAGGAAGAACAAACATTTCACACACATGCTCTCCACATGCATTTCGTAAGGTTTTCGTTATTTATAAGCCTTCTGAAAGGGCGTTGCATTTACTCATAGGTATTAACAATATAGAGTTAGTGGGGAAAAAATGAAGTGCTGTTTGTATTACCACAAGGACTGCAAAAGCAAGCACAGAGCACTGTCCCTTCCTCTCTCCTCCCGTGGATCCACATGCAGATTTCTACCTTTCCCTTCCTAATTTAGGATACAAACCAGGCCAGGATCACAACTCTCCCACGACAATATAATTTTACTGCGTAGGCCCAGTCACTGTGGACTGAAAGATTCTGGGTAAAATCCAGAGAAGATACAAGATTTAAGAAGTTTGTATCAAATTTAAGTGTGGGAAAAAGTGCACAGGGAAATAGTTCAGTTTTCCTCCCACTTTATCACATTTTTCCTGTTGATTCATTCATTTTTTTCTTCTCATATTATAGGAATACCAGTCAGAATGTCAGTGTCATGTTAATGACATTTTCACCACCATTTAGAAAAGCAATTTATCAGAACATTTAAGACTATTCCTTTAACTTTCAGCTACAGTTGAAAAATATCCCTATTTATAAAGTACTGAAACTGAGGTTTCTCTGGAAACAAAAAATATGTTAATAAAAATTAATTTAATATGTACTTTAAAAGTTAGGGTTATGTACAATTGGGATGACCATAATAATTTTTATTCTTACCTCTTTCTCCCAGGGTTATTTTATTTTGCGTTTAAAATTCTGTCCCCTTTTATGTTATTTTCTGCAAACACCCCATTTTGTCCAAAAGACTTTTCCAATGAACATTTGGTGAAGCTTGTTATAGAGTCAGATTTATTCATGTTATTCCACCCACCTAATGAACCAAGTAGAGACTTCAGACTTTCTATTTCCCATTGAAAGCACTTAATATTTGTGGGATTTCACCTAAAATACAAATAATTGTGTCATTACAAGGTTGAAAAAGCAGAGTGATATCAGACAACTCACAGCAAGTTTAGTCCTATCATTTCTAGGTACCATCAGGAAGGACATGCTCAAGCTGGTTTTAAAAGGAGTGTTTATCTTTCCTCTGTAAGATAACTAAGCAACCTAAATTAAAAAAATCAGGAGAGGTGAAGTTAAAAATTTGAATGATAGACTAAATTTTCTCAAAATGGAGGAGTTGCAACTTATGCTATAAACAAAACTGTGACATTATGTTATTATCTCCAAGAAAACATAATTTGTGTTCTCTTTGCTACCAACTATGAAGTTCCTATGATGACTGTATATTCTGTGAGAATCCTGCCAACGTTTAGAGAGTAAGTCAGCTAATTTTCACTGGGGCTCTTTAACAGTTTAAAGAGAAATCAGTACAGGGCAGTCCATCACTATCTTGAAGGCCATATCTAGTTTATGTACCTCTCACCTATTTACATGCACAGAGTCATCAGTGGGGATGACCTCAGGACTTTCTTTTTTTACTTTTTAATGGAAAGAGAGGATACACAGAAAGCTACTTTAAATACTATTATGGATATGCATTTGTATATGTGTGCATATATACACATTCATTTATACAGCCCACCCAAATATCTATATATGTGTGTGTGCATGTTTACATTTATATATATAAATTTGATTAACTGAAATATAATTTCAGAATGCTAAGCTCTTTAAAACCTATTGACATTTTTCCTCTAATTTTTCTGAGCCTTGGAAAAGGTCTGGCATGGTTGTAAGATCACTTAATAGGATTCTGTATCAGCTGTAAATCCAATGACGTGAACTGAGGAACAGCTCCGTCAGCCTGGTATATCTTATTGCATCTAAACCTCCGCTCAGAGGGCACTGCACAGACCATACACATCTGACTAGTTACTTCAGTCAGTATTTGCACAGAGGCCCATAGACGACTAAATATCCGTGTTAAAATATACTGTGTTAAGGTGTCATCCAGCACTAATGTTCAACCAGAGCATCATAGAGAAACAATGACATAATGAAGTTTATGTTAAGAAAAATGGAGTCTACAAGAGGTTTCAGGCTGGAGAGTTCATTCAGAAGTTAGGGAAGCTGTGAAATTATCCACACTTGCTTCAGTGAGCTTCAGACAAGGTCTGAACACCTCAGTCTACAATGAAGACTGATGGAGCCATAGCATGGGCTAAAGGAGGTGAGGACAAGAGGTTACAGAGCTGCTAACTCCTCAGACAGCCCTTGGAATGTGCACAATGTGTTAACAGCCTTCTATACTGTGAAATACTGTGGCAAATTTAATATGAAAAAACACCACCTTTCTGCAGATATCTTGAACCACAGAACAGAAGGCATCACTGTAGTCTTCCTATGGAATTCTGAAAGACTGTTCAAGGAAAACCACAAGAGATAGCAACCGTGCTAAATATTTCAGGATTTTAGAGTAATATCTATAAAACTCAGCTACATTCCTTGAGAAGACTAGCGGTCTCAAGCCCTTTTTTCATTAGAGGATGGGGACCTTTATTAGTAAAAACATGAGACTGAAACAAAAAAACCCCACAAAATGGTGGCTCTGTATTGTTACGTTACAATGATTTACCTGAAAAACCTTTGCAGTGGAGGTAAACTGCAGAATGGATGCAGTCCTAAGTCAGCCCCTTAATTTTGATCTTCTACGTAACAGAAGATTTCCTGGTGTCCCCTGGCAATAGGTTTCCCCGTATTCATGTATCACCAGGAAATCAGAGTATGTGGGGGAGATACCTGGGATGCAGAGAAACATGAACATCCAGATGCAAGGTCTGCAAGGTGAACCAAAACCTCTCTCCCACAGCACAGACAAGGTCTGCACTGTTCCTATCTGCTATGAGCCTTTTCAAGTATTCAGGAATCCAGGGTCTCAAGCAATTCAGTTTCATCGCCTTGAGAAACTAGGTCAAGTATTGTGTATGCAAAGTGAGTCTTAAAACGATGAAAGTAATTGCTATTTTAAATGGGGAGCAGCATGAAACATACCTTTTCAACAATCTCAAATTAGTCTACAGCAGAAACCCATCCCTTCAACCTGGGACAGGAGGGAGACATGGTAACCTTTCTTGTTAACCTTTTCCATTGACGTTACACCGGAAAGTTCCAGGTGAAACTGAATAAATGACATTAGTATAGTATTTTTAATGTTTTCAGTGGAAAAAATGGATGTATCTGTGCATGTCAGCTGTGATTACAAGTCAGAGCATTTATCACAGAATCATAGAATGGTTTGGGTTGGAAAGGACTTTTAAAGGTCATCTAGTCCAACCACCCTGCAATAAGCAGGGACATCTTCAACTAGATCCAGTTGCTCAGAGTCCTGTCCAACCTGACCTTGAACGTTTCCAGGCATGCAGCATCTACCACCTCGTACATCTAAAGTTCTTATTGTGGTGATCACCTTTTTGAAAATTAAATATATGTCCTCATTAGTACACTAATTGCTGCCTGGGACCATTCCTGGATACAGAAAAACAGCTAGTGATACCAGTGATTTATTAGGTCATTCTCTGGCACAGCGTTGGTCTCTGCTAACCACCAGGTTCTTCCATAATTCCTGGGCATGATACGACAGCAAGGAAACTCCAGGGGCCATTACTAATTGGCAATTTGTTTTAAATTTTTGTTCTGGAAAGAACGACAGCTCATAATGATCAACCATGATCTGCTGTGTTCCGGTTCATGTCAATGTGCAAAAAGTTTCCAAATATATTGAATTTTCTAATTTAGATACAGGCTGTTTTCTAGCTCCATGTTAAAGATTACAGTGTTGGGAGGAACATCTGTATATCTGTATGTTTACTTTTCCCCAAAATACTCTCAGGTTTTGTTTATATACAAAATGTTTTCTTTTTTAAACACCAACATTTTCCAACAAGTACTTCAGCTATTTTTTGACTACTGCAATGACTGAGGACAGAGCACAAGCTGTAAGACTCAGTCACATCACCCAGAGCATTGTTTTTACTTTTCTGTATAAAATGTGTTATGTCAATCTCATTTTTTATATTAAAACCTAACTGGAGCTGAGATGTTAGAAGAGGTGACCTGAAACTTTTCCTGTTTTGCAGGCAGGGGTGTGGAGCTATTTACTGCATAGCTGTCAGAGATCAGGATATATATGGGGTGAGTATGTCCTTGAGAGGAAAACATGACTTCTGTCGCCCAAATATATATGCCTAGCATTGTTTTTAGATGGCATATCTTGCTTGGCATCTATCTCTCAGAATCACAGAATCACAGAATCATTAAAGTTGGAAAAGACCTTTAAGATCATCAAGTCCAACCATCAACCAAACACCACCATGCCCACTAAACCATGTCCTGAAGCGCCACATCTACACATTTTTTGAACACTTCCAGTGATGGTGACTCCACCACCTCCCTGGGCAGCCTGTTCCAATGCTTGACCACTCTCTCTGTAAAGAATTTTTGCCTTAGATCTGATCTAAACCTCCCCTGGTGCAACATTTCCTCTCATCCTATCACTAGTTAAGTGGGAGAAGAGACCAAAACTCACCTCACCACAACCCCCTTTCAGGTAGTTGTAGAGAGCCATGAGGTGTCCCCTCAGCTTCCTCTTCTCCAGACTAAGCAACCCCACTTCCTTCAGCTGCTCCTCATAAGACTTGTGCTCCAGACCCCTCACCAGCTTCATTGCCCTTCTCTGGACACGCTCCAGCACCTCAGCATCCTTCTTGGAGTGAGGGGCCCCAAACTGAACACAGGATTTGAGGTGCGGCCTCACCAGGGCCGAGTGCAGGAGCACGATCACTTCCCTACTCCTGCTGGCCACACTATTGCTGATACAGGCCAGGACGCTGTTGGTTTTCTTGGCCACCTGGGCACACTGCCGGCTCATGTTCAGCCGGCTCTCAACCAGCACCCCCAGGCCCTTTTCTGCTGGGCAGTTCTCCAACCACTCCTCCCCAATCCTGTAGCGATGCATGGGGTTGTTGTGACCCAAGTGCAGGACCCAGCACTTGGCCTTGTTAAACCTCATACAGCTGATCTCGGTCCATTGATCCAGCCTGTCCAGATCCCTCTGCAGAGCCCTCCTACCCTGCAGCAGATCAACACTCCCACCCAACTTGGTGTCACCTCCAAACTTACTGAGGAAACACGCAATTCCCTCATCCAGATCATCAATAAAGATATTGAATAAGACCGGACCCAGAACCGAGCCCTGGGGAACACCGCTTGTGACTGGCCGCCAGCCAGATTTAATGCCGTTCACCACAACTCTCTGGGCTCGGCCATCCAGCCAGTTTTTTACTCAGTGAAGAGTACACCCGTCCAAGCCACAAGCCACCAGTTTCTGCAGGAGAATGTTGCAGGAGACTCTGTCAAAGGCTTTATTAAAGCCCACGTAGACAACGTGCACAGCCTTTCCCTCATCCACTAGGCGGGTCACCTGGTCATAGAAGGAGATCAGGTTTGTCAAGCAGCACCTGCCTTTCATGAACCCATGCTGGCTGGGCCTGATCCCTTGGTTGTCCTGCACATGCCCTGTGAGCACCCTCAAGACGAACCACTCTATGATCTTCCCTGGTACAGAGGTCAGGCTGACAGGCCTGTAGTTCCCAGGATCCTCCTTCTGGCCTTTCTTGTAGACGGGCGTCACATTGGCAAGCCTCCAGTCTTCTGGGACCTCCCCTGTTAACCAGGACTGCTGATAAATGATGGAGAGTGGCTTGGCAAGCTCCTCCACCATCTCCCTCAGTACTCTCAGGTGGATCCCATCAGGCCCCATAAACCTGTGGGTGTCCAGGTGGCTTAACAGGTCCTTTAACTGTTTCCTGCTGGATTATGAGGAGCTTATTGTGTTCTCTGTCCCTGTCTTCCAGCTCAGGGGGCTGAATACCCTGTGGATACCTGGTCTGGCTATTAAAGACTGAGGCAGAGAAGGCATTAGGTACCTCAGCCTTTTCCCTCTCCTTGGTGACAATGTTCCCTCCCATATCCAATACAGAGTGGAGATTCTCCTTGCCTCTCTTTTTGTCGTTAATACATTTGTAGAAGCATCTTTTGTTAACCTTTAAGACTGTGGCCAGATTGACTTCTAGCTGGGCTTTTGCCTTTTTAATTTTTTCTCTGCTTGGCCTAGCGAGATCCTTGTACTCTTCTTGAGTTGCCTGCCCCTTCTTCCAGAGATGATAAACTCTCCTCTTTTCCCTGAGTCCCAGCAAAATCTCCCTGTTCAACCAGGCCGGTCGCTTTCCCCTCCAGCTCTTCTTACGGCACATGGGGACCACCTGCTCCTGCGCCTTTAAGATCTCCTTCTTGAAGACTGTCCAACCTTCCTGGACCCCTTTGTCCTTCAGGACTGTCTCCCAAGAGACTCTCTCAACCAGTGACCTGAACAGGCCAAAGTCTGCCCTCCGGAAGTCCATGATAGCAGTTTTGCTGACCCCTCTCCTTACTTTGCTCAGAATCAAGAATTCTATCATATTGTGGTCGCTAAGCCCAAGACGGCCTCCAACTACCACATCTCTCACCAGTCCTTCTCTGTTTGTAAACAGCAGGTCCAGCAAGGCACCTCCCCTGCTGGGCTCACTCACCAGCTGTGTCGGGAAGTTATCCTCCACACACTCCAGGAACCTCCCAGATTGTTTCCTCTCCGCCGTGTTATACTTCCAGCAGATGTCCGGTAGATTCAACCTGTAGGACCAACAACAGGTAGTAATTAATGGGCTGAACCAGACCAGGGAGTTTCCTGGTGTTGTCTCTCACCCAGCCTTCCCTGGGGGTTGGGTCTGGTCAACATATTGGGCCCTCTGTACCCCTCAGAAGGGAGTCGCCTACAACAATTACCCTCCTTTTTTTCTTAACAGAGGATGTCTTGATGCGTTCTCTAGTAATGTGTGAGTCACATGTACATAGTCGTATGTGTCAAGCCTTGTGGATGTCACAAGATTTTAATTTCTGCTTTGAGATATCCAGAAAGAAAGAACTTCTTGGGGAACAAAAAAACACCACTAGAGTGGCAGTCTTTTGTTGTTCAGAGGCTGCCTATGGATATGAAGCAAGCAGGGTATATTAAGGATCCTCTTAAGCCCGAGGGATTAAGAATGGGTTACACAGAGATGAGAAATGAAAAGACTCAGCGTTCTCTCCCATAACACACATGAGCAGAAAGAGGTTGTGTAATTGTTGCAGCGGGATAAAATCCTGTTCTGATTCTTCCTACTACTAACTGGTAATATATGACAAGCATAAAGGCAAGTGGGAGAGAAGGGGGAAATATCATATATCCTGAGAAAAATGCAACTGAGTTAAAACCTAAGTTTCATTTCACACAAAAATAATGTACTTTTCTCTTAAAAATGAAACTCATGACTCTTGTCTGTATACATTGTATCATCTGTTGTACATTCATATCATGTCCTAGGAAAATCATATTGTTCAAATATTGAAATTAAAGGAGAAAAAAATACTGGAAGAACAATATTCCACGAGAAAAGGAAATCTACAGAGAGATAGAGAGATACACATACTAATTGAAATATAAACCCACTTTATGTTCCTTAAAGAAATCTTGCAAGAATTAAAAGGTGTAAGAAAAAGGTCTCAGCTAGCCATATGAGCAGGTAAATCATAACTTTGCATTTCAGGAAAAAGAAAGATTGTACACACAGAAGTTTCCAGAAGTATGCATGCATGAGTCATGCTTTCTTAACATCTCTCATATCTGGTATGATAAACTGTGCAAACATAATTACATTCCTCATGGGGCTTATGTAGAGGATCTCATAAAATACCGTTAGGTAGCTCTCTCAGTGTCATGGTTAGAAAAATTGTACAGTCAGTTATGCTAACAAGTGGTGTGAGCAAAGAAAAAAAGAATTTTAAAGAAATATCAAAGACTTATGACATTTAAAAAATATTATTATAGAAATAATATGGAGGCCTTATTGCATACTTTCTATACGTAAAGGGGGCTTATAAGAAAGGTGGAGAGAGACTTTTTACCAGGTCCTGTACTGACAGGACAAGGGGCAATGGTTTTCAAATAAAAGAGGGTAGATTTACATTGGACATAAGAAAGAAATTGTTTACGATGAGAGTGATGGAATACTGGAACAGGGTGCCCAGGGAAGTTGTGGATGCCCCATCATTGGCAGCGATCAAGGTCAGGCTGGATGGGGCTTTGAGCAACCTGATCTAGTGGAAACTGTCCTTGTCCATGGTGGTGAGTTGGAACAGGTGATCTTTAAAAACCCCTTCCAGCTGAAACGTTTCTATGATTCTATGAAATTGTTTCTATAGCTTTGGAAAGTTTAAAAACATAAACCGCTGTGCTCAAGCTGTCAAATCTCTGTTTGGGTCACAGTGAAATAGGTTGATTTTCAGAAGTGCCGGACTTCCAAACAGGGCAAACACTTGTGAAAAATCAGGGCACGTTTAGATTCCCATCTGATGGTTAAGGTTGGTAATTATGCTTAAAGTAATACTGCTTAGCAACCTCCATAGTAAACTGGTTAAACCACGACAATAGGCTTTACAAACTTGAACAGAATGTTATTTTTCACTCTCACATTTTATTTCCTTCACTGTGAACTCACATGCATCTGTGAGTTACTATGCAAAAATAATTACACATTAAAGCTGAAAAAAAAAACCTTCGCCTTTGGCAATCCCCATATGTTTCCAATACAATAAAAAAACTCAGAATGATTTCTTCATCCGGAAATTAAGAAACAGCTGAGAGTGGCCATATTAGAGATCTGCCTTTTGGTTTACCTATGGAAGTGTTACTTATAAGCCTCTGAAAAAACTATGTATGTATGTGACAGATTACTACCATTATTTGTGTCCTGTAAGCAGCTTTAATACATCAGATGTTGTGGGGGAAAAAAAGGACAGAATTATTGTCATCATCACTTAAAGGACAATATGGGTTAATGTAAGGATAAGAACCAACTGACTAACTGATGGGTACAAGTGGCAAACACATATCTACAAAGTGACAGAACCACAAAGTGGCCTGGCTTGGTAAAATGTGGTCTTACAATTCCAAAAAATAAGTTTTCAAAAGCTTCATATGTTTTTCTGATATCACAAAGAGCTTCGAGGAGGCATTGAAGTAAGTAATGATGTAGCTTCTTTCTCTCAGGCAGGCATCAAGAATTTAATGCCTGGAGGCATGGAGAGGCTTCTCTGGAGGCAAAGGAGGCTACAGCCGTAGACTGACAGCATTGGCTTGTAATACCAGACAATAGATTAGGTGGGGACATGTTATGCAAGATCTCTGAAAGCTCCAACATTTAGATCTTTCATGAGATAATAAAGACAGAATCAGTGGAAAGAGAGAGAAAAGGAGTGAAATGGCTGAAGTAATAGGCAAGGAAAGCTTCTTTACAGTAACAGCCTTAGTATATATTAATATTTCTTTCTGCAGCATATATTCTGCATTTCTTATGGCTATTAAATATAACACAGTCATTAACTTGAGTGCTCAAGAGACAGCCTAAGATAATTTTAACTTTGTGGAGAGGTGGGAGAAAGTATCCTTTTAGAAGGCAGAATCTGAAAGACTTAAGTATCAAAAGCAACGTTTCAGAAGAAAATCCTTAAAATACTCCAGGGTAGTACTGCTCATGTAATTTCTAAAGGAAAACCTGCATGACAGACTGGCAAATGTACTAATTTTTCTTGTTGTCTTTAATGAAATTGCTGCTTTTGTAAGATTCTGTCAAAGTGAAAAGCAAGCAAATGGGTTGATCCCTGGTGAACAAACTCAACTTTGAAATAACAGCCTTCAAATAAAGATTAAAAGCTCTTTGAGGTAATTACTTGTAATAAGTTTTGTAAAGTGGGGATTAATGATTAATGAAAAGACATAATAGGCAATAAAATATATTGAAGCAGCAGACTAAGACTAACACTGTCTCTGTATTGATGTACAATGAAACTAGTGGGAAAATAAGTCAGGTTTACAACTGATAAAGAAACAAAATAACAGAACAGACCTCAACTTTCCACTCCTTTTATTGTATTTGTCCAACAGATGATGCAATTAACTTGATGAAAAAAGTGCTGAGTACTAGTAGTAAAACCGTACTTACAATAGAGTGATGCTCTTTAAATGATGGTTGAAGTCAGTCTTTTACAGATCTGTACTTCTGTTCTTCTGTATTTCTGTTTCCTGCACCCAGGTTGTCCTATTCCTGTATCTTTCTCTCTTACCTTCATCTCACAGAGAAGTGTGATGGTCTCTGAACCCTGCTGATACCTGCAGCTGGGTTTCAGATGCCAGTTTCTTGTCCTAATGAGATGCAGTAGAGGGGTTTGGTGTCACTCGAGTGCATCCTTTGGCCCAGCAACACTGAAGGTAATTTGAAGCACACCTCCAGTCCAAGCACAACACCAACACTTTAATAACAGCAAAATAAATAAATGTAGAGCCATGGCGGGTTTAGGAACATATCACCACCTCTATCAAGGGGAACCTATAATATCAGTGACTTATGAATCAGATGGAGCTCTTCGGCCAATCAATTTCTGTATCAGAAATTGTCTCCCACCCGCTGCTAGGAAAGGGATCCAGTATGAGAATTCAGAGCTATGGAATCCACAGTGTTATTAATTTCAGATAGTAATAGGGCAAAACTACAAACTGTGGCCTCCTCATTTATACCTCCAAGATCTTTCCTAAGAGGGAAAGCCTTGTTATAGATAAGAATTTGTAGACATGTACTATACTGAATTTGTCTTTTGCAGAGAAACTCAAATAGACTTCATGTGCCACACTTTAAGATCTGGTTATGAGGCTGTAATTCACTGATTTGCTCTCCTCATTACCCTTGGCCACATGACACCTTTCAATAAATTACAGTTAATGCTGGTAATGACAGAAATAAACTCAAAAAAATCTGGATGTATATTGTTCTGTGTAGGTTTGATGCTAATGCAGAAGATGGAGGGTTTTATTTGTGAGAACTTGATCCTTTAATATTTGTACAAGACACAAAATTTGACTAGTACTGTTGATATTCTGTATCATGGTAACCAAGAATATAGAGTCAGCCTTAGGGAGACATGTCTTTCATGTTACCCTCTGACACTTGCTTAGCTCGGTAAATTTCAGTGTTTCAGTTAGCTGCCTTACCTTTAAGAGAAAAGGAAAAGCCTGGAGGACAACATGGCTCCTGGGATTCATAAAGGATTATGAGTTTCTTTTGTATTCAGTCACTAACTCATACCAAGCTGGAAAAAAAAAAATCTGCAAATAATAACTAACTCCGTGAAATTCTTTTGTTTCTCCCAGGGCATGTTCTATAACAAATTTATGCTTTCCTTATGCAAATGTCCTGAATGGCAGCACTCACTGAGTAACTGCCGCACTTCATTCCTACTGCATAGTCGGGAAGGTGTCTATGAATACCCAGCACCTACAGCTGTGTTGCCCAGCCTTCACTGGGCATAGAGTTCTCACCCTTGTTCTGTACCACAGATCTGTATTAACATAAGATTTAATGTGGTTTATATCTGCTTTTCCACATGTATTTTTTAAAAAGTGCTTGTAATCCTTTCTGCCTAAGATGACCAACAGATACGCCTTTGCCGTCTCACTGCCATGCAAAAGATTTAAAGAGGTATGAATACAAAGGGAGCAAACTTGTTTTGCTATTTCACTCTTAGTGGCAGTTTTGTTAAGGACTTCACTAATTTCTACCCCAGGATGACAGTCAGAATTATGACCCAATGTCTCTTTGATAATTCATAGAATAAAGCAGTGGTACCACTGATGCTGCTGAGAAAGAAGCTTATAGCACACACCTGCTGCCACAGGCAACGCTAAATCACTCCTAGTCCCTGACACATCTTTTTGTTTGTTTTAGCTTAGATTATTCTCTCAAGGCTTCACAGTTCCTTGCCTATTTGTTGTTGTGCCGTTATTCTCTAACTGATTTTCATGCTCAGTGGCCACAAACTGCCATTCTTTAAAGCTCATCCTGCTGTGTTGTTCCTCTTATTTACTTCACATCAATAATTACTGACAACCACCTGTTCCTGCCCAGAAAATTATTTTTTTTCAGATAAACATGGCAAGCAAGTTCTTCAGCAAGGGTTTTTGCTTCTTTAGAACAGATTTTGCTTCAGGTGACATAGCCTTTTTGGGATTAGAACAATCAGACTATGATTTTCTTTCTCACACTTGCACATGGCTGCTTTGCCTCTTAGACTGAGCATTCTGAGAATAAATAGGTCTCCCCCAAGTCCCACTTCTTCAACTAAGTAGCTGGGTAGCAAACAGCATTATCTCCAGCCCTTTGTACAGTCCAAGCTGATCTGACAAGCTCAGAGGTATTCCTAGGAATAGCTGTTACAAGGCCCTGGCATGAAAATCTGTCCCAAACAGCTTTGGGGAGCACAGCTGGAGACAGCGCTTTTCCTTCTCCGCAGAGAATGCGGGATCAGGTCGCACTTGTCTCTGTGAATATGCACAGATGTACTCAGGCTGTGAGAAATCAGTGTAGAAGAGACATGATGTAAAACAGCGGGAAGGAAATATGGGCAAGTAACTTGAAATCTGGTGAGGTGGGGATGGGAGAGGTTGGACTCTTCTTCCATCTGCTCATGTTAAACATCTAAACATTGTAAGTTTGCTTAGCTTCCAATGAATGGGATTTCCTCATTTTTAGATATCACATACTTTTCTTTCACTCCCCCAACATTTCTGCAATTCATTTTCCCTCTTACTTGCTTTGCTAATAGTCCTTGGTGATGGCTTTGCCTCAGCAGAGGTTTTATAAAAAGCCTTCAGCACGAATTACACTCTTGCACAATGATAATAAGATTATTTTTTTCTAAATTGCTTTTCTCTCTGTTGTCTGTCACCAGAATTACATTTCAGTTTCTCTGCTTAGCCACCATCAAGCTTCAGCTTAATGTTATATTGCCTAAAAGACCTATGGTAGTGGAGAGAAAAGTGATCCAAATCATTAAAGGAGGGAAAAATAAAGCATTTCAATAAAAAAAAGTGCTATAAACCAAGCATAATTACATCATCTCAATTTCTTCTCTCCCTCAGTCCCCTGTTATAACACATGCATGCAACTACAGCATCTGTTGTGCTGATGGCCTGGAATGTAGTACCAACGTCAGTTATGTGATTTTGTAAACTTCATGGCATTTACTAATAAGGACTCAAAGGACATTATTAAAATGGAGTGTAAACAAAAACTCTTCTAAAAATTGCTAAATAAAGGCAAGGGAAAAGACACTGAATTTACCTTTGTTTTACTAACAGTTGAACAGCCTACTTTGGTTTGAACAAAAAAAGAGTGTCCTGATTTTTTTTCATGCTCAGGAGCTTCAAAACCAGAAGTTTAAACTGTTGCCAATTAAAGAACTGCAGCTGAGGAGTAATTCCTCTCAACTCCATCCATTTGATTGGACCCACAAGATTAAACAATTTTCTCCTTTCCATGGTATTAAACATATGCTAATTTGTTTTCTTGAGTCAGAGTCTTAATTTAGTTTGTAATTTGAGGCAGAGTCTGCTAAGTTATGCATTTCAGAATTAGCCACTAGGAAGGGTAAGTAGGAGAAACATTGTCCTTGAAGTGAAATTGGTACAAATATAAAATATTGGAACAAAACTTTAACAAGTTAATATGACTGATAATTAGGGGGTTTATTACTTCACAGGCTATTCTGTTGTAACCTTTGCAGCACCATCCTCATCAGAACAACATGACTTCATATGGCCCTTGGTGTTTAGCAGCCGTATTTTATAAAATCTGCCATTCTGGACAACTACACAAACATTTTTACAAAATGACAAATGGGTAGGACGGAATGAAAAAAAGGTACGTTTGTATGGACAAATTTTAATTTCTTTAAAATAGCACAATTAATATAAGAGAATTTTAGTAAAGCTTTGTGATAACACCTTGCATGAACACTTGCTTACCTTGTAGCCTCAGTAAAATAAACCTGACAAGGTATCTGGAAAACAGAAGAAATGAGTGAACTTTTATTTCAGGGATCCAATATTTCCTGGGTTAAGAACAGGTTCTGCACAGATAAGGGAAACAAAGAGGAGGTTGTTGAGGCAGACGATAGCTGAGCTCAGTATACTTACTTAATCTTTGTTGTCACCTGTGTTATAGCAGGGAAATAGGGAACAAGCAAAGATTAAGTGATTTGTTTCAGATAAATTAGGGTGCCTGGGGTCGGGTGTCAAAGGTATGTGCATATTTAAATGGCATGTGATAAAGCCAAGGCCCAGGTCTGCTAAGCAGATTGTGTTTTATAATTTTCACTGAGATAACAGTTCTGAACTGCTTTTTTCAGTTTGGTTTCTTTTCAGTCTGTCCCCCATAGTTACTTGGTAGGTTTATGTCTGTTAACTCCCATGAAGAGCCATGCTTTAATTGTGAGTGAAGGATTTGCAAAATCTATAGCACTGGCAGGTGCACATATAGGTGCCAATGACACAACTAGAATATGGCTTGTATAAGAACACTTACGACCTTAAGGATCTCCAGGACAAAAAAGCACGCAGAGTTGTCATCCTTCCATACACTGGTATACATCAAACACATGAAATCTATATCTTAGTACATGACAGTATGTGTCCTGTATGGACTTAAAGTACGTTTTCTATATTATTGTGTGTGTCTTCTTTCCTGGTTACACTGAAAAGTCTTGTCCATAATGTGCAGTCTTTAAATCTTCATTGCGTTTCCTCTAGAACATAATCACAGTTTTACCTTTTTTTATGTGGAGAAGGAAGAGAAGAGAGGAAGCAGAAATAAAGGACGGAAAGATGGAACTAAAGACTAGGAGCATGAACAGAGACTTGTAGCTTGCTGAGATATGACTTATTCCTTCCAGTCTGTGTGCACATTTCTAGTTCATAGAATCACAGAATCATAGAAATGTTTCAGCTGGAAGAGGCTTTAAAGATCACCTGTTCCAACTCCCTGGCCATGGACGGGGACAGCTTCTACTAGATCAGGTTGCTCAAAACCCCATTCAGCCTGACCTTGATCACTGACAATGATGAGGCATCCACAACTTCACTGGGCAACTTGTTCCATGCTCTCACCACTCTCGTCATAAACAATTTCTTCCTTATGTCCAACATAAAACCACCTTCTTTTAGTTGAAAACCATTGCCCCTTGTCCTGTCAGTACAGGATCTGGTAAAAAGTCTCTCTCCATATTTCTCGTAAGCCCCTGTATATATGGAAAGGCTGCAATAAGCTGTCCCTGGAGCCTTCTCTTCTCCAGGCTGAACAAACCCAACTCTCTCAGACTTTCTCCATGGGAGAGGTCTTCCAGCCCTCGGGATCATTTTCCTGCCCCTCTTCTGTACTCGCTCTAGCAGGTCTATGTCTTTCTTGTGCTGAGGACCCCAGAGCTGGATGCAGTACTCCAGGCCAGGTCTCCTGAGAGCAGAGTAGAGAGGGAGAATTATCTCCCTTGACCTGCTGGCCATGTTTCTTTTTATGCAGCCCAGGATGTGATTGTCTTTCTGGGCTGCAAGTGCACATTGCAGGCTCATATCCAACTGTCTGTCCACCAGTACACTCAAGTCCTTCTTGGCAGGGCTGCTTTCCACCCATTCAGCTCTCGTCTGTACTGATCGCTCTCTGCAACTACCTGAAAGGGGGTTGTGGTGAGGTGGGTGTTGGTCTCTTCTCCCAAGCAACTAGTGACAGAACGAGAGGAAATGGTCTCAAGTTGCACCAGGAGAGGTTTAGATTGGATTTTAGGAAAAATTTCTTCACTGAGAGAGTGGTCAAATGTTGGAACAGGCTGCCCAGCGAGGTGGTGGAGTCACCGTTGCTGGAAGTATTCAAAAAACATGTGAACGATCAGGACATGGTTTAGGGGGCATGGTGGTGTTGGGTTGATGGTTGGACATGACGATCTTGAAGGTCCTTTCCAACTTTAATGATTCTGTGATTCTGTGATATCAGGGATTGCCCTTACCCAGGTGCAGGACCTTACACTTGAACTCGTCGCCCCACAAGGGCCCACTTCTCAAGCCTGTCAAGGGCCTTCCGGATGGCATCCTCTCCCACGAGTGTATGAACTGCACCAATCAGGTTGTTGTTATCTGCAAACTTGTTAAGGGTCCACTCAGTCCCACTATGTACATCATTATATAATGATGAAATAAAAGTATTTTTTCCAATATCAATTAATATCAATTGATAATAGCTGCTATCAAATGATAATAGCTGAAAATGTCTGGAAACAGAATGGTCTTCAAAAACCTCAATATGAAGTACCTAGAGACACAACTGATCCAGCTAAGGTTTATGACCTTCTGTTGGCTCATTGTTGCTTCATCACACACCATATAAAGCTGACATGATTTGTTATGACTGTATATCCAGCAACAATTCCATTAACAGGCTTAACTATTACTAAGTCATAATTCCAATTTTAAATTTCTAACCAGTGTTATTGAACATTTACTGAAATGGCCCAAGATAAACCTCATCCTATTTTCTTTCCACAGTGTGGGTTTTGAGACCCTCCCATGGCATTGCTTTTTAAAATTATTAACTTCATATAAAATTGCCATACTTATGAACCCTGTTCATGCACTAATATCCCACATGTCCAATGCAATATAAATAAAACAGAAAACTTATTCTTCATTTCACATACAATCACAGACAGGGAATGTACAGGTACAAAGAGGGAAGGGATATAGAAAATGAAGATGGAGTGTTCACACTATATGACTTTACAAATTTTAGTAGACTAATGTGCTGATATTCACTAATAACTGTGAAGAAAAGGAAAGTCTCCAACAGACAACTAGAACTAACACAAAACAGTATCATTTTGTGTTGGAACTTTCCCCTTGACATTGACTTTATAAGAAACCTTCAGTGACCAGGTCCCTAACTACTCACAGAACATTTAAATAGCTGTGACTATTCCCTTGGAAAAGAGCAACGCTCCATATTGTTTACCAGGAGACACACTGGAAAACAACAGTGACTGTCCCTGTCCTGTCAAGCTGGGTTTTTTTATAAGCATGACTGAAAAAAAAAAATCAGTAGAGATAACGGAATGAGAAGTGTTTGGAAAACAGTGACAGAGATGCAAGGATCAACAGGTTGGGTAGGGAAAAATGCTCAGAACTAGTCAGGAATGAGACTCTCCAGACATCATGTGTCTACAATATCTATCGACACTCCAAATTTTGGATAAATAAGGTCTTTTTTTTAGCATGCTAAAGTGCTTGGGATGCTCCAAGCAGATGCCAAAAGCACAGAATCAGTTTGCCATCTGGATGCTATGAATCCTGTCACTGACAGAACTCTAGTGCCAGGTTAGACTCATAAGGTGAGGACACAACTTAATGTCTGTACTCCTCTGGAAAAGAAAGTGTTGGGAAGACTATGCAGGAGAGCTCCTTTGATTTTGTGAGTTTTTCTACAGAGAGCATAGTGTCTCACAAAAACAATTCCACTGAAAACGTTACTGGGTACCTAGCTGTTCTCACCCTCAGCTGTAGTCTGAGCTCGCTGCCATGAATAACACATTTCCTCCAGCTTGTTTCGTCTGGACATAGTTCGTTATTAATAGGAAGATACTGAGGAGTAACAAAAGCTTCCTTGTTTTAAGAAGGATTTAAAGTTTTACGGAGTAACTTCCATGCTGTAAACAAGTGCACTTGATCAAAAAACCCACATAGCAGCAGCCAGTAGCCAATGACAACATTTCCACTGTTGTCAGTCATCTGGTTTCCCTCTTCCCACACTCAGCATCCCTGACGACGTTAGCTGCAGCATCCCTTTGTGCTTTGTACAAATAAAAGTGAAGTACCCTAGCCAAAATGAAACACAGCTACCTAATTTGTCTTCCATTTCCAGAAGAAAGAACAGAAAACTTGCAGGGTGGGAAATAAATGGTGCTTAAAGCTGGAGACTCTATGGCTTGCTGTTACCTAGCCAAGGCATGAGCAATGCCAGTACACTAGTGATAAGCTAAATAAAGCAGTGAAAGTATATGATACGTATGATAACCCTTTTCCCTTCCCATTTTCTTCTCCCCTCCCTTTCCCTCCCTTCAGTACTGCCTCCTAAGGAAAGCTGGTTGGTGGCTTGGTTCAAAGGTACCAAACACCAAGCATTTACTCAGGTCTGTGGGTTTTTGCCTGGAACTGCAACGCTACAAACACAGGGAAAATGGGCTTCTGTCATGTCTTTAATACTAATTTCCATGTCTAGATAACAGTGAACATCCCAGTAAGAAAGAGCTGATGCTATTTTACAAACGTTGACGTTTGGAAGAGTCCTGATTCCACCTTTATGCGAACATGAAATATTAAATATCTTATATCACATATAATCCTGCTTTATCTTTAACAACAAAAGTAATGGAACCATGGCTGGTATACCAAGTTCCATGCTGTATCATGCTAGCAAATCACAGAAATGTGGGAATGCGTTAACTGTTTGCATATTTCCTTTTGACTGTAGAAAACAAATTTATAACATAAAGGAATAAATGCTGTTTTCCCATGTAAAACATCACGCTTTCTTAACTAGAAGTAGACTAGTCTGTCATTGGCTGGGTTACTATAGATTTGGGTTTTGTTTATTTCTTATTTCCTCTCTTCCCATGATTATCAGATTGGTTGGGCTGGGCTCTGGGAGGCTGCTAGATTTCTACTATTTGCATTTGATCACTACTGAACACAGGTGAATTTAGAGCAAACCAAGGGCTCTCAGTGCCTTTATGTAGGTTAGTGCACACAAATTAAAGCTTCCATTCTTCAGGATACTGACGTCTGATACCAGCTATGTACCAGACATGGATATCCCACATGCGAGAAAGTTACTCTAACCGGCACCTTCTGAAGAACAGAGGCGAATATGTTCTTATCGCGTCCTCTCCTCACTGTGAGGAGGATTATGCAGTTCACAGGCATAATGCAGGGACCCAGTGATGGCACATTTTAGAAGGATCCATCCAAATGGCTCCAAGAGAATATTTGTTTTCCAACCATAAAACTTGATGAAGAAATATTTGCCAGATTTTACATCGGGTTGAATATTACCCCCCAAAACTTGCTCTTCCTCCTCCATCCCACTCTTTTGGAGCCATAGGCTTCGATTAGAAATCTTCAGCTATGTGTGGTTAAAAAAACCAAAACAGAATGCAATGCTTAGGATGCCACTTTCAAAGAGGACAGAAGTTCATCAATAAATATGACTGAATTTATAAAGGAAAATTTGTTCCATGTGGAGGAAGTACCCCATACCTTTCACATTCATTGAAGGATTTCCATAAGGTAATTTGCAGTAGAAGTTAAAAAGCAGTGTCACCAGCAATGGCAGAGGTAGATGTGCATTCTGTGCCACAGGAAATAAAATCATGTTTCTGAAACATCCAGTCAGGAATACAAAATTAAAGAAGTTTGTGCATTGAGGCACACATCCCTCCTGGGGGACTGCAAGTTTCATCGTCCGTTTCAAGGGTTTAGGGGACAGATTGTTAAGGCTAAACTACTTAATGTGCTGAATTAATCAATTCAATTAATCAAGTTATGGAGAGGGCTTGTGGTGCCAAAAAAGACATGTAAACACACACCTTAGATGGAAAATTAAATATCAAACTGACGTTGCACAAACCATAGGGAATTCTTTTTATAACTGTTATTACATTAGACACGGTGAAGCAGATCCTATAGTATTGGGTAGTTTCACTGAAACCAGAGGAGTTAAACTGAACAATGGCTGTCGGGTTTTTATCATGTGAAAAGGTGTGTATTTCTAGTGGTAGACTGCAGACATGTTGCTTTAGGAAAAGTTTCACAAGCATTTCTCTAAGTACTGCAACTGTAGAGCCTTGTGATGACCGTTTGTTCAACTCCAATAAGAAAACAAGGTGAAAACACTCCGTGGCTTATTCAATAAACAGCAATGTCATTCTGTTTGGACACTGCTCTGTGATTTGTTAAATCAGTACTAGTCTTGCTTGTGATAGTTTTAAATAGCATTTAAGAGGTACTTGTCTTTATACTCTGCAATAAAGACTTACATTTTCTTTAAACAGAAAGCATTTAAAGGAGGTCATTAAATATAAATTTTTTTGATCATGATATCATTACACAAATGAACTTAATGCCTTCAGCAAAGTTCCAGGCAATATATGAACTAAATTGTTGTACAAAATACTCTTAATCTGAAAAAAATGCTTAAAAAATTATTCTAATTTTCTTAAACAAACAAAATAAAAAAATGTGGAGGAAAATACTACTGAAACCACCCCTAGTGTGAAAGAGGATTCTGTTACACTTTGTCCTTTCTCCTTTTTTAGTTTTGCATTTTTTAGAAAGTTAAAACTAGCTTTAACAGTGATAAAAGAGGTGAAACAGTACTGTGGGTTGATCCGTCTTTGCTCTCAGTAAAAGAGCTAATAATCCCTCACAGTGAAGAAGAGTAGTGATTAGACAGCATGCAGTGTGTCCATGAAGCCCAGCCTATCATCTCTAGGTCTGCTATTGCTCCCACTGAATTCTGTTTTGGAATTATTTCTATTGATTTGTGGTGACAGAGAAAACAGAAACAAAGGCCTTGATTCTTAAGATTAGAATACAGGTCAAAATGGAATTAGCACTTTTCTGGTGGGAGCAGCAGTTGTGATTCAGTAAAGCCTGAATTTTGTTAATGATATTGACATTTACAAACTTATTCCTAAGGCTGCCCTGCCTTGAAGTGAAAAATACCAGGGCAAAGTCAAGCTGGAATTATTCATAACCACAGTGTTCAGCTGATGCTAATTTACTGCAAAGATGCAGGACATCTGTGCACTTGCATTGCAAAAGATGCTTTTTTGAAATAGGTTGTCAGGAATACATCTGAAAATGAGGTAAGGATGAACTTCAAGCTGCTAGAGGGAAAGGCAGCATCTCAAGTTTTCTTTGAATTCTGCTGTTTGTCAGTACCAGTGAAGTAATGGTTAAAATCATCAGCTTAATAGAGGTAGAATGATGGTAGAAATGATGAAAAAAGTGTACTCCCAAAATTATAATTAAATCCGCTCGGTATTGCCTTTTTCATGGCATTTTTTCTACACATTAATGGAAGTGGAATTATAGTCTGGTTTGTCAGGGCTGTGATAGCATGGGTAAGCAACACTTGCAAATACACCACAGCTCTTATAAGAGAATCACAGTCATTAATAGATGAGATAACTGGGAGCAATGTAGCTTTGAATGTTGACCTAGGGAGATTAATGGCAAGTTTCTTAGATAGCCAGGAGTACATTTAAAATAAAACAACTAACATCAACAACATGAAAACAGCGATTTTGTTTTTTCTACTTGAATCTCAGTGGGTCATCACTAATGGTTTCAATTGGAAGACTTATCTTTCTCCATTAAAATGTTATTTAGCAACCATGTCTGCTAATTGAACTATCTGAAGTATAAGGTGTCTTTCATGTGTGGCATGGACGACTATGTTGTCCAACAGAGATGAACTCCATCAGTTCATCTCCAACAGAGATGAACTTCTCAGGCTGTGACCTGGGAAGATTTTGTGCACAGCCAAGCAGGGCTCAGTATATATTGACATCGTCAACATGCGCAGTAGCAAATGCTCACTAACCAACCACTGACCACCTGTAACAAGTGACTTCCTATAGTCTCCAAACGCAGAAAAGATGTTCACTCAACTCTTGAGAGAATGCCAAAAGGACCACGGCAGCACTGTGTGAAGCTTTGTCTTCTGCACACTTACTAGCTTGCTTCAGAATGAAAAGCTCTTTTGAAAGATAAAAAAGGGAAAACTGGAGTTTTCCAGAGCTTGACTTTGACTGCCTGGGAGACAACACATAGCACTACATGAAGTTACGACTGTGAGAGTCAAGCACATAGCAAACCACCATCTGCAGAGATGAGGAAAGAGGCTCAGAGGTTATTGTAGAATGATGCTCCTGTTTACTGTGGACTGCAGCATGCCATTTGTAATATTCATGGCTACAGCTTGTTTTCCTTGTACGTCTGCTGACAACTCAGAAAAGGCCAATTTACAGTTCCATGAACCTGTGTGTCATGCTTTCTTTCCTCCACATAAGAGTATATCTGCTGGTTAGCATATTACTACATAATTACTACAAATATTACTACAAAATACTACATATTACTACAACAAGTTAGAACAGAGGACACACAACCAGTGATGTATTTATCACAGACAGATGTTCCAACCTACTCTGTCATGTTCTTGCAGACAAAATAGACTCAACAGGTATGGAACTGTGCAGTGAAGTGTTAAAACAAAAAACCAGAAAATTTGTAGTTAGGAATTATAATGTAAATTTACAGGTTCAGACACACACACTCACGGAAATCCATTTACAAGCCTGGGTGTTCATGACAAAGATGCATCAGATCATGCAGATTTTTTTTTTTTTCACAATAGTTGTCTGATGTTAAGAGTTAAAAACTTTCTCTATGATGTAGCTTTTTAATTTTTAGCAGGCTTCCAGATCTATAATTTGGCACGTATGGAACTGACTTGATTTTCAGGAGCTGCAGATTGACCTGTGCTCCTGTGCTTTTCTATTTTTTTTTCAGGGAATAAGACACAGTAAAAGCATAAAGACTGTGCTTATGTACATCGCATAATGATTTAGGAACTTATGGTAGATATATTTAGCACAAGATATTTTTATAGTTCTCATTAAAAAAAATCTGAGTTTTGCTTGAAACATTAACTTTATGGATATTCTATGAAGTAAATTAATATTCGTGTGCTGTGAATTGAAGCAAAACTTCAGAGTTCAAGATGGCTCAGGATCTAATTCTATTGTGTGCAACATTCTTGCCTATCAAAGGTATTTGATATAAATTGCTTAAATTAAAAACTACAACAAAATCTATTAGACCTTTCTAGTTAAAACTTTTCAAGAAGACTTGATAAAGTTACACGGCATTAATTAATTTTAAATCTGTGCTCTTTGCATTTCTAGAACAGCTTAAGTATGCTTAGTCTTTTATAATTAGGGAGGAATAGAAGAGAAGAACATTTGCAGGAAACCTAAAACATTATAGGGCTTTCTCTGTGCAAATGGACAGCAGAGACCTCACAGAGGTCTTTTCACATCATGTTTTTCCCTGTAAAGTTATTGTTCTGTCTTGTCACTCCAAAGGGGTGAACAGTCTTGTATAACTGTTGCGTTAAGCTCCAGATAGTCCAGAGCCCAATGGCCATGTGTGCCGAGGGAGACCTGTGGATCCCCATGTGCCCTAGTAGAGCTTGCAGGGTGTGATGGTGCACTCCCTCATCGCCCCATCCCCTTCCTTTGTACCTTGTACCTTTGTACCTTTGTACCTTGTACCTTTGTACCTTTGTACCTTGTACCTTGTATCCCCAGCCCTTGTACCTGGGCTGCTCTAAGTTGCCTGACAAACCTTGGCCTCTGAGCAAATGGTTTGGTGGTTGGGAGCCCCGCAACTCTACCAAGCACTCTTGTGTAGCCAAGGAGGAGAATGGCACTGAGTGTATCAGGAACCGGTCGCCTAAACCAGGTACAGAACAAGAACAGAACTAATCAGTTATCTCCAGGCAATCCTGTCAGCCTTACTGCAAAAACTTGAGAAACCACCTGCCTGGATTGTGGAAACTCACTGACGCCTAAAGTCAATCATCTCCCAGTCCTATAAATAGTGGTCCCAAGTGAGACCCTTTGAGCTTTCCTGGACCACAGCAGGCTGTGATCAGCACCTCCCTCTGAGTTGGACGCCTCTCAGAGTCCGTGAACCCTCAAGGTCGTGATCAACTCAGAGGCTCGATTGCACCCATTGAGTGACACAAAGCATCCGATGTGAGTATTTGACCAAATGCAAGGGGGATATTTAATAGGTACCTTTGTACATATCTATCTCTTTTTCTTTCTATCTCTTTATGTGTCTCCATCTCTACACCTATACATGTGTGTGATTAAGGAATCTTAGTAAGTTTAAACTGATTATGCTGCTAAGTTTTATATGATTTGATACTGTGATTATATCTCAATATCGTTAGTGAATTTGGTTGCTCTTATTTTGTATTAGATTCTTGCCAGTCTAAAGTTACATCAAGCACAACATATATCACTACACCAGAATTCCCAGTAGCATGTCTCTTTAGTCACAAACCATTGACGAAGCCTGGGACTAGGAGTGGAATTAGCCACACCTAGACTCCTCTATGAGAAGGAGCTCAGAAAGCAAGGGCGTCCACTCTGAACCTCGTGACTCAATGGGAGTGCATTCCTTTACTTACTTTATCTAACCTTAGTCATAAACCGTTGACCAAGTCTGGGACTAGGGGTGGATTTTGGTCCACTCTGAATTTTGTCACTCAACGGGAGAGTCTAGCCTACTTTGTGTCCTCAATATACACATTAACTCGATTTGATACATGAGTAAATCATTCCAATTTAATTGTAATTTAGTTTCTTTCTGTATACCTTTTCCATGTTGAATAAATAATAGAGTGAACCTTGCCATCAAATTCTGTTAAGTCGCACTTCTAACAAATGTATATTAAAATCATTCGCTTTCTGATATCTTTGGTGGTGCTTCTTTAAGCGGCCTAAACTCTCCATTCATGACACAAGGTCAGTGCTGGTGTTCATGGAGTATTCAGGATGGAAGCAACTGAGCAATTAGAGGTACCGGCTTTGAAGATTGGAAAGGGGTTTGGTTTTCCTGCTCTGTTAGGACAGAAGTATATCACTCAGGCATTTTGTGTCTCAGTTCCTCAACTATAACATGAGGAAGAAGTAACAGTGTTCTTTTACCTTACCATGCAACAGAATGCTTAGTTTCTGTATCAGTACAGGCAATACAAAGCACTTAGATAAACAAAAAGGTCCAAATCTAATGATTAAGTGTGAAGAGTTATTAGCCTTATGCTATTTAACTGAAAGCATGAAAATAGGTTTGATAGAAATCCCAAGTGTGGTAGAGGTTATTTCTATTGACTTCTTCTTTATTTGAATATATTTTTAAATTTCTGAGGGAAAAGATTCCCTCTAGACTGTGAAGGCCCAGCCTTTGCTCCTGGTGAAGTCCAACAAGGGTTGTGAGATGCCTTACTTCTCACAGTGGCAAGATACTGATGATTAGGGAGTGTCTTCTCTCTGTTACAGGCTGAAGGTTATGAATTAAAGGATTATGGCTGTAAGTGCTAGAAAGTGATGCTGATCAATTAACCATGCCAGATACATGTTCTCTCCTGCCTTGCTTCTGCTGGATACCGTATTTAAACTGCATCTAGTGGCGAGCCTTTCCTCAGAAAACCCTTCTCCTTTGCAAAGGAACTTATGGCATCTCATCAAGATCTGGGAGTCTTCCTAGAGAGACAAAGACTAAGTGATTTACTCAATCAAGAGTAATCATCAAGATCTGGGAGTCTTCCTAGAGAGACAAAGACTAAGTGATTTACCCATATAAGCCGGCATTTGAGTCAGCCATAATCTGGCCAATACAGTCTAGCAAGTTGCAAGAACAGTTTGTCTCATCTCAAAGCAGGCATCTTCATCTGCTCTTAGGAATCATCTTACATGGCCCATTGACTGTACTGACCAGATGTCTGCTAAATATGAAAAGCTAAAATGAATAGCTCACACATGGACACCTACGCTGCATATGCTTATGATTAATTGAGTTGAAACCCACTCTTGGGGTGAGCCAGTTTGTGCTTTGCAAAGATTTTCAGAAAAGAAGTCTTACCTTGTGGGTTTTCACTATTTGTTTTCACTCCATCTACCAGAAGGAGATATAAATTCTTCTTAACAGAGGTGAAGATTGGAGCAGACTTGAACACATGTGGTTAGATGTCTAAAGGAGTCCCTTAACAACAGGAACTATCCTGAATTAGTCTGAATTCATTATCCTGAATTGTGTCAGAAAATCGTCCCAAGGAATGTCCCAAGAAAGACTGTGATTTTTGTTTTTGATCACCCTTTTGTGTAAACTGCATTAAGCTGAAAATGTTGTGACTAACTTTGTCTTTCCTTATTAAATCATTCCCTATTTACCACCATCACCACAATACCTGGGTAGGTCATTTTGGTGTTTACTGACACAAAGTTCCTCACGAGTTAAATTCTTTGCCTCAATCCTATTCTACACACAGAGAATGAGGACTAAATTCCATGTGACTTCAGGCAAATATCCTAGTTGCTGGACTGTCCTGCTATAATTTTCTAGAGCAAATCAATAAACAGTTGCTGACAGTGGAGATTTCTGTAACATATTAAATAAAAAAGAATTATTCCTTTCAATTCATGGCATGACCTCATTTTCTTTTCAAATTAATTTTTAAATGGTGTTATGATTATTTTATGACACTATTTTTAAAATCCTTTTGTTCTATACAGTGCATTTGATAGGCAATATTCTGATAGGAGTGAAAGACACACTCATAACATTTTAATTAACGTAGTCCAATGAAGTTTCTCTTTTCTCCATTTCCTGGATTAGGAAAAAGACACATTTTATTACAGTTCCATTCCTGTTTGTAATTGAAGCATGGTAGTTTTGAAAAAATAAAATGGAAGGAAGGAAGGTTGGCAGGGAGGCAGAGCCCAGAGCCAGACAACACTGAATAGTGTAACTGATGGATTCAGCTTAGGGAGCAGTTAGAGTAAATCTTACTTAGACTGTAGGCCATAAGTGGACTTATCAGAGGAATTTAATTTTTAAGATATTCTTGATGATTTAAACCCAATCTCAACAGTCCTCTAGCTTCCTCTTTATGACATTCTTGGTGTTCCTTATGGAAGGGTTAATTTTCTAAATCTTCATATCTCTTGTTTTCATTTGTCAGAAACTAGGAGTCAAGAGCATCGTAACAGTTGCATTATTAAAAGTCTCATCCTCTGGGAAAGTGCTTAAGTGCTGTCCTGAAGACAGTTCATGTTTTTCTGAATCAAGGCCATGAAAAACCTTTGAGGCAACAATCTGTTGGGTGGCTCTGCAGTAGAATCTGTAGCCTGAACATGGTGTTTCCTTTACATTCCACTCAATTGATCTCCATAAAATTCAGGTATAATTCTAGTTCAGATGTACATGCCTAGGCATGAGTTATTCTGTATAACTTAATCTGAGAAGTAGATACATTGTAGAAGTGCGTACATACATTAGCTGGGAGTATTGTGGGTAGATGGGAGTGGGTAATAAATTTCATTACTACCATACTTCACAAAAACTAGTGTGTCAGAGAATCACCTGACATCTCATGACTTGCTTCCTTCCAGAAAAAGTTAGGGAAATCTGCATTTGTTCAAATCCTTAAGAGTTTTGTCTTTAAGGAGGAAAGAACAGACTTTACCTAAAAGCCTGCACAGGAGGTATTTTTGAATAATGACGACCGTGCATGAAACTGTGCACCCAGCCAGAGCCCTTAGTTGCCAGGAGGCATCTGTGTTTATTCATTATCCAGGTGTGGTATTACTATAGGTTTTGTTGGAGGTTTTTTGTATTACTATAGTTTTGCCGCAGTTTATGCTGAGGCTGATTATTATTCTTTCTTTTACATAATTCATCAGATAGCAACAACAATGAAAGTAAAATAAAAATGGCAGCATTTCCCAGAAAGGCAGAAATTCCACGGCATGTGAGAAGAAAAAAAAATTCCCCCAGAAAAAATATTGTCAATCCAGAAGCAGAATCATCTTTACCCCAGGACTTGCTGCCTAGCTAGCCAGCACAAGTTCTCTCTATCAACAGATATGAATATAAAACATGTTTGACACTGTAAATATATATGGGTTCATCACTTTCCCAAAGTCGTTTTAGCTTAGTTTGAAGAGTTAAACAAATTCATGCTATGGCAGCTGATGCATGGGTTCTGTGCAATGTACAGCTGAGCTGGTACATCCAGCCAGAAATAAGGCACACTCCATATGGCATCTGGTTTGCTTTCCCTTCAGTTTCTTCCCATATTAGAGGAGTCAGACTTCAGCCTTATGGCTTCAAGAATATTTGAGTTTTAACCATCTCAGCATTTCCCTCATCTCCTTCTTAATATAACGTGGCCTCACGAAACACATATGTTTTCATTGATTTACTGTGAGACACAAAACAGCTGTATCATAGCAATATCTACCTTGGTATTTGTTGTCTATTCAGACAAAAAGTCCCATCTTAGCAAAGTTCCGTCTGAGTCAAAGCAGAATTTGAAATAAGTTAATTTTCAGAACTAAAACACAGAGTCAGGAGTGTGAGTAAGGGTGTGAAGTGGTTATAGAAAGGAAGAACTGACAAATTCCATAAGTTCATGACTGAGCATTTTACATATATGATCAAAAGAGGAATTTACAGAATCACAGAATCATTAAGGTTGGAAAAGACCTTTAAGATCATCAAGTCCAACCATCAACCCACCACCACCATGCCCACCAAACCATGTCCTGAAGTGTCATGCCCACAGGTTTCTTGAACACTTTCAGTGATGGTGACTCCACCACAGAATCACAGAATAATTAAGGTTGGAAAAGACCTTCAAGATCATCAAGTCCAACCGTTAATCCAGCGCCACTATGTCCCCTAAGCACCACATCCACATGTTTTTTGAACACTTCCAGAGATGGTGACTCCACCACCTCCCTGGGCAGACTGTTCCAATGCTTGACCCCCTCTCAGTGAAGAAATTTTTCCTAATATCCAATCTAAACCTCCCCTGGCGCAACTTGAGGCCATTTCCTCTCGTCCTATCGCTGGTTACTTGGGAGAAGAGACCAACACCCTCGTCGCCACAACCCCCTTTCAGGTAGTTGTAGAGAGCAATAAGGTCTCCCCTCAGCCTCCTCTTCTCCAGACTGAACAACCCCAGTTCCCTCAGCCTCTCCTCATAAGACTTGTGCTCCAGACCCCTCACCAGCTTCATTGCCCTTCTCTGGACACGCTCCAGCACCTCAACATCCTTCTTGGAGTGAGGGGCCCCAAACTGAACACAGAATTCAAGGTGCGGCCTCACCAGTGCCAGGTACAGGGGCACGACCACTTCCCTACTTCTGCTGGCCACACTATTGCTGATACAGGCCAGGACGCTGTTGACCTTCTTGGCCACCTGGGCACACTGCCGGCTCATGTTCAGCCGGTTGTCAACCAGCACCCCCAGGTCCTTTTCTGCTGGGCAGCTCTCCAGTCACTCCTCCCCAAGCCTGTAGCATTGCATGGGGTTGTTGTGGCCCAAGTGCAGGACCCTGCACTTGGCCTTATTAAACCTCATACAGTTGGCCTCGGCCCATCGATCCAGCCTGTCCAGACCCCTCTGCAGAGCCCTCCTACCCTCCAGCAGATCAACACTCCCACCCAACTTGGTGTCATCTGCAAACTGACTGAGTGAACACTCAATTCCCTCACCCAGACCATCAATGAAGATACTGAACAAGACTGGTCCCAGAACCGAGCCCCGGGGAACACCACTTGTGACCGGCCGCCAGCCAGATTAACGCCATTCACCACAACTCTCTGGGCTCGGCCATCCAGCCAGTTCTTTACCCAGCGAAGCGTAAACCTGTCCAAGCCACAAGCCGCCAGTTTCTCCAAGAGAATGCTGTGGCAGATGCTGTGAAAGGCTTTACTAAAGTCCAGGTAGACAACATGGGCAGCCTTTCCCTCATCCACTAGGCGGGTCACCTGGTCATAGAAGGAGATCAGGTTGGTCAAGCAGGACCTGCCTTTCATGAACCCATGCTGCCTGAGCCTGATCCCTTGGTTGTTGTGCACATGTCAGTTTATTTATCAATAGGAATGCCTGTGGGATGATGACGTTAATGAACTTTTTTTTTCCCTATGGTAATAAAGCTTCAAAAAGCAAGCAAAGACAATAAAATCCCTTGTAAAGTTTTGACAGGCCTTCCTGTTAATTATGCAACTGCTTAATAATATACTTATCCACCCTCTCAGTTTTCATCTTCACCTGTAAGTCTGAAAACTTGTTTTTTTCATGCAGGAGTTTTCACAGATTGATGTATCCACTCACTTCCAGCTAACTAAGCACAAGACAAGATCAGATGTCGTTAGTTGCTACAAGGCTGGAGTCACCTTGTAACCAACTCACTCCACCTTTATTCTTACACTGAGTCAATGCCTGGAGCACTCACTACTGGAAGGCAAGAGAGAAAAAAACCAAAAACCCCCACAAGTGGAACAAATGATTGAGCAAGAATCCTTGGTAAGGTGATCATGAGCAATCCCAGGTAAATGCTCAATGGTCCATATAGAAAGTCCACCAGGCTGCTGGTAAAAGACTAAACTTCAAATTGGACATGAGTTCATCACCTCTACTTTTTTATTCTACTCTTCTATTTCCCTTCAGTGTTGATAGGCTCTGGAAGCAAAACCCCCTTTATGAAATGAAGGAAGGATCTGCACACCACTGAGGGCTGTGATTAGATTATTCTCCGCTAGGCTTTGATGCATTTTTATCTTTACTTTCTTTCTTTAGCAGCATTTAGCATAATGCTTGGGGGAAAAATTATTTTCATGGTTTCATATTTTAAACCTGTGTTAAGCATAGCTTAAAAAAAAAAATTTCAATGGTATTTCTTTGCCTTTTAAACTAGTCCCATAACTCAGAAATACTGGTATTACTCAGCTTTTAAGTCACAATATTTTACTCTAGAACAGGTAATTTTGGATTGAGATTGCAAATTATTAGCTATTAAGTTTTTTGTTTTAATTAAATAGATATCTAATACAACCTCTTTATAACAACTTCCTGTTATTTCTCACACATCCTCTCGTGTCCCCCCTGCAGATGGACATGCACAGCTACACAGACAAATGGTAACCCAAAAATCTAATCCCAGTCAAGAAATTATGGATTTTGAGAGAGAATGATGTGGAGCCACTACAGTGTAGCCCCATATAGATAAACTTGCATTTGTCTTGTAAATATTATGTCAGCAGACATGTGTTTTGTATTAAAATGTCTAGAAATTCTTGAGTGATGACTTAAATCCAGGAAGTACACATGGAGGATGTGTGGTAAAATTAACACACTTAAAACTGCAGCATCCTAAAAATGTCCTAAAAGTGTTAGCCTAACTGGCAGACTCTTCCAGACAATGTGAAACTGCCAGTGATAAAAAGAAGAGTTAGGCATGGCTTGATTTACATGTTCCTACTACCCACAAATGAAGTAGTAGTCCCAGGAGTCCAGAACAGCTGAAAAAATTGTGGATTTCAGGGAGTGTAGACTCCCTGAAGGAAGCATTTCTTCCTAAGCAGTTTCCAAAGCTTTTTCAAAGGGCAGAGCTGGGAGTCCCTGGACCATGAGGTCCAACTTTTGTTCAGCTCCGTAGAAGACCTGAACTGCTTACTGTGACTTGGTGAAAAACTATGAAAAAGCAGCAGCCATCAGCTGCTTTGGAACCAGAGAAACACCTGCAGAAGGTACGTAGCTACTCAGTGAACTGAATCATGAATCTGCTGCAATTTAATGGGTGGTTTGACAGTTGAGCCTTGGCTCTTCACCCTGCAGGAGACATTCACTTTTCTGTCAAAACTCTGGAAACAGTTTATGCCTGGAAAATTATTTCTAAACAATGAAAAAAGAATTTTTGGCCTTTTTTTTTTTGTGGGTTGTTTTGTTTTGCTTGCTTTGTGCTCCCAGTGTTGACGCTCAGCTGCTGTGGCTGTGGCATCTATCCTACCCTACCAGGAGCACTCCTTCTCCAGAATTACCTATAAAGTATGGGCAAAGCAGTTGGGAACCGAAATGCATTAAATCCTGCAGCTCAGAAGCTCTTCTGTCAGAGACCTGACTGTGCATTTTGCCCATCAGTGCCTCCTTTTCTGTGCACAAAAAAGTGAACACTTTGTGCTAAGGGCTCTCGTGAAGGGAACATTCTGCTGAGACTCAAATGAGTGCAGCTGTTAAGCTCAAAGTGACGTAGATGTACTGGGTCCAGCCTCTTTTGGTTTTTTTTTCTATTGCTTTCATCTATTGTTTGGCTGAAGAATAACATGAGAACGAAGATCTATTCTTTTACATTCATTTAAGAAAGGCAGTCACAAGATATATGTTCTGGAGGCAATAAATAAAGATTTTTAAAGTTTTGAAAATGTTTTCAAAAATTATAACCAAGGAGAAGTATCCTTACTCTTTGATTTTTAAACAAAATGGACTGGCATGTTCACTGTTCTTCAGGAAGACCTGTCGCAAGCCCACACAACACAGAAGTGCTGAAGAAACGCCATTATGGAAACCACCATCAACAGTCATTCCAGGGAAATAGGAAGCAAAGACTGGGTAACTGATGAGCCAGGAGCTGGTCACTCCCCATAAATAATGTATAGGAATCCTATGTTCCAGGATTACCATGTAGGCTAAAGACAAGCTTGTATACTAAAAAAAAAATTATGTAGAAAGTAATGTTTTTATGCCTTCATTATTGATTATTTCTATAGTGTGAACTGAGGAAATAAAGCTCAACGAGAGCTGAAAACCAGGAGCCAATCAATCAATACCAACGAGGAATCTGGTGCAGGAGGTGTTGCCGTAAATGATCAGAGTACAACCTGTAGGATGTAACAATTTCATAAAATGGTGTTTTATTAACAAAATTAGAGTTAAAACAGGAAACCCTGGCAGCCAGAAAAGAAAAAAATCAGCACGGATATTTTTAGCAGGTTTATTATTTACAGAGTGTATTTCAGTATTTACAGGGAATAAATTACTTGTACATATGAACAGATTATTTATCCATTTTTAATTTTATTTACATTTATTTAGATCTTTTTGACTAAATATCAGGTAACCTAGCTTTTTGCTCAAACAATGCATGTCTGCTAAAATCAATATCAGGGTGTTCCAAAATCTTATGGCTAGATCTCATGGATTAATAAATACATAAATTCAACAAATTTTCCCCCAGGTCACTGCTTCTACTGTTGATATAACAGTAAAATAAATAAAACACCATGCTTCCATACAATCTTATAAATTACTTTGCAGACTACCATAGGATCTGAGCTTACAATGTTCATCTGAAGCTATCTATTGTTAAACACTGTGGGAATATTGAAACTCTGTTTATTTTTAAATTAGCATTGAACTGTGCTTTCCAAAATAGAAAGCAACACAAGAATTGACCAAAGTCTGTTTTTCTCTCAGACAACAGGAAGAAAAGAATGGAAAATCTGAAAACAAGTTTAATTCAAATGAACTTTGTTTTAGTGATCAAAATGGAAGAGACATAAACCTTTTTTTTTCACCCACACAACAAAGTAAAATAGTTTTATTGAGCTTTACAGTAGAGATTGTCTGTAGTGAAAATGTTCAGCTGAAGTAAATTCTCATACTTTGACTAGAAAAAGTGAAGGTATGACATTTATATGAAAGATGGAACTGATCCAAATTGCTAAACATTACTTAGCTTTAAATCTTCTTGACAGTATGTGATTGAATTTTTTCTTGCTGCTTTATTATCAGACACACAGTATTTTTCTTCTGGGTCTGAAACTCAAGTGATAGAAAACTGCCATTTCTTACTCTTTTTTTAAATAAATTTCTAATGTTCATCCATGCAGTGAAAACTTTTAACTTATTATCCCTATAACCTCATATTCCTACAGGAAAAATAAATCTATTTATTAAATGACATAAATTTTAAATTAGTACTATTTTGATTTCTGGTTACTAAAATTATGATTCCCCAAGTCTTTTGGAGATGGTTTTCCTCTTCCTCCTCCTCTTCCTCTTCCTCTTCCTCTTCCTCTTCCTCTTCCTTTTCCTTTTTTCCTATTTGGATTATCATTGGCCAGGAAGGCAAGAAGTCCAAATGAATTGCCAAATATGAAATTTCAAGAATATCTGGTCAGGGATGTAAGTTCTGATGATTTCGGCGGAGTTTAGAGTTTCCTGTTTAAGCCTTTGCAGATTAAAGCGGATGCCATTCTGTTTCAATGTGGTTTCCTTGTGGTAGGTGATGGTGAGGTTGTGAAGAGTGTACAGGGCCCCTCTGATTGCCTTGATACTTGGCTAGAGATAATCAAAGTACCAACTGTATGATTGTGCATACAGCTTTCTGAAAGACTTGAAAAACTCAGTGTACTACTGCGGTACTTACTACTACTGCAGTAGAACTTTTAAGTTACTTATGTAAGAACTTTTAAAGGCGAAGCTCAGCCTGAACAGTCTGTTTTATAGCATCAGATTTATGGCTTTGCTATTTATAAGGAAAAAAAAAAATACAATGAAATACCAGACAACAGTTCTGTTCTTGTGCTGAAGCTCTTTAGGTGCAGGGTCACCAACCCATAAACTTATATCTGGTATTTTGTGTCTTGCTTAAAAAATGGTGGAGCTACTCAATATAGAAGCTATGGAAATAATAGAGCCCTTAAAAACATATTAACCTTAGAGGCAGGAAAAACAACTGAATGATTTATTTTTTGAGAACAACACTAGAGCCTTTGTAACCTTTTCTACCTTTCATAGATCCCTGTGATCTCTTCCAGGTCAGAGCTTTCTGAACTTCCACTTAAAGAAATGATCAACTGAACAACAGTTTGCAACTCCAGACTTTAACATTGAAGTCTCCAAATTTAGTTAATGTGTTGAGAACTACATCGTTATGTTTGGCTTAAACATATAGCGTCCAAATCACTCCAGTGTGGAACCTTTACTCACAAGCAGAAGCTTCCACCACAGGTATTTTAAAATTACTGAGAAAATGTATTCCTTCTGACTAACAGAATTAGTTGCATTTGTTCTTCCAGCTCCTTGGAAGAAGCTATTTAGAGTGAACACATTTACTCTGAAATTATCAGGAGACTGAGGAAACACCTGGGAAGCAACTGAATTACCAAGTTTGCTGCTGTGAGGTTTGCTTTCCAAGTTAGACAACAAACCACTTTTAATTACAGGGTACAGATTATGAGGCTTCAATGATATGCAGAGAACCTTTGCTGATCTTCAGTAGAGCATTGAAAACACATCTTTCAAATATTCCTGCAGTAACTGTACTGCCTCTGAATTCTCCGCTTTGCTCAAATCCTTTTCAGCTGTCAAAATTAACAGCGGATTGAACTAGAAGCTTTTCTTGCAGGTTACCGAGCGTGACGTAGGTTGGTGGGAGAGATGCTTTTCCATGTGTCCCTGTGAGTTCACCCCAACCAACCTCTGTGACACTCCCTACTTGCAGAGTGGGGCTTTTGTTGTGTCCAAACGCCTTCAAACCAGACAAGAATCGAAGTGACTGATTTACTTCAAGGACCTGGACTGCAGTTTTCCCTTATCTCGCAGCCGTCATGCACACTTTAAAAAAAATAATCAGCCCCCTCTCATTAATTACCGTATATCAATCCTTGCAATATCTTTCAAGTAGAATACTGTCTGCCTGCTTCAGGACCTGGCTGACGTCCAGGACAAATGTGTCAGTGCATAAGGGTGAACCAACCTCTAATCAGTAACTATCTTCATCTGTTGTGCAATTAAGTTAATCAGGGAACTTCACAGATAAATGCTCTCATTCGTTCTCCTGCATTTCCCTGTCTTACCCCTAAGTAATGAGAAGTTTTAACAAACTTCCTCTATCAGAATGTCTCAACAATTATTTGTGTTTAAGACAAGCAAAACAAAACAAAAAAGCCTTGTCCAAATCAGGGCTCATTGATTTCCTAACAATATTTGTGTAACAAGTAATTAGTTCCTTCAAATGTCAGCTATAGAGCTACACAGCTACAACTTATCAGAATACAAGGCATCAACTGATTATATAGATGTTCCTTTTAAATAAAATAATTTGATCCAAATATAATTTCTTTTTGTATGAAGAATATCAAAACATACAAGCATAGGAAAATAATTCCACAGACCTTGCAGATTTCTCCTTTTTTTCCCTTAAATGTTACTCTAGCTAAGGCAGGCTCCCACCCTTCAGAAAATGTCTTTATTGACAAATCTATGCTGAAACATAGTGTACTTTCACCTCAGATTAATCTCTCCATATTCATTCTGAGTGAATGAATAGAGCTCCAATGTCATTAAATATTTAACAAGTCCCTTTGAAATAATGGCTCTGTGTATGTCCACTTCATAGTTAAGCTCCAACTTTTTCTTTACAGGTAAATGAATGTAAACAAATAAAGTGAAACCAGCATTTCCAAACAGATGTATACATATTATCTCTGAGTTTTACACTTCCTTTTAGGTTGCTCACTGCCTCAGATGGTGGAAGAATTTGCCTTTTTCAGCACCCAAAGTGGGGATTCTTCACCTACCTGACCACAAAACTAGGGAGTATTGACACTGGGAAAATGTCTTCTGATGGCAGTTGGCACAATATAGGCACAATAGTCTTGCAGTCTACTGACTTCCTGACCTGGAGATTACAAGAAATAAGTACAGTGAATAGTCATACTGAACAGTTCCCTCAGAAACTTGCCTATTGGCTTTTTGAATCTCTGATATCTCTGTCACAAGAAGTGTGCTGTGGCAGTGCGTTTCAGAGATGAATTACCAAATATGTGCAAATTGTTTCTTATTTCTGCTGCCTGAAAATAATTTGCTGTTCCTTTATTTCTGTTTACAAAACAAGGCAAAGTTTATACAGTTTCTCTATTATTTTTATAGATGTCATGGACTTCTACCATTTCTTTCTTCAGGTTGAAACAACCTGATAAATTTAGCTGGTTTTGATTTGTTTTGGTTTGTTATTTTCCCACCATTGTTTCATACATCTAAAAACTCTTGCAATCCTTTTGTCTTCCCTTTATAGTTCTACTATAACCTTCCTGAGATGTTGGGACAAGAACTGCATATGATATCCAAAACAGTGTCACAGATTTAGGGAGCTGCCTAATAATGTTTTCTGTTGTGTTCTCTGCTCCTTTCCAAGAATGCCTAATAGTCTAGTTGACTATTTTTGATGGCTGCCAGGCAGACAACTACCAGGCAGAGAACTGTTGCACTGGCTCCTGACACCTCTGCTGACTCTTAACACTTCCTCGAGACATTGTAAGTGCATAGTTAGAATTGTTTTTTCAACATACACATTACTTTTAATTTACTGAAAATGAAATTTGTCTGCTACCTAGCCTCCATCAGATGACCTTTTTGCAATTTTATGAACTTATAATGAATTTTAATCTAGTAAGTAATATTAAACTTTTTTTCTGTCCTGCATAACTTGGCATCAGTAGTTTTCATCCTGGTTTGGAATGAAACAAGTTTGAAGTGGAATCCCTGCAAAATTGTTCCTGTACAGCTCCAAGATTATACTTAAAAATTCTGACTAATAGAGTGTAATAGACTATAAATTGCGGAGCTGCCCCTTTACATTCCTGAAGGTTGAGGACATGATTTTTAAAGACTGAGAAACCTGCAGAAGCAGAGAGTTTTTCCAGTGTGCAAAGAAGAGTCTGATACGCTGAGCAGTTGTCTAGGCATGAGTGGCAGAATTGCTTGTCCTTGATACATGCTAATATTTGAGCTGCACGGGAGGTACGGGAGCTGTAGGCTAAAAGGCTGGTGGCATCATTCTGCCGCCCGGCCTTGCAACTGCATGGAAGGAACTGCATGTGTAATGAGGAAGTAGTATTCTCACTGAAACGCCAACAGATTTATTTTCTAGAAAGAAAAGATGAGATAAGCTTCATGAAGCAATGTGAAAGAGTAGAGAATGGGTATCCACTGAAATTAATAAAATAAAATAATTTTTAATGGATTAAGAAAATTAAATCATTTGGATTTCATTTCACTTTCTTCATCTCTTTACAATGAAGGTGCAATTTTCTACCTTAGAAAAAAATATACTTTTTACGGAAAAGTGCTACATTGGTTGATTATTGATCAGCAGGTAATCACTTGTATGTTAACATTGCCTTAGCCACACCTAATAAAATGCAAGCAGTTATAAAATGCAAAACCTCACCTGAAACTGAGAGGGTTTTAAAAAAGTCTCATTCTAAGCAGAGGAGAGAGTTTGCATGTTGCAGTGACTGTTTCCCATGGAAGAAGAGGATGAAGAGGTCCAAGCTTCCACGGTACATCTACACCTGCTTTAGACTGCAATCTGTGGTCACCCAATGATTTTTTTTTATGTGATATATTGATAAATATTTTATATATATGACTTAGTAGACAGTACTATAAATGTGGAGAAACTGAAGAAAATTAAATATCTCACTTTGAAATGAATCAGAAGATTAACCAAAACAATAAAATTGCTTCAGTTCCCTAGACACATAACCCTACTGGGATTATTCGAAAAGGTGACAAATTTGTCTGTTATTTCGGTCTTCATCTGTGTAACTCTCCTCACTTAAATGGTCTTGATTTACACGGTTCACTGAAGTTAAGCAACTATGTTTAGTGAATTAACCTGTGAATTCAAATGAGTGTGACTCATCTTAGCATCTGTAGTGGTCAACATGCAACTGTACTGATCTGCACTTTGGGAGCCAAGTTACTTCACATCTTCTCAAGGGAGAGTCTAGACTGAACTAACTTCTCCAAACCTGTTACGTCCAATCTGTTACTACTCTGTTGCATCAAAATTACAAACTGGGCTGTCTGAACTCTCCACCAGATTGTTAAATGACAAATCACACCATTCATGTGGGCCAAAGAAACATGCCTTATGGTTAGTCCTGCCAGTCCATGGATAGAAACATTATTAGTCCAGTTACAAAGATGCTAATAATTATAGTTTGAATTATACTTAGTTCAAACTGCATATAAAAATAATTTACTACCTCTCTCTCTTTCGCTGGTGCTGTGGTTTCCCTTTCCACGCCCCTCTGCGTTCCCAGGTTGATGACTTCAGCCTGGAGGGGGGCAGGGGAAGAGAGGGAATTTGCAGACAGTCATCAGCGTCCTAACTCCTTCACTGGGAGATGTTTGAAGTGGATGATTGGGGTATCTTTCTCCTCCTTTTTGAGTCCATTTCACATTGCTCTTACTTGCTGACACACTCCCCTTGTTCTTCTCTTATTTGTATGTAAGTTCATCCAAATTGATTTAACATATCTTCAATGGACACCTGCTCTGGCTTCTCTCTGTTATTGCTAAAAAAAAAAATCCATCTTGAAAAGCTCAATTCAAATTTAAGATCAGCAGTTTGCCTGCCACCTTGGGGTCTCTGGTATCATCCTGTGGCCACACATTCAAGGCCTTTGACATCATCCAGTGTCTCTAACTGCTCTGTGCTTCACTTGGATTCCAAGCTCATAGGTAATTTTGCACTGAAAGGCCACTTGTTATTAGTACCTATTAGGCACAGAACTAGTGTGGTGCTGTGCCTATGCTTTGTATAATCATTAAGAGCTGAGTGAAAGTTAAAAAATACAGACAACAGCACAGAAAAAAAAAAAAGAGTGATTTTCTCTCCATCTTATGATTCCATTTTTTTCCCCATGTCACAGAGCTGTTTTGGCTGCAATCTACTGCAATATGGTGAAAAATAATTATAAAATGTGATGCAACACCAAACAGAAGGAAATGTAATCAATTCCCTGCAAAGTTTAGCAGGAGAGATTTAAGCATGACAAAGACTGGCTTTGTGAGGCCTGGTTTTTAATTTTTTAAGTCTCTGCTGTTTACGTTCCCCACTGAAACTGTAGAATAAAATTAGAAAGTAGTCCAGGAATCCTCAAATACTAAAGCAACATGAAAACTCTGCAAGTGTTCTTAGCAGAAGCAACACATTATTTTGTTGGAATGAACCAGAACTTTCCCCACTTTTCAACAAGTCTGCAAAGAATAACTAACGCACAGTCTCCCGTTCATTGGCATGGTCAAAGTAGCTTCACTGACCTTTCTGTGCTACTGCTATTGCTCTGCTAGTCCAAACCCAGAAGATGATTGATGTGACCACCCATGTCTCGAGACACACAGTAAAAAAGTTGGTCCTGCTCTTATGGTGGGTTGACCTTGGCTAGATGCCAGGTGCCCACCAAAGCCACTTTATCACTCTCCTCCTTAGCTGGATAGGAGAGAGGAAATATGAGAAGTTTATGGGTTGAGACAAGGACAGGGAGAGACCATTCAGCAATTGCTGTCACAGGCAAAATGGACTCAACTTGGGGAAATTAATGTAATTTATTTTCAATCAAAATCAGAGTAGGATAATGGGAAATAAAACCAAATCTTAAAATACCTTCCCCCCACCCCTCCCTTATTCCCAGGCTCAACTTTGCTCCTGTTTTTCTCTCCCTCCTCCCTCCACACGGCGCAGGGGGACAGGGAATGGGGGTTGTTGTCAGTTCATCACACGTGGTCTTTGCTGCTCCTTCCTCCTCAGGGGGAGGACTCCTCACATTCTTCCCCTGCTCCAGCGTGGGGGCCCTCCCATGGAGGACAGTTCTCCACAAACTTATCCAGCATGAGTCCTTCCCACAGGCTGCAGTTCTTCATGAGCTGCTCCAGCCTGGGTCCCCCCACAGGTGCCATCCTTCAGGAACAGGCTGCTCCAGCCTGGCCCCCGTGGGGTCCCAGGTCCTGCCAGCAAACCTGCTCCAGCCGGGGCTCCTCTCTCGCCCCACAGGGCCACAGGCCCTGCCAGTAGCAGGTGGCGCTGAATTAAGGTTGGACTTGATGATCTTGAAGGTCCTTTCCAACCTAGTGATTCTGTGATTCTGATTCTGTGATTAACCCAACACCATCATGCCCACTAAAACATATCCTGAAGTGCCACATCTATATGTTTTTTGAATACTTCCAGTGACGCTGACTCCACTACCCCTCTGGGCAGCCTGTTCCAATGTTTGACCACTCTCTCAGTAAAGACATTTTTCCTAACGTCCAATCTAAACCTCCCCTGGCACAACTTGAGGCCATTTCCTCTTGTTCTATCGCTAGTTACTTGGGAGAAGAGACCAACACCCTCGTTGCCACAACCCCCTTTCAGGTAGTTGTAGAGAGCGATAACGTCTCCTCTCGGCCTCCTTTTCTCCAGACTGAACAACCTCAGTTCCCTCAGCTGCACCTCATAACACTTGTTCTTCAGACACCTCACCACCTTCATTGCTCTTCTCTGGACATGCTTGAGAACCTCAATGTCCTCTTTGTAGTGAGGGGCCCAAAACTGAACATGATATTTGAAGTGCAGCTTTATTAAAGCTCGTACAGTTGGCCTCAGCCCATTGATCCAGCCTGTCCAGATCCCTCTGCAGAGCCTTCCTACCCTCCAGCAGATCAACACTCCCACCCAACTTGGTGTCATCTGCAAACTTCCTGAGGGAGCACTCAATCCCCTCATCCAGATCATCAATAAAGATAATTAATAAGACCGGCCCCAAAACTGAGCCCTGGGGAACAACCGCTTGTGATCGGCTGCCAGCTGGATTTAACACCATTCACCATGACTCTCTGAGCTTGATTGTCCAGTCAGGAAGAGCAGGTCTGGTTTCTGGAAAGCAAAAAAACTCTGTGTAGAGTTTGGCTGGTGTGATTGGTTTGTTGATGGTGACTGGTTGTTCAGGGTGGGTGGTTGGTATCTTGTTGGGGTTGCAGAGGCTGTTGTGAGAGTTGAGTGGCTGTCATGTACAGCAGAGTGATAAGGCTGGGCAAGGTGAACCTGCCATCCTGAGTAGTGAATAGAGAGTGCCCAGGACCTCCAAGACAAATGATGGCAGCTCACAGATGAGGGATTTTGTACCAGGGATGGTTATGAGAACATCAGCCACCTTCACCACATCTTTGGGTAGTTGTCATCCATTGCTGACTGTCGTAATAATGATAGAGCAGAGGAAGAGGAGAATAATCTTAACCACTCCTCCAAAGCAGAAAGTGAAAAGGTAGACTGCCATTGTATTTAAGCTCAAAATGCTGTTTGAGGTCCCTCAGAAGCATAGGGGGTCACCCAGGCTATTGTATAAAGTTCAAAGGGTAAGCTGACCGGGCAGTGTGACCACCTTTTAGTGTATGTCACACGCAAGATCTGAACAAGCTGCTGGAGTAGAGAGGGCCATTTTAAGGACAAGGAGAAACAGAGGGTGACAGTGGAAATCCATGATCACTGGGACTGGTGACATCAGGGAAAACCGCAAGGTGACTTCATGTTGGCAGCAAAGCCAACAGAATTGTTGAGATAAAAATTAAAACCAGAGGAATGATAATGTTTGGCATTTGATGATTATGATCCCATAATAAGCACCTGGGATACTTTGTGGAGAAAGGATCAGTGGATAGTATTGCCTGGCAATGAACTTTGCATGAGTAATAGGATGAAGATGCTCAGTGATGCTGTCTATGAAAGAATTACGTTAAGTGTAAAAACAGCACAGAGGCTGCCCACAACGTAATCCACATGGGAGGTTGTCCCCATATTAAGTACTAAGATCATATTGATCTTGTGAGCAGAGTTATGACAGTTATTAAGTCTAAATGACATCAGGTAGTAGAAGTGGGAGATTGCGCCAATTTATGGAAAGGACACATCCGCACCTTGAGTTGAGTTGTGAAGAAAACTCTTGCATTCACTAAACGCTGTTCAGAAAGGCACTTTTGTCATATCCTTGAAAACGCCATTCTAAGTTTGATCTGGAGTGTTTTGTGGGACCTAGTTCAAGACATTACAGGAGAGTCACTCTGTAGGAACAGCCAGAGTATGGCAGATTTATTATCATAGTAGGAGAGCAGGTCAAATAAATCCCACATGCAGGTGTTGTCTTTTGCAAAATCAAGCCACATGAAAATGAAACAACTAGTAAAAAATGAACTAAGAAATTCCAAAAGAAGCCACCTAGATGCAGTCTGGAGGCTAAAAAGAACCCAACACCTTTTCCCCACCTCCAATCTCTACTGGGAGCCTAGTGCACTTGTACTGTATTTAACTAACAAACAAACATATACAAACAATAAAAACCTTAATATGTTTAAAGGATGAATGGGAAAATAGAACAAGTGCTAAACTTGGCATTTAAAAAAAAAAAACAAACAAAAGTTTATTATGGCCAAAGGGAAACAGGAAATTAATATTCTTAAAAAGACATCTACAGAGCACCTGGGGTGAAAGACATGGGTGAGATTCCCCAGGGTGACACTCTTTGTAGCAGATACATGAGAGTAGATACTTCAGTTTGAGAGAACGATGGGAAGTGTTAGATTCTCAAGAGGTCAGTGATCTGTTAATAAATCAGCAGGACAAATGGCTGGAAAATACGTTGCTTCTGAGATATTTTGAAAATTCAGCTGTAAGCTCAATTTGCAGGAGCAGGGTGCTGCCCACTCTCTCCAGGCTGACCCATATGCTGGAAGACTAATCTCAGTTGCTGTGTATGGAGATAAGACCCACCATGCTCATTTTATAATCAGTGAGTTTTAAGGTATTCTAATAGTTGATTGCCTCTGTCTTCACAGCAATATCTCCAGCCCCCTGTACAGGGCACCTCACACAGAAATAGAGATAGAAAGAACAGACTATGTCCGCCATCTGAATGGATCTCACCCAGGAAGGGTGTCAGTCCTTGTTTCAAGGAGTCGTTTTTAGTGTGAAATGCCATCAGCACAAAATCTTAAGACCCATTTCTAAAGACGTTACCAATAACACAACATTTCTTTAGGATGGGTGTGAAGAAGAGTTGAATCTTCTCCTGTCTGGATGGGAACTGGCTCCCTCCCACCAGCAAACAGAGCAAACGCTGCTGCAGAGTGGGAGCACTGTCTCCTTCTGTAGCTGGAAGTCTAGCCTTGAAGGACTTTTTTTCCCCAAGTGCTCTTCATCTAAGGGCAGACACACCAGGTCAGACCATCGGGCTCTGCACATACGTCACAGCAGATGCAGCGGGGACAATGTGAGAGTGGGGAAATGACCGTCATGGACTTTCAGGGCTGGAGGTGGTGCTTTTGTATTTAGTAGCCTTCAGTGGATTTCTCTTCTGTGAATTGGTCCAGTGATTTCCAAATTCACTATGAAGCATCCATTTCCAGCGATGCCTCCAGATGCTATTGCAGTGTAAGCAGCAGAAAAGACAGTGCTACTGCAATGATAGATTGGCAATGAGCTCTAGAGAGCAGGCACATGATGCTCTAACCTGACAGAACTGGATGTTTTACCCTCACTAAATTCTTTTACTGCTGTGTCGAAAGAGCTCAAACAGTTGGATGTGCAGTTCTGTGCCATCTCATCATTTCATCTTCTTGACTATAAACAAGTGCAGGGATAAAGCAATTTGCAAACTGCAAAACCATTCCATAAACATTACAAGCCTTTTGAGAGTCAGCTACATGTATGTCACATTTTGGTGCAATATTTCAAATAAATGTTTTGATAAATGGCAAAAAGGGAAAGCCAGTCATTTTAGTAACATGCATGGAAACAACACACAATAAAAAATCCAATGCTCTTGCATAACACAACTATATCCAGGATCTTCAATCAAAAGAGCGCTAAATAAAACTTTGCAATTTTCCCACATTGCAATCTATCAAGTTCAGTAGTTTTATGCATATTAATATCCTGGGGTTATAAATATTTTTTTAAATTTTCATAGTTTGTGTGAACTTATATGTACTATTTCTTCCATTGATAGACCTCTCTCAATTTCTCTTTATTGTAACACAAACATAGATCTTCCTGTTAATTTTCCATCTGTTATCTGTACTGAAACATAGTTTTATAATTAGGTCAATTTATTACAAATACATCACATTTTAATTTCTTTTTACTGTATGGCTAAATCACTTTGAAAACTGTTTTCGTTTTGCTCAACATCAGTGCTCGAATCTACCTCTTTTATTTAAGTTCAACGGTTGGTACCAAGTAAAATTGAGAGCTTAAAGTATGAGTTTGTGACTTGAAAAGGGGAAAGTTATGACATTTCAGAACCCATCATAAGCCTGGAGATAAAAGAGAGAAGTATGTGAACAGGAACTGCAATATCTCAAGTGTGGTCAGAACTTTCCAAACAAATTCATCAGATGTAAAGGGAGGGTTTTTTCTCTTTTCACTACATATGATCATGTATTCAGTGGAAATAAATGAAGCTAAAAAAAGGTACGATTCCTGTCTATAAGTACATCCATGAAGTATATTCTAGAGAAACAAAAGTGTTACAAGCTAAAGGATAAATGATATAAACTAGCTGTAAAATTAGCTTGATAATTAGAACAGGGTTCCTCAGTGGTATAAGCTGGCAGAATAGCCTTCTCCCAGGAATAGTTAAAAAACCCAAACAAATGCACAAGCTTTTCAGAAGATTGAGCACGATACATTGAAGACACGTTCAAGTGCTGTCTGTGGTCAGCGCTGACCAGGCTTGATGTACAAAGAACTTGACAGAGTATCCAGAAACATAACAAAGTACAGAAAAGTAAGGTGTTTGTGTACTGCTTTACTTAGTGCAGGCACAAAACCTGCCTTCTGGCCAAGCAAGGTGCTGGCTGGAGCACGTAGGTACCTCCCAGCTTGGCGTTTGGACTCCCCGTGATACTTGGTCCCAGGGGCAGGTATCTGGGTAATGCTTAGGGCGTGATGAGACTGACCTGCAAACCCACATGAGGAGGGGTCGGGCGAGGGTTTACCAGGCTGGGCAGGGAACAGCCTCAGTGAGCAAATGGCCATCTGCAATCCCATCCTGCTGCAGAGAATTAGCCTGCTTTGCAGAAATATCTCAACCTCACCCTGGAACTGCAGGGACCAGACAGGCATGTTTCCATCCCCTCTGTCCAAGTTCAGACATGTGCAGAAATAGAACTCTTGACGCTTAGGAAGTTTCATTTCCAAGCTAAAGTCCAGTTCCACTTTCACAGAATCACAGAACTCCCCACTATTGGACAAGATGGACAAAGCCAACAGCAGCTACCTCTCAAGGTGAAGCTCAGAGAGGAAAACTTTTGGCCACCAGGTGACCTGAGGCAGCTTGGTCTCGGTGTAGGCTCCTCTCACACTGGCCATCAGTCATCTTCCACTGCTGGAGCTGTAGAGTTTGAAAGAAAACCCTTGTGTCTGCTGTGAAGGCGTTTCAACACCAAGCATTTTCAGTGCGTGTTCTGTTTGGACGGTGCGATTATGGTGTGGGACTGGACAGTGCTTCCCATGTTTACATGTAAGAGAAAAATCAAAAGCAGAGCTCTAAGTGTCAGCTGCTTCTGAAAATATTCAATGCTTTGCTAGAAGTACATGTTACTTTCTCTACACCAAAAAATTAGTTTACAAATACAAAATAAGTGGAGTTTTGAATTCTTGAAGTTAAATGTTCTGAATTGAAGGACAAAATTTGGTTTTTTTTAGGGAAAACATCTCTTTGTTCATTAATTATTCAGTACTTGAGGTGGAAGTAGGGAAGGAAAGTAACATTACCTAATCCTGACAACGGGAAGAGAAACAAAGAATTGAAGGTGTATATTGGCAAAAACACCAGAGAAGATGCTTTCACTAAGTCATTTAGATGCTTCTTTTCACAGCAATCTTAACTGCTTCCTTTGTTTATGTTGTTCACTTTCTCAAGCAATAATGAGAGGTGAACATATCTTTTTTTTCATTATGATCATTTGAAAATGTCACAAATAACCCCACAGGCTGCTTTCAGCTCTTCAGTGAGTCCACCAAGCAAAAGTACTGTATTGCATCAGTTATCTCAAATAACGTGAGAGCTGGCTTGGCTTTAGAGGCCCTGACACCCTCCACAGCGACCTCAGTGTGTACAATTTCAGCAGCCTCAGGTGGTGGTTATTTGCAATCGCTGTTCAAAACACCTTTCAGGATATGGCAGGAGTTATTTCTTTTCCCTTCAGCTGCTGCGACCAGTAAAGGATCCATTACCAGGAAAATACAAGACACATCTAAAGACACATTGTTAAGAAGTTGTAAGTACTGATGAGCTTGATTTCTCTAATGAGTAAAAAAGAGGTAACTAATGGAACATGAACTTTTGCAGAAGACAGATGAAAGATTAAAAATAACAATTCATTTATTATTTAAAATACTCATATTTTAGCAGGGCCAGTAGCAATAGGAGAAGGGGTAATGGTCTTAAACTAAAAGAGGGCACAAATAGACTACATCTAAGGAAGACATTTTTGACAATGAGGGTGGTGAAACACTGGCACAGGTTTCCCAGAGAGGTGGTCGATGCCCCATCCCTGGAACCATTCCAGGTCAGGTTGGATGGGGCTCTGAACAACCTGATCTAGTTGAAGATGTCCCTGCTTTCCCGGTTTCAGCTGGGATGGAGTTGTTTTTTTCTTCCCGATAGCTGGTATAGTGCTGTGCTTTGGAATTGGTATGAGAATGATGTTGATAACACAATGAAGTTTTAGTTGTGGCTAAGTAGTTATAGTGCTTATATTAAGTCACGGAATTTTCGGATTCCCGTGCTCTGCCAGCGGGGAGGTGTACAAGAAGCTGGGAGGGATCACAGCCAGGACAGTTGACCCAGGCTGGACAGAGGGGTATTCCATACCATACCTCATCATGCCCAGTACATAAACTGGAGTTGGCTGTGGGGCAGGAATCACTGCTCGGGGATGGGCTATCAATCACCGGGTGGTGAGCAATTGCTGTATCGGGCATCATTTGTTCTTGTACATTCCTTTGATGGTTTTATTGTTGTTGTCATCATTGTTGTTTCCTTCTCTCTTGCTGTCCTATTAAACTGTTTTTATTTCAACCCAAGAGTTTTTCCCAATTCTTTCCCCTGTCCCACCATGGGGGAGTGAGCAAGCGGCTGCGTGGTGCTTAATTTCTGACTGGGGCTAAACCACAACAGTCCTTTTTAGTGCCCAATGTTGGGCGCCAAAAAGGACCATCGTGGTTTAGCGCCAGCTGGCAACTAAACCCCACGCAGCCGCTTGCTCACTCCCCCCATGGTGAGACAGGGGGAGACCATCAGACAAGTGAAAGTGAGGAAACTCATGGTTTGAGATAAAGGCAGTTTAACAGGGAAAGCAAAAGCCGCGCACACAAGCAAAGCAAAGCAAGGAATCCATTCCCCAGTCCCCAAGGGCAGGCAGGGGTTCAGCCATCTCCAGGACAGCAGGGCTCCATCATGCGTAATGGTTTCTTGGGAAGACAGACGCCATCACTCCAAATGTCTCCCCACCCCTTCCATCTTCTTTGCCCCAGCTTTATATACTGAGTGTGATGTCATATCATATGGAATACCTTTTTGGCCAGTTTGGGTCAGCTGTCCCGGCTGTGTCCCCTCCCAGCTCCCCGTGCACCCCCAGCCTTCTTGCTGGCAGGCCAGCACGAGAAGCTGGACTGTCTGAGACTGCTTAGCAACAGCTCAAAACATCAGCACCTTATCAACATTTTCTCATTCCAAATCCAAAACATAGCTTTATGCTAGATTCTACGAAGAAAATTAACTGTATCCTGGCTGAAACCAGGACATCTGCTCACTGCAGGGGTGTTGGACTAGATGACCTTTAAAGGTCCCTTCCAACCCGAAGATTCTATGATTATATGATTCCACGATATCTGGAGTCCTAATAAAGGATACGCAGGTAGTTACCAGCCTTCTGTACAGATTGGACAAGACTCTTAAAACTCACGAAGTGATGTTTAGTTACATCAAGTAAATTCTGTTCTGTGCTTAACAGTCCTGCTATGTAGTTTGAGCTGAGAAGAGATTATTGGAGTTGGAAACCATCTATAATTTATTTGTCTAATGTTATGTGAACTTATGAGCAGAAATGCTCTCATTTTCAAAAGAGCACATTTAAGCACTTATAGAGAAGATAATTCATTGGAGTATCACTTGTTTATTGCAGTGGAATAAGAAAAACCCCTATGAATTTTGTTGCCCAAAATAAAAATTACTTCAAGCTTATCTTTGGGCTGAATTAGTTAGTAAGAAGTGGCAACACAGCTCTTTAACAGAACTAGTAAGAACAGCAGCAGCACCCATTCTCAGAGCATTAACTGAAGAAAAAACTCTTAACAGTCTGAAAACAAGAGCATTAGTTATTGCCTTGCTAATAGGAAAGCTGATAAAGATTTTTTTAAGTGGCTAATTGCACATCTGTGTCATTTCCAACTGTTTTGACTCTGGATAACTCTGGATGATAAAATGTATGTGTAACAAAATCCATTTTATTTTACTGTAGACAGTCTCATAGGTTGTCAATAACACAGAAAAACCGGCACTGCTAATTGATGAAGTCTTTTAGAAGCTCTAATATTTTCATAGATGCTTGTCTCTTATATGGTATTTAAAAGAGAGGTTTAGCCATATTTCATTTGAAGACTTTGGGTTTATCAGGCCAACCTACTTCGGATTTGATTAAATGACATGCATGAAAGTTATATCAGCACTTTTCACCTGCTAGTATCCTGATCTTATGCATTACCACAGAATCACAGAATCACTAGGTTGGAAAGGACCTTCAAGATCATCAAGTCCAACCATTAATCCAGCGCCACCATGTCCCCTAAACCGTGTCCTGAAGCGCCACATCCACACGTTTTTTGAACACTTCCAGAGATGGTGACTCCACCACCTCCCTGGGCAGCCTGTTCCAATGCCTGACCACCCTCTCAGTGAAGAAATTTTTCCTAATATCCAATCTAAACCTCCCCTGGCGCAACTTGAGGCCATTTCCTCTTGTCCTATCACTAGTTACTTGGGAGAAGAGACCAACACCCTCGTCGCCACAACCCCCTTTCAGGTAGTTGTAGAGAGCGATAAGGTCTCCCCTCAGCCTCCTCTTCTCCAGACTAAACAACCCCAGTTCCCTCAGCCTCTCCTCATAAGATTTGTGCTCCAGACCCCTCACCATCTTCGTTGCCCTTCTCTGGACACGCTCCAGCACCTCAGCATCCTTCTTGGAGTGAGGGGCCCAAAACTGAACACAGGATTCAAGGTCCAGCCTCACCCGTGCCGAGTACAGGGGCACGATCACTTCCCTACTCCTGCTGGCCACACTATTCCTGATACAGGCAATTATGCTATTTTTTCACTTCAATTAGCATAATCTCTGAGAGTTAATCTTGATTGTTTTCCAGCACTTCAGCATCCTGCTTGTGGGGAGAGGCCCAAAACTGAACAAGGATTCAAGGTGTGCCCGAGTACACGGGCACAATCTCTTCACTGCTCCTGCTGGCCACACTATTGCTGATACAGGCCAAGACGCTGTTGCCTTTCTTGGCCGCCTGGACACACTGCTGTTCAGCATGTTCAGCTGGTTGTCAACCAGCACCCCCAGGTCCTTTTCCATTGGGCAGCTCTCCAGCCACTCCTCCCCAAGCCCGAAGTGTTGCATGGAGTTGTTGTGACCCAAGAGCAGGACCCGGCACTTGGCCTTATTAAACCTCATACAGTTGACCTCTGCCCATCAATCCGGCCTGTCCAGATCCATCTGCAGAGCCCTCCTACCCTCCAGCAGATCAACACTCCCACCCACCTTGGTGTCATCTGCAAACTGACTGAGGGAGCACTTGATTCCCTCATCCAGATCATCAATAAAGATATCGAACAAGACTGGGCCCAGAACCGAGCCCTGGGGAACACCACTTGTGACTGGCCGCCAGCTGGATTTAAACGCCATTCACCACAACTCTCTGAGAGGGACTTCAATCTATCAGACAACTGTTGGAAGTATAACACGGCAAAGAGGAAACATCTGGGAGGATTCTGGAGTGTGTGGAGGATAACTTCCTGACACAGCTGGTGAGTGAGCCCACCAGGGGAGGTGCCTAGCTGGACCTGCTGTTTACAAACAGAGAAGGACTGGTGAGAGATGTGGTGGTCAGAGGCCGTCTTGGGCTTAGCGATCACGACATGATAGAATTCTCAATTGTGGGCGAAGTAAGGAGAGGGGTCAGCAAAACTGCTACCATGGACTTGCGGAGGGCAGACTTTGGCCTGTTCATGTCACTGGTTGAGAGAGTCCCTTGGGAGACAGTCCTGAAGGACAAAGGGGTCCAGGAAGGCTGGACGGTCTTCAAGAAGGAGATCTTAAAGGCGCAGGAGCAGGCGGTCCCCATGTGCCATAAGAAGAGCTGGAAGGGAAGAGGACAGGCCTGGCTGAACAAGGAGATTTTGCTGGGACTCAGGGGAAAGAGGAGAGTTTATCACCTCTGGAAAAAGGGGCAGGCAATTCACGAAGAGTACAAGGATCTCATCAGGTCAAGCAGGGACAAAATTAGAAAGGGAAAAGCCCGGCTAGAGCTCAGTTAGGCCATAGTTGTAAAGGATAACAAAGAATGCTTCTACAAATATAATAACAACAAAAAGAGAGGCCAGGAGAATCTCTAATCCCTTATTGGATATGGCAGGGGACATTGTCTCCAAGGATGAGGACAAGGTTGAGGTACTTAATGCCGCCTTTGCCTCAGTCTTTAATAGCCAGTCCAGGTATCCACAGTGTATTCAGCCCCCTGGGCTGGAAGACAGGAATGGAGAGCACAATAACCCACCCAGAATCCAGCAGGAAACAGTTAATGACCTTTTAATTCACCTGGACACCCACAAGTCTATGGTGAGAGAACGTTGGTCAAGCAGCACCTGCCTTTCATGAACCCGTGCTGGCTGGACCTGATCCCTTGGTTGTCCTGCACATGCCCTGTGAGCACCCTTCTAGATGGACCGCTCCATGATCTTCCCCTGTACAGAGGTCAGGCTGACAGACCTCTAGTACCCAGGATCCTCCTTCTGGCCTTTCTTGTAGACGGGTGTCACATTGGTAAATGTTCAGTCTTCTGGGACCTCCCCTGTTAACCAGGACTGCTGATAAATGATGGAGAGTGGCTTGGCAAGCTCCTCCACCATCTCCCTCAGTACTCTTGGCTGGATCCCATCAGGTCGCATAGACCTGTGGGTGTCCAGGTGGCTTAACAGGTCCTTAACTGTTTCCTGCTGGATTCTGGGTGGGTTATTGTGCTCTCCATTCCTGTCTTCCAGCTCAGGGGGCTGAATACCCTGTGGATACCTGGACTGGTTATTAAAGACTGAGGCAAAGGTGGCATCAACCTTGTCCTCATCCTTGGAGACAATGTCCCCTGCCATATCCAGTCCAGTAAGGGATGGAGATTCTCCTTGCCTCTCTTTTTGTTGTTAATATATTTGTAGAAGCATTTTTTATTATCCTTTATGGCTGTGGCCAGATTGACTTCTAGCTGGGCTTTTGCTTTTCTAATTTTCTCTCTGCACAACCTAACAAGATCTTTGTACTCTTCGTGAGTTGCCTGCCCCTTTTTCCAGAGGTGATAAACTCTCCTCTTTCCCCTGAGTCCCAGCAAAATCTCCTTGTTCAGCCAGGCCTGTCCTCTTCCCTTGCAGCTCTTCTTATGGCACGTGGGGACCACCTGCTCCTGCGCCTTTAAGCCTTCCTTTGTGAAGACTGTCCGGCCTTCCTGGATCTCTTTGTCCTTCACAGAAACACACTGCAGGAATCCTTAGTACCATATTGCACTGGACACTTGTAAGCTGCATCTTCCTTCTTGAAAACCTGTTTTGCGCTTCCTCTTCTAATGTATACTAGGGAACTGCGAGACCCTTACATACATACTTCAGACGCACAGCAACATCTCAAAACTTTTAGAAAAACAGAGGAAGCTCAGCTGCTTTCTGTATTGCAATCTAGTTATGAGAGTACTGTGATTGTTTAAATATTAAGGAGTCAAAATGTTTGTAAAGATGCCCTCCAAGCATTGTCCCAAACATGGGTTCTTCCACCTGGTGTGCAGAGAGCCGAAAAACAGCCAGAGCAAGATATTTGCTTTTATTCCAAATCTGCGCAGAGCTGGGTGCTAGGTGGTAGGCCCACAACGCTAGCACGCCTCAGTTAACACACAGAAAATATTGATACAGTTGGAGCGACAGTTATCAGTACTTTTTACAAGTTGGCTCCATCACCCTCGTTCCCCTTGGTTCTCACCAGCCTTGTCTCTATTTAAAATCACAACGTCCTTCTTTTTTCCTAGCCATGTTCAGTGAGGAAGGGACTGTTGTGAGGAGGGGCTTTCCCCGCCCGGGGGCAGGTTTCTATTATGCATGTTATACGTTAATTATATGTTAATTAGGATAGTTCACTCAAGGTTGAGTATCTGTGTTTCTTTTGTGATTATCTTGTTCCTTCCCTCAAGGTTGCACCTTGTTAACCGCTCACAAAGATTAAACAATACTCCCAGATTCATTCCTTGCATACCTTCAACACAAGCACCTACACTGCCAATTTCAATGAGTCTGGAATAAAAGATTTAATATACAAACATGGCAAAGTTACAGAAGCCAGAGCTGGTTACCATATAATACTAAGTTTTTCTGCTGTGCATGTGTATAAAATTTGGGAATTAGTCACCTGGTAATGTTTAAGCAACTGTTATCTAATGCAGAAAAAGCTATTCTCTTTCAATATAATTAAGACATTATGGCTTTTAAAAAGATTGTTTAAGCATTCTCTCAGAATGAAGTTCGAAATGATTGTTTTGAGAAAAATAAACATCAAAATGATATTATGGATTAGACTTATCTGAAGCAGCATGTCAGCAGCTAAAAAGCCCTAATGAAAATGAAGATCATCAGGAATGAGCTAATCAAGACAAAACCAAACAAACAAAACCCAAACAAACCAGCAAAAGGCACTGACATATCTACAGCATATATGTGTATATGTATATGAACATCCTGCATACTTGTGAAGTGCAGAATCTAACAAAAGTGCTATAAAGAATATCTAGAAACAGCTGTCGTCTGACTCAGCATTGTTTTTGTAGCAGCAGGGAAGGATGAAGCATGTTTAAGTAGTGCCCAAAATTAATCAGAAAACATTTTAATGTATGGGCCCTTGGTTTTTTGTTTTCTTATTTTTGTCTGTAATTAGGAAGGAAAAAATCTGGATTTTTAGATTTTAAATTAAGACATGGACAGTTTTAATAAATTACATAAAAGTTAAACTAAGTGTTTGTACAAAGATAAAAGATGTCAATATTGGCAAAGAGAAAAGGATTAAAACTGAATAAAAGATCAAGTTTCAAGACATCCACAGGTATGATATCCTTAAGCAATAAAATGAATTTATTCGCGTTTCTAAGTTTTAGTATTTATCCATTTAAAGCCCATTAAATCAGCCTGCATTGCATTGTGTTTATATTTCTGATACAATAATGTTTTTGTTTCAGTGACTTTCTAAAAAAACCAAAACCCATAATAAAGCACATAACTGTATTTAGAGACATTCATAAAAGTCAGGATCCTCTGATCTGGCACTAGCTTGGAGAACTGCTAACTACATCCCTAGCTATATCTTATTTTATTCATCTCTATCCCTTCTCCCCTGCCAGGAAAACTGTTTTTCCCTCACTCACATGTGAAAGAAACCTTGAAAGCTCAGAGAGTAGGATTCTGATATAAAAAAATGAATAATCTGTAATTAAAGTGCTAAGGGGAGGGAAGCCAATAAAAAGCAGACCAATCAGCCTTAACGGAATTTGAATTCATTAGCATTGCAATTCAGTGCAGACAATTTTAATCTAGGTGGCTGCACAGTCTTTGGTTTTAACCTTGAAAAATGTTCAGATTTTAAATTAACAGGAGAAAGCTTCCCTCCTGTTGCACAGGTTCATTAAAATCGTATTGTGTATGGAGGTGAAAATGAGATTAATATTAAAATTCAGATGAGAGGTATTCTTTAGTCCATAAAGTCTGCCACCATGACAAATTTAGGAGAAAAATCAGACATAATTTGATATTTTATTTGGTGTCAAGAGAAAACAGTTACATGACCCTGTTGAGTGATATTTGTATCAGTCATAATTGTTAATATGATATATAATGAATGAACCATTTTTTTGATGGCCACGTTATACTCACAGAGATCTATATATTAGTTCTATGTACTTCAGTGGGGTTGTGAGTTCAGAGCAGCTGAGAACATTAATCACCCCAGGGTTCTGCAAATGTGCCATGCTGCTCCTTCTCCACTTCTGGAGCCATAATCATAGGTGTATTTTAACTTCTCCTATGGGCAGAATTCTTGGATGTGCTCTAAATTTTGCTTTCAGTATCTCTGTTTGTTGTGTGACCAGCTTTTCAGAAGGACAGTGTAGACAACTTCTATAAATTACATGATAAGTGATTAGAAAATGTAATCAAGTATTTTGGACAACTTTATCAATGGTAACAGGGTCTTAGCTTGTAAAAGCGGAGAATATGCAGACTATTTTCTAGTCTCTAATTAGGGTAGATTTCTAAGCAATGCACTGCATGTAACCAAACTTTATTCATAAAACACTTACAGACCTTTACTCCCTCAATGTTGTTTGCATTCCATGGCAGCTTAGGTCATAATTAACATCAAAAGAAAAGCTAACAAGTGAAACCCCAAATAAACCCCAACTTTGTAAAGACAAGGAATATTAGGTAGCTCAAAGGTAACTTTCAGCAGGTCCACTTGGTGTTCAGTTAGAGAAGTGACACTAATTAAAATCGTAGGTGTACATTTGCTGAAGAAAGTAAGTGACCATTTTATGTAGTTTGCTTTTACAATAGCTGCAATCAAAGCAGTTTTCATTAGCTCAAGGTATGATTCAAACCCCCAGTGGCTCTGAACAGGAATGCATACCACCTCATTGAGTTCAGAAGTGCAATTTCTGTGCCATTAGCTTGCTTTGAAATTTTCAAAGGAATGAATGCTCAGGTTTTAATTGCTGGCTGTCATCTGGGCTGTGAGAATTCAGCTCCTCCAAAGTATATGGACCTGGCAACTACAGCCAAGTGAGTTTCACAAGGCTGAAGCATATGGATGCTGTGGTTGAAGTCCCAGCTACAGAGGTCAAGTTCTTTCGTAAATGGAGACCTGCCAATGAAACACACTATTTCAGCACCTTTTATTATTATTATAAAGCTCTAATAAATGTAATGGAGTAGGTGTTACTGCATGCCTTTCACCACAGTTCAAGAGCTGCACACAGAAGCTTAGGACTCTGAATATTTATTTTAACTGGAAACAGGCTGATACCAGAGTTCTGCTGTATTCACAGGCAGAATGTAAAATTCCCGCAAACTGGTATTTTAAGTCACTTGCTAGACTTCAGAAGTACTCAAAGTTTACTACCTTTGTTTGCAAGAAACAATGGTTGAAAAAACATTTTCTGCAGTAGGTTTGACTGTTTCTGAACGTTCAGCTCCTGGCAGTCGCGCTGTTGAAACATGGACATCCTTGCTGGGTGTGAGTCCTGCTGCAGAATGTTCCTCGGGGAGAGCCCAGCACCCCTGACCCGCAGCACCAGGGGCTCCGGACCGCTTGAAGCGGCCCCAACACAAGCTTCCATCCAACCACGTGCGTAGTAATTCAGGGGTTATACCCAGAGGCAGGTACCAAAAAAGTCCCACAAGCAAACACTCAGTAGAAACACGGTCAGGTTACAGCACTGCTGAGCGTGCACGAGGTTACTGCAGAAGGCGGCTCATTGTTTGCGTTGTCCTGCAAACACTCTGAGCAGGGATCCGCACGGGTCAGCAGACGACTGAAGGAGCGGCTCTGGCACACCCAGTGTGCAGTCCTGCGCAGGCAGACACGGAGACCTGCACTCCAGACGTTTGCTGTGCTGTCCGTGGGAAGAGCGGGTGAGGCCATCGGCGTCGGCCTCAGACCGCAGCTCTCTGCCGCCTTCAACTGGCACGAACATCCTGCCGTGAGAACTCGAGAGCTGTCGCTTGTCCAGCTAACGGCGATTGGCTACATGTGCTCGGGGGTTGCGTCTGCGGCAAGATCCTTTCGGGCCCCTATTGCTCTGCTTGGGTGCCTCAGGTTCACTAACCTGAACGCTTACGGGTCTTTTGGGTCGGTGATGCATTGAGCTGCTGCACTGTACACGTTACTGCAATGTGTAAGACCATGTTCTTCAGCTGTGCAGTTGATTTTTGTCATTGAGAATTAATATTTTGGGGGAAGACAAAACCAAAAAATTAGTCACTTCTCTGCACAAAACACAAAAATTCTTGCAGTGACGTAAAGAGCAGATGAAATTTCTGGCTTGCTCATGGGTATTTGCAGATTTGACTGTGGTGAGGTTCCTCTGTGCTTGTAGCATTTCTCTTAATGTGTTGGTGGGAAGGGAGGAAATGATTTCCAGCTATCCTATGACAAATTGTTATGATTACTGAAGATGTCACTATTATTGAAAGCTTTAAGCAGAACAAGGCTTGTGCAATCTGAAATAAACACATCTTTTTTTCTTTTTTTTTTCTTCATGAATGAATTTTCCTTCCTGAGGTAAACAATCTAATGGTGTCAAAGACATTTCTTCTTGTCCTGGTTTCAGCTGTGATAGAGTTATTTGTCTTCTTAGTAGCTGATATAGTGCTGTGTTTTGGATTTGGGATGAAAATAATGTTGGTAAAACACTGGTGTTTTTAGTTGTTGCTGAGCAGTCAAGGACAGTCCAGCTTCCCGTGCTCTGGGCTGCCAACGAGCAGGCTGGGGGTGCACAGGGAGCTGGGGGGGACACAGCCAGGACAGCTGACCCAGGCTGGCCAGAGGGGTATTCCCTACCTGATGATGTCATGCTGAGTATATAAAGCTGGGGGAGTTGGCTGTGGAGGTCCTGTGGCTCAGGAAATGTCTGGGCATCGGTCAGTGGGTGGTGAGCAATTGTGCTGTGCATCACTTGTTTTGTGTATTCTTTTATCATTATTATTTTCATTATTATTATTCTCATTTTTCTGTCTTATTAAACTGTCTTTATCTCAACCTCACAAGTTCTACCTTTTTTTCTGATTCTCTCCCCTATCCCACTGGGGCAAGCGGGGTGAGCAAATGTCTGTGTGGTTGTTTTAGCTACCTGTCAGGTTAAATCACAACACTCCTAAAGAGAACAATAACATGAGGAAGTACCCCCTGTCTCTGATTTTTCCTTTAGAAAAATAAAACAGCAAGTTATACCAGCACTCTCAATCACTTGTTTTATTTGGAGGTATGGCTGCCTGGAGAATCTGAATATGTACATTTATTTGCAATACATTTCAAAGCTGGTTTTAGCCTGTATTTAAGTATCATATAAAAAATCATTTCTAGTCCTACTATACCATTTTGTAGAGTCAGCTATGCTTGCTTTTTTTGCAGAACCAAATTGTCTCATCTCTAGAAAAAAGGCTTCCATAACGATTCTCTATTCACACAGGACATTGAGATTTTAAACAGACTTAATTCAAATATTAATGTTATACTAAAGCGGTAAACAATCCTAGATCTTGGAGCACATTTTGGAGAATATCCTGCTCCAGTTTCCCAGAGTCATACCTCATTCTGGTAGCTTTAGTTTTCCCATTAATCACGGAGAGACAGTAACGTGAAATGGAGACTGTGAGCTGAAAAGATGACATAGGTGCTACACTACCGAGTACAGCAATGCCTGGTGTCCGGGCAGATAGTGCATGTGTTGAGACTTATATCCCTAAGCTGGTTAATTGGGCTTTCTCTGTAATGTGGACAATGAGCAAGAAGCCAAAAAAATTACAAGCTATTTAGAAAAGCTATTATTGAGGGCATCAGCAGGAGAGGTGCCCTTGAATGCTTTCATGCTGAGGATTTTCATGGGTGTTAAAGTTCAAGAAGGAGTTTGAAAGTCAAAGCCTGAAGTTAGTCTGGAGCCTGAAGTCTTTCTAAAACAGAGCAGGTTAATTCACCTCATCTAATGCAGAGGGGAACAGCAGTGGCAGAAGTGCCCTGCCTGTTCCTGAGTGATATCTTACTGTACAATTCACCATACAGTTATTGACTTCATTGAAGTCTTGCTTCATGAAGCTTTTTTCCCTTCAAAATATTTTAACTACTGAAAATGTGCAAAATTTCCATCCCATTCTCTACAAAAGAGTGGCATGCAAGTGCACAGAAAAAACTTTGTTCAGTTAGTTCCTTCCTTGAGCGAAACAATAATGATTCCAGATGTAACTATAATTTTTTTCTATGTAGCTAGCCCCAAATTTGGCAACCAAATATGCCTCTGACCCAGCAGTATGATTTCTTATAGCTACAGAACAAATATCTGCCAAAGTACATTCAAGTTACCTTAAAGTTCAGTTAGATTTACAGAGTTGATTCCAGCACCAAAGAATAATCAGTGCTCTAACCAAGGCAAAATGAAATCATGCCAAAGAAAATAATTCAAGAAACGCCACTAATAAAAGTCCTAAAAGTAAAAGTAAAAAGCAGAGAAGATGTGAATAAAATGTACCTCTTACATGAGGGAGTGAGTGGACCTGTGAAGATAACAAGAATCACAAATTTTTGAAATTACAAAAAATGGACCTGAAAGGGCCAATGACAGGTAAATCAGCAATAAGTGCAGTCGATAATTTTTCAGTTCTGGAAAAACAACGTTGCTAAGTGAAAACTGCAATCATTTTAAATTATGTGTCCTGCATTTTTTTAACCTGTTTTATATTTTAGACTTCAGCTTAAGGCTTGCAATTTTCAGTCCTGAAATACAATTCAGATCTGAGCTTTTGCCAAAGATTTGGGTCAGTATTTAATTTGTAGTGGAGGTTCAGATACCACTGTGAAAGCCTTAACTGCTTTAGTGAATAACCCCACTGGTTCACACACAGTCACACGGAGAGTTACTGGTTAAGCAGAGGAGTGAACACACAACACTGAACTTAACAGTTTCTTTTCCTGGTACCTAAAGTTTGCTGGCTGCATAGCAGTGACATTTTCCATCAGCAAAGGCAGTTTCTTAAGACAGCTGTTTCTGTGGGAGCTCTAGATCTTAGTTTCAGCTCTGGTAAAAATAGATGAAGCATCCTGCATTTGGGCAAACCTTTCAGCACCCTTCTTTTACAATTACTTTTTTTGATAGAGGAAAAGTTTAATTCCCAAATGTCATTGTTTCTCCTTGGAGCTTCTCTCAGACAGGTCCTTCATTTCTTTTTGGAGATTTTGGAGCACTAAAGAGGAAGTTTTAGAGCAGCATACCACCATTATTTAGGTTAACTATCAACAAAAACCACCTGCTGCTCTTGAAACTGTTATGGAGTTAAGGGTGCTGGGAGAAAGCTTTGCCAGAAATGGCAGATGCACAGAACATCATTCTGTTCCCAACATTCCTAGAATGAATTTGTCTCCAAGACACTGGCTACATCTCGTCCTCCTCCAAAGCTTTTGTTTTGATGACAACGTCTCCCTGATTTTGCATTCAGTGCAAGAAAATGTGAGTGTGAAGAGCTCTCTTCTGGCTCCTTTGGTTACATGTCTTTCTTTTATTCCCATTAGGACAAAAATAGGAAAATAATTTCTCTTAGATCTATACAAATTGGCTTTTTTCAACCTCCGTCTTCTGCTCTTGTGTTCTCAACACATTGTGTTCTCACGAAAGCCAATGTGTTGTTTATAGATCGGAAGTTTCTTGGCTGCTGTCCCTCAGATAAGTGATTTCTGGGGAGAGACGTCCACTTGGGAGTCTTGCCTTTTGATTTACATGGGTAAAATGCATTGACCATCTGAGTTTTAATATCTCATTCTTGTGCAAGGCTTTATTTCAGGTAAGCCAAGTAGCTTTCCTCATATCAGTGACTTGTATTTATTGCATGCTTAACTGTCCAGGCTAGAAGTTCTTCAAGAGACATAAAAAATTAAGTTACTCTTTCAAAATCCCACAGGATATTATGGAGTTCCATATTTTTAACTGTTTATTTTGCTAGAATAGTAAAAAAAACCCTAGCTTGTATATGATAACATAATAATTTATCAGGATCATCTATAAGACCTGGAATGGAATTAGGGACTCTGTATTCCGCCACCAATGCTGCAAACAATCCCATGCTTTACATAATGATTTCAAAAGCTTTCCTGATGCAATGTTTGCTTCTTTTAAGCTGAAGAACTTTCTGAACCTAAAATTATGCTCTAGTTAAAAGTCCTATATTTCACTACTTTTAATTAGAAGCTTAAATCTCAGCAGTGTCTTTCTAGCTGAATTTTGTATTAGTTTAATTTCCTCTATCATATACAAAAAACAGTTGTTATGACTCAGGTTTCTTGTGTCTGTTATGAATGCCATATAAATGCAATCTTTGTTCTTCTGACACAGCTATATTTATGATGTACTACTGCACTACTAGTACCCTAAAAAAAAAAGGTTCATTATAAGTATGCTTTTTTTTCCTGCCTATGCGTGACTTTTTTTTTTACAGCTCGAAAAGGAGTGTAAAAGCTGAAATGAATTAATCCCTGTAAAAGATAATGAGATAGTTCTGCTTAACAACAGCATTTGTGTTTTTCAGTCAATTTATCATCCATGGTAGTAGCTGCACAAAACACAGTATGTGTATAATGACCCTTATGGGAGAAAATATAAATTTTATGTACCACAAACTGTTCAAAAATACCGGATGAACTAGGGCCAGGCAAAAGTGCATAGCATATTTAACGTGTACAGGCCTTCCTAAAGATTAAAACAAAATATATTTTTTTAATATGGTAGAAAAAACATTTGCTCTGTTAAATAATAATTTTGCTCTGTCTTAATAATTTCAAGAGAGTTGAAGTCTCTAACTAGACAAAATCAATTTGCTGATGTACTCATCCCTGTTCCTTACCTAGAGAAACCCCTTCCCACCTCCCCCTGCTGATGGCCAGGTGTTTCTGGTGAGAGAAAGGAGAGGGCATGAGGATGCAGCTGGTGGGATGCCAAGTGATCTCTATTAATGGCACCAGGGGGAAAGAGTTTCCAGGCACAACAGAAAATGGCTATATGTGTGTGGGGGGGTTGTTTGTTTTCACTGCTGATAGGGATTTAACCTGGAAAGAGGTGAGCAGAGAACACCACACCTGGGAGTCCTTTTCAGGACTGTGTCAGCCAAAGTGGCCCCGTGAACCCAGCAGAGACCAGCCAGAAACCAGTGACAGACCTACTGCAGCTGGAAATAGGAGCTTTGGCCTCTGGTCACTTCTTGCAGGGTTTTATTTAACCATGTCAGGGGTCTTCTGTTCTGTTCATTGGTATTTTGATGTGTCTGCCCACTTCGTGGTTGCTGTCTTCTGGACCCTTATTTCTCCAAATTATAAGAGTAGGTAAGACACATTTGACAAAAGATTTTGTTAAAAATTACTTAGCTGTGAGTGCTGTCTATGGAGACAGAAAAATGTCCCTTCATTTTTTCCCTCATGATTCTCTGGACTCTTATAACACTTTATTCTTTAAGTTAGATTAAAGTTAAGAAGAAATAGATGTTTTAAAAATTCTAGAAAAATGGTTAACAAATAAATTCTTAAAAAATACTGACAGAAATAATCTAAGGGAAAATGGAAATCTATGCAACAGGTCCAAACTGTGGGTTCATGGAAGTCAAACAAAGAAACAAAAAAATTTATATGGCACTGAAAACAGGAGATAAACACTGGAAATAGATGCTGGAAATCTACTGAACCGAGCTGAACTGAACTGCACTGTCCTTCATACATATATAGCAACAAAATTAAAGAAAGAGGAAAGCTATCTCTGATGAAAGCCAAGATCTATCTATTGATCCCTCATCGTATTCTACTTAGCAAAATTTAACAAATCCTAAATATTGTAATGAAGATGTTACTCACTGTGTGTATAAGACCCTCAGAATATGCGAAGGGTACCATTTCCTTCCTTAAAAGACGAAGTTAACAAATTGAAAACTACGCTACTTGAAGCCTTTCTGGCCAGAAACCTAAAAGCCTAGATCTTAAACAGAGGAGTGCTCTTCCATGAGAAACATTCCTCAGAGAAGGAATTTGCTGGCAAACTCATGTTGAGTGCAACGTGTTTGTAAGTAGAGCACGCAGCGGATTGTGCGTTACGGATATTTATGGGCAGTTTAGAAAGATGGTTCTGTGCTGTTCTTAGAGCTTTCGGGAGACTTTTAGACCAATTGTAATCCTTCCTAAATCAATACTCTTCCCAGAACTTCACTTGAGAAGAAATTCAGAGAGGTCAAAAAAGCCTTAATTCTAAATTAATAAAAGAAATTAAATTATATTTTTTAATAGCAAGTAGCTTTATTTCTTGACTTCTTTTTGTTCTCTATTGTACAAAATGGACAATTAAAAATAAAAATAAAACAAATTGAATTTTATATTTTGTCTTCAAGCTTCTTGGAATGAAAAATCTTATATTTTTATCTTTTATGTAAAGTGTACTTAGTGTACTTTATTGTTTTCTAGCATTAAAGTGAAAAGAAGCTTTTGTTTCACATTTCCTCCTACCATCTATTTTCAAATGTGCAACAAAAGACCACTAGAAGCCAGCATGCTCCATTTCTGTGTATCATACACGAACTTTGAGGAAGGACAGAAATACAAACCACAGCCCTTTCTGGTGCAGCTGCTGAGAACAGACCCTGTTGCATCCCTCCAAAGGAGCCTTGTTCCGTGTGCCGGCAGCAGGAGGCCAGCGCTCTGCTCATCTACAGCACAGCTGCATAGGCTGTGTTCATACCCCTGAAAACATAAACCTTTCCATTAAGTTCAAGATATTGAGATCTTGAGTACCAACCTTCTTTATTGCCGATTTTTGACCTGCTGCTTTTTCCATTATCAGGTATTAATATTTGAAAAAGACCAACTCCTGTTCTTCGGAAATAAAAAAGTTACAATGCTGTCATTGGAATTTAAAAGGACCGTTGCTTAATATTTAGAGGGATTTACCACCAGTGTTATTGCATTATCCTTTCTTTTAGTCTTCAATGATATCTTAAAACTCCCTGAAAATCTGCAAATTACCATGTAATGAGGACATTTGTTCTTTTTATTTCTATTCTTTACATCTGTTGTGAAGTCACACATGTCGCAAGAGGTAAACATTCTGGCTTTTCACATCAGTGTTATATTTTCAATTCCAGTTGCTCTAATTCTACAGCCACAGCTTTAAATGATAAATGATACTCTGAGCACAACTCCACCCGTGACTTAGTCCCCTTTAAACAGAGATCCTCAAGAAAGATATGACAGAAATCCTGAAGAAAGCAGAGACTGATGTTTGTGGAAGGGATTTGCTCTCATCACGGTTTGATAAGCGGGACAGATTCAATAGGACATCAAGTGTCTGGGCTTTTTGGAAAAGGGAGACTGGGGACTAATTTAGTTTGAGGTGCACAAACATCTTCTGCATGGGGCAGCAGGGGAGGTGGAGAGAGATGGGGCAGGGCTCTTTCTGGACCTTATAAGGAAGACCCAACAACAATGGCTTAATAACACAACTGCTTTAATTAAGGCAGACTGAGAAGAGGAATACAGATAGTGAGTCAGTCTCACATCCCTCCAGATTCTGGGCACCCCACACTCATGCAATGCCCAGGTGGATTTTCCAACAGCACAGAACTCTCCAGCAACTACTTTTTTTTTTGTTAACAAGGTGTGTTCACACAGTCCCTCTCCTAATTCTCTGTTAAACAGTTGACTGAAATAATTTGAAGAAGACAGAGAGAATGAATAATTTTGCACCCTGTTATAAAGGAAAGATATACCAAGGCCATGTGTACTTTCACGATGCCCTCTTTTCACTTGAGCAACACACGCCAGATTTGTACATGTGCTTACACAATATACATTTACACTCTAAAAGGTGCAGGAGGCTGTGCATTTATTAGAACATTGCTATATTCTCCTGTTAGAAAGCAAGTAAATAAGTTATGGTGTCAGGTATTCCAGATGCAGTCTATTAATGAAATAATAATATTATTTAATATAATAATATTAATGAAATAATAGTCCTTCTCTCTAAATTGGAGAGAAAGAGATTTAATGGATGGACTGTTGGTCCATGTGTGAATTCTTCATTCATACATTCCAGTGAATGAAGAATTAGTTGGATGGTCACATCAAGATGGTGGAGGTCAATGTCTCGATGTCCAGATGGAGATCAGTGATGAGAGGGGTTCTCAGGGGTCTGCACTGGGACCAGTACACTTTAATATATTCATCAGTGGGATGAGGACAGTGGGATCACGTGCACCCTCAGGAAGTTTGCAAATGACACCAAGCTGCGTGGTGCAGTTGACACACATGAGGATGGGATGCCTTCCGGAGGGACCTGGACAAGCTCAAGCAATGAACCTGTGTGAACATCATGAGGTTCAACAAGGCCAAGTGCAGGGCCCTGTACCTGTGTTTGGGGAACTCCCGGTATCAGCACAGGCTGGGGGATGAAGGGATGGAGAGCAGCCCTGCCCAGAAGGACTTGGGGGTGCTGGTGGATCAAAAGCTGGACATGAGCTGGCAAAGTGTGCTTGCAGCCCAGAAGCATCTCCTGGGCTGCACCCAAAGCAGCATGGCCAGCAGGGTGGGGGAGGGGATTCTGCCCCTCTGCTCAGCTCTTCAGGCGAGACCCCACCTGAAGCCCTGTGTCCAGCTCTGGAGCCCTCAGCACAGGAAAGACATGGACCTCTTGGAGAGGGTCCAGAGGAAGCCACCAAAATGATCCAAGGGATGGTATAGCTCTGCTCTGGGGACAGGCTGAGAGGGTTGGGGTTGTTCAGCCTGGAGAAGAGAAGGCTCTGGAAAGACCTCATTGCAGCCTTCCAGGACTTAAAGGGGACCTATAAGAAAGGTGTAGACAGACTTTTTAACAAGGCCTGTAGCAATAGGACAAGGGGTAATGGTTTTAAACTAAAGGAGGGCAGATTCAGAATAGATATAAGGAAGGAAATTTTGACAATGAGTGTGGTGAAACCCTGGCCCAGATTGCCCAGAGAGGTGGTAGATGCCTCATCCCTGGAACCATTCCAGGTCAGGTTGGACAGAGATATGAGCAATCTGATCTACCTGAAGGTGTCCCTGCTTGGTACGGTAGGGTTAGACTAGATGACCTTTAAAGGTCCCTTCCAACCCAAGGATTTTATGATTCTATGACTCTCTGATTTTAAAAAAATGGAGAGACAAAAGATTTCATCCCAAATTTGAGAAATCTGAGTTCTCTTTATATCACTGAGTTTCTCACTAAACACCATATATATTTATCATAAAAATAGAGCAAAGGTCTTTATCCAAGTAGAAGGAAAAATTAAAATCACTTATACTTTGATAGATCACAGAATCATTAAGGTTGGAAAAGACCTTCAAGATCATCAAGTCCAACCGTCAACCCAACACCACCATGCCCACTAAACTATATCCTGAAGTGCCACATCCACACGTTTTTTGAACATTTCCAGAGACAGTGACTCCACCACCTCCCTGGGCAGACTGTTCCAATGCTTGACCACTCTCTCTGTAAAAACTTTTTTCCTAAGATCCAGTCTAAACCTCCTCTGGTGCAACCTGAGGCCATTTCCTCTCGTCCTATCACTAGTTACTTCGGACAAGAGACCAACACCCACCTCACCACAATCCCCTCTCAGGAAGTTGTAGAGAGTGGAAGGTCTCCCCTCAGCCTCCTCTTCTCCAGACTCACCAACCCCAGTTCCCTCAGCCACTCCTCATAAGACTTTTTCTCCAGACCCCTCACCATCTTCATTGCCCTTCTCTGGACACGCTCCAGCACCTCAGCATCCTTCTTGGAGTGAGGGGCCCAAAACTGAACACAGGATTCAAGGTGTGGCCTCACTAGTGCTGAGTACAGGGGCACAATCACTTCCCTAGTCTTGCTGGCCACACTATTGCTGATACAGGCCAGGATGTTGTTGATCATCTTGGCCACCTGGGCACACTGCCGGCTCATATTCAGCCGGCTGTCAACCAGCAGCCTCAGGTCCTTTTCCACTGGGCAGCTCTCCAGCCACTCCTCTCCAAGCTTGAAGCATTGCATGGGGTTGTTGTGACCAAAGTGCAGGACCCAGCACTTGGCCTTATTAAACCTCATACAGTTGACCTCAAACAGGAGAATGTTGTGGGAGACAGTGTCAAAGGCTTTACTAAAGTCCAGGTAGACAACATCCGCAGCCTTTCCCTCATCCACTAGGCGGGTCACCTGGTCATAGAAGGAGATCAGATTGGCCAAACAGGACCTGCCTTTCATGAACCCATGCTGGCTGGGCCTGATCCCTTGGTTGTCCTGCACATGCCCTGTGAGTGCACTTCTAGATGAACCTCTCCATGATCTTCCCTGGTACCAAGGTCAGGCTGAAAGGCCTGTAGTTCCCAGGATCCTTCTTCTATCCCTTCTTGTAGATGGGGGTCCCATTGGCAAACGTTCAGTCGTTTGGGACCTGCCCTGTTAACCAGGACTGCTGATAAATGATGGAGAGTGGCTTGGCAAGCTCCTCCGCCAGCTCTCTCGGTACTCTCGGGTGGATCCCATCAGGCCTCAAAGACTTGTGGGTGTCCAGGTGGCTTAACAGGTCCTTAACAGTTTCCTGCTGGATTATGAGGAGTACATTGTGCTCTCCATCCCCATCTTCCAGCTCAGGGGGCTGAATACCCTGCAGATACCTGGACTGGCTATTAAAGACTGAGGCAAAGGCAGCATTAAGTATCTCAGCCTTGACCTCGTCCTTGGAGACAATGTCCCCCGCCATATCCAGTAAGGGATGGAGATTCTCCTTGCTTCTCTTTTTGTTGTTAATGTATTTGTGAAAGCATATTTTGTTATCCTTTACAATCGTGGCCAGATTGAGTTCTAGCTGGGTTTTTGTCTTTTTAATTTTGTCCCTTCTTGACGTAACGAGATCCTTGTACTCTTCGTGACTTGCCTGCCCCTTCTTCCAGAGGTGATAAACTCTCCTCTTTCCCCTGAGTCTCAGCAAAATCTCCCTGTTCAGCCAGGCTGGTCGTCTTCCCTGCCAGCTCTTCTTACAGAACATGGGGACCGACTGCTCCTGCGCCTTTAAGATTTCTTGCTTGAAGACTGTTTCAATAATATGATGAAAAAGAATGTACATTCAAAGATCCTCAAAAAAATAATTTTTTTTTTGTTTAAAACACACAAATTGTTACAAAATACAGGTAGTTACCAAAATCCATGATTTTCTGTATGAAGGGAAATGGTAGGTGACCATGTGTTCTGAAGTTCTTTTTTTTGTGTGTGTGTGTGTATGTTTGATTTTAACATATAATACTGTTCTTCAAAATTATGTGATCCATAGATATGTGAAGAGACTGTTACCACAACTCTATCACATTGTTATGTGACCAAGTCAATCAGCTTTTTCTAGGATGCATTTTTACAGACAGCCATGATTTCCATTTCACTGTGAGTCAGCCTTACATGTGATCAGCAGTTTTTAGGTAGAATTCTGCTGGAAACCTGTGAGAAAACAATTTCCAAGCAATATAACAAATTTCAGTAGAAATTGTAAGTCTTCATCCCTTCATTTATATACTCTAAAATGTTGATTATGTTTCGTAATGTAAAGCTGTGTATTTTCATTTTTTTCCCTTTAGCAGTGCTTGTGTGTTGCAGAGGGGAGTATTTTCAAAAGAATGGTTAAACACGTAACATTGTAGAGGTTACTTTCTGGAGCAATTGCCACTAATTCCTTCAGGATATGCAAACTTCTTATTGCAATGTACTTGTGACTTGTCAATTTTTGTGTGGCATAGCAAAAGCAAATAGGAGAAATTTATGGGGACTGTCATTTTCATCTTATATCTATCATGACTCAAACCAAGTTTTAAACCAATTTTAATCTAGACCAGAGAACTGGTAGCTGCCCAGAATGAAAACCTTCTAAAAAACTGTGGTTTTTATTGCTAGCTGAGCCATGTGCAACCTCACAAAAAATGCATAGTCAAGCTACAGATTTCCCTATCGAGTTCTTACTGGAGGCACATGGTGGAATAAACCACCAAATCCACAGTAAAATGATAACCCATTGGCAGAAAGCACTCTGTCCTCAAAACCTCATGTATCTGCTCACCTGCAACTTTTTTCTTCTTTTTTTAATGTTAAATAAATTTGGATTATTTTTATGAAGTCTGTGTGAGATGCAAAATCGCAAACCATGCCTGATTAATTTAATCCAGTATTTAGCACAATACTTTTCCAAAAAGCTTGAAAGTAATATTTTCAAATGGCTGGAGGGACAAACTCAATGTTAATTGCAATGTCTTGAGTCTTTTTAACTGCAAATACTCGAACAGCTGAGAACACAGTAAGCATGAGATGTTCATGAAACCAAGCTGTTGTAATTTTAGATTTCTTAGCTGCATCAGCTGGTGGGAATCTGTGAATTTCCTCTAAGTCACAGTAGTGCTCTTGGAAAACAAGCCATTTGGCTGGACACTTACAGCTTTATAACTGTTGGCCTGAGTGTATATATGTAATATTACAAATGTATATTTTGTTTTGTTTCTACTGATTTCCATTTTCATGTGCAAAGTAATTTTTAAGCTTCATTGACTTCTGTGTTGTCTGAGATTAACAGTTTACTGTTTCCTGAAGACAGTTTAGCCTGTATTACTTCCATGTTTATATTTCTTCTAGAGATACTCAAGCAAGTCTTAGAAAAATGTCATGTCCCTTCTGCACTTTGTTCTTCAGTGTAATTAAAACAACAAGAAAACACTTTTCAGCTTAAATGGACAGTCTGTCTGAGACACGTAAAAAAAATGAGAGACTAAAATTGAACGTACCACATCTCACAGCCTACCATGCCATGTCTGAAAAAAATCATTTCACTATTCCTGGGACATTTTGCGAAATATCTGCACTTACATGTTCAGCCCCTTGAATTCATGGAGAGTCTGTGTGATTTTTGCCGTTCACCTCATGTGTCACACCCCAAGTCATGGGCTGTGAATATGAGAGAACACCTGATGCTCCAGCATCTTTAGAATAAGGCTATGTCATTGGACCTAAAAAAGCACAGAACAATCTGATTTTCAGCAGTGACGGTAATGATGGCATTGCTATCTAGAAATTTAAAAAAAATAAGTACCTTTTCAATAAGAGAGACTTGTAAATTTTCTCAAATTTTGGTGGATTACATTTGGCACAGGAAGACAGAAGAACCTGTTACTAGAGTTAAGTACTTTTATATTCATGTTTCCCAGTTTGTAGACAGTTTTTCAATAAAACGTCAGCAAATAACCAGCTTCATATTTAGATCTTGAAAATCTGACCCTCAGCCTTTCTAGATATGTAAGATACCTACTTATTTTTCAGAAATACAACCCACATTAAAGAAAGTGTCATATATGGGCCTTAGGAGCACCTAGTAGAAACGTTTCTATTTGTAATTTTTTCCTCTCAGAACCTTAAGGATTTTTTCATTGCAATTTGTAAGTGATTTCTGAATGTTTGTTTTTGCTTATTCAAGGAATCCTTAATTTCTGAAAACATGTTTTGAAACATGGTAGTCTGATGTCTCAACTTTTTCACATTTATTTAATTTGCATAATGTTGCTTTTAAAAAGAAAATGTATATTAGAATAATCTTTTTATGTTTGTTTGTTATTATTGTTATCTTTTCACATCCAAAATAAAGAAAACCTGAAAAAAGTCTGGCATTGCATATGCGTATGCGAGGAATGAATTGACTAGGCAGTCCAAAGTCTCAGCTTCCTAGAGGGCAGCAGGGCTCTTTGCATAACGTGGTCCCAATCTGCTGTTAAAGTGAGGACTAGGATAAATATTTGTATCCATTCATTTACACATTAAAAGAATAAAACATAACAAAAAAATCTGGGGTCAGTTTTACACTTTTGTTCAGTTTGGGCAGAAAAATAACTTGAAAGAATAGATACAAATATGAACAAAGCCTTTGTTTTAAAGGTTTTATTTTTAAGAAAATGCACAAAAAAGACACATAGGTTTAATGTCAGAGAGATAAAATGTCAGAGGCTAGTTGTGAAACCTGGAGTGGACAGAGCATGGGAAAAAAAGCAAAGCATCACCATAATAGAGAGACAAACAAGAAGAATTATGAACATGATGAAGCAGAATTATGAAACAAGAAGAATTATGAACATTATGAGCAATAGCAATTCTAATCCATGCAGCTGGGCTGGAAAAAAAAGACAGATGGTGAGAAGAAGCGAGGATGAAGAGAAATGCAATGATAGCTTGAGAGAACATGTGTTATGAGGAGCAACTGAGGGAACTAAGGTTATTTAGCCTGGAGAAAAGGACGCTCAGTTGGAGATGTCGTCGATCCATGGGACATGGTTTAGTGATGAACTTGGCGGTGTTAAGTTTACAGTTGGACTTGCAGATCTTACAGGACATCTCCCAACATAAATGATTCTCTGATTCTCTGTTTCTCTGATTCTACTATTCTATGAACAGCTCTGGGTCTGTTCCAGCATTGCCAGCATTGGGAACTTTCGTGCATGGGACGTAGGAAACCTGTACAGATTGCCATGAGATGGACTGACATAGATGAAAATATCTGGGAGGCTATGACCCCCTCCAGCCAGCCACACAGAAGTCTGAATCCATCTTGTTTTCTTGTAGGGCTTGGTGTGTAACTTACTAAAATCAAAACAGACGAGATCAAGAAGATACAGAAAGTCAGCTGAAATAAATTATTCCTAACAAAATAATGAAAAAAATTAAATTAAATAGATTCTATTAAAAATATGGATCATCTACAGTACTTTCTTAACAAATGTAAGAGGTTCTATTTTCCATTTTTAAAAAATGCCTGAATATGTAGCTTAAAGTTTTGCTGCAGGGGTTTTTTGTTCATGTTTTTTTTTTAATTTTTTTAAAGAAAATTACACTGTCAGGAAGAACTGTCTGTCCTGATACTTTAGTCACAAGGTAAGATAGCTGGTAAATATTAGAGAACGGTCCTAGAACATTTGATACATGAAGACAGGGCTTGGGAACTCCGAGCCCAGTTAAACACTCTCCCTTCTCTAATGAAGAGTTTGTTTGTCCTTTCTGAAACATTACTCTTCTGAACAGCTGATAGGTGAAATGTTTGCTGTATCACTTTGTGTCACAAGGGTAACCATGAGAAGAGAATTGTAAAAACTAAGCAGATGACTGAGAAGTGCTCAGATACATTAATAACAGAAACTGGCATATAACTTAATCCAGGTCAATGTTAGCAGTACAAGAATCTTCAAGTAAGTGCAAAAATATAGGGTCTCAGTGGTCCTTGGGGAACCTATAGAAAAGACTGTGTCTTTGGAGAGAGAGAAGGCACCAGCAGAAACCAAGGAAACAATATAACGTCTAACGTTAAAACAAGTAAAAGACTAATAAATCAGAGTGCTGGGAGTGTTGACCAGCAGTTTGATATGGTGGGAAGGTAAAGAACCTGGATTTTGGAAATTGAAGCAACAACTATACAGTTGAAACAATAGAAGGAGCATTGTTTAAATGGATTCGTTTCTCATGGAGTAATAAGGAAATATGTTTATTATACAGCACATGTAGATGAGAGTAGAGATTTGAACCTTTGCCTCCTGTGTATTTGAAAAAATATTATAACCACTTATTAGAGTGATAGAACTAGTGTCCTCGACACAATTCATATTTAATTGTATATTCAGTGTGGAGTAGCTCAAAGCAACGCAGAAAAGAAAAAAGTTTAAATACATAAAATTATTTACTGTATGAGAAACCCATTTTCTGCTCAATAAATTCACTTTATTACACAGTTAAGTTTTATCAAATTCACTTTTAAAGGGTGAGTGTCTTTTAAGTACAGAATAAAACCCGCCTACCTTTCCTTACTGTTTGTATTTCTTCAAACATAGCATGGGATCATTAAATGCATTTGAAGAAAACCCAGAATCTATATTGTAGGTGGAGGGAAAGCCAAGAAAACCTGTTCTGCTGCTGGTTAGTCTGAAAACAAAAGGCTGCTGAACACTTTTTTTTGTTTGTTTGAGAAAACACCATATTCTTTTGGAAACTGAATTGTAATTGACTCAGAATTCAGTAAAACTGTGTTTGTAGGTTTATGCAGTGACTGATATTGGAGCCCAGACTGATGGGCTGAAGAAACCCAGTGGTTCATCACATGTGAAAGAGCAGTGATGTAATGGGATCAGCAACAGCTCAGCTACGGCACAGTTGAAGAGGTGGCTAATGCACGGCAGATGCTGCTGTGTTCTTGTCCCCTTAAGCAAATGTGTGTCCATATCCCATTCCAGCGCATGTCATTTTCTTTATTTGCGTACTCTAGCAGGTGCCTCAGAATGTTACTGAAAAGCATGGGAGTTTTCCTTTCAAATCAGAAGCACATGTAAATATGAAAATCAAGAATGTCAGCCAGTATATGATACACCAGAGGAAAGGAAATGTTCCTGGAAGAAAAAATGTGATTGAATCCTGTGGTATTTCTACATTTGAGCTTTCACATGTCAGTGGATGCAACGAAGTCAGGCTCACAAGGATCTGTTCCTAATTTCTGGCCTTTATGTTTTTTATATTATGGCAGAGAATCCTAATATCCAGTCATTGCTCAACAAAAGCATGAACAAGATGGACTTTGTGAGATGCTTGTACATATTTCAATGACTCTAGTGAAGAGCAATGAGAAAAAGCCCACAGTAAAAAATGATCTTTACAATTCTGACCGCTCACTGAACTTTTCAGCAATGTGTTTTTCCCGAAAGAACATTTTTTCAGGTTTATGAGATCTACATTGGTCTGTAGATGGGGGAAAATGGGGAAAATGGGGAAATGGGGAAAAAAATGTGGAAAATTTTTTTGGAAAAAAAAATCTACCTTTCCTGCTTAAAGAAGAAAGAAAGAAAATAACTCAAAAGTTTGAAAAAAGTGATGGTTTCCATTACTGCCTTCAGACAGCATTATAAAGACTTTCAGAGCTAAGTAATCTGCAAATCCACATCAAGGTCTGGGGACTCAGTACACACCATGAGGAAATCTTCCTTCTAGTATAACTCAGAGTTTATGTGGATATAGGACAACAGGTCATGAAACCATTTCCTCTGGCAGAATTAGAGCAGAACTATGCAAGAATCTTCAGCTGCTCCCTCAATCTTGATCCAGCTGACAGTGGCTGTAGAGGTGAAAATACATATGATGAAAGATAATGATGTTATCACTCTCCACCTCATCTTTCCTGGCTGTTTGAAAACTCCTATTTCCATCTAGGAATGAGCAAGCATAATGGGACCAGTTCAGGAAACACTGGGTCTCTCACATATTGCATCACATCACATGCAAGAGATTAAAGCTTCAAGGTCAATTTGCAGGAAAAGTAGGAGAACTGCAAAGCTGGACTGAAATTGCATGTCGTAGAGAAAGGGGTGTGGAGTGGAAGACTGTTTGCTTAATTGATTTTTGTTTCACACCGAAAAAAAAAAGGTGATAAGTTTGTTAGGAACATGGGTAAAGGGAATACATAACTACTGCACCAATTTTTCTGTCCACCAGATGCTCCAAGTACAGCCTGTTTTTAACCATGATGAACCTATCAAGTCCTTTAAAAGGGCTGGGTTTGTGTCAGCAGGTGCTCTAAATGATAAAATCAGAGTTGCTATGGTTGGAGGGAGAATTATGTTCTCAATGTATTATTCTTAGGTCATACCAAAGAGTAAATCAGGCTATTGACGTGAACGCAAATTTATTTGTGACTATATGTGCACAATGGAATTAAGCAACAGGACACAAAGGGAGGTTGATAACTCTGTAATTTTGTACTCTTTTGTGTCCACGTAATTTTGCTCAGTCTAGACAAGTCTGTTGCTATGGGACTGATCATTGTTGCCTATTTCTGTCTGCAGCAAGGAGTCATTTGGTGATTGTTTTTTCTTGAGCACAACAGGCTCAATTACAGATTGAATGGGTATTTAAGGGTACATTTTGCAAAAGAGGTGAGATGGTTTTAAACCTGTAGGAACATCTTAGAAAGTCTCTGTGAGGCTGTTGGACACTTAATTGTTCTTTGAGTTGATACAGTACTTAGTGAATTTCTAGAAAATTAATAAGGGTCCACAGTAAAAAGATTTATGTAGGTCTGTCATATAAATCCTAGGTCAGACCCGTTAGCTGATGTAAATCAGCATAGTTCAATTTCCATATATCTACCATGATTTATACTAACTCAGAGCCTGGTCTTATATTTTCTCAGTCTGACTAGGACATTATTTTTTAAAAGGGAATTTGTTGTTTACAATACCCTAGAGGTGCAAAAGAGCCAGGTTTCAAACTTAATTTCACTGAATGTATTCTTATGTATTCCTTCTGCCTGAATTAAAAACATAGGGAACCTATAAATTTGGAATATTTTTTTCAGCAGTATTACTACAGAGATAATTTTACATTAGCTGTCTATTCAGAAAGTCTGACACATGTTGCAAGCAATGTTTTATACAAGAAAGCATATGAGCAAACATATGGAATGACTTGTCCTTATGTAAACATAAAGACAGGTTGTGAATCTGAACTGCTGTAGCTCTTCTCCATAGTTTTACAAATAGACACACTTCATCGTAAGAGGAGAGTCTTGGCTACATGGGCATACAACACTCTGTTTCTTGCGGTAGAACTGCCCCCTCAGAGGTATTTGGGAGTGATTCATATGGGCCGGTGTTATTCACAAATTACTCTAAGTGTTTATGAAATAGTCCCAGGAGGAATGAAAGTGCTGCTAGCACATTTTAGCCAGGATGAAGTGGTATGGATAGCAAGAAAACCAGCGCTCCACTCAAGAAGAAATGAGAGCCCCAGCATGCCTCACCATGCACACCACAGAAGGGATTTACTCAAAAACAAATCTCAGAAGGAATTGCACAGTGCACCTCCCATGACAGGGGGACAAAGCAAAGAAAACTGGATGGGGCTAACCATTCCCTTGGGTGATGGCCAGCTTCAGAGAGGAAAAGCTCCGTGATCTTATCGGGTACACTCACATTTCATTGCTGTGGTGGGATGTTGCAGTGCCAGACTAAAACAGCTCAGACCCTGAGAACATCATCTGTCAGTCTTTATTCTCTTAACCGTAGATAAGTGTGATGAGCTAATGTCTCACATGAAGGACTGGTCATGTCTCAAACATTGCTCTTGAGAGATATGTGGCCGCAGAGAATGCACAGGTGTTGTGGAACTAGCCATCCAAGGGATGGAGATAGCACAAGTCCTGTGTGGGCAGGTCGGTGTGCTTCTCCCAACTCCCTCAAAAGCAACTGGTGCATCAATTGTTGGTTAACTCCCAAATGGGAGGACTTCAACCAGCAGAGACCCTCTATGCCCCCCCTTCCATTAAATGAAGGTTCTAGAAGTTCAGACAGGTTTGTCTCAGGTGTTAGCAGGCGCACATTCCACCACTCCTTCACTAAGAAGACTATGACTATGCTGGATCCCAAGGTGGTGATATTCTCTCTTTCTCTCTCTTCTCCTCTCCCCACCCCCACCCCTTCCCCTTTATTTTGATAAGTTTAGGATCCTTTGGCCAGTTGCCACATTCTCTGTTACCTACCAGTTAATAAAGCATAAAAATTGCCTCAAAAGAGTAGTTGTCACTCGTTGTTCTTATTTATCACACAGAGGATCACCAGAATTACCTACACCAAGCCCCGCTGAGCAGGATGGGACAAGTATACAAAAGTACCAGGCAAAATTAGGGAATAATCCTCCATATTTCTCATTAAGTATGTGAAACTCATACTCCAGGCAAAGCAACAGGGGATGAAAAACATGAGATGGAAATTGTGTTTGCATCTGGGCAAATATTTCACTTGCACCAGACTTAAGTGTGTGTTTTGACCCATATTCATATTTGAGCTCTTCTTTTATTGGTTTGGTTTTTCTCCTAATTTCTTCATACAGTGGCCAATATCTTCTGAGTTGTGTTTTCTTCTTCTTAGAACTCCCAATCTCTGCAGAGTTCCTGACTTACCTATCACCAATGAAATTCATTGACTGAGCTCATGCTTGACTAGTTTTCTGTCTGTCAGAAACCACATAGGATCTACTACTCATTTTTCTTCTGTATACCTTCCCTTTCATCTTCAGAATGAAAAGAATGGATCAGAAATGAAAGCTGTCACTCTGTGGCTATCAGTATTAATGGATGTTCAGTGTCTGATAACACTAGGCAGAGGTCCCACAATGTGAGAGTCTCATTCCCACTGCAAATTTTCATCCTTTTGCTGTTTCCCAAGAACGAATATTCTTTTGTAGAACTTTTTAATTCTTTCTCCTCTTTTTTTTTTTTTTTCTCTAGGTCACTTTACAGGACAAGAATATCACTACATTAGAGAATAGAAGTAGAGTTCAATTTTTCATGTAGTTATTATATGTCAGTTCTAAGGACTCCAATATATACTCCTACTTTATCCTATTTTATCTACGATGGTATTCTTTCATCCTGAGGTTTAGGGTGCCTCCATTTTCAGAGGAACTTATGTGTATTTTTATTGCATGAGCCAACTTACCTTAAAATTGGATGAATCCCCCTAGGAATGTGTCTCTTATCTCTTCTGAAAATAGAGCATGGAGCATGTACCAGGCGTTTAGCTTTCTGATGGTTACACCAAGACACAGGTCTTCCTGGGAAGCAGAAAGATCAGATTTGAAAGAAGACTGAAAATAAATGTTTTCCTCCATTGCCTGCACCAATGTTAGCCATCAGAAACAAGTGTCATAGAATCATAAAACCTCAGGTTGGAAGGAACTTCCAGGATCACCTGGTACAATCTTTCTTGGCAAAAGCAAGGTCTAGACAAGATGGCCTAGCACCCAGACCAGACAAATCTTAAAAATGTCTTAAAATTCCCTTAAAAGGGAATTGCATAGCTGATTGTTCTCATTGTGAAAAATTTTCCTCTTATGCCCAATTAGATTCTCCCCAGGGGTAACTGGCATCCATTATGCATCGCTTTTTCCATGTGACTCCTTGCAAAAAGGGAGTCTTCATCTTTACGGTAGCCACCCTTTAAAAACCGGAACATGGTGACAAGGTCCCCCCTTAGCCTTTTTACAAACCTAGTTCTCTCAGCCTTTCATCATATGGCAGTGTTTCCAGTCCTTTTATCATCTTTCTGGCCCTTCTTTGGACCCTTTCTTGCCTGTCCACGTCTTTTTTGCATAGTGGGGACCAAAACTAAACACAGTATTCCAGGTGTGGTTTGACAAGCACTGAGAAGAGTGGAATAATGGCTTTATTGATGCAGCCCAGCTTCCTGTTGGCTTTCTTTGCTGCAGAAGCACACTGTTTATTCATATTGAGCTTGTGTCTATCAGGACCCCCAGGTCCCTTTCTACAGGGCCACTCCCCAGCTGGATGGATCCCAAGTTGTGCTGTTTTCCTGGATTATATTTTCCCAGGTGCAAGACCTTGAATTTGTCTTTGTTGAACTTCATAAGGTTCTTGTCAGCCCACTCTTCCAACCCATCCAGATCTTCCTGCAGTGTGGCTCTCACTATGGAATTGTCCACTTCTGCCCTCAGTTTGGTATCATCAGCAAATTTCATCAGGATACAGTTGATCCCATCCTCCAGATCACTTATGAAGACGTTAAACAATGTTGGGCCCAATATTGATCACTGAGGGAACCCACTTGTGACACGTTGCCAATTTGAAAAGAAACTGTTTACCACCACCCTCTGGGTATGGCCTGTCAGCTAGTTCCCCACCCACTGCACAGACTGCTTGGCTAGACTGGAATGCATCACTTTGTCTAGGAAGAGGCTGTGGGAAACTGTATCAAAAGCCTTGGACAAATCCAGATAGGCAATGTCCACCACTTGCCCCACATCACTTTGTCACAGAAGGTGGACAGGTTTATCAAGCATGATTTGCCCTTGGTGAATCCATGCTGGCTTTTCTCAACCATGTGCTTTATCTAACTTGTCATAGCACTCCAGAAGGATACTTTCCATAACTTTTCCAGGGACTAAAGTAAGACTAATGGGCCTGTAATTTTCTGAATCTTCCTTTAAGCCCTTCTCATAGATGGGGGTGACATTAGCCTTCTTCCAGCCTTCTGGGATGTCCTCTGATCTCTACAACTTCTCCAAGATTATGGCGAATGGCCTTACAATGACATCAGCCAGCTTTCTTAACACCTTTGGGTGGATATTGTCAGTGCCCATTGATCTGTAGGGGTCAAGCTCCTGTAATAGTTCACATACTGATTCTTCCTTCACTGACTCTGTGTCTGTGTTTGCATCAACCTGTTTTTTTTTTTCCCAAGGCCTGTGGCTCAACAGTGCTGGTAATGACTGAGGTGAAGAAAGGCTTGAGAACCTCTGCCTTTTCAGCATTGCTGGTGACTAATTCACCTCTCCTCTTTAACAGTGTCTCGCGTTGCATACACTCCAGTTTTAATGTTGGAGACAATATCATGGATTCCAGCCTACTTGCCTCCAATATCACTGTTACTCTGATGGCTCCTAATTGTATTGCTAGGTTGTGAAGAGTTCACACATTTTTGATAAATATCTACATTGACAAGGGAAAAGACAACGGATGGTAAAAAGTTGTGGACGGTATTTTTTTGTTTGTTTAAATGTTACTATCTCAAGGTGCTTGTTCTGATATTAAGATAAGCACCAGGACCGTGAGGTTATTAGGAAAGGGGGAGCGCATGACTGAAGACATGACAATAAAGGTGCTTCCCTCCCTTCTGCACACAAGACAGGTTTCGGGAGCTGCCTCTGTGACTGCAGAGTAACAGAACAGCTCCTGGCATGGCACGTTGCCCACCACTGCAGGGACCAGCACTGGAGATGTCTGCAGGTGTCAGAAGCACGAGCTCCCTGAGCGAAGAGCAGGGACAAACGGGCATCAGGAACACCACGGCATGGGCTGCTGCCGAGCCACCCGCTCCCCCACTGCGGAACCAATTAGCAGCCTGTTAATTAGCAGCAGTGATAATGATCAGCACCAGCAAAAATCTTCAAAATTGTCCTCTGCCCTCTTCGTCCCTTCAGCTCAGGGCTCCTGTGCCATCCAGTCGTCCCCTTGTGTCAGGGACACGTTTGCTGTGTTGATCGAGGTGGGGTCAGCACAGCGGCACAGCACGGCTGCGCCCCGAGATTCCCCTGCTGCTCCTCACGGCAGAGCCTGAACTGTTTGTGCCTGGTGCCCGGGACGTAAAACATGCAGCAGAAACACAACGCTTTATCCAGCAACTTTGCTACTTGCTCTGTGGCAGCAAACAATTTATCAATGTGACATGTGCCTAAAAAACAAACAAAAAAACCCAAACGAAGGCCCCAAAACCCTGTCTTCTCCTCTTACATGTTAAAATATTTTTCACTTGACATTTTTGTCATATTTTGATGATTGATGAGTTCTGCCTTTAAAATTAGATATTAATCCAAGTTTGATTTTAATTTACATTTATTTTCCCACTTACATTCTCACTATGAACTCAAAATTTAATATTTAAGTCCTTCCTTGAGGATTTGTCTTAGCTACCTTAGTCACCAAAAAGCTCAGTTTCTGAAATTTTGCCTCCATCAACCTCATGAAAAAGAGCCCTGAAAAGCCTTTTTAAACTAGTAAATTAATTGTTCTTCTAGATTATTCCTTTTTTAAAGCCTAGTCCCTTTAGTACTCCACCTTTCCTTTCATTTCTCTCAGAGATCCATTGTCCTTTCCTGCCCTCACATTCACGGTTCATTTTCAGGAAAGTTACTTGAAAGCCCAAAGAGTAAAACAATTACTTATTTTGATTCTGTTGAGTATGTTGCAAACATAAAATCTGCCACCAGAATTATTTTTAAGACTGAAAATCTATGGCAGATAATGGGGAGACAAAAGGTTAACTTTATTCTGGAGAGGTGTTTTCAAATGTTCCTAATTAAACTGAAGAAAGATTTAAACATATTTGCCATTAGTTTTGCAGATGGCTACAACTATGTGTTTATAGGATGACATAAGCCCTGGAATGGATCTGTCAAGGAATGAATTTTAGTGACATTATTCAACATTTAAATTGGTGGATAACATCCTGTTGGAGCTTTACCCAGACATCAGCATTAAACAGAATTACTGGTTGGAGATCACAGCACAGCTCACAGGGACAGGGTGCGAACTCTCACTGAAGAACAAGTAAGATTGTTCCTGTAAGAAAGCACACAGTTCTAGAGATTTTTTTTTTTATATATAGTTTATTTTCTTTCTGTTTTTTTCTGCTGGTCAAAAGGTTGAAAGCTAAAGGTGATGTGAAGAGAGTTGTTAAGAGAGAGGAATATGTCCTGTTTTTTTTCTATTGACTTTTTTGAGGCTGTTAAGACAATCATTCTGCAGAATTTATATGCAGAAGGCAATTGATAAGGTTTGGAGTGAGTAAAGAAGAATAATTAAAATGCAAATATTTTCATCTTTCTGTTAAAGGTAATGAAAGTTGTAAATCACTCACATTATTCAGACATGAAATATCGATTTTCCTCCTTAGACTCTTCAAGCATTTGCTACATAATTACTGCTTAACAGGAAGGTTGGAGAAAAAGGAACCCCTCTGGGCACTGTCCTCTGCAAGAGAAAGCCCTGATGAGGTGATCCATGACTCGATGGTGACTGGCACTCCCAGTGACCAGAGCGGGAGACATCAAGAGATGCGTGGCTGGAGAAGGGGAGAAGAACCGACATGGCGAGTACTGTACTCACGTTAGGAATCACAAGAGTGTTTGCATTTTCCCAAGCACAATGATCCCGGCACACCGTGATAACAGCGGGACGAGAAATGGTCTCAGTCTCACCGGGCTGGTGCCACAGACTGTGCCAAGTGACCTACTGAGATGACAAAGAGGTTCCTATTGCAAAGAGCAGCCTGTCCCCATCTCTCTCTCCTATTTGTGAACATGGGCAGCCGAGACAGAGTTTATCTTCCCACCATTTGCTCTCTGAGCGTAAAGTTTCCTTGGAGAAATGTGTCCCACATTAGGTCAACAGATGAGAGAGAAAAATTGTTTCAGTATGTGACAGTACCTTACAAAGGAAAAAAAAAGCTTAAATTGTCCATGGATTAGTCCATATCACTAGTACTTTTGTTACCTCTTTGACATGAAAAGTAGTCTGCATTGTGCCACAAGCAGGCCTAATCTGTGTGAATTATTTTGGCTTGTTTGACATCAATCCTTAAGAACATTTTTCCCCTCTTAACTGCAGGCAGGCACATGGATGCTGATGTGGTCGCAGGATGCTGCTGCTGCTGTATCTCAGACTCCGTCTACATTGCCAGCAGAAATGTTTGGTTACTCATTGCTGAGAAGGACTTCTGGACTTCCATGCTCTTCTCTGGTAGCACCTTAAACGTGGACAAGAGCGTCCAAATACTAAGAAAAACGTGGTGGGAAAAAACAAAGGAAGATTTTTCATGTGCTGGGCAGAGGGTGGCCTCTAAGAGGCTGCAGAATTTGCAGCTCCACAAATAAGGGAGAGATTCTCCTGTTCATCCACCTGTGAGAAGTTATCTTTGGCTGCAACAGAAATGGCTAAATTTTATGGGAAAATTGCTGAGTGCATTAGACCACTTGTGATGTCCTTAGTGCAGAGAGAAAAGAGAAGCAGATAAAGATCTTGCAGGAAATTATAAAGTTATAAACCTGGCTTATGAAGGCACTTTACTTGTCCTTCAGACACTATCAGTGCTAGATTAACATTTAAAATAAATCAAGGTTTAATCCCAGCATGAGTAGGGATTATTTCAAGGTGAATATGAATATAGTATCTTCCCCCTTAGCTGATCCAATCTTCGGGTCAGTCCGCACAAACAACAAAACTGAAGTGAAAATATTATATTATATTATATATGAGATATAAATGGCCAATTAAATTAGGTTAAACATTAACTTGTGATTTAGCATAATTTCCTTAATTGTTGGGCCCACAGGAATTCAAGTTGCTGTAAAGCATCATGTTTTATAACATACATGTACCTTTAGTACATGCCCACAAAACAGCTGATATTCAACACAGCCAGAGGAAATGCAGCTTCTTGGTCGTCCTTTAACTTCATAAAAGGAAAGCAAAGAAAATTAGAGTTTGGTCATCAAGGAGAAGATCTTATTGGCTGTAACTGAAATGACAGTCCAACACTCAGCATCTGCTATACCTCAGGAAACAAGAGTAAGCTGTTCAGCAGTCAAATGAAACTAACTAACTAACTAAACTTAACCCCAAAGGGTCTCTGCTTTCTTCCATCAAATGAAAATGACAATTGAACCATTTTGTTCATATTTTATTTCTAAATAAAACCAAAAAAGTTAGCCTTGAGATTGTTTCATATATTTAGTTGATTTTCCTAAGTAAGGTGAATGGAAACATTGTCATAGTGTATTTTAAAAAATATGCTGTTTCTTTTTGAATTTTTTCTTGTTATTGTTGCCACAAATTTTGTAACAGTTTCAAGATAATCTAATGTATCATTTTAATAAATAAAATCTTTTGTCATAGCAAACTGAAAAAATTGTTTTCCATCTCTATGTCCTGATGGAAAGATGGAGATAGGAAACCAATTTAGTAACCACCTTGGATCTTATTGTTAGTGGGGAAAAAGGAAAAGATGCTTTTAAGTTATCAAGACATACATGAAACAACCAGGAAACTGGCTAATTACCTTGAAAGCTGTGTGTTTATGTTTTTCAGCTTTATTTTTCCTTAAAAAGAAGGAACTGAGGAGAAATTGGGATGTCTGATTAACACTTGGTCAGATAAAAACAAGTAAGTATATTAGAAATGGAAAGAGAGTGTAACCATTGTTTAAAAGAAAAAAAATATTATGGATGAAATGAGAAGATGGTTGCAGAAGTGGATTGCCAAAATGTAACATGAGGACAGATGGAAACAGGCATGCAGTGAGGCAAACTATAACTCCCAGAGCTGGATAAAGCAGGTGTTACTTGGGTACTCCTGCACAACATGGCTGAGGTACATGCTACTTAAGACAGAGCTAATGAAGGATAGTTTAAATTACGTCAAGTATCGGATTCTGTTCCTTCATTCTCAACGTCATTTTGAAGAATGCAAAACATTAAGTTTTGCATCATCATGAAAATGGAGGAAGATGATAAAGAGTATGAATGTGTGTACCAAGAACTCTAGCCTACTCCCATTTCTGTTTATTGTTCCAACACATTTCAGGCAAAATGCAAAGCATTCCAAGTGAAATATTTTGGGGTTTAAAGGCATGCATGACTATAAACTACTGGCAGAAAGTTTTAGGTCACAGAGTTGGGAATAGTGAAACTGTATATTTAAAGAGTTCATATAGTCAAATGAAATGAAATTTCAGAAGTAGGAAAATAAAACTGACCTTGTATATAGTAGCAACCCTAAGCCATGATGTTAATGCACCAGAAGGGTTGGCTTTCTGGTGTGGAAAAAATATACTGAATGCAAGTCACAGTGGAAGACTGAAAAAACAGCATAGCATTTATATAGCAACAGCGCATAAACCCTTCCTTTCCCAAAACATCTTCAGCTATTTTGGTAATGTGTCATCCAAGAATAAATTTAAGGAAGTAAATTCTTCATGTGTTAGAACATCGTATTCTTTTACTAAAGGAAAAGAGAAACTTCTCCTTCCATTAAGTTGATTCAGAGCCAGCTAGTTTGCTACAGTCGAGCATAGACACCATTTTAATCAGAAGTGTAACGAAGGTGATATTTAGCAGGTAAATAGTAAAGAGTCCAGGCTGTCAGTGTGCCTAGCAATGTCTAGTCCATATGTCCTGAACTAGCCTCTGGAGGAACTTGAATTCAGTCATTGGCTCTAGAGTAGAGAGAAGCCTTTTAAATTAGGCAGGTAAATTAGAAGATGCCCAAAACCCTACATTTAGAGCCCAGCTATGTATTTCTCTGTTGAAATGGTAGAGAACTAATCTGAACTAGCAGTGTTTAGTTAGCCATTCTTCATTTTTTCCCTACTGATATCTCTGTAGAGGGAAAACCTGACAGAAGACAAGTCTCAGCTACAGATTCACTTTTAGGAACCTTTCTATAAATATGAGGTGAAATTATCATTTTTCTAACATCAGTTTTTCAGCTCAGAATACCCCTCTTCTTAAGGTGACACCAGGAGACTGCACATCACCGAGGCATCACCAGGGCCGGTGCCTCTCACATTATTCATACCTGACAAAGTCAGCTCAGTTGCTTCTTTTGTACCACAGATGTGTTTTGCTGGTGCTGTCTGTCTTCATTTTGGTCACATCAGCACCAGAGTAGGCGCAGCCTTGTTCTGCATCATACCTGTCATTGTGGCAGGTGACCGTATCAGCGTGCAAGATATGAAACAGTACTTACGGGAACGTGAGATGCCGTTCCTGCTTAATAAAAGGCTGACTGTCTCTCTGTCCACGTGCATGCGGACAGGGCTTGCCGTGGTGGGGGTCTGAACATACCTGGAGTCTCTTCTTGCTCCTGTCATGCAAGCATTGAGCAATGCCACATCTGAAACTATCTAGAAAACACTCCTCTCTGCTTTGAGAAACGTGCTGGTGCTGTGACAAGAAAAATGTTCCTCTTCTGTAATTTTTATACACAGTTGGCATATGTATCTCTAATGTTTAAACCTGAAAATTACTCTTCTGCCTTGTTGAATGAGGCAGACAATTTGGTCTGTTGAAATAGCATACTCTTACATAGTATATAAATCAAAGTGCTGCCTCTCCTCAAGAGCAATTAAAATATGCTTAAAATAAAGGCAATAATAGTTTTTAAATGTGGCAGAAGTACAGGAGCCCAGGTCCATCTGACTTTGGCTAACAAGCAAAGTCTGTCTCATTAAGGAATTTGTCAGCAGCTGCGCTCCTAAGTCAAGGAAGATGCCTGTAAGGATTTCTGCAAAACACACCTCTGCCTTACACGTGATGAATCACAGGGAAATGCCTTTTTGATGCAAGACAATCTTGCATCAAAGGCACAAAAGCAGTTTCATAGGTACTGTAGAAAATGTCTCCGCTCCCAAATAACTTACGTGGCCAGGTGGTGAGACAATATGTGAGTCTGGGTACTCTCAAATGCTGGGAAATGCTGAACCTTGGTCTCCTACCCACTAAGGAGGACTGTAATACCCAGTAGAGGAATATCCTTGACATCTTGAGTAGTCAATATTTATCCCGCTATCACTTTGTTTTGTAAAAGAAAGATATAAATGATTTTGTTTCCCTATAGGTATCATAAAAAAAAAAAAAAAAGAAAGAAAAAGCAGTACAGAAGAAGTATTCAGTTTGGAGTCCAATTTCCTGCTCAAAACAGGGTCAGCTATGAGAACAAAACAGGTTACTCAGGGCCGTGTCCCGTTCTTGAAGGAACTCCAACAACAGCCATCTCCCAACCTCCTGCACAAGCTGCTCCAATGCTTGACTGTCCTCCCAGTGAAAAACATTCTTTTTAATGTCCAAGTTCCTGTTTCACTTATATCTGCTGCTTCTTGTCCCAAAAAAATGCAAGCACTATTTTTTCTCCAATAGAATAACTTATCTTCACTTCTTCCTAGAAATAAAAAAATTCCCAAACCCAAAAACTAGCAGAATTGTCCCAATAGTTCAGATCAGGACACTGCTCACTGCTGTGGAGATGAATACAGTAATTAAGGCTAGAGCACATTGATCCAAATTGCCTTTGATCTACCCCTTCCTGAAACACAAATGCTTAAACTGCAGGAGGGTCAAAACCATGCACTCCACCATGTTCACAACGAGGCAAAGCAGACTGCATCTCAAGAGCTTCTGGTAAAATAAGTGGCAAAAGTAGGTTCATCTGAAACACTTAAGAAAATCCAGTTCGTATTATATTTCCAGCTTCTCAGTTTGTCTGGCTTGCTCACTTTAGACAGCTAGTTTTTCAAGCTGCTGTATGGAACATCTGAGGTCAATGCTATGGAAGTCAGTTGCAAGAATCAGATCTTCAGAGTGATTGTTCACATGGAGATATTTATTCACAAGGGCTGATAGGAGCCAGGCAGAGGGGCTTTCTCTGATTCTCACCCAACATCATTTCCAGGGTGCTACCCAGCCAGCGCAGGGCTGCCCATTGCTCCTGCCTGAATTGCTTAGGGCCCCTGTTGGCCCCTTCTTCCCCTGTCTATCCTTCTGGATGGTAGCCCTGCCCTCATGCATGTTAACTGGCCCTCTCTTGTTTGGTGACAACTGCAGTCTTGATGAGCCTTCACCACCCTGATGTATTATCTCATCATGGGACTCTCTCTGTAAAGTGTGTTTTACACCACAACCCGTTACTATTAAGATAATAAACAAACAAACAAACAAATAAATAAATATGTGGATTAAGGATCTGGAACATACCCTTTCCAACACAACTTCAATGGTTTAATAACTATAATATGAGGTCAATTTTCTGTTTCAAATAAGTGAATAATATTTAGACAATGTATTAAATTCAATTAACTGACTCAGAACTTGCATCCAGTAAAACCAAGGCTTTAGAAAATTTTCACACTAAAGTTAGTGAAAAGGGGCAGTTACAACCCCATCCATCTAATGGCTTCTCCCTGCAAAATTCCCACTCCATCTCTTACACTGAATTTAGAAAGGTGTGGTAGTTCCACTCATTATACTCATGAAATGCCAGCTGTACAATAATAATAACAGTGGTACATGAGAACTATAATAATAATGTTACAATTGTCTTTTTGCTAACCAAGCAGACTGAGCAAACCGAGTGGAAAAAACACTGCAAGATTAAGTGAAACACAAGACTATGCCTTCTTTATTTTTATACACCTTGCTTAGCTTTTAGGCATTTGCAAGATCCTCAAACGTGGTGCTTATCTGCTTGATACCAGGGTAAGTGCCTACACTCTGCGACGATTTTTCCTCCAGTCTCCCCATCACACCGGGCTGCTCAGGGACCAGGACAGCAGCATTGTCCACCACCAAGGTGACTTCCCCTCTGTCCTTCTCGTTACCACAGACATTTTGCAGAATGTGTTTAACAGTGTGCCGGTAACAAAAAAGACCTTTGGTTGGTGTATGACTGCGTATCCTGTCATATCTAGTGGCAGTGTAAGTAATAGATCCCTTTAGAATGATGGAAAGTTTCTTTTCAGGTGTTTTGCCTCAGCCTGATCCCAGGTAAGGAGCTTGCTCCAATTCTGTCGTATGGGAAAAAATGCCCAGACTGGTAAAACTGTTCAGTTGTGGGTGAGGCTTTCTCAGTCTTTTATTTTCCTCTCTAGACATAGGCAAGACACATATTCTAAATCTGCTCAGTGATTTAAAACTCACTGTTTCCTCCCAACACAAATGTTTCAACCACTTGGAAGTTAAACAAATTTGTTGTTTTCTAAATTATTATTATTTTTATTATTTTCCTGCACTGTTCACCATTCTATGTGCCACACTGCTTCGTGACTGTAAAATGAGGCAGCTGTTTACTGAAAACTGCTTGTATATATGCTGTGATGCCAGTTCCCATTGCAGCCATGTGAAAACAACTGATTTGTTTGTGCCCCATGCAAAACTTTCCTTCCTCCCCCGTTCTCCTGAGAAAATGTTCTCCTTCTGACACTTAATAGATGTAACCTGCAAAGTCCTTTGAAAGTAAGGCTGAACATAAAACAGAGTGTTTTGAAATGTCTTGCTTTCATTGAGCCTTTCTCCTAGAGGACTGATGTTCTGCAGCTGAACTCACCCATCGTGGAAGTTAATGTGTGGGGAGTCTGGGAAGGTGGCAGGGAAGAGGGCTGGGTAGGACACCAGGGGTTTACCAGCTGATAGTGCTTCAAGCAGAGGAAATACTGTGAATTCAGAGATACCAACGTATTTGAATATACCTTTGCAACAAGTGCTGTTAACCTTGCAAGCATCCAGTGCACCAGCTCCACACAGAAACTGTCCCTTCTCTTGGGCAATTAAGTCCAAAATGTATTTTCATCAGTATGAGCCAACAGAGAGCTGGAGGCAAGAAGGAGACAGAAAAGATTGCTTTGAAAAGGCTGAAAGTGCATTCAGAACTTCCTCCAAATATCCTCCTTTGTTGTTCTCACAGAGTCTGCATGTTGCCCTGAAGCAAATGACTGAAGGGGAAAAAAAGTTTGTCATGAAAGTAGTTTAAAATAACCATGCCTGATAAACAAAAAATCCCCCAGACTTTGTATCAAAGAAAGGACAGCTAGTCCAACAAGTTCTTTTAAGGCTAACTTTTCAAATGTCAGGACAGAAGATGTCTCCCTAAAAAAAAAAAAAGCTTTTTTTTTTTTAATGCAGCTGTCATGAATCTCAGTATTTACATAGTGAAAAAAAGAGGTATTGAGGTGCTGCTTTTTTCTGACTGAGCAGTTTTCCTGAATTTCCTCATTACTATTTTCTCTGCCTTTCTGTTTCCTGGTGGTGTAGACCATTAGGGCCCTGGCAGTGACTTGCACAACATAGTTCCTCTTTAGATCAAGCCTGAAATACTTTGAGAGGGCCAAGGGAATACAGAAACAGAAGAGGGCTGATCATGCCAGCTCAGGTCTAAGAGCCAGTAAACCTGGGATCATCTCTTGTAAGATTTTTGAAGAGATAAGAACAATTCAAGCCTAGGACTCATTTTTCTATTGATGTTTAAGGTTAATATTTTCTCTGCAAGCAGTTAAACTTTATGAAGCATATGTGACATATTACCATCCATCAGACACTGCAGGAAGATATGTTATCTGTCACACCCACCTTGGGGCACTGATACAACTTTCAAAGTCTTTCAATATTACAGAAGCACAAAATCATAGAATCACTAAGGTTGGAAAGGACTTTCAAGGTCATCAAGTCCAACCATTAATCCAGCACCACCATGTCCCCTAAACCATGTCCTGAAGCACCACATCCACACGTTTTTTGAACACTTCCAGAGATGGTAACTCCACCACCTCCCTGGGCAGCCTGTTCCAATGCTTGACCACCCTTCTCGGTAAAGAAATTTTTCCTAATATCCAATCTAAACTTCCCTTCATGCAACTTGAGGCCATTTCCTCTCATCCTATCGCTGGTTACTTGGGAGAAGAGACCAACACCCTCGTTGCCACAACCCCCTTTCAGGTAGTTGCAGAGAGCGATAAGGTCTCCCCTCAGCCTCCTCTTCTCCAGACTCAACAACCCCAGTTCCCTCAGCCGCTCCCCATACGACTTGTGCTCCAAGCCCCTCACCAGCTTCATTGTCCTTCTCTGGACACTCTCAAGCACCTCAGCATCCTTCTTGTAGTGAGGAGCCCATTGCTGAGCATGTTCTCAGTGTTACATGATTTCACCAGCTTGGTTAAAAACAAAGTCATAAAAGGAGACAGAGAGGCTCATCAGGTAAATTAATGAAGTAAATTACTCATAAGTTACGTTAATTCTAGACAGCACAGAGGTTGTATTTTAAGCTTGGCATAAAACAGAGAATTCCAAATATCAACCACTGAATTAAATGTAAGTAGCTGTCTTAGAGGTCTTCTAAATAAATATCCAGCAGAATGACTTTGATATCAAAACATGTCAAATTAACAAATCTAAGAGTAAAATCTAATATTTAGAGTGGACCTGTCATCAAAACATGTATAGAAAGTCAATTACTCTTCCTCTGATGAGACAGAGCAGAAAAATGCCTTTCTGCAAGCCAAAAGCTATGAGAAATGAAAAAATGTTAGTTTAGGAATGGAAGTCAATTAAACTAATTCCACAGTGTGCTAAAACTAATTCTTTCTGCTTACTGCAATTAGGCTAAGCTGCATTTGAAAACTGCCATCTATGTACAGGAGCTTTGTTTTTCTCATTTTTATGCTCACCTCTGAAAGGGACATTTCCTTTCTCTGTAAAGTAATATAGGATTGAAACCCTATGAACCTTGTGAAACATCACAGGTTCAGATCCTAACTGTGATGTAGTGTTCACCAGGAAAGAACAAAATTCCTGTTCACTTTAACAAATCTGGTTTGTTTTTTTGGATGAGATTCATAATGAGATGACCTTACTTTCTGTATATACTTTTGTGGGAACGTAAGGTGATAATCACAGTTCTTAATATCAGAGACATAACACACATGCTTAACATTGAAGGATACTAGCTTTACTAGGTTTTCTTCATGGTCATTGGAGAAATAATCTTGAATATTCTCTTATTTTCAGAATTTCCTGTAGAACAAACCCCTTTATTGTTACTGAATGTACCTGAAGCTTAAACAGATGACGTTTAGATACCTGAAACTTAGTAACACAATCACTCACCTAACAGAAAGCAGAAATAGTTTTGTCTGAATGTAAGATGACAGAAAGGGGTGATATGGCTTCGCTTTTGTATTGGGTGTGATGGTGAGAAAGAGACTTCATTGTAAGATTCAAATTAACAATATATTTGAACTTCACCCACATGTCCAATACACCGCTATTGCAGGCTTTTTATGGATACAATGGAGGAATGCTCTATTGCAATTAAAGCAATTCATAGAATACTCTATTACAAGTGATTTCAAGAATGTACTAACACAAACCACAAGCGCGCTAGATATTAATACCTTGAAAGAGTGCACTAATCACGATCTTAAATCATGTCAAATACCATACGTATGTTTCTTAATCACTTACCCTCTCTCTCAGGTAAAGCCTCCTAATCCCTGGGAAGTTACCTGGTACAGTCCCCTGGACAAGGAGGGAAGAATCTCCTACTAACCAGCTGTCTTGTTGGAAAAAGACTCCCCTTTTTCCTACCCAAACCTTACAGTTTTTATTTCCTGATTTGATTTCCAGGATTATGCCTGAGTAGATTATACCATCTGGAATGTTTATTTCTGGTGCTGCAATGGCCTCTTAGTCCATATTGCTAATTTTGTGATGTCTAGCACACAAAGTTAGTGAATAGTAGTGGAATGTGCACAGGGTATTCTGTTTGTTAAGGGATTATTCAAGGCTCCATTCGGGTTTCAGTTCTCACCATGATGCAGTGTTCAGGCAACTCTGGGCTGAGCCATTTCCTCAGCTCCCCCAAGTCATCTCTGCATGGATAAGGACCCGCCAAGGTGCGAGGAAGCTGAGTTGAATTCCAGCTCCCTGCATTTCCCCTTTGTACTCCGAAACCCGTTTAGCCAGGTGATCACATACATTGGGTGATAAACTTCAGAGACAGTTCCTGCTTGACAGTTTGACCACAACAGTACTTGACTCCGTGTCATCCCCTTCAGCAGGACCAGGGTGTCATAGCTTGTGGTCTGCTTGGGACCTGAGGAACTCATGGAGAATGCCTGGGCTTCACGGCCGTGAATGACCTTCAACAGGGTGCAAACTAAGAGTTTCCTCTGGAAGAAGAACAGAGTCAGGAGAAAACCTAAAATACTAAATGCTGTGATCATTCACCCATAAAGAGCTTATGCTTTTCTGACACGAATTGCTTTGGGTTTTCTTCAGTCTCACGGACCATTTTCCTGTAACTCAGCAGTACTGGTTTGCAAGTACAGCGGCACACCTTAGGCATTTTTAAATGTTCTTAAAAACATCCTGTGTCTGTGTTGTTACAGCCAAAGTACAGACCCTGTTGGAGAAATAACTGCTGCTCATTATCTTCTGTACTATCTCGTTTATGACCAAAGGCTTTACTATGGAGCAAACCTGTTACTTACAGCCGTGGATCATCAGATACTTCAATTCTTTGTATCAATCTTCTCCCCAGCATCCATGTTGATGTATTTCAGTCTCTAACGTTAATTTTCAATGATCCCAAGAGACTACATGGGATAAGACTTGTTTCAACCCAAACAGATTTCATACAGTTTTTCCAAGCCAGTAACATACACAAAGCCAGGGAAACAAATACGGGTTGAATTGTGTCTGCTACAAAACAGAACTTTTCCCCCCAAAAAGGTGATACTCAATGAGAAACTGTTGAGATCACTCTGCACAGCTCAACCTTAAGGAGAAGGAGCTGCGGCATTGAGAAGCTGATAAACAGCTGGACACCTGCAGGGCTTGGCCTTGAGGAGAAGGAGCTGTGGTAAACAGCTAAGAAGAAGCAAGAAAAACAGGAACACCTGCAAGCAGCGAATCCTGACTCTGTGAGAGACGCGTGGACCGTGCATGATATCTTGTATATAGCCAATTGCAATAATGTGTGTAACAAGCTGTAACCAATCATGAGTGTGTGCGCAGTGACTAAGCGAAAATTATGATATATATTGGAGTCAGACAAGACAATAAACGGCACTGACCTGATCATATTGGTCGTACGCGTCGTGTCCGAGACTTCCGCGTCAGGTGGCGCCCGAACAAGGCCCCTCTCGTCGATGCTTCCCGGAGCAGCAGAGACAGCAAAGGGGGTGCGGAAGCCAGCCGTAGCAGGCACTGCCCCGGTGCCTGGAAGTCGCTAGTGCAGCCGAGGAAACTGTTGGAATCTCGCCCTGATCAGGTGAGCGGCTGGGGAGGAGATGGGGTCCACACTAACAAAAGAGGAAGAAGCAGTGGTTAAGCTCCTCCAACTAATCCTCTCTAAGAGAGGTGTACAGTATGAGGAAGCCGGCCTAAAAAGATTATTGGTATGGGTGCGGCAAAAAGGACTAATTCCCTCAGTAAATGAGGCTTTTGAGATCCCGATTTGGGAAGGAATTGGCGCAGCACTATGGGAGGAAGTCAGCACAGGCAAGAAAGAGAGTATAAAGTTTACAACACTCTGGAGGTTGATCCTAGAGACATTAAAAGAACTAAAGGCAGAACGCATCGCATGAAGAAGGGGTGGTGGTCAGACTCCTGCCGCATATGGTCTCTAATTGAGGACTGAAATATGATGAATATACACTTAGAAGGCTTCTCATTTGGTGCTGAAAAGGGTACCCCCCCAATCCATCTGTGGCGTTTAAGGCAGAGACGTGGGAGGAGATAGGAAAAATGTTATAGGATCATACTGGGAACAGAGATAAAACCGCCGCAGAGTTAGTGACGGCGTGGAAGTTGATATTAACCACATTAAAAACCTTAAAGGCAGAGAGAAAAGCTGCAGCTGATGTGGAGGAGGCTGTTAAACTGCTTTCAACCAATCTCTTTTTAACCAAGTCAGAGGGTCCAGGACCTTCAGCGACTCCGACTGCACCTCCTGAGGTGCCAGATGCACCGGGTGAACCGGCTGCATTAGATAAGTCAGAGAAACAGATCTACAATGATGTATGTGAGGGCAAGACGGGACAACGTTGCCCAGAACAATGTACTCAATGTTCCCCTGTGTGCCCGTGTGAAAGATCAATGGGGTGAGTCTCGAAAGGAGATGGGCAAGCAGCGGAGCTAGCAACAACGTGGCGATTGCTATTGGAGACTGTTTTGAAGAGCCAGGGGCTAGCAGCAGACTCTGCAACAGCTTTTGAGTTACCTACCTGGGAGAAAGCAGGGAAACTGGTGTTTGAGGCAGCCTCTAAAGGGGATCATATGGCTGCAAAAGTGTTAACAACCTGGCGATTAGTCAGAGACTCTATAACGGCGATAAAATCAGAGCGGACGGTGGTGGCAGCAGCTGCCGCTGCCACAGCCTCGGGAGAGAAGGGAGGCCGAGCTGGGGATGATGAGAACGAGTGATCCCTGCCTGCCACCCCCACACCCCCACCCCCCGCTAATGCAACCAACAGAGATGATGAGTCCTCCTTGGCCCCCGCCTCCTGACCCGGAGGCGCTGGTCGCCTGTGCCGCAACAGGAGGGGGCTGCCTGGGATGATCCTTCCCCCTAGTCGAGATATGACCCTGCCCAACATTGATGAGGCATGAGACAAGAGGCCTTGGCAGAGAGGGAGGGGACGGAGTGAAGTGGGTACCGGCCAGGTCGGTACAGCCGGCAGTAAGACCTGAAGATCCTGTCACACGTCCCACGGACGCAGTCAACTCCGACGTACTGCCAGCTGATACTTTCACTCTTTTGTATGGGGAATGACGGCTCGTTGACCGTCTCAGCGGCTCTCCCCGGACGGTCAAGAGCAGGAACTTCAATATGTCATGTTTGTAAAACGATGTTTTGGGTTTGTTCTATGCCGTTGTAATTATTGTCACAAATGTATCATTTTTTTTGCAGGGAATCAAAGAGTATATTTCAATTGCTTTTTTGCCATTCCTTTAGCAGCTGAGGATGCAGAGAAGTTTGCCTTTACGCTACCATCGGTAAATAAAGGAGAGCCAGCAAAGAGGTATCATCGGGTGGTGTTACCGCAAGGAATGAAATATTCACCTACGATGTGTCAGACATTGTGGCATGGGCTCTAGAGCCAGTGTGGAGAAAGTATCCAGATTTAATAATGTATCATTATATGGATGATATATTAATAGCAGGGACACAATTAAATGCAGACCACATTTTACAGCACTTAGGGCATGATTTAGAAAAACGGTATCATCGGGTGGTGTTACCGCAAGGAATGAAATATTCACCTACGATGTGTCAGACATTGTGGCATGGGCTCTAGAGCCAGTGTGGAGAAAGTATCCAGATTTAATAATGTATCATTATATGGATGATATATTAATAGCAGGGACACAATTAAATGCAGACCACATTTTACAGCACTTAGGGCATGATTTAGAAAAACGGGGTTTAAAAATAGTGCCGGAAAAATTCAAAAGAAGGGACCACAGCAATATTTGGGCTGGATTATTACCAGTGGAGCAGTCCATCCACAAAAAATAAAGATTAATTTGAAAATAGAAAATCTTTCTGATGTCCAAAAATTAATTTGGGATATACAGTGGGTTCGAAATATTTGCGGAATTACTAATGATGATCTGAAGCCATTGATGCCGTTCCTGGGGTCTTCAGTGGAGGCTCCAGAGCGCGGTCAACTGGATGAGGATCAACAGCAAGCATTGCAGAAAATTACTGAGAAGATAGCAATAGCCTATGCTCACAGATGTTCACCTACTGAGGGTATTTCACTTATGATAGTTAATTCAGGAGGGGAACGGAAACATCCACTAGGACTGATTGTGCATTTAGGAAATATGGCGGACAGTTTGAAAGTGTTGGAATGGGTTTTTCTCTCCTATCAACTGCAGGAATGGGCATTGATATAGGGGTTGATCCCTGAGGGCTCCAGTCGCTGCTATTATGGTCTTAGGAGTACCTTTACAGGTAAAAATGGGTAATGGCCCTGTGTACGTGTCTCAAAAATTTTCCCGTTTCTGTCAGCTTTGGGGCATTCGACATATTACAGGGATTCTTCACTCTCCTACAGGGCAAGCTATTGTGGAGCAGGCGCATCAAACGTTGAAAGCGCTTTTGCAAAATCAGAAAGGGGGAAGCGTGCTGGACACAACAGAACGACTTGCAAAGGCGGTGTATGTGCTAAATTATTTGCATTTAACGGGAGGCAGGGAAGACCGTCCAATGGTGATTCATGCTTCAAGTCTATGATCTGGGGTATCCTAGACTGGGGAAAGAATTTTAGTACCATACAAAGATGTGGTCACTGGAGAATGGAAAGGACCTGCGGAGTTAAAAATGACTGGTCGAGGCTATGATTGTATTCTTACAGGTAGCGGAGTGAGAGGGGTTCCAAGTCGATGGCTTTGACCATGGTGAGCGCACCTCTCTCCACAAGCGGAAGAAAGTTGTTCGTGAGTCTGATAGTCACGTGTTTGATATGCCGGGGTCAGGCATGGTTTTCTGTTCAACCAAGAAAAAATATCTGGGTTACACTAGCTAATCAAACAGGCCAAGGCCACCTTTGCTTATCTATATCCACTGCTGAAAATCCATTTACAACATGCTTGGCTGGTCTGCCATTAGGGGACTATGATTCGGCAATGGTAGTAAATAAGACCGCCCCTGATCTAGCCTTGTTTTTAAAAATAACAAACACCTCTGCAGCTATGGATAAGTGGGATGGATGGATGGCACACGGACCACAGGAGTTGTGGGAACTGCAGGAGTTGGACATTTTAGGATGCATTACAGCCCCTAACTGTTTATATTTTAATTATACAGGACAGGACGATACCAGGTCACAGGATGTAAGCCCCACATTGGCCGTTTTTCAGAATGATACCAATTGGTGTAATTATATGGCGAGTAACACCTTGCGCTCTAGTATTGTCCCAATAAGACTCCCTAAAGGAATATTTTTTAATTTGTGGTGATCGTGCATGGCAAGGCATTCCTTCCCCTTTGAGAGGTGGTCCTTGCACATTGGGTCATCTGACATTGTTAACTCCCAACACTTCTATGATACTAAACCTTACCCGACAGCATAGAATAAAACGACAGATTCAAAAATATCAGGAAGGGTGCAATGACCAATTGGATTTTTGGGCCACGGACAAAACTGTACTAGCCTCTCTCCTTGCCCCTGGGGTCACTGTTGCCCAAGGCTTAACCACCTTAAATAGATTGGGATGTTGGCTAGCGAAACAAACCAATGCTACTTCTGCAGCGCTCAGTGCTTTGTTAATGAAAACTGCCTCAATAAGGCATGCGACGTTGCAAAATAGGGCGGCCATCGACTTCCTATTTTTGGCCCAAGGCCACGGGTGTGAGGAGTTTGAAGGCATGTGTTGTATGAATTTAACAGATACAGACGGTAACTCAACAATTGCGAAAACTGAAGGAGTTAAAGGACAAGTTACAGACAAGTTCGCTAGGCCTCGAATCATGGCTGTCAAGTTTGGGCCTAAGCAGATGGTTACAAGACTTAGTTAAAGGGGCAGTTGTTTTATTACTTGTTATCTTAATAATAATGCTTATTGTACCGTGTTTATTACACTGTCTACAAGGAATGGTTCAAAAGGTAGTAAGGAATGCTTGGCTAGCTAATAATTCAAACGAGTGTCTTACACACCCAATGAATGAGCTTTGTTAGATAAACATGCTCAAAACAAAAAGGGGGAGAGGCTACCACATTACCCTAAGAACGTTTGAATAAAGCCTTATATGTGTTAAATTATTTGCGGAAGGAGAAAGGACCTTTTCAACCGCTAACCTGGGGACGAGGTTATGCTTGTGTCATTACAGATTCTGGAACTCGTTAGGTACCCACAAAATGGGTAAAACCGTGGGTGAAACAGTCACCATCGTCATTGTCGGACACATCTTGACACTGTCAGGTGTCATTGCAATCTAAATGCCACCTCAGCCAAAAGAAAATGTAGGGGTAAATCACACTGAAATTTGCGGTATCATGAGATGAACATGGAAAGCTTTTAAAGCAAAGTGCTCTATAACTACAAACGCTTTGGTAAGATATAATATTGGTCTTCATAGCCTTATACAAGCACTTTTTCTATCACTAGGAGTAGTTTATATCACTAGAAGTAGTACAGCTAGAATTGTTTGCTTTGTAACCTTCTGCTATTGACTTAAGCATAAGTTGATATGTGACTGCTGGATTATGGTAAGATGCCGTGTGAACAAAGCCTACAAACCAATAGACAGGGTGGCTGTGGCACATGCAGCATGTCTGGCCAGCGGGCGCATGTACCATAGGCTCCCTGTGTTAAAAGGTGACAACTGAGGTGAGTTCTGACACTCGCTGGCCACGTGTGTCGAAACTCGTTCCTCTAAAAATGTGTAATACCGGGATTTCCCGAAGGGCAGTGGGCCGGTGTACGGCAAGGCCACCGTTGCCTCCGGGGGGACGCCCACGTAAAGCTGGCACCTACCGACTGCTGGGCTGGGTTCGCAGCACAGGACGATACAAGAATGTACAGATGGTCCATCTTTCTCACAGTCCTTGGGTTGCGAGTGATCCGTCAGGTTTTGTTTATACAAAAACAAAAAGGGGGAGATGTTGGGATCACCCTGCATGGCTCGACCTTAAGGAGAAGGAGCTGCGGCATTGAGAAGCTGATAAACAGCTGGACACCTGCAGGGCTCGGCCTTGAGGAGAAGGAGCTGCGGTAAACAGCTAAGAAGAAGCAAGAAAAACAGGGGCACCTGCAAGCAGCGAATCCTGACTGTGTGAGGGGCGCGTGGACAGTGTGTGATATCTTGTATATAGCCAATTGCAATAATGTGTGTAACAAGCTGTAACCAATCATGAGTGTGTGCGCAGTGACTAAGCGAAAATTATGATATATATTGGAGTCAGACAAGACAATAAACGGCATTGACCTGATCATATTGGTCATACGCGTCGTGTCCGAGACTTCCACCTCAAGAAACTAATGGGTAATTACAAAAACCCAGGAGTTTTCTCTAAGGAACTGTGGGCTGAGAGGGAAGGGGTAATGTTCTCATTTTAAAAGAATTTTCAGTATAAACATAATTTTAAAAAAAAAATTAGCCACAGAATGTTAAAAAAAAATGTGCAAGGCTGGTTTCTTTAAATATTAGATTATAATCCTTTTTCAGCTGAGCATCTTTCCATATGTTGGCAAATGATACATATTTTCAAGATTTTTGTCTTTATATTCCTGAAGTTTAGAACTGGAAGAAAATGTTTTAGTGAAAATGTATATTACTTGAATTTGGTTTTCTTAAATTAATATTTCAAAATAAAATTGATGATAAGCCCAACATTTAGTTGACTGAAAAAAAAGTCAAAAAATTGCTGTTTTCTCAGTAGTTTTCAACTTCTGTGGTTGAAGAAATAATTTGAACTGCCACTGGACATAAAAACCAGAAAAAACTTAAGCATGTCTTGAGTGGTCTTAAGATGATCATAAAACTGAAAAATATATCCAGATACCCACACCACAACAATTTTGTACTGCCAGAAACATTCTAGGTGGTCATTGAATGGTGGGCTCTGTATCTTTGCAGAGTTTTTTGGTATAACAGCACCAAGCCTAGGGCCCATTGTCCTGAACATACAAGTTTTATGCTGAAATTTATTCTTCTCTAGTAATTAAGGAAATTAAATGGCAGAAGAAATAAAGACAGAGAAGACTGAAGTGGTATGTCCACAGGTATAAAACCAACCATTGCCCAAGAAGAAAGTGGCCCAGCATGTCCTCATTTGCCAGCCAGATCACTCTTTAGATACCACCCTAATTCCCCCTACGAGTGTAGCTAATTTCAGAGGCAGGATATTAGATGAAACACATCACTGATCTGCCAACCTCATTTCTACGTGAAGTTTAACATTATTAGCTTCTACTGAATTCAGCAAATACAAAAAGGTACAGAGAAGCTTGGAGCATGAGAGAACAGTGAGACAAGCTTTTCTCTCTTCCATTTTAAAAAAAAAAAAACATTAGAGATTTAATGACTGATATAATTATGATACAGCACTTGTGAAATTCCAGATCATTAACCTCCTCTGCCATGTGTAAAACGGAAAAACTCTGTCATTTCTATTAAAAGAACGATACCGAGAAATAATTAATACTTATTAGACGAGTCACACTGAAAATACATGAACATAGGCAGGTGCTGAGGCTGGAGTGCACTCTCTCTGACTCTGCAAAAGGAGTACAACACAGTTGTGCTAAACCCTACTGCTGTCTCAGGAGGTTGGGATGTCTGGTGGGATATCTCAGGAGGACATGGGTCTTCCCTAGGTCCTCTGTTGTATCTGCCAGTCCTACAGGGACACCCACATTTACAAAGGCTGGTGCCACTGTGAGAGACTCCAGGATTTCCTCTAGTTGCCTGATCATGTTGCAAACAGAGGGCCAAAATCTGCTTGTTCTTGCATAGACATGAAGAAACCCTTCCTCTGCTCCAAACTCCATTGAGAGCATTATTTAACTGAACAAAAGGCTGTTGCTGTCATTGTGCTGGTGATATAATAGGGGAACTTTGTGACCAGATTCCTTTACACCTGACCTGTGACATCTTCTCTGGGATTCAGAGAGCTCTGGGACAGTGCCCTGCTCTCCAGCGTTACTTCTCATCCACTGATAGCTGGAAACACAAAGATCTAGTGAAGAAGAAGCCAAGAAGGCATCAGCACAAATTCCTTATTTATGTTGTTTCTCAGAGATTCTACACAAATAAACAGGAAAAAAGGAAAATAACAATTTCTGTGCACTTTCTGGTTTTAAGAGATATTAACCTCAGATATGTTCTGTCAGTAGTTCACAGCTCTCCCAATGATCACAGCTGTTTCATCTAAGGTAAAACTCAGTGGCTTAAAAATAAACTGTTTGCTTAGAGGAAGAGTGTCCAGATGGATCTTCTAGCAGACACTTCTGTTTTTTGATTTTTTTACTCCAAATTAAACCATAATTAGGCAAAGCATCCAATTAATGCAGTCAACAATCATTAGGGGAACAGAGCAGCTAGTCAGCCTTTATCAGTCCTGTTTTAGCAGTGTGAGGCAAGCACTCATGCCTGCTGACTGTATAGCCCTATGATGTCACTAGAGGAATCTGCCACAGCGTGTGAGCTCAGTGAACAGGCCAAACATTTTGACAGCAGATCCAAGCAGGCTTGGCTCCCTCAGTCACCTGGAAATCTCTGTTAGAAAACCTGTGTTCCATCCCGCTTCCTACAGCACCTTTGCCTGGATGAAGGGTTAGTTCATTGCTTTCCATCACTCCTCTCCTCAACAGAGGACGCAACAAAGATATAACAAGACATCATTAAATAGAAATGAATTAGGTAAATCTGGCCAGCCTTTTTAGTTGTCTTGAAAGTAACATCTCCCATTTCAGATGGCAGAAAGCCAGGGCCTGTGTAACGACCAAATGAAAAGACATGCTCTGCCCCAGATAAAAAAGCTGCTTACCCTTTACCACAGGTCCTCAACAATTCTCAAAATTAATTGGAATATATTACAGTTTACATTTTGTAAGCCTTATTTCAAATTTTAATGAAAGACATCAGTTTTCGTTGTGGCTTCATGAAAGACCACTGTAATTTCTGGAAACTGCCTATCTACAAATTGATGAAACAGGGGTATTGCCACTTCAGCTGGGATCAAGAGCATGCTTTTAGAGTGAATTTCATGGTCATGTCAATGTACTATACACTTGTTCATTTCATGGAGTACTTTCAGAGCATGAAAATGAGTTTTCTTTTGGAAATGACTTAACCTAAACCTACTGTCCAGAGTGCCTCATAATATGCTTCACCTGCTACACCCTTTCAGTCCGCAGCACCAGACTAGGGTTAATCCAAAGTAAAACATGCTAAATTTGTGTAGTGTGAATGTCAGACCTAAATGTTTTGCTGTGCAGATCTACTCCTTTTGCTCTATCTAGGGTACGTGCTAATGTAGATATACACTTGTTTTACTTCTGGTCAGCATAATCTTGTCTTGACATGAGCCACATCCATAGTTTTCTAAAACACAGATTGTAGGATAGTACTATAGGTACTACCTATAGATAGCAAATAATTATAGAGAACTGCCTTATTATATTGCCTGTCAACATTAGCTGTTGGAATAGTGGTGCTACCATCAGACCAAAACACTGTTGTCCAATACTACAGCAGGCAGATTCCAACAGCTTGTGACAAGATTCCCAGCATAAAGCACAGCTGAAAAATCTTTCTGTACTCACTCCAGTGTTGCTCTGTTGGCCTTTTTTCCTACTTTTTAATGAAACAGGACCTTGTTTGGTTTTGATTCATAAAAAGCTTCTGGGTAAGTCCCTCATAGGGACTTATATATATATGAATGTATATACACACATATATATGTATATAGGTATATACATGTATATATACATACACATGTATATATATGTCTATATATGTCTATACATGTGTATATATATAATATATATATATTTTATATATATAGGGACAATAACCTTTTGGCAACTGTGCTGGGTTGACCCCAGCCAGCAACTAAACCACCACACAGTTGCTTGCTCAGTCCCTGCTGGAAGGATGGGGAAGAGAATCAGAAGGACAAAACCAAGAAAAACTCATCAGTTGAGATAAAGTTCATCTAACAAATGAAGGGGAAAAAAAAAGCTAAAAAAAAATCTGAGAAAGAAAATGGAAAAAAAAAAAAAATTGTTGTGTTATCAGTGCTGTTTTGGTCACAGATCTGAAACACAGCCCTGTACAGGCTGTTAGAGAGAAATCTCCATCCCAGCCCAACCCAGTACAGAAACCTTAATTTGTGTTTTGGTTTAACACTCTTGAATAGTGCAGAAGTTCTTAACCTTTTTTTTTTTTTCAATTTGCCCCAAATTGTAATGCTTCAGTGAGCTTGTCATTTGCAGTTTTGACTCATCTTTGCTGCTTTTGGCTCAGTCATACACAGACAAACCATTTCTTCTGTCAATACAGATAGTCACTCCATTAGTTAACTGACCCTAGGAATTCTCGGGGACCTGAACTTTTAAGACATTTCAGAAGAAGATGACAGTCATTATCTGAAAAAAACAGAGTTTTTTTTTGAGGAAAGAGAAAGGCAGCACCCTTCTTGAAACATTTTACTATAGTCATAATAAGTCAAAGCCCAACATTGAACACAGGAATCTGTCAGTAAGAGTAAAGGAACACACCGGATGTAAAAAGTCGTATCATAAATGATACATGGCATATCAGTCGTGTTGATGTTAAAATTAGAGCTAGTCTTTAACATTTTATAGAGGACAAAGAAATGTATGCTTCTATGTTTCTGTAACTGAATTCTGTTCCAATCTGTGGCCACTGCAGAATAGGCTTCGCCTGCTTCTGACAAGGATACTACCAATAAGGAAACAAAAGAAGGAGCCTAATAATTTTCATAAATGTTCTTGTCACTTGAGACAACACAAAGTATTAAGTCCTTTTGCCCTCTTCATTCCTCATTTTCATGAGCTGCATACAGAGAACCACCAAATTTTGCCACTCTACCAGAGATGTTAGATGCCAATTGTAGTTAGAGCATTTGCATTGGTACTAGACAATTAGTCAGAAAAAAGTTCAAGGTTAAAAAGACAGACTCAACAAAATCTACTCTTCTAAAGTCTGTAAAATCTCCACATATATCTTATGAAAGGTGGCTTCCTAAAACTTGAGTTATTGAACATTACGGTTGATATAATTGTAAATCTTAATGGTTAGATACAATGGCCACTACGCAGAGTTCCTCCCTAACAGAAAATGTGAATCTGCTTGTCCTTATTGATTGTACACAGGTACAGTTAAAACTTAAGCCTGATTCAAAGTGCTTACAGTCTAAGTGTGAGAAGTGAGCCGTTAGAACAACCAATGCATAAAGCGGCAATGAGAGATTTGTGCGAGTCACAGCCGACCAAAGAGATCTGGCTGCCTATTGGGTGAGATGGGGGGAAAGGAAGAATATCCGCTACCTTCCCCATCTCATTCGTGGAGAACATTATGGTTCTGTTCAATAAGAATTTTCCAATGGGAAGATTTTTTTCAATTGGGTCTCACTGCTACTTAGATTAAAAAAAACGTTAGTGCTTCTAAAAATCCTATTTGTAACCCACTGTGATTGTGAAAGGAACAATGTGACTATTTTCATAAAGAGCAATGTGAAAGGTCGAAGGAGGTGATTCTCCCCCTCTGCTCTGCTCTCAGGAGATCCCACCTGGAGTACTGCATCCAGCTCTGGGGTCCCCAGCACAAGACAGACATCAACCTGTTAGAACAGGTCCAGAGGAGGGCCACGAAAATGGTCAGAGGGCTGGTGCATCTCTCCTAGGAAGAAAGAGCGAGAGAGGTGGGGTTGTGCAGCCTGGAGAATGCTTCAGGAAGACCTTATTGAGGTCTTTCAATATATAAAAAGATATTATAAGAAAAATAGACACTTTTAACCAAGGCCTGTAGTTACAAGACAAGGGGCAACTGTCCTAACATTAGGTAGATTTAGATTGGACATGAGGAAGAATTTTTTATGATGAATGTGGTGAGACACAGGAACAGGTTGCCCAGAGAAGTTGTGGAGGCCCCATCATTGGCACTGTTCAAGGTCACCTTGGATGAGGCTTTGAGCAACCTGAAACAGTGAAAGCCTGATATATCCCTAATATATCCCACAACAAGGATTTGGACTAGATGATCTGTAAAGGTCCCTTCCAACCCAGACTTTTCTATGATTCTATGTAGCACATAATGTCTTTCACAGTGTATAAAAACTTCTGTACCTCGTTACTCTTACGTTTTCCAACTGTGTAGAATGCCTGAGTACATTGTGCAGTGTTCAATGACGTCACAAAATGAAGCTACAGTTTGACCAAAACAAATAAATACTCATAAATATTTAACTACGCAGTTTCTGCTTCTCAATCTCAAAATGTATATAGAAATTCCAGGCAACAAATAAACTTAAAATTACTTTCTAATGTAGTGTTGGTCAACCTTTCAGACAATGAAGTAGTTGTCATCCTGGCAAATCATTGTCATGATGGTGTGTAGGTGCGTCCCTCTAATACAAATATAATTTAGTCACAAATAAATGCCCAGTAAACACTTGAAATAGATACCATAAAATATTTTATTCTTTTAATAGGCTAGCTTTGTAGTATGACTGGTTTACACATGTGATTTGTTTCTTATTGCTAGATCAAGGACTGAGATGGTAAGGTTTAATGTAAAGCTATATGTAGAGTGGAAAGTAGTACAGGTATATTATGATCTACAGAAAACTTCAAGCCCTGTAAAGAAGCTTATCTGTTCTACGTAACATAAAATTGAGTTGTGGCTAAAATATTTTTGAACTCTTAAAAACTCTTGGCCAATTAAGAAATTTTTTTTCTGTGATTATTTTTTACCTAGAAAATTGTTTAAAAATTATTGAGTTGCACTTGAAAATTTCAAAACTCTCAAATCCTATATATGTAAAACCAAGCTGAAAGTCTAAATAATGTTGCTTTCAGTTAAAAAAATTGAAATTACTTAACATTTAAAGAATATTTAAAAAACCCCACTATTTTAGGCACAGAAAATTTGTTTTTTCTTGAAATAAATAAGGAAATGAAGTAATATTTATAAAGTCTTGTGTTTTTCTTAAATCTGAGTTTTCAATCCTAGAACTAAAGTTTAGCAAGAAAGATGCACCCTGTCTCACTTTATAGATTGAATTTTTTGAAAAGACTTTATTAACAAAGTGGATGTTACTTTCAATAGAGCAGTCACAGACAAGCCTACTTTAAATAAAAGATTAATGCTTGTTTTTCTTTTTTATTTTCTAAGGTGTTATGACAAGCCAGTTGAATCACAAATTTAATCATTTGTGCTAAGATTTTTATTACAAAGCTGTAAATGAGCTTCTTTTTGTGTATCCCATTGCATTTCCTTCTCTTTTCAAAGGCTCATTGCAGGCTTATTTAAAGCAACTGATAATAAACACAAGTAAAGCCCAAATGTCAACCAGGAGGAGACATTAGGGAGGTGTCCCTAATGTCTCCTCCTTGCTCCCCTAATTAGTTGGCATAAGAAATTTAACATTCAGGGGTTTAAAAGCAAACAGAGAAACCACTGAAGAGTAGACTGCAGATACAGGCACTTTCACTACAAACCTACACTTGATAAATATTCATGCGATAAACCTTGTGTAACACCAAACCATTACTGACCTCCTGTTGCTGCAGAGCAGCAAGTGGGAGGTATGCTGCACCACTACATCTGGTGTTGATGCGACAAAGTCTAATTAGAAAACCTGTTATTGTCCCCAGGAGCTTTTCTGGAAAAGTCAAAAGGACATAAGCAACATGCAATTATCAGCCAGATAACCTGACTCTGTTCGGTCAGACATGCGTGACAAAAACAACTGCAACATGCAAGTGTCTGCAAGGAGTGAGTGATGGTAGTATTTCAGTGCATTTGGAAGACAGCATGTCAACTGTAATTGAGTCAGACCATCCTTGCTACACTCTGAGGTCTCTGATTAACAAATGCCATGCTTGCTTTCTTCACTCAGTTGAGGCTGACCTTGGATGCTAAAGATGGTATTTTAAACACTGCTTTTGCCAGCTGCTTGATAGAGATCATTAGCAAGACAGAAAACAAAATATAGGAACTGCCACATCAAGTCAGACCAGTATTTCATCAAGTCCAGTATCATGCCCTGGTCAATAGCCCATTCAGAAGAAAATGCAAAAAACGATGCTGTTGGAAAGCTCTGGAGTGACTCTTCCACAAGGAAAATGTGGCTGGTGTTTCAACTCCCTCTCTCAATCAGAAAAATGAAGAATGCACTCCCGGTGTTTAGAGTTACAGCTACTGAAGCAGAAGACAGCGAGGCTTAGCTTCCTGTGAACATCAGTGTTATGTGATCAGTACAAGAAGAAAGAGGCACAGAAGGGAGAAGCTTTCGTACTACCTTACCTATCTAGCACAGGTACTTAAATTTAGGCATTGTGAATGTCTTTCCTTGATCTCACCAACTTCTTTCTCTGCTTGTTGCATACTATTCATGATGTTTGTCTTCCTCAGAAGAATGAGATAACAGTAAAGTTCTTAAGGTTGTTAAAGTTTGCAAGTGGTTTTGCTATTAGGAAAAATAAAGAAAATAAATACCAGTAACAGGGACATAATACCTGATTGTTGTGCATGAGTAGGTTTCACAACACTTTACATAAGATACTAGGGGGCATTTTCTCCATTTCATAGAGAAAGTCAACTGTTCTTTCTGGATGTATGCTAAAATTGTCATAATACTTTACATAATATGCTAGAAAGTGTTTTCTCCATTTTTTAGAGGAAGTCAACTTTGCTTTCTGTATGTATGGTAAAAGTCTTGTAACTGTAAGTGTTCCCCCTTCCCCATAAACATCCAATTCATTTTGAAATTCCAGCACCTATTTAGTCCTGAAGATACACAGAATCACAACTGGGAGGCTTAGATGGCCATTATGTAGTATTTGTTTTTTTCATTTCTGAGCTGTAACTCTTGCTGGTTCTAGTTGTATGAACTCCAACAACAAAAACAGTTAACAACAATCTTCTCATAAGACCAAATGCAGAAATAAATATTCACAGTACTATGTTCTAAGGCCAAGATTTTAAAACAAATAGAAGTTTAATGCTTGATTTCAGGTGTTTAAACAGCAAGTTTTCCAAGAAGACAGAATTTGTGCTATTTGATTGATCCTCCTTTAGGGGTTGCCAGTTGGATACTTAGCAAGAGATCGAGGCAGAAGTATGAATGGCCGTGAGAGGCTTTGCTTTCCAGATCATGTCTTTTCTGGGCACCTCTAGATAGCAGGCTAGCAAAGCTATTTCTCATAGTGGATAGAAAGAACCAACTGAATTTCAAAAGGAAACAGTATTTTAAATCAAACTACATACTACATACAAATCTGTTATCTGAGCTGTAAATTAGATCTACTCTAGAGCAAAAGCAAGTTTCCAGTTGACTCGATTTGGAATTAACATGATCTTTTCAGTATTCATGTACTCAGAGAGGAAGATACTGATGAAAACAAGATTTAAATTCAAGATTTAGTATGATTTCTAGTACATACAAGTTCAATTCTGCAGTCAGGTGAGTAGTTCTTGGTCATAAAATTAGTTCCATTCATCCCAGTATTAGCAGCACAAATAAAAGCCATGTATTACATGAACATCTTAAATCAGGAAGGAAAAACCCTCAAAGTAGCTCCAAACAAAAAAACCAAGAAATGTCTCCAGAAAACACCAAGTTTTTAATAGCAAGAAATTTCCAAAAAACTGTTTTTCATCACACTTGTTAGTAATCATTTAAAGTAGTGAAACAAGGTTGGTCTCAGCATTAATCTTTGCTGCTTCTCCTTGCACGATATTTGCGAAGTTATTATCAACAATCAACCTTTGACTCATTTCAGTGAAATCATATTGCAATTTAATGCTTATACCCAAAGAAAACTTTACACTGCACTGACAAATGCAGCAGCAGGTGGCTGTTGTTAGTTCTGTTTTCCCTAGTGGCAAAATCCGTAATGCCACATAACAGATCCTTCACGACCTGTCTGGGACGGTGAAGTGCACCCCTTTGGCACCCCTCCAGCTGTGTCTAGCTGCACACCGAAGCTGGGACCCCCTGTCTGCTACCAGCTGTCCTTATGTCAGGACACAGGACCTAGACTTCTGTGCCCTGTCATAATTCCTTCTGGAATAAAGGGCTTTATCCCGTGGTCCTTCTGCACCTTCTTGCTTATTTCCTGTATTTGGTCAGCAAAGGAGAAGCTCGACCCTGCTGCCGTGCAGTCAATCATCGGCCAGTGGCAGTGAGCCCAGAAGCAGCAAAACTTGCTGCCTCTGCGTGCATGGAGGGGTAGGACATATTCCCACTGTGGCAGTTCTCAGCAGTTTTGCCATGGGCTGAAGCCTCTAAGAGAGGCTCCAGGAGCTGTGAGCATCAAGAGTAGGTGGCTCTAACAAGTTTGCTGTTCCTTTATTAATTCTTCCTATTCATCCTTTTAATGAGAGCTCCTTGAGCAGCAGTGAGAAATGCAGGGAAAAACATGCAAGCAGGAAGGGAAGAAGCAGGTGATGGTCAAAGACATCACCATCAGCAAGAATACAACAATAATAAATAAATTATTTGTGTGATTGAATTTGTGAAGCACAAAGTATGGATCTTGAATAGTGACACTGTCTTACTGTTACGGATGGAATGAATATGAGATAACAATTCATTCACAGTATAGCTTTGTGAAATTTCAACATCCCCCCAATGCCCTAGTGAAACAAAATCAGATATAAACAGTATAAATAAGAGTACTTCTTTAGGAGAAATTCCACTTGCTGCCCTTAATAAGCAAGCCCTTAAGAGAAAGCATTCCAGGAATCTCACAGGCTCAACTCACAACAAAACCATGACGATCAGCCTTGTTCATGCTACCACTTTGTGAAAACAGAAACAAAACCTTAACACACTAAATGAGCATTCAGATTTCAGATAAATTTAAGTACATAAAAACATTCAAAGCCAGATTGCAGAAAGTTAGTTCAAAGGCACAAAGAGAAGAGTTACTGAAACTGTCACTTTCAAATTTGGAAAGTGGCAACGCACTATCTGAGGACCTTGCCCCATCCTGAGATCTGACACGCACCAGAAACGTGTGTGTCAAACCCTCGTGCAGTGCAGATGTCCTTCACACAACCTCCCTGCTTGCATGTGTTTCCCCCAGCTTTACATGGGATATGCATAAGCAAAGGGCCAACCAACTACGATCTAAATAGCTGACCTTGAAATATCATACACGATAGCTAGTAAGTTTCACGTGCAATACTAACAGAAAATACTGCTTACATGGCTGGAAATGAAGGTTGAACAGCTCCAGAAAATGAGTAATTTGTGTGATTAAATATATATGTACAAGATGACAAATGGCATTAATATGAGCAAAGAAACTCCACTGCCAGATCTCAAATACGTAATGCAGTGTAACCGTCGTTCTGTAGCTAACAGACCACCTGACATGACTGTATCTATATTTGCCATTCTGCCAGGATGGACAAAAGTTGAACAGCAATTTTGGAGCTCAGCTGATGTACACAATTCATCCTAACTGCTCCTGGCACAAAGGAAAAGGAGGAAACAGGGGAACATATTGCTTGACCGTGTTTGCTGGATGGACCTCCTCTGTCAGGCTGCTGGCAAGGCAGGGTATCAGCAAGGGCCACCTGCCATCAGTGCAACCGTGGCATTAGGCAGAGAAAAGGGGTAGGAGCTCACACAGCAATGGCCACTTTCACCGAAAACCTGCACCGCCCCTTTTGGATCTTCCTTCTCCCCCGCAGTCGCTTCGTTTTGTCTAAGCAGAGAGTTCGCAGAGCAAACCAGACCCTACAGAACACCTTCACGCAATCAGCATTGTCCTAGAAATGTTGAGAAATCTATGAGAATAGTTTTGATAATCTCAGATTACAGAGAATTTAATGTTTAAAGAGCTATACAGGCTTTGAGGAGTACAAGGTATCCTTTCTCCTTTCAAGTTAGCACATGGCAGAGGTTTCAGCATGCACAGGTAGCCCAGGATTTCTTTATTTGCTGCAACAGGTCACCTGACAAATACTCAGACACTTTATTTCCAGCCTTTGTTTTCCTCCATCTGAATTACTCCTGGGATTTTGTTAACATTTGCAAACCACTGCTATAGCCATGAGACCAAAACAAAACATCAAAAACATTTCTAATCCTTTCAGGAAAAATATCGGTGGTGTAGACTTACAGCATTTTTGTGCTGTACTGTTATTCATTGTGCTTTAGCTCCAGAGCTGCACACTACAATATCATCTAGGGACAAACATTCCCTTTACCTGTAGCTAAAATTCCCAGAAGCACTTTTGTTGTTCTTTTGCTCAGTGCTACTCCAATCACATTTAGAGAGAAATGTTCTCTTCCCAGGCCATGGCATGTCACTCACTTGCTCTGCAGTCCAGATGTCTTCTGTAAATATCTTAGTAAAAAAAAATACTGGCTAGGCTGTGACATTCAGTGCATCATGTTTCTAGCCATGCAGTGAGAACAGCAAGGAGGTGTCTACACTTTCCAAGAAACTAATCCTCATTTATCAAAAAGATCAAGTCACAGACAAGTTATTAACTTTAGAGACTAAAACCTCCTTGCAGTCCAGTGAGGGTGAGAAAGATGTTTTCAAATGAGTAGGTGGTGTTATAAAATACTTTAGAAAGTACATTAAGAGTCCAGATATGTGAACCTCACCTGAGGAACGTGCTGTCTCCTTGGCAGAAGAGAAAAAGCAACAGCTGGAAATGTAGCACATAACAAGCAGTAAAAAGGCAGATGTATGAATGCAGCAACTGCCATGGACAAAATGGATACAGTAGAACATAAACGTCTTCCAAATCCAAAATAAAGATGCTGTGGGAAAAGAACTCAAAGGGAAAGGACATTACAACAGTGATATTTACTAAGGATCAACTTAGTCATGCAGCCTGTGGAGGTTATCTTTGTGTCATATCAGCAGAAACAGATGACTGGCAATGCAGCCTGTGCACCATCGGCCTCTACCTGTGGAATCAAAACAATCTTTCCACCTAAACCTTCCCCAGCAACAGCGGGACTCACATTTCAAGTCACTGGGTGGTGTCTGGGGCTCCAACGACTTCAGCACAGCAGACAGGTCTGCTCTGGCCAGGGAATGTGTGGTGCAATAACATTGCGGTCATACCACTGCACTTTTTCAGCACAGGGCGATAACGAATCGAGCATCAGTAGTGCCTCTCTCGCCCCAGGGAGGCCATGCTCTCTAGGCTCCATCTACAGGCTCTACAAAGAGACAAGCTTCTCCAGGGCTTGATGAGGAGCAGTTAAATTACACCCCGGTTCTGAACTACCTCTTATGCGAATCCCGGTCTCATTAATGACTGTAGAGAGTCTCTGTTAATAAACCCAGAAGAGTCTATTTTGTGTGTCTTCTGTTGTTTAGTCCATCCATGGGAAGAAGCATACTTACTTATGTCTCGATCCAATGTGGTCGATCCAGGTCACTTAATAGGGCCAAACAAAACCCCAGGTCATACAAGGAACAGAAATCTCAACTTTGCAGTGGGATACCATACCGAACAAGCAAAACTTATCAGGCTCTGGGATCCTACCTTTCTGTCATCTGTGGATATTTGGCTTTAACTGCTTTCAGATAAATATTACACATATGTCCATCTTCAGACTTCTTCCACAAACATCTTTGAAAACAGCAATGCATCAAGCTACCGTTCCACTTTACCTCTTCCCGTCTCTCTGAATAAGTATGTGCATCTTCAGTTTCAATGACAGCTGAAGATCATGAACATTTGAACTGTACTGAACGAAGTGCTCTGTCAACAATAAATAATTATCTTACATGTCATGTCCTGCAACATTTCTGTCAGTTCTGCTTCCCACTGGTTTGCATGAGCCTTCAAAACTTGTTGGTTTCTGCAAGCTAAACAGGCTGGCAATGAAGCACAGATCCAAATCATTGACTATGGAAGCCTATACTGCTGCAGTAAAATGGACTGATCGGAAACCCTGCTTAAGCAGTCATCAATTAAAATTCACAAAGCAACCATGGAACAACACGAAGTCTTGCTAGATGTACCCAAATTCTGACTATAGCTTAAAAATATTTACAGGGAAAACACATTGTGTTATGTTGTAAAATGTAAATCTCTTTAATAAACACTCCACAAATTCTACATCATCACAGTAGCACTCTACTTCCCGATTTGTCCTATTGTCAATGACTGCAGAGAAAAACGAAGAACAAAGGATCATGTATTGTATTACAAGTTTCCGTAGCAAATGAGCTTACTTTCCTAGTGTGCCACATTCACAGTGCTTTTTTGTTGCTATTCTTGTTCTTGTTGACATTTTCTAGCTGAGTGCAGCAATATTTAAAAGTTTGCAAGAAATACCAAGGAACAAAGGAAATGCATTCACAACTTCAACAGTAACATCATATGTGATACAAACACTACTGACATTCTTCTAACTGGCTGCTTTGGAAACAAGAACTCAGCTTGCATATTTCGCATAAAGTTCATGTAAGACCTTTGGATCATGGAAAATGCTAATACCAATGACATTAAACAGATTTGGTTCCAGGCTGGGGTTTTTTCCCTTTTTGTTTTAAGGTTCATGATTAATTCACTATTTTTAACAGGACACTTAGAGGCCAAAAGTTATTATGCTTTTGTAGAGTAGTTAGAGTTGATGCTAACATTCACCCTGAATTCAAACTATGAAATTAAGCTTCTTGCAAGTTGATGTGAATAAGCAAGAAAGCAAGCAGAACTTTGTGAGAGAGGGAAAGGTGGAGAGGAGAAGTTCACTGAAAGACATGATTTTTTTGCAAGACAGATAGTATATACTATTTAACCTGAAATAGAAGGTACTTTATTTTGAGTCAAGAATGAACATAATTACATTTTGCAATGAAATTTTGGTTATCCTCATCATAATCTACAAGACACATAATTGTGAAAATGGTGTTTACTCTGAAACCACTTTACTGGTCTGATCTTTATTTTGTCTTAACTTTTTCAAATATTGAAAGATTTACATACACCTAATAAACACGCTTTCTGAGTCTTGGAAAATCTTGAGTGCAGAGGATGTATTGGAAACCTTTTTAGGTGGTTGTGCTGCAAAAGATCAACTACAATAAATAAAAGGTTGAGAGATATTTAATGCTCTTTTTTGAGATAAACAAATTTAACTTTTCTTTGTGTTTCAATGCAGAACTCCTCTACCAAAATGCAGAGGTTAGTCTAGCTACTGATACAATTTGGTATCAACCCCCCTTGCTTTTACTGTGTTTTGAACACATTAAAAAGCTTGAAAGTGATAGAACACTAGTATCATATCAGATATTATTACATTGATTAGATCCTTCAAACATGCAGTAACTCATAAAATGCAAGCAATGCACATGAGAGCAAATGAATAAAACAAGCAAAACGCTATGTAACAAGAGACTGACTTGGTGAACCATTAGAGAAAAAAAATCTTCAGCTTCAGGAGAAATTTGAAAATGATTTTTTAAAAAATTGTTAATTTTCCCTCTCATTAATATTTCAAACAGCAGAAGTAAGAATCAGATAGCAAGTTTAGCAGTAACTATACGAAAGAGGTAAGAGGGAGATCTTAAATCAAGTTTTAGTCTGTTCACCAAATAGAAGGATAACTTTTGCAGGCAAGAGGAAAGAACATTAAGAAAAGACAAGAAGATTAAAATCACAGAATTAAACTTAGAAGCTAGAAATCTACGGCTAGAAGCTGTAAATCCAAGAATGCTACAATTCATGGACAAGCAGAAGGAGGCTTTACCACCTTATGATCTCCCCCAGCTGCCATATTTACGTCAGGAAACACCCACCAGGAGAAAATAATTGTTTCTTTCCCCAGTATTGATCTTCTATATAAAACCACCTCAGGAGCTGGCAGGGACTCAGAAAACAGACTAACTTTCCCCAAGGAGGTAAAAACACAGGCCGTGTTATCATTCAGTATAAATTGCTTTTGATTTTGAGTTTGACTCTCCGACCCTTTGTACTGATTTCACACCACAGATTTTAAATGTTCACTTACACTGACGTGCATGAGGGGGACCTTTGGGGTACGGCAGAGTAAGAGATTTCAACATAGTATTTCACATATTACTTTCTCAAAAGAAACAAGTAGAACAAAAAAAGCAGCAGAATGAAGTATTTTCAGCCAGGCAGAAGAAAACAGAATAGAGAATTCTGATTTCAATGTATATTCTGAGAAAATAATTGCATGGCAAAGAGTTAGAGGGACCATAAATCAGGTAGAACTGCCCGCTTTCCACTCTCTATGGCTTCATCACTGAGAAAAATAAGGCAGGCTCTATGTCCCAGATACCAACACCCAATCCCATAATCTCCAGGCGATGACCTCCACGCGCGGTCCTTGCTGCAACGCCAGCGCTGCGGAGGTGTGTCACAGAAGTCCCTTTTGCTTGTGTCCATCAGGAGATCTCGGTTCAGCTCCTGACCAGCCCACAGTGTTTCTGTTTGACAGTTCCCGGGACGCTTGGGTCCCGATGAATCCTCCGCAGCGGCAGGCACTTCACTGCGGCACTTGGACTACGGCTCTCGCCGCCAGCCGCCGGCTCCTTCTGCGGAGAAGGGGCAGAGAGCGGCACCCCCTGAAGACAATCGCACGGAGAGCTGAGTCACCCTGCGGAAACACCTCCATTATGTCCGCACTGAGGACAAAATGCTGCCATTGCTTTCCAGCAGCTAATTTTAGCAACCCACCGTTCACTGAATTCTGATGGCTCAGCTAAGTGTGTAAAATTATTCAGCGTGAATGAAGGTCTCTTCCCTCCACATTATTTTCCCATCAGTAGCAGGAGTAAACGTTACAGTGGGATGAAAAATGAAATTCAGAGTTGTTGACAATGCATCTCCTCCCATCTTCCAATACCTTCTTTCTCTAAATTAACAACAGCTACCAGTGAATCCAGATTTACCAGAAATTGTGTGCGCAATCGCCAGCACAAGTTCAGCTTCCTTCTGCACTGTCATGGTTTAAACTATGGGTTTTGTCACTGTTTTAATTTCTCATTATTGCAAAATTTACTTTATTTCAAGTACTATATTTATAATAAAGTCACGAGAGATACCTAATTCCCATGGAGGATAGAAGCTATTGCTGTAAAAGCTGTAGGAGATTAAATTAAAATGTTTATTTAGAAAAAAAAGATTCCCTTAAAATAAAATCAGGCAGTGCGTGCAAATTTCATGTAGTATTTTGCAGTCTGTTCAAGACAAATATTAGGCAGTAGTTTTCTAGGAGGTGTGCGGCTCTTTTTTAACTAAAAAATAAAACCAGTTATTTTCACATCAAAGATGAAATGCAGTTTATGCCTTGCAATCAGCCGTTTGAGGATACGTATTTGATTAAAAAACCAAAACCAAACGAAAACCAAAACACTCTTGTGTATCATTTTTTCTTTTGGCTTCAAGTATCAACATGTTAATTCTTTTTTCAATACCATGTACTAGATTTGGCTGCCAGGCCACAATTTAATTTACTCCTTGGATGCAGCCCAATCATTCAAACTTTCAGTAAAACATTAAAAAATGCCATGTTAAACTTCCACTTAAAACCTCATGGAGCATACAAAGTGCAACTCTGATGTTAATAAAATACAGAAATATGAAGCAAAGAGTGTGCATTTCATTTTCCACAGAGGATCTATAAAATAATCAACCTTTCTGTCTACCTGCTTGTAAAGGTAACCTTACTTGCAAGAAGGTGGGATTTTACAATAGATTGTTGCAAGTGAATAACTCTGTATTTGTATGTATGAAAGCATATGTAACCATATATTGATCAGACGGGGGACTGGAGGTGACAGTGATGGGAGTCTTTAGACAGCTGTCAAATCAGGCCACATTTCAAGCTCTCAAACAAGACTGCATGCATTCGTTAACAACGCGCTTATTGCTGGTGGTCTGTGCCCACACCTTCTCACCATTTTTCACTACACATACCCAGCTGCTAGTCTTCCAACTTGTATCCTCAGCTGGCTGTGGGGTCACAAACCAGTGAGCACTGCTGGCCGCCATCCTCAGTGGCCTTGGCCGCTGCAGTCAACGTGTTTGTCCTCTAGAGCTCATTGGTGAGAGAGGGACCCTCTTGGCTTGCTTTGTCTTGCTGGTTTTTAGTCCTGGGCCCTTTCACACCCAAAAGGGATCTCATCTGCTCCCAATAACTATTGTTCATCTTGGTTTGGGTTTTGTCACCCTGTTTTTGCATTTAAGAGGATGCACCACCTATTTGTGGTCCTTGTACTTATGTTGTTCTTTACCGCGCAACTTCTATCACTCGGGTGCTTCTCAAAATCCACCATACATGTCTTCGTTCACACTTTGCTCACTTACTTATTTAAAATGGTTATACATTTTGCTGGCTGTTTCATCACAGTGTTGCAAAATACTTATATGCTACTACTGGTTACACGATTTTAGGATGCTTATATTTGGGTTCAAAGCTGTACGGACAATGCTTTCATGAGTTCAAATTCTATCCTAATTAAAGGCTTTTAATGCATCACAAGCTTGTGTTTTGCTCTGGGATCCAGGGTTCTTGGTTAGGGACTCCATGTTTCAATGATCTTGTATATTCATCTACCTGGAAGAGACTTTAGTGATGTAACTGATGGCTTCACACAGACTCGTTTGCAGGAGGAGAAGAGAGGTCAAACAGAAGTATGGTACCTCCAGTTTGCAGCCCTGTGCCATGACACAAGGCAAGGCAAGGCAAATGTTCTTATTTCAGAACATTTCTATAGACACAACCAATGAAGATTGCTTTGGAGTCACCAAGAGAAAGTGGGGTTTTTTTCACTGGAAAATTGATATTCCTTTAAGCTAACTTGCTGAAAGAATGTATTAGCTTCAGCAAAGGTCTAGGAAAGCATCCGCTGTCAATGAGAGTCAAGTATCAGTTTATCTCAATCAGAAGAAATTTCTCAAGGTATGATCAAAGTTCTGAATGCTGCTTTGTCTAAAATGAAAACAGGGATTTGCACCTACATCTTCCAGAACACAGATTCTGACCACTAACACTGGCTAATGAATAGTCATGCACCCTGCTCGCTTCCATAGTGAGTTTCTACTTTGTTAGGGCTGCAGCCTTTCTCTTTTAGATACCAGCTTCTCACATGCAGTGTTATATTGCCACATGTTCTCTGTCCTAAACTAGGAGAAGCTTCAGACTTGGAGAGTTACTCACCTCTGCAGTTCTTTTCTTTCTGCAAAATAGAACCACATCTTTAGATATGTCTTTGTAAATTCCCTTTGTAAATATCAAAGTGGATATAATCAAGAAGATTACATAATGCTGCTAACATGGCCAGTCATTTCCCAGATTTGTCTTAAGATCAAAAACCAAAGCCAAACCAAACCAAACAGAACTATCATCAGCTCAACTCATAATTGTACGTCAGTTTGTATTAACATGCAAATCTCTCCCGGGTAGGTATTCTATATCCCCATGATGAAAATAGAAGGTTTACCTACTTCAAGTTTCCCTAAAATGTATTAATATCTGTAAGACATGTTCACTGCATTGGAAACGTGCTTAGAGACAAACAGTGAAAAGATTAATTCTGTTCTCAGTTCTGCCACTGCTGAGCTGTTGGTAACATGGAGAAAATCACTCCTGTAAGTGACTGTTTTTTATCCTTCATAGGATGATATCTCTCAGAATAATGAGCTATGCCATCCACTACGGATGGTGGCACAGGAATGGTGGAGGTAAGGAATGGTGGCACAGCACAGTGGAGGTGTCATCTGCTGGCACTGGTTTTACTCTAGTTGCTTTGGGTAACAACGGCCAAGTGGAGACACTCTTGATGGTGGCCACCAGCACAGCCCACCACCACCTCCCTCTTCCTTATTCCTGCAGCCAAGAAGCCACACAGGGAGCTTGGTCTGACCCAGCTCTGGGAAAGAGGAGAAGATGTAAAAGCATAACAGGGCTGGATGGAGCAAGACGAGGCCAGAGTATGTAAAAAGTGGAGGAAATGATGGTACCGTCCCAAATACCACCGTAATACTGGCATTGCTGGGCCTCACATTCGCTTAGAATTGAGATACAACCACGATACTGGTATGTTGCCCAGTGCTAATACTGCAAATACCTGCGAAAAGTGGGAACAGGTTGTTATGCCAGCTGAGCTAGAGACATGAGCTTTTACTCCAATGAGACTGTGATGAAACTATGTGCTGCAGTGAGCAAGCTTTGATCACTTACCAAAAACATCTGCTTTCCAAGACAACATCTTTCCTACTGTGTCGTGGTTTAGCCCCAGCCGGCAACTAAGCACCACGCAGCCGCTCGCTCACTCCCCCTCCCACAGTAGGGTGGGGGAGAGAATTAGGAAAAAAAAAAACCTTGTGGGTTGAGATAAACACGGTTTAATAGGACAGAAAGAAAGAAGGGAACAATAATGATAATACCGACAAAGGAATGTACAAGAACAAGTGATGCCCAATACAGCAATTGCTCACCACCCGGCGATCGACAGCCCGTCCCCGAGCAGCGATTTCCGCCCCCCGGCCAACTCCAGTTTATGTACTGGGCATGACGTCGGATGGTAGGGAATATCTCTTTGGCCAGTCTGGGTCAGCTGTCCCGGCTGTGTCCCCTCCCAGCTCCCCGTGCACCCCCAGCCTGCTCGCTGGCAGGCCAGCACAGGAAGCTGGACTGTCCTTGACTGCTCAGCAGCAACCCAAAACATCAGCACATTATCAACAGTTTCTCATCCCAAATCCAAAACAGTCTCACACTGGCTTCTGTGAAGAAAACCAGCTCTATCCTGGCTGAAACCAGGACATACTGTTTGCATAAAAGGTATAAATCTTCCCATTACTGTAAGCAACCCTTTTTCTTCTACCTCTGCCTCCAATCGTGGCACAGCAGGCAACTGGCAAAGCAGTGCGTGAGGCTGAGAATATAAACCTGTTTTGTTTTACAAAGTCACGTACTTTCAGCTCTTTGTTTAAGTTGTTCAATAATGTGCTCAGATACCAGAACTGGAAATTATAAATCTAGTACTAGGCAATGCAGTCAATGCAGAAAAAAAAAAAAAAGTAACTGCTCTCTGGCTTTGATGAAGCACAGGTATTGCTGGCATGCACTTTGCACTCATAATATGAAAAGAGAGAGTTGTGCCTTTTAATTATAAAAAGTTAAAAATCAAAACGTGTCCCTTTGCATTTACGAAATGTGGGGAGGAGGATGGAAGAACGGTGTGGAATACAGCAGAGGGAAGGCTTAAAGAAGCAAGGAAATAAAAGTGTGAAGAGTCAAGAGCACTTGTAACAGACCCTGAGGCACCAACCAACGACCTCTCAGTTCTGGGTCCCACAGGAGAAATCGGGAGGGGAGAGCCCCGGAGAAGGATGTCTGCAGTTCACGCTGGAGGCAATGGGCAACCCCAGGGTCCCATTACACCACCAGCACGAGGCTCTGCTCCCAGCAGAGGTCAAGCGAAGAGGACCCCAGCCTGACCGTGACACAGAAGGAGAGGTTGAGCTGCTTCTCTCTTGCTGGCTGTGGATAGGGTTTCAGAGGGAAAACAGCCGGTGTGTGGCTGGATGTCAGCTCTACATGAAGAGACCAACAGGTAAGCAACACTACGTATGGGCTGGCCACTGAGAGCCCTTCTCTTAGCCCTGCATCCGCCCCTACATGGAGACAGAGCAGTGGAGCAGTGTGGATAAGCTCACACACATTTTGTGGCAAGATGGGTTAAAAGTTGAGGACTTCAGCTTCTCGGGCTCTAAATGCAGCAAAGAAAGGAGGGGCAGGAGAAGAGGAAATAACTCTTGAAACAAGAATAAACCACACTTTTAGCTTGGTTTTGATGGAGGCAAGGATATCCTCTGAAACTGCTAAATCAATGTTTTGATGTTCTCTAATGGAAAAACCTCTCGCTGTATTTTGTACAGAACAACACTTTGTGACTCTGCGGTCAAGCAGGGCACAGGGAGCCCCGCTGGGGCTCATTTAAATTTAAATGGCTGACTTGTAAAGATGCTCTGTTGTGTTTGCTGCAGCAGACAGGAGTTTAGAAATATCTCAGCACGTATCCCTGCAGAAAGCGCTGGGTAAAAAAAGCAATAATCGTTGTTAATTTTAAACGTCTTCCTTCCCCAGTCTAAAGATACACCCAATACCCACCTAAACTAATACAGTTTGCAGGCTGAGGCAGAGCACGGTCAGGCTATGCATGGCAGTAAACTGAAAAATCTTAACACTGCCTCTGAGGGAAGCACCGGTGGAGAGGGTCTCAAGAGGTCATTCGCAGCCCACCCCCCTGAAGTGAAACAGGATCGAACACACCTAAACGTCCCTGGGAGGTCTGCCCTCGTGACAGCAGAGGGGCTGAGAACAGCAGCCGTTCCCGGGGAGCACAGCTCGGTGCTCCGCGCCCGCTTGCAGCGCAGCTGGGGGCTGCTTGGCTGGTTCCGCTCTGCGGGTCTCCCCGCATCGCCCCGGGGCAGCGCTCCGGGTCTTCCCGCATCGCCCCGGGGCAGCGCTCCGAGCCGTGCGCTCTACATTCTCCCCGGTCTCGCGCCCACAGCTGTGAGCGTGAAGCAGTAAATCCCACCCGGACCTTTCCGCACCTGCGTCAGCGGCCGTGCAAGGCGCTGCAGACTGGCCTCATCGCACATGGCACGAGGGGTACAAGGTCTGAAAGGGCGGAGTGTTCCGCACGCGCCGGCGTGCCGGACCCCTCAAACGCCGCTGGCGGCGGCTCCGCTGCGCCTCCGTCCCTGGCGGCGGGGGAAGAGTCACCAGCCGGCACCGGCGGCACCGGCTGCGCTGCGACTTGTCTCTGTGCTGGGCACGAAGCTGAACAGCGACGGGCAGATGGGAAGAGTCAAGGCCAAACTCTGACATTTAACATTTTTCAAATGACATAGCGGAAGAAGTTATTTCTAAAGACGCTGACTTCAGTTTTCCTTGTGCACTCAGGTGATTTTGAAGGATTTTCCTGACAAGCAGAACGGTTTCTCTTTCCCTGAAAAATTAGGAATGCTGGTGTTCCACTAGAAATCAAAATGAGTCCCTTCTAGGCTGCCTGAAGGCTAAGGAATTAGCAATAGCATCATTTGCCAGGCAAAGGATTTGTAGGATGATTAAATTCTCTGCTCCACCAGTGCCAAGATATGAATTCACACAGACTTGTTTTACATCATTGGGTAAGCGGGTAGCAATTAAACGGGTCATTCAACAACTGCAGCTCCTTCGCCAGGAGGGGCATGCACTTGTGCTGTTTGGAGTGAGGTTCTCAGAGTCCCTTTGGAGGCTTTCACAGCAAAAGACCAGTCCGTTTCATGGGAATGAAACTCTTTGTCCTGCGAGAAGCTATGAAAACACTGTCTCATTCTTCCTGCTGACGTGTGGAAACAAACTTCACAACTCGAAAGAGTTATAGAGCAGGTATGTTTATTACAGCGCCGGGTGCAAGGGGTACCGCTCCTCCTAACTTGCACACCGTTTCGGCGAACAGGCAAATATTTATTACGCAAAAGAGTACATATTCATATGATTACACAATACAAAACATACATATGCATAAGTGAGGCGGAGTAGTTCAAAAGGCTTGCGTCAGCAGTTTATGTTATCAGTGTGCAGGCTCAGATCTGTCTCTGGTGGTCGTTTACTTCTTCAGGGGTCTTATCTTCCTCTTCTGTCCTTTAGATGAACTTTAGTCCTTTATACGTGCTCTCTTCTTACTTGTTGATGTCAACAGTTTTTAACAAGCTCTAGCCGGTTCTGTGATAAGACTAACCTTGCAGTTCCTGTTATCACTTTCTTTGTTTTAGTAAATCTGTTCTTTACAAATACCAGTCCCTGATAAGCTTAACCCTTAACAGACATCACAAGCGCCAACCTTGGTAAGTGAGTTTTAAAGAACAAACAAAAGACAGTACCTACGTGGTTTAAAAGATAACTATGTCTCTGTGTCACTGTGGCCAGCTTAATCCTGGTGCTTGGTGGCAGAAGGCCAAATTTCACGGGATGGCCATTTAAATCGGAAGCAAAGAATATCCACACTTAATGATGGGAATTCTCAAATGTCAGAGCGGGTGAGAAAAACATCTGAATCTCCAGTTTCTACATGTGGAGACATAGGATTCACTTTTCTAATTCTCCTTACAGACTTAGTTGTAACCTTTCTTAAAGTAAAAGCACCATGAAAATTAATTGTACCCAGATTTTTCTTCTTTCTGTTGGTAAAATGAACAGATTCCTCTACTTTACAGAGATGCATGTACTTCTCCAGAATGAAAAGGGCTGGAAGGACTGGAAGGACCTTCTCCAGTAACACTAATGACGTGAAGATATCTGCCAGTAGAGATATGTTTTGGCAAATAAATATACAGCTGTATTTCTGCTCCTCTAGCCCATGCTATCAGTAGAAATAAATCTAACATCAGGGAATTATAAATAATTTTTGTAAATTTGGTCTTATACGTAGATGCTCGCCATTATTGTAGAAGCAAAACTTTTCACACTTCCGACTATGTTCTTTGACCTCAAAGGGAGCTCAGTGGGTGACCTGGTAAGGACAGGACTTCTTCACTGGCCTCAAGAGGCACTTAGCCAAAGCAGGTGTACAGACTTAAAGGATGCTCAGGAATACCAGTTATTTGTTCCACCCTTGCTTTTGTATCAAGGAGCTTTGCTGTAGACAAGAACTGAGGTAGAAATATGCCTGTTCTGTTAGGTGTGCTCAGAAAATCTGTAGTTTGTAGCACGTGTTCAGACTAACTGGTTTTACTATAACTGGTGCACATTTACACCATTTTTAGGGTAGATGTACACTTATGACGAGGCTGCATTCTTAGCTGCGTTACACCACTGCCATGAGTTTGTCACAAGCACATGGCTGAGCAAACAAGCGAACAAAGAGAAATACTTGCAGAAGTGCACACTGGTTGTCAGCTTCTAAGCAGTGGTCTGAATTTTTTCCTTAAAAACCCTGAAAAGTAGATTAGACCTGAAAGTCCCAGACTCCTGTACTGCTAATCCCTCTCATGTTCAAAAGAAAAGTAAACCTAGAATGTTTAGATGCAGGTAGTCCCCCGAAAAGATGAGCTTAAACTCACATGAACCAAATGAGACGTTCTGCTTGAGAGTTCAGGTATTAACATGTATGGAAGGTGAGACGCTCGTAGCACTGAACGCCTTGCAGATCAGATTAACTTCTCTTTGCAGTGCCCTGGACACTTCTGGGGAGACACAACAGCGTCTTTTCCGTGCTTCCCCTTTTCCTCGGTGACAGCAGTTATAAATTACTAAGAGAAGAAAAGATTTCTAAACTCCTTTTCCTACCAATTGATTTTCAATCAACCTCAGAATGATTTTAATAGTCCTGGATCCATAACAACTCCTAAAGGACTTGATCTAGTCACAAACCCAAAACCTGTGGAGATAAATCTTCCCGAAACTTAGGACCATTTGCACAGGAGCTTCCGGCAATAATCTAATCTGTTTCTCTCTCTCCTCTCCCAGTATAACTAAATAAATGTGTACTGAGCCTTTTTATTTGCTTGTTTACTATTTATTTGAACATTGCATGATGCTTCATTCTTTTGGCCAGGAATTAAAGGAGGAAGCAAGGAGGCAAGCGGGTTATGTTTCTATGCCAGTGTGCACATTTTATTGCTTTATCCAGGTAAACAAAATGAGGATCTGTCTGTTTGCCCGATGAAGAGAGTGATTCACAGACGTCTTATGACTCAACAAAACCACGAAAAGCCATCTAGTTGTAAAGCACTTACCAATGTAATTAAAATTGGATATGAATAAAACAACTGACTGATAGCAAAGAGACATTACAGCACTGTAGGGTGCTCACACTGTACAGCTATTCTCACTGGAGAGTATATGCAGTTAAAAGGTACCTTTTTGGCAGTGCAACTCTCTTCAGGCTGTGAAGTTTGTTTAAAATCCATTCATATTACAATCTCGTATTAACCAGAAAACTTTTCCAGAAACTTTTAAGTAACAAACTTTGTCCTATCACCTTTCAGCCACTTTTCTCTGCTGAAGTAGCAGTAGGATTGTTATGGCTGTGTAAAGAAGTAAATGAGCTTTTGGACATACGAGATTTCCTTTGCATCTGAAAATGATTAGGAAAGATCTTAATGAGAATAAAAGGAAATTTGCAAAAACAGACGTGCCCCACTCTTCTTAGAAAGGGCACAGTTAATGCAAACTGAAAGGTAAAATTTTCTGAAATGGATCAGGTAAATGTTTGGGGTTTTTTTAATTCCAGAAAGAATTATATTCATGGTAAGTCCATGTGCAAATCATACTAATATCTTAAGACACATAATGAGATTAGAAGTGCTGTGAGAGGATAAACCAATGAAAATGTACAGGTGACCCTGATCACCGCTCCTGCTGACAGCCTTATTAGATACAGAAAATGAATCATTGTCCTGTAAGTCCTTGCAGAAGTGCTTCAGGGGCCCTTTTAATGGGTAATGCTATCACGGCCTGGTAAAAATAAATAAGCACTAGTTCTGTTGTCTTAAAAAATTGCCTTTAATTTGAGGAGCGAAAATAGGTAGCATGCTCCAGGCAGTGAGAAAAAGAAAAGATGCGATTCAAAGAAAAGCTAGAGAATTCCTCAGTGAAGACATGTGGTTAAAGAAACCCTAACAGCAAACATATACTCATAAAACAAGATGTTTGCAACAATGACTAATCAACCAATGCAATTTTTTTTCTTTACCGAAAACTCTGGAAGATTTAGTTAAGCAAGAAACAAAATTACAGCAATGGCGCAGTTAGCGCAGAAGTCCATTTCACTCATTAGAAGATTATTCAAACGTTTCTCCTAGGAAACAAGCATCCCAGCAAGTTTGAAAAGCTTCACAGTCTACATCAGGCACTGCTGGGGAAAACTAAGCCAAAAGATAGATATGGATGGGATGAAAGAACTGCACTGCCTTCTTTCTTGACACCGTCCACCACCCACTGCACGCTGGTGAACACCTACCTCAACTTAGCCAAAAGAGCAATGTCATTTGCTGAGTACAAAAGGATATTTTCTCGCACATTTACGGACTTTATGAAAAACCTGTTAGCATGACCGTCAATCAGTGTCAAAAATATCATGTGTGCTCCAATGACTATGTTTTTTATCATATACACCTGTCAAAATTATATCAAACTGCAGTACAGACATTGCAGTGCTGAACAGAAGTTGCTATAACTTGCTGCTGTAACATGTGATGTAGCCTTAGCAAGTGTGGAAGTGGAAGAGAAAAAAGGGCCAGGAACGGCTGAGGGGTGGCAAGATGGGAGGGGAGCTGGACTGGGCTCCGGGAATTTGTAAGGAATAACACATGTGATAGAGAGGTGATTAAAAAGGGAACAACCTAAACCAAAGTACCTCGTGTTTGCCCCAAGCTAGACACATGACAGCTGCCATAGCTCGGAAGAACTGCTAGGTTTGTGCATAGTCATGTCTGGACAGGTCGATGTATACCCAGTAACTCCAGGAAAGCAGACAAAAAAGTGCTGTGTTTTGGCCCTGCAGAGGGAAATGACCATTTCTTTGACAGCTGAGTCACAAAAACCGAAGTATTGTCCTTGTACTGCATGTACCAATTTACTTTTCCCTCTCTTTGAAAAGTCTGCAATTTGCTTTGTGGTCGTGGCTGTTTTCCCAGATCAGGAACCTCTCACCACCACCGAGCCGGCACTCAACAGGCAGCTCCGAGAGTGTGGGTCTTGGTCAGGCTTTGGCTGCTAAAACTAAGCCATTACAAATCCAGCATCAAAGCTATTTCAAAACTGTTTAACAGTACTGATGTAACTAAAACATGTGTTAAAATCTGCTAATCTTTCACTTGGAGCTGGCACACGCTGAAAGGAGCAGCTGTAATCTCGTGTAGTCTTTGTGGTACTGAGTGTATTCCAATCATCTTGGGTTAAACATAAGGAAGAAGAAGGGAAAAAAAGAGATAAAAGCAGTTTATGCCTAAGATTAAGCAACTGGGACCTCTAAAATATCCTTTTTATAACAGAAGTCATGCAGTTCTTTTTCTTATAAAAGGAGGCAGAGCAGGCTGAGCTCACTAGCACAGCGAGTTTGTGAGGCATCTTGGGCACCAGGAGTGAAGACACCCTACCTGTCTTTTCACATGTCAAATCTCCTAGACGTTTACCTGTCACAGGTCCAGGTTCTTATCCCGTTCACAAGCTCAGTGTTTCTCTGACAATCTGGGGAATAGTTAAATACCTAAGCTGCTTGTAGCTCTACCTTGTGCAAGAGGTGCAAAGCTTATAGCCCGGCACGGGGCCAGGTGGGCAAGAAAACCTGTCAGGGGAGGTTTTTATTCCGCATCCTGGTAGTCAGGAGGCTGGGAAGATGTGAGCATTGGGGATGCCTTTACAACTTTTTTCCATACAGGAGACAAATAATTTGAGTGTCTAAAACAGAGTGATGGATTTCATTAGGTTGAAAAATACCTGGAATAAGTGTCTTAGTGCTGCAGTGGATAAACCACTTAAAAACAATCTTTATAAGCAACTTCAGGGGTATAGCACCCTGCTGTGCAATTCTGCTGAATTTGGCAGCAGGGTTTTTTCTTGCTCTCACTCCTCATCGTTCAAGGGTAATATTGGAAGTGAGAAATTTTATCTGTTTTAATTCTTTCCGTGTAGTAAAACATTTCGCGACACAAATACTGCCTTCAGCTCCACAAATCAAATATAGTCTTCAGGAGAACTCAGCTCCCCTACTGCTGTATACATTCCAACTAGATCTGCTGGGAGGATGTGCCCAGCCAGCCAAGGCTCCCCGGCGGAGACGTCTGCAGGCAGGCAGCAGAAGGCAGCTGCCCGTGCTCAGGGGAGGGTGCAGGACCAACAACTGTCTGTGCGGGGACTGAAGCGCTCAGGTGAAGAAAAAACCTTCGTGGGCTGATAATTCCAAAGACGCACAGCACAAACTTCCTCTCTCAGCTGCTGTAAGGGTCTCGGTCATTAAAATGACCCTTTCCCTGAGGGCTGCGGGGACAGTCCAGCAACAGTAGCAACAGCAAAGGCGATCGAAATCCACTGTTCTGTTCATGAATTCTACGTCCAACAAGCCGAAGGGAGAAGATTGAATTGCACAGTCTGCGGCTGATCTGAAGAACTGCTCAATTTTCTAGACCCCTCTTATTAATCACCTGGCGGTCACGTTCAGACGCTGCACCAAATATGTTTCTGAAGAGCAGGAGTAATTTCAAAGACTTGTTGGGCACAACTCTGATCATTTCCAACTAGAATATGCCTTCAATTCCTGAATGTCAGTTTAAAATACCCTAAAACCTGTTCTAAGGCACGCAAAGGGGATTGGTGTAAAGTGTCTTCAGGCACAGGAAATAACGGTATCGGATTTTCACAGTCCTAAGTGGGTATCCTGCCCTCTTTCCTCTTCTGCTGCCCTACCTGCTTTGAAAAACGGTGCTCAAAACCACTCCACTCATTTCTACAGCTTTGCTTCTGTTAAAAATGAAACAGTTTCATTATTATCCTGTAAAAGGGAATATTTAATTTCAAGTACGGTGTTCCATGCACTCTGAGCTGTTTTGTGTCTTTTTGTGACAAAAATGGAAATAGAGTCTTCAATCTTGGTAGAAATATTCTTTACATTTGTTTGAAGACTGCAAAAAAGGGAATATTTTCTTCATCCTGGGGAGATCTGAAGTGTCTGCTGGCAATAGAAACTGAAAAGTGTACAAAATTCAAAATACAAAGTACTGGCCCACACATTTGTTATGAAGTGAGATGTTGAAACGTTTGGAGAAATTGAATAAAAGTTATGTTTTCAAGATCTGCCATTCATTATGACATCAAGCAAAGTTAATTTGCTTGACTCTTAAGCATGATGCACCCCTTTGTAGACTTAAGGAGTACACTAGAAAAGTAGATACTTTGAAATTTTGAGTATTAAAGAGAGTCAATAAATATATAATTTACTGAAAGCTACCTAATATATTGCTCTGATGTTTTTTGCATCATGCCTGTAATTATAAAATAAATAGATACCATATGCCCTTCTTAGAATAGCAGAGATGGCTGGGTACTGAAAAAGTAATGTTTTCTCTTTCAAATCCTAGAGTCTTTCCTGTTCTGCCATGCATGGTGGATTTTAGTCATAATGGAAATGCTCTCTGTTAAATGTTTTTTTTTCCATAAAGATGTGCAGAAGAGCGGTTCTCCATAAAAATGTTTCTACAAGAGAACTATTTGGGCAGACACATGGCATTTTTTTCATTATTGATGACATGTGATATTTTATTTATTGTATTATAGTTTCAAGAGAGGCAAAATTTCAACTTTGAGAGCAAAACAGTGAAGTCTCTCCTTAACTGATCAAACATATATCGTCAGTAACAACTAGCATAAAGTGTTTCCAAGAATTTAACTGTTCTGAAATTAAAACAACTGTGAACTTTTTAATTTTATGGCTTGTAGTGATGCTCAAAAGCAGTTCCTAAACAAACAAGCTGAGGCCACGTGCAGAGTCTTGCACCTGGGTTGGGGTCACCCCTGGTATCAGCACAGGCTGGGGGATGAAGGGATGGAGAGCAGCCCTGCCGAGAAGGACCTGGGGGTCCTGGTGTGTGAAAAGCTGGACATGAGCCGGCAATGTGCGCTCACAACCCAGAAGCCAACCGTATCCTGGGCTGCCCCCAAAGCTGCGTGGCCAGCAGGTGGAGGGGGGGGATTCTGCCCCTCTGCTCCGCTCTAGTGAGACCCCCCTGCAGTGCTGCGTCCAGCTCTGGAGCCCTCAGCACAGGAAAGACATGGACCTGTTGGAGCAGGTCTAGAGGAGGCCACCAAAATGATCAGGGGGATAGAACAGCTCTGAGACAGTTGGGGTTGTTCAGCCTGCAGAAGAGAAGACTCGGGGGAGACCTTAGTGAAGCCTGCCAGTGCTTAAAGGAGCTGATAAGAAAGATGGGGATCGGCTTTTTAGCAGGGCCGATTGCAATAGGACAATGGGTAATGGTTTTAAACTAAAAGAAGGTAGATCTAGACCAGGTATAAGGAAGAAATTTTTGACAGTGAGGGTGGTGAAACCCTGACCCAGGTTGCCCAGAGAGGTAGTAGATGCCCCATCCCTTGAAACATCCCAGGTCAGGTTGGATGGGGCTCTGAGCAACCTGATCTAGTTGAAGATGTCCCTGCCCATTGCAGGGGGATTGGACTAGATGGCCTTGAAAGGTCCCTTCCAACCCAAACCATGCTATGATTCTATGATTCCATGAAAATGGCCTAAATTTGCTACTCAGAATAAAGTATTTCAAAACTGCAAAAGAATCATCCACAAGCAACATGAAAATTTCAAAACGCAATTCCAAAGACTTTTAGACCTCAGAAAGCAAAAAAGCTTCTGTCTGTGCCAGTCGGAGAAACTATCCACCAGTTCCTTGGAGAGAAGAGCACGCCTGCAGACGGCCAGCCCTCGGCTGGTGCTGCTCTCACGGGGAAGTGTCAGATCCTGGGTGCACAGGAAGGGGAAAGTGGTTGCTTAATCCCAATCTGGGCTGAAAGAATAGAAGAACCCCAGGATCAATTATCGTACATTAAAGACACAGAAAAGGGAGTGTCAGAGTGAGTGACAGTATCACTCACCATCTGAGCGTGACTAAAATTGGGTTCTGGCTTTTCCGGTCAGTGCGCAAGGCTGAAATTACAAAATCAAAATCAGGAAAATTGGGCTGTTTATGCAAGAGGGAGTAACAAGAATATAAACTAAAGGAAACCTGTGACTGGGTCTGTGCGAGGATCCTGCCAAGCCCTTTTGCTCCAGCCTGGTGCAGCGGGGTGGGGACAGTAACTGGCCCCTCGGCCGATCCCCGCTGCGTGCCCGCTCCCGCGCCCAGGGGCACGGGCAGTGCAGGGACAAGGAGGGACCAGGCCTCCCGTGCTTGGCGCTGGTGCCTGGAGGCCAGGCTGTGGGCTGCAGGCAGGGTGGGAAAACGCTGTTGGGAGCGAGGAGGAGCTGAGGATCCAGCCGAGGGGGGACAGAGCTGTGCTGCCCCTCTCGGATCTCCACGGGAGGCACAATGGGAAGCACTTCTTTGACTCCTCACAAAGTTATTGCAAAGTACAGATACTTCTGAAGTTCAGTTTTGTGTTAAACTGAACAGTGAAACTCACGTTCTGCCTTCCAGGGGTAGCACATGGCACATAACTAGCCTTTTCCACTCATTTGTTGAAAAAGACAGAACAAAATGCAAACACTTTCCTAAAACACAGCAGGTAAATGTAATTTAATTTAACATGTGACAAATATCTCACATCAAACTTGAAGCTGAACATTTGCTTTCCCACTGAATGGCATCCAACTTTTTTTAAAAAAAGCTTCCTCCCATTATACCCAGCCTAGTTTAAAAAATGTGCCTGGTGTGTGCAATGGTCATAAACCCATAGACTTTAAACAGAGGCAGTAGTGAGAGTGCAAGTCTCCCAGACTATATTCTCTTGACTTTCCTTGTCCTTGCAGGTTCAGCCCTCCTTCTGTTGGACTGGCATTTTAAACCACGTCAGGCGACACAGCAGCAGCCGCTGCCCCGCTGAAGCCAGGGTTGCAATCACTTTTTTCTGGTACAGGAAGATTCGGCCTCCTGCTTTTTCCACTGTTCCAGGACTTTTGCTCTTTCCACAGCACTCAAATGAACTTTGTCTGCAGGCTGCCAAAATTTCAGGACACCCGTCAAAATTACTGAAAGTCAATGTTGTTGGAAAGAGATGAGCAGAATGCAACCAGGAACCTGCTTAACAATGCTGTAGGTTGCCATTATGCCATTGTGTTGTCCTTGGCATATGCTAATCACCAAAGGAAAACAATTAATGTTCATCTCAAAATTCAGTAATGGTCTAAAACTACACATGAAAAATTTCTTCTTTCTTAATTGTAGACACACAGAAACAACAGAGGTAGTTGTTAGCTAGCAAGGTGGTAGGAGCAGTTTTCAGCTATATGAAAAAAAGAACCGTCTTCTCCCAACACATAGGAATAGTTTCTTTCTTACTTCACTGATTTTTTTTCCAAAAAGTATAAAAATATGAGAACCCCAAGCACACAGGCCAAGCGAATATTTACAGGCAGCCCAACATCTGAAAAGCATGCCATATATTCTTAATAACTATGTATTGGATCTTTGCTGGTGATACTCTCTATTGAAAATCCTCCATCTCCCGTGCTTACTGCACCTACAGCTATAGAAAAAAACTTTATTTTCACCTGAAATGGATTCTTATTAAAATCCAACAAAGTGTGCAAACACTAACCACATGCAAAGATACCATTTTAAGTATGAAGAACACTGCGTCCCCAACAGAGAGATGTTGTAAAAATCAGTGTCATGATATTACTGATGGAAAATAAAAATTTAATTATTCTATGTAATTTACAGAATGAGAGAACTCCTCTACCTTTTATGATAGAAATTATATTAAAGCAATTTTTTTACTGCAGAAAAGTTATTAAATTTGAATAACCAGGTTATTTTGTAATGGCTATGATGTATCAAAAAGTGTGAAATAAAGCCAAGAAGATGTACATTTGCTATTACTTACTCAGGGCCCAAGAATAAATCAAGGTTGACTTCTAAATATCTCATTTACATTGCTTACTTTGCACTGGCTAGCAGTAGTGTCTATTTTCAGTTTCTCTCGGTCTCACACAATCTCACTCCTTGATAAGAGCTGATGCAGCAGAAGTTTCCTTCTAGCTCTGGCACTAGTAGGTGCAAGGCAAGCGTGATCTATGTGGTTGTGCCAAAGGGGGCAAAACAGGCTGGGCAACAGTAAAGTAGGTGACGTGTTATGCTAAGGTTAGTATGTTTTCTCAAAAATAAGATTCAAATCTCATGCTCAGCTCATATAAAAACCACCAAAATGTTTGTGAATAGGACATTCAAATTCATGTATTCCCAGCTGTTATTTGACTATCTAGACATACTGGGAATTCAAAAACCTAATCATTACATGCAGTTATGGCAAATTTGGTACGTTTACAGGAGCAAAATATCAACAATTCCCCTGTGTTTAAAAAATGCATTTTAAGGTCAGTGGCCAAAGAAATACTTTAGAATAAGTTTAGCTGAGAAACCTATGCTAATACTGGATGGTAACTTATAACAGACCAATAAATGTCTGAAAATGCCTTGTGATGATTCCCTTAGGAGGTATAGTTCCCTTCCTTTGCACACGTACAAGATGGGGAAATGCCAATTTCCTCATAATTTGGCTAACAGCTGGTATATTGGTTAACCATGATATATCTACACACCACCATGTGGTACAACTTTGTCCCTGAGAATCTGGAAGCACAGATTGACATTTAGACTGAATATACATCAGCAAAAATTGTAAAATAAATGCACAAGATCAAAAGTCAGAAATAAATAGCAACTGGATACACAGGTCACTGAATTAAGTTCCCACAAGTGTTGCAAGGACATAAAAAAAAATTAAAAAAACCAATAATCTTCTCTGTTTCTGTACAACATCTGCCAGAACTACGGACTTATTTTTACAGTATGATTGTAACAACTTCTAAGGTAAAAACTACATTCTTGTTCCTAGAGATATAAATTTAATACAGGAAAAAAAAAAGAGCAAATGAAGTAGATGATACACAGGATAAGGAAACTGGTTCAGATTCTCCCTTGGATTGGCTCCCTCACCCACAGGTACAGAAGTTTAAGTTTTGTAAGTGAACATCATGTAACTCCCAGGGTAAGCAGCCTGGTGTAGACTCAGGAGGTTGACCTTCAGTTTGCATCAGCATCTCAGTGACTTGCAACCAGGCCTGCTCCCAAATAACAAGGTGAAGGAATGTTTGAAACAGAAAACATTATCTTAATTTGCAAATGTAAGGAAATATGCAGGACAGACAGTTTCATAGGAAATATTTTTGCTGTATCACAGAGGTTATTTGCTGTATCATAAATGCTACTTTGCATAGGAGAGAGAAAAGGAGCATGGAGGCAGCTAGTGGCACTGGGATAGAAATAGCTCTATTTGAACTCAGTGTGAAATGCACCAGCTTATTTGTAGTCTGAAGTTACATATATACAGAATATTATCAATATTTTTATGGAATTGTGTCAAGAAAAATAATTACTGATCACACACTGTGAGGGATCCATATGATAGAAAAGAAGGAGGGTGGCTTTCGAGTGGAGAGAGGAACATCAACATGGTTACAGGTAGACATCAGAAGTCAGGGGCATTAGCATTATCCGTAAATGTGAATAGGTCCTTTTATGCAACTGGAAGCTGTCTGGAGAAGCTCCTCTAGGAGCTCACACATGAAGCTTGGAGGTTCACCCCAGCTAAGGAGGACGTCAAGGAAACCTGTGGTGCTGGACATGCCAAGCTACAAATGTTTGTGCAAAGTACTTTTTATGCTGATTTTCCCAGAGGTGTAGAGGCAGCCCTCAGCCCTGCAGAAGGCAGAAGTGTGGCCACATGGCTCTTATTCTCCTTCCAGACCCACATGAGGTTGGTTAGGAGCACAGACTTTGCTCCTCACAAAGCAAAGATGTGCTCTCAGACAACTTGTTGGTACGTGGATCAGTGTCTGAGTGACCAGGACATGGCATGTGCACACACATGCACGTGTACACACGGTCACAAGAGTGGCATTACACAACTGCCTGTAAGAACTGTTGCAACTTACTTTTGAGCTGTGTAGATGCAGGACCTGGGAAGCAATCTTTTAATAGTTTCTGTTCTTACATTTCACTGCTTTGTTGCTATTAGAGATCAGAAATTATTGTGGCTTCAGTCCACGTCCAACTGAAACATGCAGTCTCAGCCATTGCTACCAGCTTGTCACAAGTGCTTACTCCATCCCTTACACTAAATCGTTTGAGACTTTTAGCAGGAAGGAGCGTTAAACAGATGCCCAAAAGTCAGCGTCTGTTGTGTTTAAGGGCCCAAAGCAGAAAAAAATAGCAACATGTTTCCTTGCTCCTTTCCTTGTCCCTCAGCATCTCAGGTACTTAATGCACTTTGGATATTGTAGAACAAAAATCAGAAGCACCAAATAGGTGTATCCTTTACAGTCACTACTCAAATGCAATATCCGTTGGCTGCTGCCTGGACCACAGCTGGAAAGCTCAACACGGGCTGCAAAGCATGACCAACATGGAGTATACAAACTGAGCAGCTCATCCTGCCTCAGACATCCTGCTGTATCAGCTGGATGGTACCTGAAATCGCTGATAAAAAGTTAGCTAGGATGTGTTTACACAACACTTCAGGCACCGCATTGTATATACACCACAAACGGCCGCTGATTATATGAACCAGCTGGCCTCTGAGGTGTCTGAGGAATATTCCTTTCCCAATGTAATTTCTTTTTTTTCAGGCTGAAAAATTCTCACAGAAAACATGCATTTCCTCACAAGGGCTATTACAAAAATGGCAAAGAGTGTCGATCTCTCTGATTCAATCCAAGAGCTGACACCTCAGCCATTCCTTTGCTGGGCAGCCCTGTGGCTTTCTGTGGTGTCTCACTGCTGTGGGACGAGGGGTCACAGCCAACGCCTGCTGCTGGGGTTCAGTCTTTCTCCACGAGCCCAACAGTGTCTGTGCCATGGAAAAGTCTAATTGCTGCTGAGTCCAATTTGGAAATCACCACATTGGCACTCAGCTGGGGTTATTACTTCATTAACCTATAATTGGATGAATTGCTTGGAGATGATATATACGATCTAGGAAATGATGTGACAATTCCCAGATTTTCCAATGCATTGGAAATAGATTTCTTTCTATTGCATATATGACAAAGTTTCATGCTTTATATATTTTTCAGAACTCCTGATTACATACGGTCCTGGTTTCAGCCAGGGTAGAGTTAATTTTCTTCACAGAAGCTAGTGTGAAGCTATGTTTTAGATTTGGGATGAGAAAATGTTGATAACGTGCTGATGGTTTGAGTTGTTGCTGGGCAGTCAAGGACAGTCCAGCTTCTCGTGCTGGGCTGCCAGCAAGAAGGCTGGGGGTGCACGGGGAGCTGGGAGGGGACAGCTGAGCCAGGCTGGACAAAGAGATATTCCATACCATATGATGTCATGCGTCGTATATAAAGCTGGGACGAAGAAGAAGGAAGGGGTGGAGGGATGTTTGGAGTGATGGCGATTCTCTTCCCAAGAAACCATTATGCGTGATGCAGCCCGGCTTCCCTGGAGATGACTGAACCCCTGCCTGCCCATGGGGAGTGGGGAATGAATGCCTTGCTTTGATTTGCTTGCGTGCGCGGCTTTTGCTTTACTTATTAAACTGTTTTTATCTCAAACCATGAATTTCCTGACTTTTACTCTTCTGATTCTCTCCCTCGTCCCACTGTGGGGGAGTGAGCGAGCAGCTGCATGGGGCTTAGTTGCCGGCTGGGGCTAAACCACGACACATACATATAAGCATTTTCCCAAAGAGAAGCCAAATGTCGCCTTTTCCAAGCCAGTGAGCTGGCAGTGTTTGAAAATTCATGAGAAAGGTGATGCTGGGTGCAGTTCAGGCCAACTTTCTGCAGACATGAATTGCACAGACACTCCTTAAATACAGTTTTATCAAACCCAGAGGAGAGTGAGGACTTTGCAGGCTGCCTAGGACAATTAGAGGTGGGGATCCATGGCAGCTTTAATGTCCACAGTCCATGGGAGGTAGAAAATGCCCTCAAGGACCCCCTGGTATCCAGCCTCCCGACACCGCTCTGGAGGAAAGGAGCTTGCTGTGCCTGGTGCAGGGTCTGTTGTCAAATCAGCAAAACTCCCAGCAGGAAACAAGGAGAAAAAAACATCTTGTAGTGTCACCTTCATCAAGGCCTCAACACAGCTCAAGTGTTTACCTTCAAGCAGCCATTTCTCTGGAAAGCCCCTGCTTTCCCAGGGGCACAGGTAACTTATTCATATGAGAAGGCTTCCCCAGGCAGCAGCCCAAGTGCAGCAGAAGTCTGTGTTTCCTAATGGGCATCAGCTGGAGTGAGAAAATCTTTTTAATCCTCCCTTTTTCAAGAGATTGTATTCTTAATCAGTTGGGACTAATCTGGTCCATGCATGTCATTAATACTAATTTCTTCAGTACATGCAACATCACAGTTCCAAAACAAAAAAATCCTTGGATGGTCAATTGCCGTTGAACCTACAGGAAACTGTAAATCCAGTGCGTTATTCCGCCCTCGGAAATCTCTTCCAGGCACTTCTTTCTTCTATAGTGTCTGTTTTTGTGAGTTTCCATTTTACAGTGTTGATATCTCTCACTTCTTTTGTCACGTTTTCCACAGTATCTGGTATCTGTCTGACAGCTAGAGATCTTGCCCATCTGTGTCTGAATGAACACTTCCAAGTTTCAATGTATTTTACAGCAGACCCTTTTCCAAAGAAACAAACATGATTCAGTACACCCAGAAACTTCAGAAAATGGAAGTTAATACCTTGAAGTATGAAAGCGGGGGGACACTGTCAGGATTGCCTTCCTCTGAGTCTAAGGAGACAAAGCTTTTTTTGTGGTCATTGTCACTTTTGCTAAATGCATTTTTCATCAAATTTCCAACCTGTCTTTCATCAACCAACCTTCTCATCCCCCCTCTTTCATATAAATATCCTCAACTGCTTGGTCACTAACATTCCAACAGAGCAGAGGCACAGATGTTGCACATAACTTGTAAGCATTCTGAAAATAAACCACAGAAAAAAGGTCCAAACACCCCTTCACTCTTGGCAAAAAAGCTCAGCTGTATAGTTCCAGTGAGCCACTGGGGAAAAGGCTCTTCTCTTCATTGCATTTCTTGTTTCTAAAGAAACGACTCAGATTTTCCTGCAACTTTCAGCACTCTGTTCCATGTACCCACTCTGTCCAGTCAACGTCTAATAGCTACATACGAATTGCAGAATTGATTCATTTGTGTTTCCTCACAGTTTTTAAGCTTTTAATTTTTTTTTTTTTAAGTTTTCCTTAAAGTTTTGCCATGAGATTTTCATAAACAGCCATGTCTGTTGAGGACCTGGGTTATATACATACATACATATGCATGCAAGCAGGTGTAAGCAAAATTTAAGCATTCAGGAGCGGACCTTATTTCTACAAGTTAATAATAAGTGATAGTAGTGTTTAACAAGTAATCCCCCATCTTCTTTAAGATTTTGAACCTGTCAAGAGCATAATGCATGAAAATATTGCACCATGTGACAAAAGCACTTAACATGATGCAAAAAATAAAACAAAAATGATAGCAAGGCAATTCTATTGCAAGTTACTTGCAGCATTAATCTAGCTATTCCAAATAACATCACACAGACTGTGTAACACATGCTTGGTCAAGATATGTCAAATACTTAGAGGTGGAAACATTGACTCTGGTGTTTCCCAACAAATCTTCTCAAGTTCTGACTACAGTTGTGGGGGAAGATATGAAAGTCAGCTTTGGAAGAAGACCTCTTCCAGGAGTCTGTTGGGAAAGAATGGGAAAGAACGGGAATATTTTTGAGCAATCTGTCACGACTGTGTCATCCTCCTTATGAGGAGGAACAAGTTCACTGCTTAAAATGTGTGAAGGGGCAGAATGGTGATACCTCCTTAAAAATAAAGCCTTATATGGAGGCTGGGAAACCTGAGGAAGAAACGTCCTTTGGCAACATCTTCCCTCCTGATCAGGAGGGGCAGCAGTTAGAGCAAGCTTCAGGGCCAGGGCTCCAACAAGAGTGGTCTCACCCTTTGGAGGTATAACTACTCATTCTGAATTGCCCAAAACGTGATGTGGACCACCGTAGTACTCTTTAGTCCTATATACCTCTTCATGCAAAGGATATATTTTTGTCTTGTAGCAACACTGTCCTTTAAAGCTCCCTTGTGTTTACAGATCCTGAATTCTCTCTCCTCCTCGGGTTGAAACAAGGAGAGATAAAGAGAAAGTGGCTGCAGAATTGTATATAATTGGCTTAATTCACAGCAGGAAGCCTTTCATCACTGAAACCTGAAGCTCAGAAAATTAGCTCAAATGAAGATGGTTGTGACAGCGCCGCAAACGTGTGATGGATGGCACAGAGCTCTGAGCAGAACAACCTTCTCATCTCTGCCAACACCACGACACAAAACCTTACGGGAGGCTAATCCCAGTTATTTTCATTCACATGCGCAATCACGCTGAACCCAAAAGAGACACCCGAGTGAAAAAATTGGGATTTGATTCTGACTGAAACCAAGCAATTGCTTTAAGACAGACGTCACAAACAGGCATTCAGTGCTTCCAGGACTGAATGCATGCAGATTATTGCCATGTGTCAAATTTGTGCTAAAGGCTTCCACTGCAGGTAAATGAGGACAGCAGAAAACATACTCTATGCTGAATGAAAGTGCAATGCTTGTCTGTAATTAGCTTTTCACTCTTCTCACTCACAAAATGAATTAATCTAAGATACCAGGAATTAGATTTTAGTGTTAGTCCATACTTTAAACATAAAACACTCCCAGTAACTGGATATAATTTTAAACATTTACTTATATGATTGGGGATGCCATAATTTTCAGATTATCAAAGTACTGTAGTCTAAGTGATTAATTTAAGTAAGGAAAAAGAAGAAAGCCTACATAATTACAAGTCTTAATGTATCTAGTAAGATGTCCAAACACGTCTAAGGTCCAAATAAGCAGAGCAACCTTCCATTACATTGCCATTGCCTTTGGAAGACACCAATTACTGAAGCCACATTACAGCTGGTTAAAAAAAAATGACTTGGATATTTCATACTTTTTCTTTCCTTCCTCTACGTAGTTTTGCCAGTCAGAAATAAGTGTCCTGGGTTAGGTTCCATCAAAGCCAGCAGGAGCTTTGAGCTCACAATAAAAGGCAGCTTTTACACTAACATTTGAATATGATTGCTATCCAGTGAAGATATTAGCAAACTGATTCCTTGAAGCCGTGATAAAAGAACATCAGAAATACATAAGCAGGCAGCTTTTCTCCTTTTTTACCCCTGTACTGTTAAGCTCTTCTACAATTTTCCACTTACGGTTAGCCTGATTATTTTAGGGGACATATATTTTTTATATCTAAAATTTAGCCTTCATCTGTTGTCTTTCCACAGATCATCAAGCCACTTTTCATACTTGAAAACTGGGAGGAGATGCATTACTGAGCCCTTAGGTCTTGTTTTAGTCTTCTTTTAAAGATCTGAATGAAGATTAGATGATGCAGCAAGTCTCCTCCTGGCCCGTTGCCATCAGACCAGATGTCTTTCCCAGGAAAGAGAAAATAAAACATCTCATCTGCTGCTTCAGACCAATATTAAGATCTTCAGCAGGAATGAAGTGGTTCAGAAGGAACTTTCTTTAGACCTGCATTTACTGGAATAAATGCAATTGCAAATAGAAGGAAATGCAGTTCTTCTACAACTCTTCACCTTTTCTTTCCCTTTCCAATTGAATTTACCATGAACATTTTTTCAACGAAGTATGTTACATATGTATTATATAATTCCCAAGCTTTTAAACCTCCTCAATGCCACCTTTATACTGTGGGATTACTAAACTAAACGGGAGTTTAAGGAGCAGGAGTTATCATGGGAGTTAAGAGAGTATTTATTGTCAGGATTTTCTGATAATTCTACCTGGTAGACAACTGCCATACCGTTGTGGATTCTGGCTGCATTACTGATTTTATTATTTTGTTACACCCAAGAGCCCTCCCTACGTGCATACAGCTCCATGAAACATTCATTGTAACAGGACAGAAAGACAAAATTATCAGAAAGGGGAGTGATCAACCGCATTTCAGTGAAGTCTAAGCACAGTAGCTATTGACAGAGGGAATGCAGGGCTTTTGAAGGACAAAAAAGGCTCTGGTAGAACACTGGTCATTCCAAGCTACGTGGTCACTCCTCTGTCTGACCCTGGTGGTCTGCTGTATTTGCTCTTACACAATTTCCAGCTCTGGACAGCAGTGAATCCCCTAGCAATAGAAAAACACTTTTTTTGCATAAGGGAAATTAGACTTTTGGTATAAAAATTTTCTTACAGTAGTTTGCCTGCAAGCAGCAATCATCCCAGATTTTGAACACAGTACCATTATTGTGACTATTTTTTTTTCAATTTCTGCTGCAAAGAATAGATGAGTTATGCGAGATAAGAATTTCTTGAAGTTAGGTGCGAAACTCAGGGCAATGCTGAAATGTATGTTCTGTGTCTTGTGGCATGAGCGTGAAGAGAGGAAGTGTTCTCTCCTCTGTTAATTTGAGGTTCCAAAGCACATAAGCTTCTGCAAGGAAACCAGCTAGTGTACGAGCCCGAGATAAAACTAATCCTTGCAAGTGGCTGGTTCCTAACCTCCTCCTATTAATGTAGCAATTTGAATATTTTGGATATATATTTATACAGTAAGAGTATGTTATTAACAAAGCTGAATGAAGGTTATCCACTGTACTTGGATAGTACAAAACTGATAAGAAAAGGCATGTACTGTCGGAGAAACCCATTAAACCAAGTATCTGTATTTCCACACAGTTTAAAAGCCTGGCTTTCAGCAGATCTACACTAACAAAAGCAAATTCTTACATTATTGTATTTTCACATTACAGCTTCTAAAAATGATTGAAGAAATATCCATTCTTAAGAGTTTTCTTGCGCAGCTTTTAAAAGCAGTGTAGCTGGTAAAGCATAGGAATCTGAATTGCATTTATTCAGTCCACATGAGTGAACCCATCTTCGTCTCCAGTTTGTGAATGTTGGGATAGAATTTGCTGCAGTATGTGTGTTGGTTTTGGCTGGGACAGAGTTGACTTTCTTCATAGCAGCTAGTGCGGGGCTATGATTTTGATTTGTGATGAAAACAGTCTTGATAATACCAGAATGCTTTTATTTATTTAACTTGCCTTTTTTCATTGTAGCTTCATTAACATTACTTGATCTCTGCAAAAATAGCCAATAAGGGTAACAGTGCAGTTAATCAAGTAGGTGGTCTTGTTGATAATTTAATCCACTTTTAAGGGGTGCTACTCACAAATTTATGTACCACTATCAAATAAATTTGAAAATAACATTTTTACATTCTCTGAACATGTTGCAATTCCTACGTTACAGAGGGAAAACAGAATGAGCAGGGATACCTCTAATTCTAAGGATATTATTGCATGGAGGACTGGAGGCAGACAGGCAGAGGCCTGAGGTATGTGTCCTTACTACAGTGGTGTAAAGTAACTGCCAATGAGAAAGAGATTTCTGGGTTGCAAAATCAGAAATGTAGAAGAGCAGAAAAAAAGTAAGCAGAACGCTGAGAGCAGAACAAGACACATGTGGTAGGCAGTAAAAATGTACATAACTATTTTGAAAGGAATGAACGTAAAACACTTTTAACTTGAAAGACCACTGGCAGCGTGGTAGGTTTGTGGTGTACAGATTCCATGTGTAGCTGTCCTGTTCCAAACTCGTCTCCCTAAAGATTTGCTCCTTTTACTTCCTACGAAGGGCTTTTTTGTTTCTTCTGATGCCAGTGTTACAGATTTAATTTGTTATTTTACAAGCCACTGATGCAGGAATGAAATCTTCAGGTGGTTGTATAGCTAAACCCTTGCACACGTGTGCGTTTGTCACTTCCAAGCCGACCGTCGGCAAGACCAGCAAGGAGACTTCCTGTGCAGCTGTAACAACACATTTGCTTGGGTTGGAAAAGCATTTCTGTAGGAAATCTCTGCATCATCTCCACGTGCATCGCAAAGCGCTCTCTGAGCGTGTGAACTGGCTCCCCTCGAGACGACACGAGCCTCTAGGAGTGTGCCGAAAATGCTTCACCTGCTAGTAGACTTTCATCCCACAGAACTAGCCTGCAGCTGGTCTGACGGCCGATGCCCTGGAAGACCCGGCACGGGGAGGGGCAGTGCCCCCCGGGCTGCTGCTCCGCGCACGCCCCTCCATCGCTCGCTGGGGAGATGCAGACGTCTCACCTGCAGCTCCAGGCGCCGCAACTCACCTGCTGCGACCCGGGGCTCTGCCCCGGGCACCCGGGACCCGGAGCACTGTCCGTGCCGGTAAGGCTGGAGCTCACCTGTAACTGAAGTTACTTCTGCAAAGAGCTCCTGGGGGGCTGGACGGGGAAGGCCGTCGCTCCGCACGCTCAGGTCTCTTGCTGAAGGAGTGATGACCTGATCCCCTGCTCACACGACGACGGGACCCTGTAACCCCCCTGCAGGCCCGGGGCCGGAGATCGAGAGGGAGATGGTACACAAAGGAATCCCAGAAACGCCTGGAAAGCCTGTGGTTGCCTCAGAAGGTGGAGATGAAAAGCCGAACACACTCTTATCCACTACTCAGAGGCAATGTTTCTGTTTAAATCTTTCTATTATGGCAACTTTCAGAAGGATAAGTTTCTACTGTGTAGCAGTGAAAAGAAGGAAGATTTTCAGGATAGAGAAAGATCTGGGAGACCGGGCATTTTCACCAAGAAGACAATGGAGGAGAACTCTCTTATTCAACGTATGAGAAGGCTGTGAAAGCAGGTTTGTGCCAATGCAAAGCAACTGACGTTTAAAAAACACCTGTGGTAACTTTTTGTCTCGGGCTTAAGCACCTTTGTTCAAGTCAATTTGTCTTAATTTGAGAGTTTTCTGCAGAGTACATTCCTTGAATTACCAAGGCACAATTCTCAGCCAGCAATGAAAAATATAAAAAGACAGGTTATGTTATATAACCTCACCTGAATGAGGAAAATTAATGTACCAGGATGTTACAAGTTACTTGCCATTTAAACAGAAAATTAACTGCGTATAGGTGTTGTATTCCGTGTAGAAACGTACATTTGGTTGAACTTAATTTTGCTTCCAAAAATATAATTTATCTCTCTGTCATATAAAATATGATAATGAACTGATTTATGCCTTGGCATGAATCCCATTATATTCCAATTTTAAATAATAAGTCAATAAATAAAAGTGAATAAACCAATGTTGAGCTCAAAATACATCTCAGTGAGTATTATAAATCTACCGTTTGTTACAGTGCATGGCTTTTGTATTCAAAGTCAGCTCTTTTATTCTAAGTTTGAACCTTTTTTGGCCATAGAGAAATTTGTCAAAACATTAACAAAGGCGCTAAGTTAGGCTCATGTTTTGTGAGGAGGGCACAGAAAGGTGCTACCAGAAAAGTCCTCACAGTGATGTCCGTCAAGCTCAAAAGCAGGCCACTGTTCATGCACTGACTCTAGGAACTTTACTGAGTTTTGACGGCTGAGGGGTTTTGTTGCCAGACACACTAATATCCATTTCACAGCGAAGTTAGATGAACTAGACAGGGTCTAGTGGATCTCACTAGAGCAGGGTCTGATGCACACTGCATCGCTTTAAAGCCATGGTATTCAACAAGTTCTCTGAGTCAATACTGTCCTGCATTCATTTCTTCCATGTGATACAGTGATTTAAAGACTTCCAGGGCACGTCTGTTCCCCTGCAGGGCTTTCTTTGCTCATGTCATAATGTACAGTAGTAAGGACTGCTCACACGCTAGTGTCCTGCTTCACTGGGGACAGATGAACCGTGCCACCTTGTTTCAGAAAATGATGCCCAGAGTGGAGTGTAGCTGAGCCTTATGGCTCCAGCGCGTGGCGAGACGGAAGCTGCCGCATTGCCCCCTCCATGTATCTTTCTACGACTTAACTAAATGGCCTGTTTAACTTCAGTCATGATACTACGAATAGGACAAAATCTGCAACGTGTTCTCCCACTTACATTTTAAAAAATGACGGATGATTTTGTGTCTCAGCTTCGGAGCATTTATTAAATAAAACCCATCAATTTAAGAAACTCAAAATGATTGACTTTTTTTAAAAAAAGGGTAGGATTTTGAATATATCATTGAGCACTTATTGTGCACGTTCATGGTCTGCAGAGGTAAAGTTTGACCTCTGCTCTTGTGGCCCAGGAAGAGAAGAAGCTGCAGAACAACTACCTGTGGGACATATTGGGTGTTATTTGGGACAGCTAGGCAGGGGTTCTGATGCCCCCATGCCTACTCCACTCGCTGCAGAGACAAGCAATGAAGACTTTCTGAGAACCGGTGACCACTTCAGAGCCGTACAATTGGTAGTCCCCTTTTCAGGGGTACGAGAAGGAAAACCTGGGAGGTACTCATTCCAGTTAGCGTCATCCTTCCTTTCCCCTCCCAGCCATGCCACCTTGGAAAGGATGGGGCTTGTCCAGGACAGACTCGGGCTTGTCTCCAGGACAGACGAGGCTGCAGGAGTCCTTCCGAGTTATTCTCATTAATTTGGCCAGAATTCAGCACAAAAACCCCTCACCTGCAAACGCAGAAAAGTTAGAAAAACAAAGGAAGGTTCAGTTCATGGCTGTACACACAGTGGACCTCGGTGTCTGACTGGAGCTTTGGGAATGACAAGGGCATAACAGGACAAAAATTAGGAACAATCACAACAACCGCAGTGCAAGTGACCTAACCACTGACAGAGGGATATGCCTCTCCACCCAAAATCAGTGTTGCCTGGGGTTTAATACCATGTTGCAGGCATTAAATTTCCACTGATTTATGTGGAAACCAGATAAAACTATGAAAGAGTGCCCTTTAAGACTGCATTGTGGATGGCTGAAAACACAGTTACAAGAAAGGGAGACAAAAGCTTTATTAGAGAGAATTCCTTTTTTTCCCTGTTTTCTAAACGTAAGTGTAGATGGAATAGACTCTAAAGACAGCATCAGGCATGCAACTCGTGTGTCACCCAAACGGGTTTATTTGCCGTGGAAGCCCACCACGGGTGAGCTGACGAGCGCGTTACACGTGCACATGGGCCACCCGTCGCGGGGGAACCTCTCGCGTGTCTCACGCAGCAGCAGCCGGACCTGCTGCCCGGGATGCTGCTCGCCCGCTGGGCACGGCTGCAGCTCCTCCTCGCGCTGCTCCCTCCACAGATCTCACCGGTTCCCTCTTGGTTTGCACTGAGCTTTTTAACTGCTAGCTCACCGATTTCACTCCCGTCCTGCCACATAGTTTGTTTTTTTCTGGCAACTAGTTAATCTCCTTGTGTCTGATCTCCTTCCAAGTCTGGCTGCGCTCGTTTCTTTGTCCCGATCAGGACTTGTTCCCTTCTCTGAAGGTTTCTGCACTTCGCACTCCCAAATTGCTTTCTGGCTTTGGCTCTATTTAGTCTCTTAGCTAGGTGTTACAACGTTGGTATGTATTCATATATAAATGTGCACGATGTGACCTTTCAGTCCATAAACCTCCAGCTGAAATTAAATTTGAGCCCGGTCTTTTATTGTTCCTTAGGCAGCCCCCTAACAAATATTAACGTAAACCCAAATGCTTTCTTAACACTTTCCCCTCTTTCACCCTCGAACAACCCTCATTCCCAATCTTAGGAAGGTCTGGTTTGGACCTCAACTCTGGTTTACTTATTTCTTAGTTTAAAGCACGCAGTTCAGGTATTTTTTTATAACAAAGAAAGCTTCCTTTCCCTCTCCTCTAGATAGGCTCGAAAGGAAACAAACAATCCAAACCCCAAACCCAGGTGTAACAGATTCACATCAGACTCTCTAACGAGTGTGCAATCAAATAGAGCGAAGAAAGAAGTTCATTCGGGGACACCATTTACCTTGGGAGCAGTGGGGTTAATCTGCACCGCAACTTTATACCCCCGAGCGCAACATTCCGAGTCCCGCGACGCCCCGGTCCTGGGCACAGGCAGCGCGCGTGCCAGCGCCAGCCTCGGTGCCCGAGCATCCTCCTTCGGGAGTGACCCCGTGCCGGCGCAGCAACCTCCCGCAGGGGTTTCCGTGGCTGTCCTCGAATCCAGTGATGGGCGAGTGGCCACTGGGCCTTGGCAGGGAAAGCAGTGCGGAGGGGAGAGGTACAAGGTCTCAACCCGTCCTCTGCCCTGTGATTTCGTTCATCAGGTGAACAGCGAGGACTGCGTAACTCCAGGCTTCATCCTCCTCTCTGCGGTGAAGTTGAATAAAACAGATGTTTTGTGTTGAAAAGCCGCATCAGAACATACACTGCAAGTTTCTCAGGCGATTGCGAAGCTGTTCAAAAGCCTCTAATGGGGTTTGAACCAGCTGTCCCCAAGCTGGCAGAAGTGGGAGCCTGGCCTCTCAGGCTGGCCGTGCAAAGGGGTACACAGGACACATTCACAAGGTCCCTTGCAAGGTAATCACCAATTTTTTTCTTTTTTTTCTGATGTAAACCTCATTTTTTGCCTCTTGTTGGTTGACATCGTCTTGCTATTCAATAGCCCATACTGGTTTTGACTCACATGAAATAACTACTTTAAACCTCCACTCTGCAAGACATAGCTATATGTGCACACATAAGCCTTCTGTGGAGGTCCCCATCAGAGAAAAGTGTTTTGAGTTGCCATGGTGTTTACCTATCTATATCACAGAAGAATCTCTTTGGTTTTAGTACCTCTAATATAAATCAATAAAAACATGAGAATAATCCTTAAATCACACAAAGATTTCATTCGCTTTCGTTCAGATGAAATGTCCAAATATATTCACCAAGTAATAGAACCCCACTGTGCTTTACCGTGGCTTGCCTTGGATAAGCCCCTCTCAGAATTTGAATGCAGTTCAGTGCTGACAGCCAGTGACAGTGGTGATATTATTACAAAATAAGTTGTTGGGTGAAAGGTAAAAGGAAAACTACAGTCACCGTACAAATATAATAAGTTATATTTAAATAAGTTTGCAATTAAATAAGTTATAATTAAAGAATTATAACTGTGGACAGAATTTAAGCCAAAGGTAACTATAGAGCTCACACCAGAGTCCAGAAAAGCAGAGGACAGCTCATCAGTTTATCTGACGGACTGTAACTTCAATGAGAACAGCCGACAGAAGCTGAGATGCCCTAGGTTTACCATAGTGGGAGGAAGGAAGCGTAGCTTAAGAAAAATGTGTTACCTATGAGAATGGTCTTAAAGCTTGATGTTACACCTGTACATTAAGCTCTGTTGGATTGGCACTTGTACAAAAGATACAACCCTTCTGATGTTCTGACTAGTGCGCCGATGTTCTGTGCCCGCAGAACAGAATTAGCCTCCACAACAGGATGAAAAAAGTGAAGACAATAAAGTCAAGTTCTGTCGCTTCAGACTGCCGCCACACAGATCTTGCAGGTGGTAAAACTGAAGGGTCATTGGTAAAAAGAAGAGAACATGGACGAGAAACTGGAGGTAGGACCCTTAGAAAGGACATCTGCAATGCACGGTTGTCCTGAAAGCGTGTCCCCCTTTTTCCTGAACCTCTCCTCAGCTGCTTGTTCTTCTGCCCCTGATGCTCCGCCGAAGGTCTGAGCCAAGCGTTGGCCGAACCGTGCTACAGCAGAAGCAGCAAGGCAGGAACCTCTCAAAATTACGAGCAGAAACCAGTTCACTGTTAGTGACTGTCATGGTTTTAATGGCCCTAGTTTTAGTCAGAGTTATGGAAAGATCCTCGAGGAGTAATGAAATCGGAGAAACTGGGGAACTTCTATGACATCACCATGCCCGCACTGAAAAGGAAGATGCCCCATTGCTGCGTGGCCGGGAAGGCAGGGATCCCACTGACCGGTCTGGCCCTGAGCCACTGGGCACCTTGACACAAGTCACTTCACCGGTGCCCCGGGGACGAAGCTGCCAACGGCCCCCGGCAGCACAGGGACTTGCAACGGCTATGAGGCACTTTGCGGGAAGGGGGTGTTGTCGCTGACATCACGCGCTGTGACTTCAGCAGCAGAACAAGGTCACGCTGGAGCACGTCACAGCAGCTTCGGCACCCAGGCAGAGCTGACAGACAATTCATCGCACACATAGCTCTTTTCTAAACAATTGTTTTATAGTTTTACCCACTGCGGGCTCAGTGCATGTGTTCAAGCTTCGCGCTAACAGCCTGTGGCAGGCCACATAATCCACACAACATTTTTCCTCTACTTCGATTGGATCAGCATATGCCTCCATCAAGAATAATGGTGCATAAAAATTTAAAGGGCTGTTTCCATGACAACTTGAAACCATGATAACTTAGAAGTTTGCCTTCTGTGAGCACTTTTTGCCAGTAGAACCGGGTTAGTGAAATACCTCGTAGGGAAAGTGCATTAAACAGGCAAAATATTTAGGGTGACTCTGTGGTAGGATGATCTCTGCCATGTTTACACAGCTGCAAGCACGAGCCTGGCCTGCGATCCAGATCCTCATTGCTACCATAGTTTGAAGGAACACAGCCGGGAATTAACTTATGTTAATAATGATGCTTCATGTGAAAAAAAACGTTGCCATTTATCTGGCTCCTCTTTACAGAATTTGTTTCGCATACTTGCTCTAAGGTCTCTGTCACCATCACGAATTAATGAAGAAACTATCCCAACCCGAGAGCAGCTTTCACTGGCACTGTTCCCACACTTATTTTCTGCAAATATATGTTGTAGGGATGACAATCCACAGCTGTTTCTGATACAGAAACTGTAACTTGGAATTGGTTGGGGATATTCAGTTTCTCCAGTGCCATTTTCTGAAGCAGAGTAACTATAATTTTTTTTCCGGTGAAGGTCTTGAGTTGACAAAGTGACAAAGACAGTTTTCTCCTTCTAAATCGATGTGTTTCTTTGGACATAGCTGCTGTCTTCATCTCTATAAAAGGAAACCAAAGGGAGATAAACGTGCGAGTAGATCTTCGTTAATACAAAGAGTGTTTCATGCGCATAAATCAATTATATTGCCCAAGCCTTCAAATGTTTGTTCTTCAGTGTTTACAGCTGTGTGCCCCTAATCACTGGAGTTTCAGGGGAACTTCAAAACACTCACAGGTTTGTGTTTCTCTCACCAGTTTATTTCTGGCCTTGGTGGAATCAACAAGAGCCTTAACTGACTTCAGCCGTCCCTCTCAGGGTCCTACTCATAGATTTTCAGGTGCAAAGTGTGTTTATCCACAGACTTCACACAAGCTAGAGATTTTCCTTTTGATAAGTAGATGCAATGCCAGTTAGGATTTTTTTCTTCTGATTAATTTATTTTAACCACAAGCATGTGGTTTTTTTTCCTCCCTGGACATTATTTTCCTTTCATACAGCTTCTAGAGGTGCGTACAAGAAAAAAAAATTCACTCAGCTTGGTACCATTTCTTTTCCTTCTCCTTTTAGCTTGTCTAATACATTATTTGGCCTACAATGTGGCGTAGTTTGCTAGTAGATGTAAAATGAAACCTTCTTCTACAAGTCCTAATTTTCTGGAGCTTCCAGAATTCCAGTCACATTTATTTATTACTAAAATGCTATTTATTGCATGGAAGCAGAACACATTAAAAGGCAAAGCATCTCACAACCTAAATAGGACTCTCTATTTACATTGCCATCTCAGCCCCCTCATTCACAGGTACAGGGTGTGTCCAGTGCTGACTCCATGAACAGCCCATGGTGACCACATGTGAAAGCCTGATGTATATAAAGAGTAACCAAATGACTCTTAAACACTACCTAAAATTTTCTTTTTTCCTTCTTCCGTAAACAAGTCATTTGGATCACCACAGTGATTTTTCAATATTCGCCCATTTTTAGCAACTGCACGTCTTAAGAATTTACTAATTATATTGCCTTCTCACGTTGACACCCGTCGCTCTTCGTGGGTAAATGTTACATATTGAAGGCTGCTTTTTTCTGACTTTTGGGAAAAATAAAAAAAAAAGGCCCATATTTACTGTGCTCGACATTCGTCTTTTAATGACCTCTGCCTCTGTATACTGAATAAGATATTTAGCATGAAATCACAAGCACAATTGTTAATGGCACTCTTTCAAAAACTGCATGTTTCCCATAGCTCCTTAACACACTAAATCGTCTTTTTCTGGGTGAAAGCAGATTGCTCTCAGAAAGAGAAAACAGCAATCTGTCCGTTGGCATTTTCACGGCTCATAGGGTTCAATCTGAACTGTCACAATATTGGAGTTTGTCTGGGAAGGTAAAAAGAAATACTGATCTGAACTGAATATTTGCAAATACCCGTGGAAGAAATGCAGCCTGTCTAATCTGATTGAACCACTATGAAAACACATTTTGAGTACAAAAACTTAGGCTTTGTTCTTACTTGGAACTTAATGAAGTAGCTAATCAAACTGGCTTAGAAGTAAACTATCATCATATTGTTCATGTTTTAAAACAGTAAAGAACTTATTTTGAACATAGAAAATAGAAATTAAATAAATTGCTGTGAGTACACCTTCAGCGTCGTTGCTGGTTGGACCTGGAGACATGGAGCTGCAGCAGCCTCACGTCTGTTGGGGTATCGGATCCAACAGCAACTAACAGACACTACTGATATTTCTAGTTACCTGTATGTGAGGTAGAAAAAATAATTCTCAAGTCAACATTTTTAAAGTAAGAGACTGATAAAAAAGAGAGTTTTGTTTTGTGAAATTTGTAGATGAAACTTCTCCTGAGCTGACCAGGACGCAAAAGCTCTCAGGGTGAGAGACACATGTACCTCCTACCTGATCCATCTGCTTCAGACTGGAAGCTGAAATGAATGCTGAAGATCCCCAGAAAAGGGGATCTCTTGGAAAAGGTTCTAGAAATTGGGATCAAAAACCCCGAACTCATCAAGTAACTATGTCCTCCAAATAGCTTCAGAAAACCTGCCAGACTTGAGACATGAAAACTGTTTTAAAGTCAGTAGATAAGGAGGGACGGGGTAAAAGAGAAACTTTTGCACCAGGAGGAGAGACATTCTTTTGTCAAAAAATTATGTAGAAGATGATGGCTTCTCTCAATACCGAAAACTCTTCTAGAGAGGAGAAAAACCTGAGGGGGGAATTAGGCCTGACTGAATCCTGCATGGGCTTTGTCAGTCATGAGCACACATTTAATACAATGGTGAACAACAGAGAGAAATTAACAATTCTAAGTATTGAAACAAAACCCACAACCCGATTTCTCAGGGAAGAACATTTATCAATAATACGAACACTTATGATACTTATAGCCAGCTCATTTTTCTCCGTTAACATTTATGCTGTCCTCTGTAAGAGTAGCTCTGACTGTTGCCAAAATTAGGCTCTGAAAGAGGGGGCAATAAGAAGTCTTAAACGTCTTCCCACTGTTATACCAAAAACCCCTTAGCTCTTCTTATACCCATTTTCTTTATACACATTTCTTTATACAATGAAGATTCCAGCATGTGAAGATGACATTTTCTGGAAAATCTCTCTGAAATTGCTAACCGAACTAGCAAACACTAATATACTTTAATGCTTTGTGAAAGGCAAAACTGAATTCCGCTGAGACCTGAACTGATGACCCCCCGTCAGTCACAATTTTCCTTTGCCTGCCAGGGCGGTGGGTGGGGAAAGGGAGCACAGATGAAAGGAGAGGAGGATCCCCTTGCGTACAGAGACAGAGACGGGGTTTTTACAATAGGGTTACTTACAGACAGTGTGATCAAAGCTGGTTGTTTTTCCAAGTATTTTTACCATTTCCTTGGGAGACTTTTTGACATCTTAAAAAAAAAAAAAATTACAGTCAAATTCACATTGGCTTAACAGGCCAGCATGTATCTTCTTGGAGCCATGCACTTTCTTTTAGCTTGTAAGATGTAATTGAAAGGGTTCTCACACTGAAATGTTGTGCTTTTTTTTTTTTTTTTCTCCCCTACCTTGAATACTTACTAAATGAGACCTACTATGGAGAGGTAGTAATTTCACAAGCTGATTTGCCTATGCTTTTGAGCAGTATTTTGCCCAATCATCCTGGAGGAGGATAGTAGCTGGCAGCTCTTATGTCTGTCCAGACTAACAATCGGGACAGAAAGTAGTAGAAGTAAATCAATCCTGCTCTGACTGTCTATTAATTAAAAAAAGTTTATTATAGACCTGAACAGTATACATTTACTGATAAGATACTTCAGTTTCTTACTCCTGTTACCATAGCTGTATTTACTGCAATGGACAACTCATTTTAATTAAGGAGCTTGGGAAATACCATATTTGACAGGGTACTTTTTATAATGGAGATTGAAACTTCTTTTAAAAAAAAAACAATAAACACACATTTAGTTTTTGTTCTTTCAAGTTCCTAGACTTAGGTCCAATAGCTACTACCTACCTAAAATATTTTATGCTCTCCCACTTGCAAGGTGTTTAATTACCTTAAAAAGGAAGATAAATTTACCATAACACTGTCCTAAAAATTCTTGTCTTTCAAAAGTATCATTCCTCCTAAGCAAGGAAAAAAAAAGAAGAGGGAAATCAAGGCACAGAAAACTAAAATCTCTCATTTGTTTTGCTTCAGGATACTGCAAGACCTAATTGAGAAGCTCTGAGGGACCAAGTAAAACAAACAAACAAAAAATACTTTTTTCATAAAGCAAATTCATGAAAAAGCATCATTAACTTTGAAACAGCAAGGACTTAAGTACAACAGGATTTCACATGGGAAAGAAGTGCTGTGATATAACCATGTAGGCACGGGACAGAGCAAGGTAAGCTTCACACCTGTGCGGTGCATATGTATACAGACATTTCCTTACTGTTATTTTTTATTCCTCTCTGCATGACTGTTTCTAAGATATGCCTGAATTTAATGTTTTTATTGTGGTTTTCCCTTGACGTTTTTTCGTCTGTGGTAAATATTGCTTCCCACCCCAATGGAAAACAGCTCCATCGCCGTCCTCCTGATGCTCTGCAGCAGCTTCCAGAACTCTCAGAGCCTTGTTGCAGAGATCTAGGTCTATTTTGGCCCTTGTTGAAAATCCTTCATGCAACACCAGGAAAACCAAAAACCTCCCAACTCTAAACATACAACCCCCCACCTGACAAGAAACAAGTTGAAGATGTGCCGGTGGACAAACCTGTGGCACGGACTGTGCTGGCAGGGCCCTGCTGGCATGGACGGGGGGCAGAGATGCACAAGGAGCAAAAGGCCAGAGCTGCCCTTTGCTCTACGTCCAACACCCTGTGGCACAGTTTGGACGTAAGGTAAGGACGGACTCATTTACTCAACGGTCTGATAAAAAACCGGCTTTGCTATTCTTTTACAATATCTACCCTGCCTACCATTTAGGGTTTCTAATGTCACAGAAATGGACCTCTAGGGCCATAAACCCTAAACCACAGCCCCGGAGCTGACTCTTGACTTTCCTTTTGGGTCACTCTGGCAAACCATTTCCCGCACAAGCGCTGATCGGCAACGTCATTTCACAGTCACTGCTATGCAAAAGGACACGTTCCTTATAGAAACTACCCAAAAGCAGGGGAAAAAAAATCAGCTATATTATATTGATCGGAGACCATTTGTTTCTGTCTGACTAGCTACATTTAAATAAGATATATATTTCATCTGAAGAAAGAACAGGTGAGGAGGATCCTCAATACCTGGAGATGAAGCAACTGTGAAATCCGCGATTCACTTATTTCTATTGCTGCCAGCACAGAACAGCCTAATGCCCTCGTATAGCAGTATCAAAACAGATGAAAGAGGCACCCTAGAAATTATCTAAGGCTTCCTACAAATATCCCCCACTCATGCAAAAAACCTCACCCACAAAACGTGACCAGACAGGTTGCGATGTCTGCAAGTCCTCGCAGAAATGTACAGCGAAACTTCTGTGTGTCCTACGCACGTGACAAGCGGAAGAGTTGACACAGACCTGTGTTTGCGTGCCTTTGGAAGACAAGGAGCACTGCCTGTGCAAACCGTTGTTTGTGGCACGGCAGGGTGGTGGTGTTTTGCCTGAACCACCAAGCAGTATGTGCTTCACCTGGAGACCCCGTGTGGGGTTTGCTGCCTGATGCTGGTGTGTGACGACCCAGCGTAAGCTGCGGCAGCGGTGTGGGGAGGAGCAGGACAGAGGGATCACGGAAGGGTGAAATCCTGCTTCGCCTTCCGGAGTTGTGTGCATCAGACTAGACTGGGCTCTTAGAAGAAGGAAATTGTATTTGGTTGTTTGTACAGCTCGTCATACAAAGGACGGACAGTGAACCTCTTGTTGCTATTCCATCTTTCCTCAGAGAGGTTTAACATTGACATATCAATGTCAATGCAAATTCAAAAGGCTTGGGCAGTGCCCAGCCTGCACGAAAGTGAGGAGCCGGGGCTGGTCAGTAGCACTGTGGAGTCTCTTACAGGCAGGCATGTATCTGTGTTTGTACCTATTCTTCTTAATGACTTTAAAACTTCTTGAGTAAAGTGTGAGTAAATGATACAGCTCTCACACAGATTCAGCACCCTAAATTGTTGTGAAACCAGGAGGCCAGGCAGCGGAGAAAAGATTCATTAGTGCTCCCTCACAGGAAAAATCACAGCTCATCGTTTGTCAAATTCCCTCAATCACAGGACACAGATGCATAGGAAACCTTGCTTCATTAATTCCATTTCCCACAGCCTGCTTCATTATGCACTCATAACCACAACAACAAAAAAAAAAGTGTTTCTTAGCCCAGTGAAACACTGGAAACATCTTCAAAATTCTTTCATGTTGACTTCCATACGAGCTCAGTTCTCTATGGCTCTGCGCAGCCATTTATGTAAGAAAGAATTGAGAATATCTAAACTGGGACATTTTAAAGAGCCTGTTCTACATTTTCCTAGCTATTATCCTTTGAAGAGTTCAATCATAGAGGGATTTTTTAAAAAGGTCACTGTCCCTCCCCAGGCCCTTACAGAAATTAAAGTCAGGCTTTGTACCAACGTAAACTAATTTGAATTCTCTGCTACAAGATATCAGAGGGGATTCTGGCAGATAGAGTTCCTCAGAGGTTTCACTTTTTGCTTCTCAGCTAGAGGCCAGGGTGGTGCCCCAGTGGAATCTGCTCAGAAATATACCTCGTTAGGACCATCCCCTGGAAAAAACCAATCAACCCAAAGCAAAACATGTGTTGGTTTTCTTACGCAGTCTTTTGGAAGGGCAGACTTGGAAGAGAGTTTCAGTGGTCCCCAAAATGCCTCATCTTAACACTTTCAGGACAAAATACATCTTTTGTCTTGATTCATCATTAATTTTTAATTAGCAATGCTTCAGGAAAAAAAAGAGCAATCCCATGGCATATTTTCTCATTCATGGTGAATTTCAAAACGGGATAAGGATACGGGTCTTTAATACAGAATTCAGCCAAAATTCAAAGGTTGAAGAGTGTCAAGGTGCAGAATTTCTACCCTGTAAACCACTCTTTTCTTTTTTCCCCAATGGCCAATCTTAGCCTTCTGCTGCTTAGATAAAAACTACATGAGGTCCAGAAAAGTTTTCTCTACCTGCCTTTGTAGTCTTCCCTGCTAAAGCACTGTTATGCCACCATGAATCACTCTGGAAGAATGGGAGAGACAGAATGCTTCCTGAAATTTTAACTGCCATTTTAATTCAACTTCATAGAGAACCATCTTATCTAATCAGTTATCTTTGTGCCTCATGGCCTACAAGTCCAACTCACATTCTTAAATGGAAAAAATGTTAGCAGGTTTGGTGACAACAGTATCATTCCTTTGGGAATGTCGCTTTAGACTATTTCCTTTCCTGGAATTCGTAAGACTCAGGTGTTGTCTTCCATATCTTTATGAAGTTTTATTGACAGAGAGGTTGAGCTCCCACTCACAGATAGAGTCTGTGCTAGACATTACAAAGGCATTAGATCAGTGGACTTGCAACTAAATGCTTATAACCCATGGTTTTTTTTCCTGCAATTTTCCTACCCTGGTATCAAACAATGCTGGGAGAACTAGATTATGAAATTTTTGTGATTCTTTCAAAAATCAATGATAATGTTAACTCACAATCCGTTACGGTTGTGTTTAGAGGCTAGCATAAAACAAGTTTATTGCCATGAAATATAGACATTGTCTTGAATACCAGACAAAGAACTACCAAATTTTGTATAGGTGCATGGGATCAAGGTTTGCACCCTGAGCAAACCTCATTGCTTTAAACACCTTCATTGCTTGGGGAAGGGTTTAGGAACAGCTCTCCCTTTTCTTATACTGGCTATTATTCTGATCCAAAACCATGTAACAGAATGTGGCTTCTTAGCTAACGCACAGTAGTTGAGAAACACTAAATTTTAGGAGCAGATGGTCACAGGAGCAGCTATGATGATTATGCTTTTCAGATACTTGACAGCATAAAATCAAATTAGTAAGAGATGTGAAAATTTGAGGTTGATGGCTTCTTTCATAAGACTCCAAAGAAGAAAGGAGCCTGGTTTTTGAAGACTATAGTACCAGTAGGCTGCATTGGTTTTCTTCCTCCCTTAGTTTCACTGGAACAGTTCAACTAATACACCACTGAATGCTACCACCTTAGACAGTCCCTTTGCTAGAAAAGCCTTCAGTCAGCCCTTGAAGTCTTATGTGCAAAACCTAATCGTGATAACTACCTCTATGTTCTCAGCATTAGGCCTGTTTGCTTTGATCAAAGTTTGAACAGAGCTATCGGGGAATACAGAAGGAAAACCACCTGGACAGTGGCAGCACAGTTGCCATGTTGTGAGGATGAGAGCAGGGTGCTTTTAAGGCTTACGTAACCTAAGGTTTGTAAGGCACTTTCAGATCAGCAGGTCCAGGTATTTTCCCCATCCTGAACCTCAGCTGCATGACACCCATAGGTTCATGGACAGTGGTGACGGAAGAACTCCATTATGGGACACTGATACACTGTAGGCCTCCAACAGCATTCAAACTTCTCTTTTAAGTCAACTTTTAAGATTTTCCCCTTTATGGACTCAGGTTATAAACAAACTTTGGATCCCATCCTTCCTGTTTTTAGAGAGTCATAAGCTCTCACAACTCCCAGAATGACACTTTCCATCCAAACACTCAGCTCATTCAGTCTTCCACAAGATTCGCTTTCTCTAGCCCATAACACTTCTGTGAAGACCAGCAAAAGTACCAAGACCAGGGCTGAACACACCACTGTGAAGGTTCACAGAACTGAGCCCTCCTACCCCCAAAACAACCAACCAACCAAGCCTTCCCACCAAAACAACTTATGTCACGGTGCTCGGAGGCATGAACCAGCTCCAGCCAGGAGCAGCAGCTAACATCGCCGGGACAGAACTGGAAATAACGCTGCACCGTGTACCCAGAGCCCACACGAGGGGAAAGGAGCAGGGCTGAAAACCAGCACACCGCAGCACGCTCAGCTAAGGACGGGGCGTCAACGCAGCTTTTGTGCTGATGGGTGATGAGAGGTGGGCTCAGGGGACAGGGAAAGGTGTCCCCGCTGAGGCTTGTCAAGGCAATCAAGGCCAATTAGCATCCTCTGGGGCCTGACACAGACCTGCTGAAGGTCATTCTGCCTCTTCTCTGTGTTTTATTTGTGTGAACAGCAAACCTCTTACTGTCTTTCAAAACAGTAGATAACGTCCATGCAACGTTCGGTCCTGGCTGTCTGAAATAGAAGTAGACAGTGGCTATGAAATAAAAATAAATACATAAAGGGGAAACAAACGGTCTAACAAAATCCTTCATTCTCTTTGTGTTTAAGCCACCTTCTATCTCAGGAAAAAAGCCATCTCATTACTTATTTTGCCACCTTGTTACAATTTCAGTGAAGATTTGGTGGAGAGTTTATTGGGGGTTTTGGAGATAAAAGAGAGAGAAAACATTATGAAGAAATGTATACTTAAAAAAAAAAACCAACAAACCAAAACCAGCACCAACACTGGAAAACCTTGGATTTTTTCTGAGTTGCTGCGGTAACAGCGTTTTCCATACAAACACACTTACTAAATGAGAACCTGTTAAAAATTGGCTTGAGTGGTACTGGAGGCTCACAAAACGAGAAAACAAACCAATCCTGGCTATGACTGCTAATTAAATTAAACTCTGCTAGGGAAGCAGCGGGAAAATTTAAGTAGGTTGGCTGTGCTCCTGACTGATTTATGATCATTTTAAATAGCGATTGCAGGTGAATTGTCCTCCCACTCTGATTTGTCCACACCTAGAGTCAGCTCACACCGTAGGTGTTCTGAACAGCAGATTATTGCAAAAAATATTGTGCAATTATCACTCATTTTAGGATGCAAGAAAAGGTTGACTTTTGTCGTAATGTTGAAAGTCAAAATCCAGAGCTGCTGGGGAAGAGTAATTACTTTCCGTAATATTGTTCTCATTTTAACCCTGATGAAATGTACGTACAGAAAATGTAACGTAATAAACAGGTACAATATGTCAAAGCCTGTTTTAACAGGTCTGGCTAAAGAAGAACATTAGGACTAATTTCTTCTCTTTTTCTGTAGGGAAGAGGAGCAGGATAGATCGTGTGGTACAAAGTACCTGCAAATGTCAGATGCTTTTGCCTGTTGCCTAGGGCCAGATGGCCTCAGAACTGGCTGAACATGTACTTCAGCAAGCCCTGCTCTGGGACTCAAAACATAGCAGAAAAGACACCTGATGCTGCATAAGACCAAGTTTCTCCTAGCTCTGATCTCTCCACTAGGACATACCAGCTCCTCTAGCTGGATCGTGTAAAAGACGACTCTTTTTACACCACAATGGTTCTACAAAAGGGCCCAGGTGTAAAGTAAAACTGATTTACCTGAGAAACACCGTTTGCTATGGTGTAAAGAAATGGTCCTGATCCTTGCTTGTCTCCCAGCTGGGCTCTGAAGCCCTCAGACAGAGAGGTCCCTCTGGAGTCACCTCACTGGTTATGACAGGCTGCCGGAGAGAAGCGTCAGCACAGAGGACACTGCACCAGAGATTTCGGCAGAGAAGTCCAAGTCGTCTGCCTCTTCCCTAGCACTTTTCCCAGCAACCTTTTCCGGTTCTGTTGGTTTTAGAGACAGTGGGGTCTCCAGTCCCTGCGCGCCTTATGAGGCCCACCAGGCAGGAAGCATCCCAAACCATGCGACAGTTGAAAGGATGAGTAATCAAGTGAGTTAACAGGGAAAAGCAGAGATGTGCTTCCTGCACCACTCCTCCCTGCAGAGGTACAATTTGCAGCATGCAATTCCTCAGGAAGAAAACCTCAGCACAGTCGTCTTTTTTATGAAACCAATAAAGGCGGGGCGGGATCCTGCAGCCAGCTCAGCCCTGGAGTGGCAGAAAGCCAGTGAGAAAGCACCCATGGCAGATCCAGTGTCTGGGGAGCAGGGCAAAACGCATTTATAGGACAGCCAGCCTCACTCAAAGCTAAAACTTTGTGGTGTAACATCAACATGAGCTGCCTCAACCTGCACTTACACTTGTTTCTTTTCACAAAGGATTACAGGACTGCAGATCAGGGGGAGAAGGGATCTGAATGCTGGTACCTGTCACAGCTCAGAGCTACCGATGTCGTCTATCTGGACTTCTGTAAGGCCTTTGACATGGTCCCTCACAACATCCTCCTCTCTAAATTAGCGAGGTATGGATTTGATGGGTGGACTGTTCAGTGGATAAGGAATCGGGTGGACAGTCACATCCAGAGGGTAGCAGTCAACGGTTCAATTTCCAGGTGGAGATTGGTGATGAGTGGTGGTCCTCAGGGGTCTGTACTGGGACTAGTACTCCTTAATATCTTCATCAGTGACATAGCCAGTGGGATCGAGTGTATCCTCAGCAAGTTTGCAGAGGACACCAAGCTGAGTGATGCAGTTGACACGCCTTAGAGACGGGATTTCGTCCAGAGGGACCTGGACAAGCTTGAGGAATGGGCCTGTGTAAACCTCAAGAGGTGCAACAAGGCCATGTGCAGGGTCCTGCACCTGGGTTGGAGCAACCCCCAGTATCAAGCCAGGCTCGGGGGATGGAGAGCAGCCCTGCCCAGAAGGACTTGGGGGTCCTGGTGGGTGAAAAGCTGGACATGAGCTGGCAATGTGCACTTTTAGCCCAGATGGCCAACTGTGTCCTGGGCTGCATCCAAAGCAGCGTGGCCAGCAAGATGAGGGAGGGCATTCTGCCAGAGAGGTGAGCATCACTGTGTTCTGGTGAGACCCCCCTTCAGTGCTGCATCCTGGAGCTCTGGAGCTAGCTCTGGAGCCCTCAGCACAGGAGAGACATGGACCAGTTGGAGCACGTCCAGAGGAGGCCACCAAAATGATCTGAGGGCTGGAACAGCTCTGCTGTGAGGACAGGCTGAGAGAGTTGGGATTGTTCAGACTGCAGAAGAGAAGGCTCTGGGGAGACCTTAGTGCAGCTGGCCAGGACTTCAAGGGGCTGATAAGAAAGATGGGGACAGGCTTTTCAGCAGGGCTTGTAGCGATAGGACAAGTGTTAATGGTTTTAAACTAAAAGAGGGTAGATTTAGACCAGATATAAGGAAGAAATTTTTGACAGTGAGGGTGGTGAAACCCCGGCCCAGGTTGCTCAGAGAGGTGGTAGATGCCCCATCCCTGGAAACGTTCCAGGTGAGGTTGGACGGGGCTCTGAGCAACCTCATCTAGTTGAAGATGTCCCTGCCCATTGCAGGGGGATTGGACTAGATGGCCTTGAAAGGTCCCTTCCAACCCAAAGTATTCTCTTATTTTATGATTCTATCATTTGAATTTTAAAAAAGTCACAACCCCCAAACAAATGACAAACACGAAAAGTTGGTCTGAAAGCGAAACAAAGCTCTGTATCAACAAGAACTTTAGCAGGCCAACCAGTATTCATCTAGCCTGCTTAACAACCTTTGCTGTAGCTGCTTAACCAAATACGAACTTTGGCCAAAAAGAGGGCTCCAGTGTGTGTTACACATCTCCCTTCTATTTCAGCCTGCATTACAGAACACGTAATTGATGGGCATGAAGAAGGGGAATAAAAGCTAAATTCTGATCTTCACAGATTAATTAGCCTTTCCCCAAGCAAATGCTGCTCCTATCTTGATGTCTTTGATGGGCTTTCACAACACATTATATGTGTGTATCTTTCTAATTTTGTAACCTTTAAGCTACTCAGTTTCTTGACATTTACAATTAAGCTCACATGTAAAAGTGTTTTAGGCTCCCCATTTCCTTCCCTGTTTTCTCTACCTGCTTCACCAAAGCAATTCAGAACTACACTGAGCAAAACCAGAGAAGACTGGAGAAGATTATAAGGACTCCTGGCTCAGCTTTAAACATGTGGTTGAACTTTTGGGACTTGTAGTCCAGAGCAAACTTAAAAGCAGCCACAGGACCCCCGGGAGCCTTTGGCTTGGCAAGGAGTCAAACTCCCTGGACACTCCTCTGCCATGCTGCCCTTTCAACCCACAAATTGCCTGTTAAAACGTGGTCTGCCAGACATGCCTCTTCTCATGCCACACAAGATCTGCCACGCTGCTACAGTTATATATTTTGACCACCCACTCACGTACACCTGCCCCAGGCAGACAGACGGATCTTAGGGTCTGCACTGGTGAAAGCTGGATTCATGTCTCTGAACTGCAGCCAGCCACGTAGTTGCTTAGACCTGACTTTTGCTCTCACACTTATTCCCAGTCATTCCTGGAAAGCAGCAGCACGGCCAGCGGCAGAGGTAAGCTTATTTTGGGACACACCTTATTTTGGTCTTATTTTTCTTGATTTTTAAAGTTTTCCTGTAGAAATACCACAGGCACTGATAATAAAACCTGCATTTTACTCATGTTGAGGTATTTACCTAAAAAGTACCAATATTTATCTTAATAAAAGTGACTGAGAAAAAGACTGCTGTGTTTTTTTATGAATTGTATTGATGGCACACTCAGGAAGGGACCGGGCTGACATATTCTCAAGACAAAAGGGGAGCTTATTGCTGAGCCAGGGTGGCTCAGATGACACAGCTCATGGAAAACTCTTTTCTGGCTTCCCTGAGCAGTGATGCTAGGCCAGGGTGTTGAAGAGCATGTGCAAGTTTCAGATGAACCTTTCTTACCTCATCACTGCCTGTGTCATATTTTCAAGCCATTCCTTCTCCCAGAAGCTATGAGATTTGCTTGCCTGATGATGTACCTGTTTGTGTCCCATGAAGACAATTTCTGGTCTGGTTTTCCACTCCATTACTTCGTATCTAGTCTGGTGTAACTGTGCTGGAACTGCTCATGAGAAACACTGGTATAATGGAGAAGAGAAATGGGGTTGTGGTGCTTTGTGGTGGAAGAAGTGTTACCATTCATGGAGTGTCGATAATTCAATAACGTGTCACCTGAGAGAGAAAAATGGTTGTGAGCAGAGAGGGAGGAAGAGGACGCTCCGTGATCCTTCAAACGCTTTCATTGCAAGAGAAACTGGAGAGGTGACCACCAAATTGTGAAGCTCCATGCACAGAGCAATCACCCACAGTCTTCCTCTTTTGCAAGGAGAAAGAAAACTCCTGTCTTTGACAATGACAATACCAACGAGCGGATGGGTTTCTGCGCCATTTTTGAGACTGCAGCAGTCTCTGCAGCTTGCTCCTTTTGACTGTCCATGTCTTCTAAAACAGGGCTGATCCTCACCTCATGCAAGGTTGTAATGCAGAAACGAGTGGCCTCACCTCGGGCTGTGTTCTGGCACGGCCAGGATTTGATTTGCTTTGTTTGGAGAATGCTTTAAGCCCAGAAAGCTATTTGTGATAACTATCCTAAATTAAAACTATACCCAAAGGATAGTGAAGTTTGATGTGTTTACAGGGCTGCAAGCAGAGTTGGTAAATATTTCTCTGTTTCTGCACTCTCAGGGAGCCAGTTAAACCGTATCTCACTGGGCATTCGCATGACACGTTTCAGTGACCAGACTTGGAGCTGTTCTTTTTACAAATAAGGAGATCGAAACATAGCTGTGCAGACACCAGTGTAAGGAAAAAAGGACAATCAGCATCGGAATTTGGATAAAACCCAGAAGCCACCCGCAACAAGACCCCTGTTAGATACCTGTCATATTCAGAAGGTTAGGGAAAAAGTCTTTATTGATGCGGTCTTTCAGACAAATTGTGTGACACCACACTCTCATTCTAAAGAGGGTGTTTTCAGAAGTCACTTGCCTTTTCAGCAGCCATTTCTATTGGAATTTCTGCTGGAACAAAGCCGTATCCCAAGGCTGTCCTGCGAAACTGTGTGGGTCCCATTAGCAACTATCTGTAACACATCTGAATCTGAAATATATCCATCCAGCCAGCCAGATTTTTGCTGGTGGTCCTGACTCCACAGCATCCAGGTGACATGCTGTGGTGCACAGTGATGTGTACTTAAGGATGTACATTACTCACACAGTGTAAGTAAGTGTACGTAGTAATTATACTTAAGGGTGTACGTTACTTGATGTTGTACACTCTCATTGCTGAGAAACAGTGCTGGAGGAAAAGGTCTTTATGATTCTCACCTAATCTACTTAGCAACATGAGTCTCAAGACCACTTTGAAGCCACTGGACTTTGTTGCCATAACTGAAGACGGAAACATTAAAGGCTTCTAAAAGATGAGTTCTAGAGCATTTAGTTGGCTTGGTGCTCTGCAGTAACATTTGCAGCATTGTCTCACCCACCTTACCCTCTCTAGTGCTGGATGCTGCTGTGGCAACGACTACAGTGCAAGTTGGGGGTCACCCGTGCCAGGTCCTATACGCAACGGAAGGAAGACAGAAAGACCCGCTGAGGTGGGCACAGAGACCGCAAGTCACAGCCAAAATACGTGTGAGTACGCAGCATCTCATTTGATGTGGCCAAAGCGATTTGCAAAAAGCCCCTCTTGTTGTTTGCCCCCGAGATTTGCTTGGTAGCACCTCAGCAGAGGGAAGAAGCGACAGCAGCTCCCGAGGAGCACGGTGCGGCGCGGGGCTCGCGGCGCGCAGGGGCCAGCGCGAGCTCCAGCCCAGCCAGTGCGGCACGCGCGCGGCGGGCAGCGTCGCCTGGAACAAACGCAGCTGCTTCCCCAAGGTCCTGCCATTGCGCCCATGCCGTCGGCCTGGCAGCGGCGTCCTGTTCAGTGCTGGCCGCTCGCCAGACCTCAGGAACGTTGTTCAGGGCAATGAACTGTTGGCACGTGAGCCGTGATCCAGGCTCCGTGGGGAAGATTTACCAGACTTCTCAGAAAGGAAGGGAGCACCGACAGCGGTGCTCTCGGGAACGCTGCGAAGAGGAGATCAAAATGCCTGTTTCCGAGGCCACAGGACTTCCACAGTCTGACCTGGATTCCTGGGAAAAACAGGAGCATAAATACCTTCTGTGGGCGTTAGTTACCACGAGATCATGCCTTGACATGCCTGATCCACAGATGGAAATAACGCTGTTTTCTGCTGCTTAGGCTGTTTAAAACACAAGAGTTTAAGCCAGTTGATGTTTTCAGAGACAGCACAGCGCATTTATAGCATGATTAAAAAAGGTATCAGGGAGCTACTGCTCACCATTGACTCTGCAAGCATTGCACAGGCATCTAAACCGTACGGAAGCCAAGAGGCAACGGATTTAGTTCAGATTTTTTAGCAACAGATTTTACAAAGGAGTGGTAGGAAAGAATACACAGAGAAGCCGGAAGAATGTGACTAATAACCTAGAGGGAACATTGGCACAGCAGGTATTTAGAGTTCAGGGAGAGTTTTTCTTTGAAATCAAAATAGATCAGCAGTTCTCAACAATTAATTAACTTTGTTTTTTCTCAATGTGCATGTCAGTTGACATCCAAATATTCTAAAATATATTTTGCATATGGATTGTCCACAGAAGGAAGGGAATTTTAACGGATAAGGGGAAAACACAACAAACCCTTTAAGTGCACCTTCTTTTGTTCTACTTCTTTACTAACGTCTATGCCCTTCTACCAACTGTCGAACGTTCTAAATGGCGTTTTTGCTGCTGATCTTCACAGCTTAATCTCTTGTGCTATATTCACTTTCTTATAAGGAAATGCTGCCTAACTTCTTTGCTTCTTTATTTAGCACTTGCTTATTCCAGCTTTATAGCTACTCGCTTAGGCTTCTGCATACCAATACCTCATTGAGATTCTGCTGCATTTCCTACTTTCCCAGGAAATGTCAAGTCACTGTACTTTCTCTGGCTTTTGCAAAGATCCATTATCTTCTGGTCCCTGTACCTCTCGCATGCTTTATTCTCCTCTTGTTATATGAGCCATTGCAGAGTTGTGTGTGAACTGCAAACAGTCTTCCACATGTGTCCTCACCAGCTTGAGCAAAGCCCATTTCCAAATCTCACGGTTGATAAATGTATATATGCATCTCAGAATGCTGCTGATTTTATTTTAACAGATGTTAAGCATTCTGCCAGGGATTTCAAGCTTTATCTATCACTACCACTCATTCCTACTTGAAATTTAACAGCATATGGAAACAATGCTGTGTGTGTAATATGGCTCAGTAAAATGAAATAAAGAAGCAGACTAGCTGGTAAGACTGATTATATTCCCATTTGGTTAGGAAGAAAAAGAGAAAAGAAATAAAAAAACCCCAATCTTTCCTTTTGGAGCTGAAAAGTGCTTTGTGGCCCACATATGCAATATATGACAATGCTTTCATTTACAACACATTGCGTTGAAGTGACTGGGAATTAATTCCTGCATGAAGTTTAGAAAACATTTCTCCAAGGTCTGTTATACAAAAGGATCTGAAGGTTACGTCACATTCTTCTCAACCAGAGACACTTAAATTTTATTGTAAAATTTCAATATATCAATATATCATAAATATATAAATGTAACCACATGACAGCATTAATCAGACTGGTTTGAGCAACAGTTCAGTAATAATGCAGCAACGGACATGGGTTTCAACACACATCCCAAGTATCAGCTAATCACAGGCTTTTGTGGAATAGTAGAGTAGCAACAGTTAGTTGTAAACTGGTACACACAGAGAGACTGTTTTGTACATAAACACTTCATACTTTGCAATTAGAAATTATCATCTCACTATTGCCTTTTGATGACTGGCTGGTCGTCTTCCATTTGGATGGACTGGACAATATCTAAACATCAAAAATTTGTTGAAAGGAAAAGACATCTGAGAAGGAACAGGAATTTTGCACACACACATGTAAAGGCAGAAAATGCTGAAAAAATAAGCTTCACATTTTTCCTTCAAGAATTTAAAAAGATTTTTAGTCCTGGTTTCAGTTTTATTTTTACTTTAAAAATCTGTTTCAAAATAAGAACAAGTTGAAAAAAAAGGTTAACATTTAATCTCACTAGTATGATAGAGAATATTTAGAACTGGGTTCCATATTACACTCAAGTCCTTCCACATGAAAAGAGTGGCATGAGTACATCTAATAATCAAGAAGGTCAGCCTCATAATCTCTTACTAGATGGTTATTGTAAATCATGCTTTTTGATGCCATACTTTAAGAGCTCTCAGTGTATATATTTGTGTCACGTTACTTGGCAATTGTACAGGTAGGAAAAGGTTTTTTTGTGAGATGGGAAAGTTGAAACACTACATGTGGGTTTCCAGCAGTTGCCGGTAGCTAAGCATCCTTCAAACCTGTTCTCGCGCTAGCTGAGTGAGGTGACAACAGCAGTGGGATCCTGGTTCCTGGACTCTCCAGGAAACTCTAATTTCACAGAGCGTGCTTGCGCTGCTAGTCTGGGCATTTGCCATTCAACAGCCCTGCAGATCTGCACCCTCCTGCTTGCTGTGAGTGATTTCAGATAAAACAATAGGGGGTTTTTTTTTATAAAATGCAAACTAAAAGCTATCAGTTTCTTGATTTTTTGGAAGGGAGGAATGCAGAGTCATTACACTACCATCAAAATGCCATGAAGGTGGTCTTTCTTAAGAAGGAAAAAATGTCAGAATACAGGAAATAGCTACCATACTCTTTCACAAACAATTTCATAATTAGCCTTCTCCTCTGCTCAATAAACAAAAAGTATCTTTTTCTTTCTTTTTTTTTAGTCTCTCGGAACATATTCCTGTTGCTGGCCGTGCCAACCCTTCAGCAAATCAGGATGGTGGTACTGCTGAAAAAATTTCCCTTTTCCCCAACAGACCTGAGAAAATGCTCTTTAGACCTTCTGTAACAAGTGAGAGTGAAAATTAAAGGATGCAGCAGACAGGGGAATTTTGATTTGGAGAAAACTGGAGAGTGACAACACTGGTGAGAGGTGGAACAAAAGAAAGAATAAGCAAAATAATACTACAGAAATGTTCGTGATGGGCTGGAGGACGGTAGAAAACAATGCTAATTAAGGAAATGGGTCCAGTAAACCCAGCATGGCAAAACAGCTTGTGACAGCGGTAATATTTGTGCGCATTTCTGATATTATCTTTACCATCAGTTGTTTACAGACCAACAGAAACTGATGAAAAGACACACTGAGCAGAACAGTTGGATCCTCCAGGCACCCCTGCTGCGGCCCCTGATTGCACTGCCTGGGAATTTAAGTGATCACACCTCTCTGGCAAACCTTAGAGCAAAGCTTCTTAAGACAGTATGTCGTCATTTAAAGAAAAAAGAGCAAGGAAATTTGTAATTAGGTATTAATATGCAGAAATACATCAATGAATACATGAATACTGGGATTCAAAACAAGAAAATAAAAGACATCTTGGAAACACATTGGTCCGTATAGATTTTTAAAGCAGTAGATTGCAATCTAAAAAATACAGCAGTGATCATCATTTCTGAGTGGTGATACAGCTATTTTTTAATAAACCTAGAGAGCTCACAGTAGATAATTTTTGTCAGTCTTGAATATGTAACACAAATGTTATTACGAGTTGGTGGTTAAGTCCGAAGTTGCTAGTGCAAGTCCTCACAGTTTTTGAAGTAAAATAATTCTTACACATCTCATTTCAATGTGTGAGATATGTAACATTAATTTCCTTTATATGCCTTTGGATTATCCCTTAATATGTGTCTTTTAATTTTAAACTTATTAAAAAACATGGGAGAAGGGGAGGAAAGATACAAGTGAAAGATAATCCACCAGTGGGATCACCCAAGCTTTCAGCATCTTCATCCTGAGACAAATAGAATAAAACTGCACCAGTAAAATTACACTGATACAAACCGAGTGCACAGAAAGGTCAAACAGCATTTGCATTTTGAATGAAACAGTTTTAAATCTGACCTTGATCTTTTGTTTCTTTTAGAGAAAATCTGACATTCTCATGGAAAAAGTGTCCCAAATCAAACATACTGCCTAATAGTGTCTGACTATTAACCATCTTTTTATGATTAATTTATTAAATAGCTTTGTTCCTCTTGCTGTACATTCATCTGTTTTAAGGAAAGTATCATCTGGAGACTAGTTTTATTCTGCACAAGAGACAGAAACTGGAAGCAGAAAAGACATTTAAAATAATAAGAAAATTGAAACAGAAGCTTGGTTCCATAAGCAGTAATGAAATGTATAATTTAGGAAAAAAAATACCATAAAACCAAAGATAAATGCATGTGTGTATCTCTCTAGATACTTATGTGTCATTGAGCACTGTACAGATCTAGCCCTATATATGTATAGACACAGACACACACACATATTATAAGATAAATAGATGCAATAAAAAAAATAATGTGACATTTGGTATCATCATGGGCATAGGCAGTATGCCTCTTACACGTGCATAAACAAAACTATATTTTGTATATATCTATATTATACATTTTAATGCAACACGTTCACCTATAATTTTTTTTTAATTCTGTGTATATTGTATTTTGTACTCTCTTCACCTTGATTTTTTGCTATTGACTGCAAAAGAATAAGTGAGGAGGATTTGTTTGAGAAGTTAATATTCTTGGTTTATGTTTTCTTTCTCAGACAGAGAAAAGAAGGAGGAACTGCAAAATTAAACAAGTATTTGTCTTTTATTAATTGGCAAAATATGAACATGCAAGAAAGAAAAAAAAGTAGTTGAATGAAAGAAAACAAGAAGAAGAAATAGGAGAAAAAATTGGAGAGGGGTTTTTTTCATTGGAGAAAACACCTCTCACTAATCCTATTCACTTGGTTCCCCAATAAAGAGAAATGACATCAGAAGTGGTTAGTGGTTTGGAGTGAGATATCCCGCATGTCACCAGAAGGGTTGACTGAGTCCTGAAAAAACAGCCCATTTGGAAAGAAAAGGGAGCTGGGAAAAGGAAGGCAGCTGGGAAAAGGGCTCGTTGGTAATGATGTGTAGGGCTGGTGGTGGAGTTAAACATTGAACCACCAGGCACAGTAGGATGTGTGTATGTCACGCGAGCTCTCCTCTTGCCGTGCCAGTTGTCAGTAGCAAACTGGAAGAAGCTCATCACTTCCTCCTACAGGGCTAAGCTACCTGTCATCCCATCTGGCGTCAGAGCAAGTCCGAGGCATCTCTGAGGAGAAGCTGACACCAGGGGTTCAGGTCCTCACTCCACACATTGCAGCTTGTCCTGTCCTCTGAGACACGGAGGCAGAGGAGCTGCCACCAGCTTCACAGGCTGGTGCTACTGACATCAGTGGATCACACAGGTGGTCCAGGGACCGATCAAGCTCCTCAGCTGTAAAATACATTGATGTTATGAAACCTGGCCTGAGGCGCATGAACTCACCCATGTCAACCACTCCGTCAAGCCATATATGTGCATGCTGAAAATAAGAGAAACACAAAAATGTTCTGCAGAACTTAGGGTGAGCATTTGGGATGTGCAGTACAAGGTTATTAGAAAAAAACCAAAACACTACAAGCCCGTTGCTCTGGGGTATGTTTTCCTGAATGCTCGTCCGGCCCCTGTTGATTCACTTGCAATGTTTTTTCCCAGGAACTGTAGTGCAAGGCAATAACACGTTTCTTTAATCTCATGTGTTGGCCCATCCAGTTGGCAGCTTTTCCAGTGCCAACTCTGAGCTCAAGGGAGCACTTCATTCCAGACAAAATCCTCGTTAACAAAAGAAACTGAAAGCAACTGACAAATGTTTGCTTAGATGGTGTGTTTTCAAGAAGTATTTTATACTGTTTCTTCATCACTCTTCCATCTACTTATTTTTAAAACAAATCATTATGGTTATATACAGATTTTCTGTTGCCAACTAACTCACAGCATTCAACAAAAGCTGCAACAGGACAGCAAATACAGCAGCTAACAGGAAATCCTGCTGTTCCCTCCACTTTCACAAAAATTCTGCTAAACCAGTAAGTGGGCGAAGAGCAGCGATTGCAAGCTGTATCAGGCCACGTGTGTCCAAGCAGGATATCATCACCAGTTTCAACGTCAACAGCAGCCTTCGTGGCCTCTGGTGGCCTGTGGTGAACCAGGGTCTACTACTGCATCACAAATATCTCACAGGAACTGACCAAAGGGGAACGGCAAAACATGATGACGGAGTTGCTGCCAGACACAGGTTTGGTGGTAAAAAGGTGTGTGCTTCATGCAGTGGTTTAGTTTGGTCTCTGGTGGAAAATAATGTGCCAGTCCAGTTTGTCCAACTGTTGGGGTTACCTAAGCTCTGAAGCACTGCACCCTCCTCTGCGCCAGGCCCTGGACCGCTCCCCCGCTGCTGCAGAAATCCCAGCGATGCGGGGATGCTCGCACCACTAAGCCAGGATCCCAGCCAGGATCCCTAGGTCTCTGTCCTCAGAATGACGTCAGTCTTCCAGGTGTGACACAGAGTTTGGGAACTGCCATCCAAAGGTCTCTGCAAACACCCTGGGGAATGAGTGAAAACAAAGCATACACCTCCCATGGATGCCATGGTTGAAGGATCTTCCTACAAAGGTAATCCAAGGCCCATCACTTATGTCTTTTTTTCCTGTCAGACACTAGATTCCCTTTGAAAACATTTTGCATTGAAATCTGCTGGCTCTTAAGCTCCTGATTCATATTAATTTGTACTAATCAGAGAACATTTTGTAATTTTTAGGAATTGTCCTAGTTTCAGCCAGGATAGAACTGGTTTTCTTCACAGAAGCCAGTGTGAGACTGTGTTTTGGATTTGGGATGAGAAACTGTTGATAATGTGCTGGTGTTTTGGGTTGTTGCTGAGCAGTCAAGGACAGTCCAGCTTCTCATGCTGGGCTGCCAGCGAGCAGGCTGGGGGTGCACGGGGAGCTGGGAGGGGACACAGCCAGGACAGCTGACCCAGGCTGGCCACAGGGGCATTCCATACCATATGCTGTCATGCCCAGTACATAAACTGGAGTTGGCCAGGGGGTGGAAATCGCTGCTCGGAGACGGGCTGTCGATCACGGGGTGGTGAGCAATTGCTGTATTGGGCATCACTTGTCCTTGTACATTCTTTTTTGGTATTATCATTGTTGTTATCATTGTTGTCTCCTTCTCTCTTGCTGTCCTATTAAACTGTTTTTACCTCAACCCATGAGTTTTTTTCCCAATTCTCTCCCCTGTCCCACCGGGGGAGAGGGGAGTGAGCGGGCAGCTGTGTGGTGCTTAGTTGCCAGCTGGGGCTAAACCACAACAGTCCTTTTTCATGCACACACAGAATGACACAGAATCACTAGGTTGGAAAGGACCTTCAAGATCATCAAGTCCAACCATTAATCCAGCACCACCGTGTTCCCTAAACCATGTCCTGAAGCGCCACATCCACACGTTTTTTGAACACTTCCAGAGATGGCGACTCCACCACCTCCCTGGGCAGCCTGTTCCAATGCCTGACCACCCTCTCAGTGAAGAAATTTTTCCTAATATCCAATCTAAACCGCCCCTGGCGCAACTTGAGGCCATTTCCTCTCGTCCTATCGCTGTTTACTTGGGAGAAGAGACCAGCGCCCTCATCGCCACAACCCCCTTTCAGGTATTTGTAGAGAGCGATAAAGTCTCCCCTCAGCCTCCTCTTCTCCAGACTGAACAACCCCAGTTCCCTCAGCCTCTCCTCATAAGACTTGTGCTCCAGACCCCTCACCAGCTTCGTTGCCCTTCTCTGGACACGCTCCAGCACCTCAACATCCTTCTTGTAGTGAGGGGCCCAAAACTGAACACAGGATTCAAGGTGCGGCCTCACCAGTGCCGAGTACAGGGGCACAATCACTTCCCTGCTCCTGCTGGCCACACTATTCCTGATACAGGCCAGGACGCTGTTGGCCTTCTTGGCCACCTGGGCACACTGCCGGCTCATGTTCAGCCGGCTGTCAACCAGCACCCCCAGGTCCTTTTCCGCCGGGCAGCTCTCCAGCCACTCCTCCCCAAGCCTGTAACGTAGCATGGGGTTGTTGTGGCCGAAGTACAGGACCCTGCACTTGGCCTTATTAAAGCTCAGACAGTTGACCTCAGCCCATCGATCCAGCCTGTCCAGATCCCTCTGCAGAACCCTCCTGCTCTCCAGCAGATCAACACTCCCACCCAACTTGGTGTCATCTGCAAACTTACTGAGGGAGCACTCGATCCCCTCATCTAGATCATCTATAAAGATACTGAACAAGACTGGTCCCAGAACCGAGCCCTGGGGAACACCGCTTGTGACCGGCCGCCAGCTGGATTTAACGCCGTTCACCATAACTCTCTGGGCTCGGCCATCCAGCCAGTTCCTCACCCAGTGAAGAGTAAACCTGTCAAAGCCAGGAGCCGCCAGTTTCTCCAGGAGAATGCTGTGGGAGACGCCGTCAAAGGCTTTACTAAAGTCCAGGTAGACAACGTCCCCAGTCTTTCCCTCATCCGCTAGGCGGGTCACCTGGTCATAGAAGGAGATCAGGTTGGTCAAGCAGGACCTGCCTTTCACGAACCCATGCTGGCTGGGCCTGATCCCTTGGTTGTCCTGCACATGCCCTGTGAGCACTCTCAAGACCAACCGCTCCATAATCTTCCCCGGTACAGAGGTCAGGCTGACAGGCCTGTAGTTCCCAGGATCCTCCTTCCGGCCTTTCTTGTAGACGGGCGTCACATTGGCAAGCCTCCAGTCTTCTGGGACCTCCCCTGTTAACCAGGACTGCTGATAAATGATGGAGAGTGGCTTGGAAAGCTCCTCCGCCAGCTCTCTCAGTACTCTCGGGTGGATCCCATCAGGCCCCATAGACTTGTGGGTGTCCAGTGGTTTAACATGTCCTTAACTGCTTCCTCCTGGATTATGGGCGGGTTATTGAGCTCTCCATCCCTGTTTTCCAGCTCAGGGGGCTGAATACCCTGCGGATATCTGGACTGGCTGTTAAAGACTGAGACAAAGAAGGCATTAAGTACCTCAACCTTGTCCTCATCCTTGGAGACAATGTTCCCCGCCATATCCAGTAAGGGATGGAGATTCTCCTTGCCTCTCTTTTTGTTGTTAATATATTTGTAAAAACATTTTTTTATTTGTAAGAACATTTTTTGTTATCCTTTATGACTGTGGCCAGACTGAGCTCTAGCTGGGCTTTTGCCTTTCTAATTTTGTCCCTGCTTGACCTAACGAGATCCTTGTACTCTTCGTGAGTTGCCTGCCCCTTCTTCCAGAGGTGATAAACTTTCCTCTTTTCCCTGAGTCCCAGCAAAATCTCCCTGTTCAGCCAGGCCGGTCGCCTTCCCCACCAGCTCTTCTTACAGCACATGGGGACCGCCTGCTCCTGTGCCTTTAAGATTTCCTTCTTGAAGGCTGTCCAGCCTTCCTGGACCCCTTTGTCCTTCAGGACAGTCTCCCAAGGGACTCTCTCAACCAGTGACCTGAACAGCCCAAAGTCTGCCCTCCAGAAGTCCATGGTAACAGTTTTGCTGACCCCTCTCCTTACTTTGCTCACAATCGAGAATTCTATCTTGTCATGGTCACTAAGCCCAAGACGGCCTCCGACCACCACATCTCTCACCAGTCCTTCTCTGTTTGTAAACAGCAGGTCCAGCAAGGCACCTCCCCTGGTGGGCTCACTCACCAGCTGCATCAGGAAGTTATCCTCCACATTCCTCCAGGAACCTCCCAGATTGTTTCCTCTCTGCCGTGTTATACTTCCAGCAGATGTCCGGTAGGTTGAAGTCCCCCACAAGAACAAGGGCCAGCGAATGCGAGACTTCTGCCAGTCACTTATAGAATGTCTCATCTGTCTCCTCGTCCTGGTTGGGTGGTCTGTAACAGACTCCCAGCAAGACATCTGCCTCACTGGCCTTTCCCCTCATCCTTACCCATAAGCACTCGACTTGGTCTTCACAATCATTGATTTCTATACAGTCAAAACACTCCCTAACATACAGAGCCACTCCACCGCCTCTCCTTCCCTGCCTATCCCTTCGGAAGAGCTTATAGCCATCCATTGCAGCACTCCAGTCATGAGAACCATCCCACCATGTTTCTGTGATGGCAACTACGTCACAGAGACTGCACAATGGCTTCCAGCTCTTCCTGTTTGGTGCCCATGCTGCGTGCATTGGTGTAGATGCACTTGAGCTGGGCTGTAGAGTTCAACTCTGGCACGCCACCCCTAGGCTCATCTCTAGTGAGCGTGGTTTTATCCCCTTCCCCCTTCAAACCTAGTTTAAAGTCCTCTCGATGAGCCCTGCCAGCTCGTAAGTGAGAATCCTTTTGCCCCTTGGAGACAGTTGCACTCCATCTGCTGCCAGGAGGCCAGGTGCCGTGTAAACCGCGCCGTGGTCAAAAAACCCAACGTGGGGCTTAGCTGCCGGCTGGGACTAAACCATGACATCTTGCCTGGCTGCTGGAAAGACCAAAGAAATGGATGATTAGCTTTCCCTAGCAAAGTGCGCTGCCAGTTGAGATAAACTGTTTGGACAGGGCTCTGAGCAATCTCATCTTGTTAAAGAGGTCCCTGCTTATTACAGGGGGGTTGGACTAGATGACCTTTAAAGATCCCTTCCAACCCAAACTATTGTATGATTCTATGATACTGTGATTCTATGATTTTATGTTGTAATTCCTACAAGACTGTCTTTTAAGATTTCATACCAATTTTAAGGTGTTATTTGATTGCAGAACTGCCAGAGTGAGAATTTCTGTCTTTCACTATTGTCAAAGCCAGGAGTCTGTGCAATTTCAAGCAGAGATGCTGGAAAATACAGAAAAAGAATTGATAGCATCATTTTAATTGGAGACAAATATTTTTAAGAAAGGAAGAGTGAGGAGATCCAGATTGCATATGCACAGCAGTCAGAGTGTCTGCTAGTGAGCTCCAAAGACAGTCCTTTTTAATTAGCATGAATGAGTACAGAAACACAAAATGTAACAGTATCCCAAAAGAAATAACGGTTTTAGCCTTTGGAACCAGCGTTTCATTTAAGGGTGCTGGTCCGGCAACCTCTGCCACTTGTTTAGGGGAACTAGCTCATTCTAGCTAAGAGAAGAGTGATAAAAAGAAGGCACCATCCCTCTGTAAGAGACAAAGAGAAAACCCACTTCAGCCTCAGCATGCTCTCAAATAAAACCCATACAAAGATGTTTTAGAACAAAAATTATGTGATTATGTGCCCAGAGAACTGCAAATCTGCATTACCTTTAGTATGATATGCTTATGAGAGAACTTATTTTTCCTTTTTGGAGCTTTAGAAGGAAAAAAAGTTGAAAATGGCTGTACAAAAATCATCAGATATTTTCAGTTTATAAGTTTCTGGTGTTCTCAGAAAGAAAAGAATTAATGAATCTCAGTTAGAAAGGTCATTTGGACTCCATTATAGATTAATACTACCAATATTTGAATTCATGAATTACAAAAATGCACCAGCAAATATATGGATATGTATACACGCATATATATATATGTGGGGTTTTTGCTGGGTTTTTTTGCTTTTTGGAAAAATAAATCAAAAGCAGGGAAATTGGCTATTTTTAAGGTTTTGTCAATAAATTTGTTCTTAGCCTAGGACCTTGCTATGCTGAATTGCAGCCTGAAGCAAATTTTTATAGTTTGGAAAAGTTACGAATCCCTTAAATTATGGTTTCATAATGGAAACTGTGCCAGACCCTTAACTATAACAGCAAGAACAAGATATTTAATAATACATACTAATATGCCTCCTTGGAAAACATAATTGCAAAGAAATTAAGCATGAGACTCTCTACCTACCAACTTTTTTTTTTCCCCTCAGGAGAACGTTGACAGTGATACCAAAATTAATTTTAAATCAGCTAGGAAAGAATCATGCTGGCTCTGCAGTGCAGTAGAAGATTGCATGTCCTTGCAAAGCTGGTTCTGTTGGCTTTGAGGCATTGGGAGTGATGCTCCTGTTGCTTTGCAGGGTGAAGGCTAACTGCACACGACAGGGCTGCTTAGCGATCAGCTTTCAACAGCCTTTTGGCCAATGTTCATGGCATGTGGAGCATTTACTCCACATGTAACAGAGAGCAGAGCTCTGTGTGTCCCATGTTTTTTCTCGCTCTCCCTCCTGTTCCTGCTTCCGCGTACCACTTGCTGCTCTCTGTTTTGTCTGAAAACTCCAACAAGTTAGAGCTCTCCTGTTCCTTTGTGCGGATTCGGGATAGAGGTACAGACTTAAAAGAACACTTCCCTAGCAAAACCAGTTATCTTGCCTCTTTTATTGTATAATGCAATTCAAATCTGTAAAGTACCAGTAACAAGAATAATGCCATTATTTATGGGGAAGTTGACGGACTCTAGGTACTCTAACGGAAAATAAGGTTTTGTTTCTGACCTCCTTATCCTTCTATTTTTGCTGTAATTATACAAAAGCCATCCTTAGATTATTTAGTCTTAGATACGTTTATTTTTTTTAAAGGAGTTGAATATCTTGTGTTTAAATGATGTTTGCTTGTTAACTAGCTAACAAAATAGCAAAGTCCCTACCCAAGAACAGCTTTTCCTTATAAATATGTAAGTTTTTGAGGTAACTGCCATTCTCTGAAAAGCCTGCGAGGCTGGAAACCTTCTTACTTACTTGAAGCGCTCTCACTCAGACTGCAAGGCAAAAGACGCGTTTTTGCAGACCAGTGGCAAACATCTCTGAGCAGGTCAGTTATGCCTTCAGGGATAAATGTCAGACATTCCTTTAAAAAGCAGATTATATCACAAAAGTTGTATTTTCCCAAACCAGTAGCGAGACATGGTGACAGGAACAAATCAGACACCACTTTTCAAAGAATCAAGTTTAGAGCTGGTCAGCTAATAACAGATAGAGCCCATGCCAGCACTGAAAGCCAGCTTCCTACCAAATTTGATGGAAAAATAGGAACACGGTGTCTCAGGCTGTCTCTGACAGAATCAGGACAGTGTGGAAGTTATAAGAGCAGACAAAATTTCATGAATTCTGATTGTTTTATCAGTGCCAGTCTGGACATTTGTGCAAAATACAGAGAAGTAAATGCTTTCTGCCTTTATAGGGAGCTTACATGAGCAACAGAGCAGATTTTCAAGTGCTGTATTGAAAAGGGACTTATGAAGAGGATGGGGGGGGTGGGATTTGTTCCTCAGGCTGGATATGAAATCACTCAGCACAAGACCTCTATTATTATTGTAGATGTCATGGAAGGTAAGGAAGATCATTCACCTCTAATATAAAAAAAGAATAAATAAAGGAATGTAGCTCAGCTTTCACATATCAGAATCTGAAATAGGTTTTATATCCCACCTTACATTTTTAAAATCCCAAATTATTGGGGTTTTTTTTCAATAAAAATATTTAATAAATGTAAATAGAAATGCCACAAAAAGTTGTATTCAGGTGGCTAAAATGTCTAATAAAAAGCATTGCACTAAATCTATATCCTTTTTCCAGAGGCTTCTTCTATGAGAAAAACTATGTGTTTGTAAGGAAACTTACATCAAAAGTGTCTGGATCTCATTGATTTTTTGGTTATGGGGATACTTCTGGTGCTCTGCAGAGCTGGAATGACATCTGTAGAGATTGTGCTGAGCAATACTCTCACTTGAGTAAGCCTCAGCATAGGGCACCCAGTTACAGTTTGTCCCTGATCCCTCAGAGACAGGTTCTTCAGTAAATGCCAAGTTGTCACCAAAAACCTGTGTTCACATAGATTTATCGCGTGATAATATGAATAAATAAATAAACAATCAACTAAGCAGAAGACCACAGGGGCTGGTGATGCTGTCTTTTTCTCATTATTCCTGATGAAGAAATGATTGAGGAAATACTACAAGATCAGAGAACAGGTTAGCGGTCGCTGTAAGTTCTAACATAGCACATTGACAAGGACTTTGTCTGAAAAGTTGAATTAACTCAATAATTAATTAATCTACAGAGTATTGGAAGTGGCTGAAACCCTAGAGTACAATAAGTTCAGTGAACTGTAGATACATATAATATATTTCCATACTTTTTTACATAAAATAATTTATAGCTAAAAGAGTAGAGATTAAAAAACAATAATTTTATATTAATAGGTATTTATTATCTATTATTAAAAATATGTGTATTATATTATTTATATTAACTTTATACATTAGTTTTTAGGCAGGGAAAATAAAAAATTTCAGCGTGCGACGATCAGACTCATCTCTCTGTAGGCACGGGTACCCTATGGGCATACGAGCTACAAACAATCATCTTTCGTCACTCACTGCAGGTGCAAAACCAGCGATTTTAAAACATTGACCACTGCTGGCATCAAAGCCTAGACACCACCTGTGCCCCCAAGCCCCAAGAGGACAAGCCGCTGAGGGATTGCTTGGACCTTTCCAAACCACACTGCTAGTGCTCTGGGAAACAGGACACGCACGAGTGGGTCTAGAATTGGTGAATTAACGGGCACCCTGAGCTGTACCTGTGTTTCACAGGAAATGCATGTATAGGAAATTACATAAGAGCAGGTTATGTGTGCAGCCCTCAGTACCTCATTCCAATTAATGCAAGTGCTCAAGGTGACACCTCTGCTTCACTGCCGTGCTGTTCTCGTGCGGGCTGGTTGGGCTGTGCTGCCCAGACTCCTTACAGTGCTTCCTCCTGCCCCTGCACGCATGCTGGGTGAGGAGTCCGCAGCTACTGCATCAGCACAGGCCTTCCAAAACAATCATTTAGCCTCACAGTTCCAAGAGGAAACCAACAAAGTCTGCTTTAGGGAGGCTGCCTCAGTCCTTGGGAAACACGGGAATCTCTGCAGAGCTCACCCCAAGCACGGTGCTGGCTGCAGACGGACTATTGCCTGCGGCTCTGAAAAGCCTTTGCTTCCAGATGCCTTAGAGCCCAAGGCAAACACCAGCCCTTCAGGTTGCTGAAAAAATGCTCTACAACTCTGATTGTGTTTGTAGGTAGCCCTCCAAATGCATGGCATAATGCACTTACATGGAAAGTTCTGCAAAAATGTTTTTTAGAAGGGTTAGGGTTTTTTTTCCAAGAGCAAAACAGTGATACGTAGTTCCCTTTCTCACCAGTAAGGGGGAAACACCTTTCACCAATTCCTTTTTTGTTTCCCTTTGGCAATAGTAAGTAATGCAAATAACTATTTCATAACACTTGCCCTACAGTTGTCTTCAAAAAACAAACTAACAAGCAATTAAGCAAAAGCACCAGGAGACTATTATAGTCTGGGTTAGGATGGGGGAATCGAAAATGTTTTCAGAATTCTGCATATAGATGGATGTAGAATAAGTTTCAGGAGCACCGGATGTGATAAGACCCTGCACCTCTTCTTAAAAAAAAGTCCAGATCTGTGTAGCTATGCCAGTGCTCACAAGCTAAGGATCTGGCCACAGAACGCTTCAAAAAGGCTCTGGAGATTTAGCCTGGAAGGAAGATAAATTTGCCAGGGGTGCTCGCTGCAATACTCTTTTATTATCCCTGTTCTTCTACATTATATCCTGAACATATAATGTTCTTCTACATTATATCCTGAACATATAATGTTCTTCTACATTATATCCTGATATTGTGCATTCTTCTCAGTGCACACAATAAAACTTTAAATTCATTAAACCACATACTTGGGAAACTACCAGTCTATATGAATGTGGTTTTGTGTGTCTGTAAAAAGCCTGAACATCTGTTCCTATGGCACAGCAAATGCAATCGCTCCTCCTAGACCCATGATCTTCCTTCCAGCCTCAATCCGTGCATACGAAAGTATGAAAACCATCAATGCTGTTCCATCTAAAACAAGGGAATATTTCCCTCTCGAAATTACAGTCTCTAGCAAAATAGGAAAGGATGCCCTACTGAAAGAGAGGCAGTGCATTTGTAAAAGCAAATCTGTTTCTGCCACCCTCTCGAGCAGAGTTATTCCTGCTCGTACGAGGAGCAGAATGTAAGAAAGCCACATGTGTTGTCCTGCTTTACAAAGGGATCTATCTATGAGGGCTGCATAGGCTTGTTTGAGACCATATTGCTTATTTCTAACATCCAGACTGAATTCTCTCTGCAGAGTAAATCGGAGAGAAGCCAAGTTGAAGAGTAGAAGCTCATCGCAGGAAGGAAAGGACATGCCCAGAGTGGAGAAGCTCCTCTCGGACAGCAGATGTATTTCTTCAGGAAGGTGCAAGAAGTGAAATCAGAGGTACAAACACTGTTATCTGAGGAAGTTGTGCGAAGTTCTTGCTTGACTGGAAGAACAATGAAGAGTGAGCAATTTGCATACAATGCCACCATCCAACAACATGGTTTCCCATTGGTTCCAGCTGCCAAATGCAGGAGAGTACTCTTCTAGACCACCAGCAAACAGCAATGTCTGACTCCAAGACAATCTTTGAAACCAAGGGTCAGTTTGCCTGCTTAGAGAGATGATGACCACCACGGCAACAGGAGCAAAATTTAGCCTTAAAAAATTCCTCTTGCTGGGAAATAGGAGCACTTCAGACCAGCCATAGCATAGAGAAGGATACGATATGTGTCAGACAGTTAACTTTTACTGGTGGATCCTTGAATATGACTGTCTAAAGGTAGGGAAAGTATCCTTATCACCAAGGTAAAAAAAACCCAAACACATGTATTGTGTGTTCTGGGTGAGTTTCTGACTCACCCAGAATGACGAAATCATCCCTAAGAAAGAGCACAGCTGACTGGCACATTTGCGGTTATTGGCTGCACAGGTCAAGAGAGAAAAGTTAAAAGACTATAAGAAGGAAGATGCTTTGGTTGCTTCCAGAGTCTATGTGCTGGCACACAGCCATGCAGAGAAGAGGCAGCATGCCCTACACCTGATCTTCTGCCCCTCAAATTACTACACAAACAACCCCAGTCATACTTCAGGGAGCAGGGAATAAATAAAAGCCTGGGCACAATGAGATGTCTGCTATCGGCTCGTCTATAAGCCATCACCATCTACACCTTTTTTAAGATCAAATATGATTTCGTAGTCTTAGAAGGCCTGACCACTTACTACAACATTGTTTTCTAAAGATTAAGTATTTTGACAGCTAAATCTTTCGAACTATAGTGATTTGAAGCAAGCATTTCGGTTTGTTTTTCAGATCAGGTGAGGGTCTTACCTGTGCCGTAGCTACAGATCTACAGTCTGTTCCAGCTGGTCGTGCTACCTGGCTGAAGTCGGTAATATCTCTGTGTGACACACTTCTAAGTGTTCTACTGTGATTAGTGTGCTTACCCACCCAATAGCCTGGGAAGCCAATGCTCAGCCATTCTCTGGTTATGCTCATACTGAGAGTGATGAATCACAGGAAAAGCACTGACAGGAAACACAGGCAAGAGAAGTTTTCACCCTAAGCAGAGTTACAGTGCCCAAGACGTGGCCGGAGCAATCCTGCTGAGAAGAAAAAGGTGAGAAACTTTCTCTTCTTCTCTCATCAATGTGCACACTGTTATTCCACTTAATCAGTTCTGTGGTGGCTTTTCTACATTTTTTTACCTATTCTTTACCTAGACAATTACCTGTCTCCTCTTCGCCTTGATGGAGGGAATATGTTCTTCTTTTATGTCTTGTGCCTTAAAACGTGACATGAGTCTCTTTGAATAATTTACATATACTTAATGGGCAACACCGTTAAGAGCACGAAATTATATCCCCTCTTTCCCTGCTTCTTTTCACCAGCATTGACTTAATTAGGAAAGCAAGGCAATAGCTATATACAGTATTGACTCTTTAAAGACATATAGGTAATAATAATGTCTTTATTACAGAAATAACAAAATGTCCCATTGTAAAGTAAGGCTCTTCGTGCACAAAAAGGTTTCAGCAAAGCAGATATTTACATTCCATTTTAACACTCTTTACTGCTGATGTTTTAAATGTTTGGAGATTTGGTTTAGTATTTAACGGTCCTTGAGATTTTTATTCTTTCAAGGCTCAACAGTCCTAAATGATTTACTATTATACTTCACACATTCCTGACAAATACTTCAAAAGAATTTCAGTTATAACACGTGCCTGGCACAAGGCAGCATCGGCAGCAGTAAAACTTTGAGATAAATTAATCACAGATCTCAGGAATGAATTCAGCATCGCAGAGAGTGTGAGCATTGAGGTTAACAACAGTTACGAGTTCATATGGACCTTGACCCAATGACGTAATTAAACACTTCTGCAGCTCTAAGCACCTTTGGAGCGAAGGGAAGACTTTAGGTTGGATCCATGATAATAGCACTTTGTTGAAAAGGAGTGAAAAATGGGGGCGGGGACTTGCCTAAGGAGAGCTGGATGTACTTAATCCCATCTCTTTGCAAAGAGCAGATAAAGTTTGAAGAGAAGTAAAGCATTTGCACTGTAATAATCACATGCATTGAAGGTAAGGTCTTCACCTCTTCTTTTGGTGCAAGTATTTGATTTTTCATGGTGGCAGACAAGGTGTTTACAGTTTTATTTCATTATGCAGGTGCTATAGCAACTATGCATTTTTCCCAAATCCTTCCCACTTGGTGATAAGAGACTCCATTTCTACAGACCAAAAGCTGCATTTGGGGAAATGTGTACTAAGCAATCCCGAGCTGTATTTGGTCAAATAAGTGACGAGAGTAAAAGGTGAAATTGAACAACCAGATAAAATTGCCAGGTAAGGCTAAACCACAGGGCTTTTTAGTTCAAGCAAAGTGTTCTGCTTAACTTTTAGGTTGTTGTATCCTTTTTAATGTTCTGCTGTAATGGATTGGTTTGAAAAGACCAGTGCATTTCAGAAACAAATGACTTCCTGAAAAAAGATTTTTAAAAATCAAGCATACTTCCTTTCCGGTTTTGCATCTGAAAATGATTCCCACATTCCACTTGCTATCATAAATACTTTGAAATAACCTGTTTCCAAATGTATGCTGTCATAATTGTATACAGCTGCTGAAAAAAAACCACCCAATTGCACTGGGCATAGTAAAGAAGGCCAAATTGCTCTGTTTTGTCTCCTTCTGAAATGCGATTTACGACAATCAACTTTAAGAATGACTACAAAAAACAATAAAAGGGGCAGCATACAATAGTTCAGTTGCTGTAATTGCTAAAGGTTCATAATTTTATTTAAACTCACTTCTGCAACCCTAACCGTACTATACAGTACATTCTATCCACAGGCTCATTAATTTCAATGGATGTCAGTAGGCTGCAGCAGTCACATCTGTAACGCTTAAATTGCAGATGTTTAAATGGCCTGAGAGTATTACGCTCTGAAGTCTTTTCAAATTGCAATAACACTGGAGACCTTTAAGTCCCTTTAAGAAGCCTGCATTTTTTATATTTATTCGGAAAGTCTCTTCTGGAGCTAAGTTAGTAATGACCGTGGTCCTAGGACGTGGCAGCGAGGGCCATGTAATGCGCCCTGGCAGAGCGAACGGAAGAGTTGAGCTTTGCTGTCCCACTACCTGTACCCAGATGTCTGGGTCTCGTATCAACGACACTACAAGCTGCTTGCAAGATCCTTTTGCTTCTGGTGACTTTGAGGTGTTTGAAGGGTGCAAACTTCTGTGTGCTCAAAAGACCAAATGCCTCTAGTTCCTTGGGTTTAAAAATGCTATAGTAGTGCAGCTGGAAAGGCGGAGGGCATTTTGTGTCTTCTAGCCCTTAATGCACACAGAGATACTTTACATTCTCCTGCCTGGTCACCCATTCGGTCTTTAAAAAACCTAAAAGTAATGACTGTGTGACTGAAAATTGCATTTCATAAAACCTTAGGAAAATCGTTTTTTCTTCCATGTGATGACTGAGTCATAACGGGGGGAACTGTCAAAGTCTTACCATGAGGTTCAGTGATTTGATCCTGCTAAGGTCCAAAAGCAACCTAAATGCCCACAAATGCGTATTGTACTAATGCAGCTCTCAAAGACAGCTCAGTCTGGCATTTCACTTAGGAAGGGTATCTTATTTTTGACTGGGGAAATAAAGTTATCTTTCTCCTGCAGGTTCAAAGCTAGCAAATTCTGCGTGGAATCTTATGTTCAAGCAAACGTAAAAATCTCCCCACAACAGCTGTTGAACCGACCCGATGGAAACGACATAAAAATCTAATACACATTTTTATCTGGTTCCTACCAGGCTTGTTTAACATTCAGCCCAAACATATCAAGAAGTTTATGAAATTCAAAAACTTCTGGAGCCTGTAGACTGAGTTTGCAATTAGTAAGAGTAGAAACTTTTTCCCTTCTTCCATGGAGCCTTTACAAAAACAGCTTAAGCTTTGCCAAGAACACCTGCCTTGATAAGATTTCCAAATGGAAGAAAAAATGTCAGAGTAGCTTTCTCTAACTGTGATTTAAGAGACTGTGAAACTGAACAATGAATGATAAACAAATAAATAGCAAATCTGAAAGGAAAATCCAGAAGCTCATCAACTCATTCTAACTATTTTGTTCTTACCAAATTTGATCAACTATCAAGCTATTCGAGACACCTCTTTTTCAAGCAAGGTCAGAAATACCCTTACAGTGCTACTCTGGGGATTATTTGGCATATATACTCCCTGCATGAACGTGAAACTGAAAAAGCAATGTACTTAACCCATTGCTCTCATCTTGAGGAATTCTCTTCCTATATCTAGGTAAAATTTTGAAACGAGAGAATCAAAACCAGACACAATATTCCCTGTGTGGCCTGCTGAGTGGTGAGTGGAGTGGAATAATCACATCTTTGATCTGCTGGCTATCTTTGTACCAGTTCAGACCAGGGTGCTGTTGATCCTTGTTGCTGGCTCATGCTCAGCTCACTGTCGTGCAACAGGTTTCCAAAGGACACCCGGACTTTTTTCATTACAGCTGATCCAAAGACAGTCAACTGTTGTACTGTTGTTTCAATCGCAGGTGCAGGATTTTACATTTATTTTTGTTAAACCTCATGCAGCTCTTGTTGGTCAATCTTCCAGCTTTTTGAGGTCTCTCTAAACGGTTGCTTTTCCCTCAGCAGATCTACCTCTCCTCCCAGTATGGTGTCAGATGATTTGTGGTTTCTCAGTAGCTCTTATTTGCTTTTTCATAGATGGGCAAACTTTTACCATTTTCCAGCCATCTGGGACTTCCCCTGACCCCACAGGTTTTCAAAGATGGTGGAGAGGCTTTGTAATGATGTCAGCCAATTCTCTTGACCCCCTCAGGTATATTCCATTAGCTCCTCTCGGTCCAACTTGTGCAAATGATGCCTGACTTTACCCTCCTTACTTGAAGGAAAGGTGTAATATGAGCTCAGGAAATAACTGGTCTTGCTTGCTTTCTTGACAATGATGGGTGCCTTTCCATGTATAATTTCTTTAACTTTACTGTTGGTTCTACTTGTCAGACTTCAGTTAAAGAGCGAGGTCAGAGAAGAGAATAAACACTTAAATTGCTTATTTTCCCCACAGCCTATTGCTATTAAGTAACACACAGAATTTTCTCCAGTGGAAGTATGTCAAGGGAGGGATATACCAGCATTTTCCTCTTCCATTCCTGATTCGGAATGCAGCTGTTTCTACCAATAGTTACAATAAATGTTTAAAACTTGCTGATAACTGCCTAAATAGAGCCATTTTCTTACTTTTAAGTATTTCTACAAAAAGAGAGTGGGAAAAATCCTGCATTTAGAACAAAGAAACTAAAAATCCCAGAAGACAAATTTGAGAGAAACAAAGACCATCCAGATCTAGAATGTCCTGAAAGAAATACTAAGGTATTGACACATTTCGGGAAAGAGACAGACACATATTTCAAGAGCATCCAAATTCAACAAGGGAGAGAACATCTCAGAAAACAAAAGGTGCTTTAAACTGAGGAGACTGGAAATTTCACCACAGCATCTTTGAGTTCAGATGTCTCTGGCAGCAACTGCATAGCAGATGAGACCCCAAGACTCTGGTAGCACTACTTGAGACAAATCAGTTCCTCAAAGTGATTCCCTGGTTCTTTATTATTAGCTTGAGTTGTCTGTGTACCATGTTTAATTTTGCCTTTCATCAGTGGTGCTCAGGAGAATTTATTTTCACTTCCCAATCCAATAAAGAGAATTGAATTAAGACTTCTAATAAAAAAGGGCCTTCGAAACTGAGGTTTTTAATGAATCTCATAAATAGTGACCTACTTATCCCTTTACAAATACAGTGGAAATAAAAAAGCAAAGTGTTTGCTTAAACAGAAGTCCTATATCTATACTGATGTTTGTAAAACAAGCAATTCCAAGAGCAGTGGATGAAAATAAGGCTCATTTCTACAAAAATCTCACTGATTCAATCTCCATCTGAATTCTTTGCTATGATTTGTTTACTAACAAGATTTCCCTTAACTAAGATGGTGCAAAAGTACCTGGGGAGTGTGTGTGTGAGACTAAAATGTATACAGACCAGTATAACGTCTTACAAGAGCCTGACTCACTAGAATTTAGGCTGAAAAAACTCTCCACTTTACATTTCCAATCACATTAGTTACAGCTACTGAATATGTGGGGGGAGACTGGTGTTTCAAATTCCGAGCACATCAATTCCAGTTTTCTCATAAGGCAGCTCTTAAATCCAGATGTGCAGAAGGAAAGAGATAGCAACTATGACCAAGAGTGACAGCCTGAAGTAGGCACCACGTCTCACTGAAAACGCACTTTGAAAATTGTTTTGCTTTCTAGCTGCTGCCTACATACGTTGAAGCACCACATTGCAACAGGTTCAAAACCTTCAAGCTGAATAAACTGGTGTTCCATGAAGTCTAAGAAGCAGCAACATAGCCGACATCACTGGAGGTTGCCGAAAGCTCAAATATTCCTTACCTTTATGCTAAGACCACTATATACGTTTGGATGCATTTGAACAAAGTAGTTCCAATGAATTTTGCTTAATGGAAATGTTAAATCCTTCTGTTCAGGTATAAATATCGTTTCCACATCTCCAAATTTCCTCTAACCTCTGGGGTCAAGTATGGACAAAGCATCTCACTGCTATGAAAAGAGGGAAGACCTGGTCTGACTGTCCTTTTCCCCGTTTCCCCCTCCTCCCCAGCCTTGCTGCTCCTTCCCTGCCCTTGTTCCCGTAAGAAAATATCACTCCAGCCTCTTCCTCAGTTATGGGCCTTGCTGGATCCTGAACTGTGCTGTTTGAAAACATTAAAATAGCAGAAAACAACCCGGGCTGACTGAGCGCCATTACACCACAGAGCTCTCCAACAAGCAGCACGTCACTCAGCGTCAGCTGGAAAGGCGGACACCTTTAGTAATTAGTATTTTCCAGACAGATGTGAGCTCCCTGTGCCCATGTTCTGCAGTGACTAACACCACCATTAGGAGTGACTAACACCACTAACATCTCCGTGCAGGAGAACATCAGGATTGTGTTACATACCTTGGCTCTCGCAAGGCTTACTGGTTTGGGAAGATGCTTCCTTCACCCACGTCCACAGTGGCAGGCTAGGCATCCCGTCTTCAAAGAGCCTCGATCACATCTGAAAAACATAACGTATGTTCTTTTATTGATTCATGTCTTTAACGTAAACAGCTGCACCCTTTCTGTGTCCTACTTTGGCTGGAGCAACTGTACGAGGTGCCTGTTTCATGAAGTAATTAGTTACAGGGACAATGTCAAAGGCACTTGGGTGTTTAAAAACAAAGAAGTGTTGCTCTAGTTGACATTACATTTTCTTTGAAAGGCACTAACAAGAAATGTTGTTCAGACAAAATCTAATCTCACTGTACTAAAAGGTATAATTTTGACAGCAAATGCTTTTAAAGGCACCTTTTTGGAGAAACATAATCCCTAACGAAAATCCCTGTCAGGAAGCTGAATAGCTCCATGCAAAAGGAAAGTCAGAAGAATTATGGGTGTCTGACCAGCAAGCGAGGCACCAACAAAGGTGACAGCACGTGCGACGTGTAACAGCACCAGATACACTCATTCGCTGCCATGTGAGGACTCTAGGCAGCACTGAAAACACAAATTAAATAAATGCATATTTAAATAAAAACCAAACCAAAATGTTTAGTGGTAAAATTATTTTGAGTGGTTTAAAGACAACACTGGAAAAGTAGCTGGAGACCACTGTAAAAATCTATCTAGTTTGCAATAAATTAACATGGTTAATTTAAAAGGCCATTCACCCCACACCAGCTTCAGTTTTGTTTAATAATTAGATCCTTCTGTCATTTAATAATGACATCCTTCTGAGCAAGACAATGATACGGTATTAAATGTGCAAGCAAGGAGAAAAGGAGACAAGGTTCCTGCGAAGAAATTGCACCAGTAATTTGTATGTTGTGAAATTCTCATTTTGTGGAAAAACCTGTTTGCATCTACTTGCCTATCCCAAGAAGCTGACTTACATGATTTCATTAAAGTTTACCAGCACACTGGTATCAGGAACATATCAGAAAATCATAAGTGGAAAGTCAGTACCCTGAAAGTATGATGAATGCATAAATTATCTTTTTTCTTTGTTTTGGGCTTTTGTATTTTTGAGGGTCACAGAGTAGAACCTTCTCTGCTGTTTCCTCTTTCTCCCTCATAGTTGCAAACACTTCTCATGAAATACCAGTGACAGTCAATTTCCTGTTTGCATTTTAAAAGGGAGAAAACCCAACAATTTCCAAGATAGGTATAAAAAAAATGATCAGTTGAACAGCAAGCAGTGGCCTTTGCCCACTCCAAATTTCACTTCTTTTGGAAGCAGGCATTAATTGTGATGCTAGAATTTTACACTCGGCATTATGAGTACAGCAATGAAAGCAGTTGAAGTTGATGATCACAACAGAAGATTTAATGAACCGCTTGAGGCATAACACGAGAAAAAATAAATACAAGCAAAATAAACTATATCATCAAACCACTGGGAGCTAAATATATCCGAATAGCCTCCTGAGCATTGTTTTCTTTTGGTCTTCTCCTCGGTACAAAAAGGTACTGTGAATTAGCAGAAGCATTGCATTTTGGCTAGGAGGTTGACTTTGAACTTAATAATATCCTGTGACTGGCATTATGCAAGACCAAGTCCCTTCTAGTCATTATCTACTAACAGAACTAGAAGAGGAATCCTAACCTCCCGTTTCCTTGCTCAGCCAGCATTCAATGCAGGCTGATTAAGAAAAAAAGATATAAAATATTAGACGTGCAAGTGGGGGGAATAAAAGCCATCACTTCGATTGCAAAACAGCACTATCCATATGCAAAATTTCACAGTTAAAAGAAGCCTCACTAAGATTGGGCTTACAACAAAAAATATGGTTATGGGAACAGCAAAGATGAATTGCCTTCTTATTTAGGAATTATTTTTAGAGTTTATGTGTTACTTTCAGTTAACCCACTTGTGCATTTTTCTGTCTCAAAAGATAACAGCCGACATGGACTGCATGGTTAAAAGATACTGCTGGATTGTTTGGTTTAAATTTTTGTTGGCTAAATACTAAATAAATACACAAAGCAAGCTACAACGCACAAGAAGGATGAAAGATCAGCATTCTGAGGAGAAGGTTATAGTTTGAGTCTGGTCTCACGCTGTCATTTTCTGTGCAAAATGAGACAAAACCTCATAGTTCTTCAAGAATAAAAAGGATGGAAACATCCAGAGAAAACACCAGTGTCAGTGAAGAAGATGGTACGTGGTGGAGGAGGGTAAACAACTGAAAACTGACTACTTCTTGGCCAGAGCGGTGTTACTGTGGAAAGTTTTCAATTTGGGAAAGCGCCCCAAGAAAATGAACGACGAAGGCACGCACTGTGGTATCCAGCACGGTGGCTGTGTTTTGTGCAACGGGTGGCAAGATGCCTGTTGAACGTGCAGCTTATCTACCTGGTAAACTCAAGGAAGCTTTCCAACGTTTACAAAAACGTAGCAAGCACGGCTGCTTAAGGCATCACCACGTGGAGAGATAATACAGTTTTCCAAGTCCTTTCAGCAGCGTGTCAGCAGTCTCCTCTCGCGAGGAGCTGCACGGATGTTAAACTAGTGCTCTGGAGACTCTGTCTGGACAGGAACCAGGACTCAGGGGAAGGCAATGATCGAACACCTGCTTGATCACTCCATTTCAGGGCTAGTAAGGAGCTGGATTTAAAGCCGGTTGTGTTTAATTACTGCCCAAATCACATGCTGCTGATTTTTTTGACTGGAGAAAAATGTCTGAATGCTCAGTCAAAGCCGGCGAAGGAGAGGCGCATACTGATAATAGAAAAAAATATCCAATATCACTGTATTATTAAACCCAGCACAGCACATTTGATCAGATCCTAAGGATCAGAAGTACTCATTAAATCCCCAAAGAGATACTGACTTAAACATGAGAATATCTTAAGCTCCTGCATCATGAAAATATTGTTGGTTTTAAAGTATAGCACCAGTAAGGGAAAAACAAAAAAATCAAACCTAAATCCAGCCAACCAACAAAAAAACAGGAAAACAGAAATAATATTGCCTGATTCAACCAATGTGTTCCCAGTATGTTTCAGTCATCCAGCTTATTTTAATGGAAAACAACCAAGATACAAAGCTAATGAAGTGCAGGATCCATGAACTGGCACAGTAATATGAGGCTGGCGTACTGATTTGCTCAGAAGGAATTAGAGATGAAATCCCAGCACACAGGATCTGACTGATGCCCACTGAAATATTTTCATCCCAACTTCTCTGTAGGAACAAAACCTTCTTTGACAAGCCCTATGTAAGGAACTGCACAGCCTCTAATATTCTGAAATGTTGAAAATATTTTTAAGTGTGTAAATCTTCCAGGTTAGAAACATTACGCTATTTTCCCTTCTTCCTATAATACTTCATATAATGGCACACCAATAGTGTCACAGAGGTAAAATATACACTACTTTAACTATGATATACCTTTAAGAGATATTGATAACTCTAAGAACATTTGGAAAAGATGTTCTGTAAGATTTTCTGGAGGAACCATCTGTGTGGAGACTGAGTTGCAGAAGACGGGCAGCTCCTTAGTCTCTGGAGCTTGTTAATAGGAAATTGTTGTGGTTTTTTTTTCTTTAAACTCTCGCTCTGTACAAGCAATTTACTGTGCCGCATAGAACAAGCATCTCCTGGGACCTGGTATACTATGATTAGGTGAACAACCTGCCCAGCATATCTGTTAGAAACACAAAAAGATCCCTCCCAGCTGAAGAATACAGATTTTTCCACCTCTTTAGGGCAAACAAAGAATTGTGGGACCAGATGTGAACCGGCTGTTTGCTGCTTCTGCAGGCTGTTCCACCCATAGCTCCTTGGAACAGTTCAGGAGCACACCCCGCCAATGTCTTCTGGGGCAGAGTTCTTGTTAACTGCTTAAGATGAGGGAAACACACCTTAACTCTGGGGTACGGCTAAGCTACCAAGGACGGTGGTGAGGCACGAGGATCCCTGTGAATTGAACAGTCTATTGAATTTGCTGGCACGGTGGTCTGGAATCACACAAAGTCACGACAGGAATTTTAGGAGTGGAGACTTTTCCGATTAAGAAAGTTGAAAAATCTGGCTAATAATGTAGTTGACAGTGTTCTGGGGATGATTATAACTATACTGCATTTAAAAATGTAGCTGTTCAGATACACATTACTAAGATTCAGCTTGCAGAAGAGACATCCTAATTTCCTGGCTCTCTGCAGTACAATTAATAACTAAAGCAGGCAAAAATTCACAATGAATTCTAAAGGGTTCCACTCACCAGGTTTTTTATTAGCCATTTCTCTGTTTAATAAAATACGGACAAAAATATTTGCACACACTTAAGGTAGGAGGCCTAGAAATTAGGGAGAGCACACAAAAATCCCCCGTGGATTCAGTGCTCTCTGCCATATGTTTTGGAAGAAGTTCCAGAGTATGTAGTTTAAAAGTTTGCACTGAGCAGTTCTTTAACATAAATTGGTATCAACCTTTCTTGAAGCAAACGTGCAATGGGTGGGTTTGTTGCCCTGAAACACTCAAGCCTGAGGTAGGTTCAGTCTCTTGAGGGTAACAGATAATACGGCTGGTAGGTCCCCACTGCAGGGCAATGGGGAACATGCGCAACATTGACTGATATTAATGGCAGCTCTGGGCTCTCCTCTGCGCTCCTTCCTGGACCCCATTCCAAATGCAGACCTGGGCAATAACACAGCCAGACTCCAAATATTAACTAATGGTTGTGGCAGGTGATCATTGTCATTTCCCCAGTTCTTTTAAAGACAGACAAAAACTGTGTCTCCTTTTACGGTTTCTCTGCTTCTTTCAGGGATTGTAAATTCCTCTTATAGCAACAGACAGAGGCCGTTGGGGCACCTCTTTTGGGGCACACAGAATATTGACCTGAAGTCACAGAACAACAGCAGTAGATGGTCCCATCACCTTCCTCTAGCTAAATCCTAATGATGTGTAAATACCTCCCCATTCAAGACACCTCTGGGTTCTCTTTCCTCTTCAGTTCCTAGACAAAGAGCAGCTGGCTTCGACTCACTGCAGAGAAGCACATGATGATGACCAGACAGGAAAGCTGCTTCAAAGAGCTCATCAACATGCGCTTCCCCTCCACAGCGATCCACTGTCTCTCTGTTACCAGAGCACCAGGGCACTTGTGGTCACGCTCGTCTTTTTTGTTGAGTGCGGATCACAGTGAAAAGTTGTTCCTGCACAATGCACGTGCTAATTTTTTTTTCCTTTTTCCCTGGATGAATGAATCACACTCCCACTAACCTCTTATAGCTAACTGCAGCTTTTTACATCCATTCTGCAGACAAGACATTAGAAGGATTGAAAAAATTGCCGGTATTTAACGGAATGTTTGGAAGCCCTCTGCCTCCACGATTATGGGTGACTGACAGAACTCAACAACTAAACTGTGAATTGTCAGTGGAGTTTCCTTTAAAGGCATGAGATATTTGTGTGGGACATCCTCCTTTTACAGACTACCCATTCAGTGTTTAATGTTTGTAGTTTGGAGAGGTTGTGAACAGGGTCATCGACGTTGAACGTCACAAATTTGGTAGTAAGAAGCTCATTTATTTATAATAATTTCCCATGGGTCAAATGCAATTATAACACCTATGTTATGTTTCAAAGGGTTCAAAAGAAGAAGTGTTACCAGCTCATCTAGGGAGAACATCAGAGTGAATGATATCCTCTATTTTGAAAGGTAATTAAGTGAGTGTGCTGTTATAATTCCTGTGGACTTAAAGCAATGCCCATGCTTTACCCTTTGGAGTTATAGGGACAAATCTTCACCTTTTGTAAAGGACAATGAAGACATGAAATTCATGAGTCTGGAGCCCGCATCCAAGAGCTCTCAACTTTGTGATGGTTGTCACTGACCTCTGTAAATTTTAAAATTTTGCTGAAGTAATTTAAATTAACTGAGAAAAAGAGAGATGAGGTTAGAAACAGGGATAGAAATTACTGAACTGGCAACTAGCACAGAAGAAAGACTTCTCTGTTTTTCAGCTGGTCCCCAAGAACAATGGAGGGATGCAAAGAAAATACCATACAAACAAGGACTAAAAATCCTGGTAGGTTGTGGAAGATCACAATTTCATCGTTGGTACAATTGTAGCAATAATGATAGGTTAAATACGGACATGAATAAAAAACCAGTTAGTGATCAGGATTTAGCCTCTGACCCCAGGAAAACTGAAAGCCTTCAGGCTAGGGAAGAACTAAAAGAATGGAGAAAACGGTAATCTGTTGAGGACGGAGATAAATATTTGTCGTCCTCAGCACTGTTAAATATTCAGCCACATTAATCATATGTAGGAAAGAGGAACTGACAGAGGACAATTATGCCTGGAGTTTTTAATTTTTATTTGCTTCCATTTTCTGAGGTTGGTTGGGTTTACTGAGGACAAGTGCTTTTATTTGCTGATTAATGATAGAAAAGGGTGACTTGCGATAAATGGCACTGTTCCAAAGCCTTTTTGAAAAAGCAGAACATATGAAAATGATTGTTGGATATGAAATAAGGAGATGACTGAGGACTTAGCGTGTGGTCTCCTGAAAGGTATAGTAGTTTATATTATGAGCACAAAATAGCAAATTGTTTCCTTTTATTTCTTGTCATATTCTCATTTTCTGACTTTAATAAACTCCATAACGAGTACAAAAATCTACAAGGTCCTGTAACACAAAGAAAGTTGTAAATACATTATATAGTTTTACTACTGGCACAGTGCAGGGAAGTAAGAAGTCACTTTTCATATTTTTACCCTCTCAAAGTTTTCTGCTGGAAGACAAGGATCTGATTCGGGAAATAATTTTCAGTTAATTTTGCCATAATCAGTGAATGTAAACGATGACATGTTTTAAAAACCTTTTTTACAGATGCCATACATACTGATATATCACAACTTATTTCTCCAAATCATTAGGCAATTTACAATAATTACTTTCCAAACAAATATATTTAACTCATGACTGTTTGTCCAGGAGTGACAGAAGAAAAAAATGGACTGAGCAGATTCAGTCAAAACCCACTCCTTTTTACCTCTTAAATGCAAAAAAAAAATTGTTACACCTGTCTGCCATGGGTCTTCCAATATCTCCCTGTAGCTGCTACACACTTCCAGAGAAGAGAGGACGGTTTCTTCACAATATACTGAGGAAAAATACTCCCAGACCATACCATCCATATGCAAGGATGAGCATAATTTCCAGAGCCCTTCACATCCCTAGGATGGACACAGTAGATTGAATATTGCTTCGCCATGTGGACATCAAGCCAGGCTCACTGAAAGAAGGTTGTTGAGAAGAGTTCATGCTACCCTATCCTGAAGACCCCAAGGGGTCTTAGGTGCACCAAGAAAATCACGGCTTTCATAGCAACAAGGTTGTTTTTCTATACAAAATTTTCCATTTTGTTCCAAGCTGGTAAGTCTGATGTTCTTCCAAATGAAGGAAAGGTTGCCCAGGGAATGATTGAGGGTTGTAAGAACCATGCTGATCATAGGAGACACAAGTACATGGGGACACCTGACTAACAGTCACTCTGACCCACACAAACCAGTGTTGACAGGGGTCCTTCTGCAGAGACCACTGTCTGCCTGGGAATGGTACTCCTGAATTTAGACGTTTGGAGAACAGGGTTAGGAAATGATTATGCTCTAAGCTCTCCCATACAGACAAATGAAAATACTGAAATGGTCAGTTTACTCCCACTTTGAGTTTATTGTCCCGGTTTATAGCAAAACTGATTGTGAAAAAGTGAAACCAACTTTTCCCCTGTGTAGAACTTTATGTAGTTATGGACTGAATCATGTCGTGTGAAGTGTACCTACATTAACCCCTCAGGAAGATGCGAGCTTCTTCTATTGCACTTGAACCTTTCTGGAAGCCGAGTGTCCTCTATGTGCCAGTCAAGGAACTGAAACTTAAACCATCAAAAACTTCATTTTCTGTTAACAAAGGTCAATAAACATGACTTGTGGTGGTGCATTTCTCTTCCCGCCTTCCCCCTCGCCCCCCCGCCCCCTGCTCTATAACCTTGGCCTTGGAACAGAGAGTTTGGTGGTGAAGAGACCCTTGACTGTACCAAGCACTCTTGCATAGATGGGAGGAACTCATCATCCCCAGGCAGCCTTGGAACATGTTTTACCCAGCCATGACTCAGGTTGGATCAGTACCAGCATCACTGGAATTGTGAGAATTCTAGCAATTACCAACAAATGATTTGTGGCAAGGATGGAAATTTACTGATGCCTAAAGTCAATCATCTCCCAGTCCTATAAATAGGGGTCCCAAGTGAGACATTTTGAGCTCTCCTGGACCTCAGCGGGCTGTGACCAGCACCTCCCTCTGGTGAGTGGGACACCTCTCAGAGTCTGTGAACCCTCAAGTTCACGATCAACTCAGAGGCTCGGCTGATCACCTGTTGAGCAATGCAAAACATTCAATGTGAGTATTTGACTGAATTCGAGGGGGATAGTAAAGGTACCTTTGTACATATCTTGTACTCTTTTGTCTACATCATTTCATGTGTCTCTATCTCTACACTTATGTGTATGTGATTAAGGAAACAGTAAGTTTTAGGTCGATTATGTTGCTAAGATTTATATGATTTGATACTCTGATTTATTTCAATAGTGTCAGTGAATTTGATTACTGTTATTTCATATTAGATTGTTGCCATCCTAAAGTTACACCAAGCACTACACCAGAATCCCCAATACCCAGTTCCTTTAGTCATAAACCATTGACGAAGTCTGGGACTAGGAGTGGATTCAGCCGCACCTAGACTGCTCTCTGAGAAGGAGTTTAGAAAGCAAGGGGGTCCACTCTGAACCTCGTGACTCAATGGGAGAGTCTACCCTACTTTCTCTCCTCGATGTAAATATCAGCCACATTAACCTGATTTGATCCACGAGCAAATCATTCCAATCTGGTTGTATCTTGGTCTCTCTTTGTAAACCTTTTCCTTGTTAAGTAAGTAATAGAGTGAACCTTGCTATTGAATTCTGCTAAGTCGCACCTTTTTACAAATCTATATTAAAATCCTTTGCTTTCCCATATCTTTGGCGGTGATTCTTTAAGAGACTTAAACCACTCATTTGTGACATGACCTTAGGTAGTTTAATCAGTAAAGCATGGCTCAATACTACTTAGATCCAGGAACAGAGCAATAAAAAGATGGCAGTTTCATTTAGTCTTCTGTTACTTCTGGAGGGCAGCAATTTCCCTTCTGCTGCTCTCAGACAGCGTGGGAGTGTCTCATGTGTTGTTGTTTTTTGTCTCATCTGTGCCTGAAGAGGACATTCTGCTCACCTGGGAGTCCAAATAACATGCAGAGTAAGCTTTTACATTCAGAATATTACTTTGTGTTTAACAGCTGACAAGGGTATGGATTTGCTGTAGGTCTTTTTAAGTGTCTGCTGTCCTGTGTGTATCTGTGTGCACAGATAATGATGTAACTGAATATATGTATATATACGTATTTATATATGTATATATGCATATATGTATATCAGCGAGTTAGAGTTCACTGTGATGAGAGTGTTTAGATACTCGCAAGTCAGTTCAGTTTAAAATTTTAAAATAAAACTTTATTGAATCCATGCATTGTAAATACATTTGTGCTAAAGGCTTGTGTTTGCAAATTGTTGCTACTTCTCACTCCATATACCAAACTAAGTATCCAAGTTAAGTTTCCAAGAGTTATCCTAAATTAGCTGTGGGTATGAAACACCAGGGAGCGGATGCCAAACAGTTAGCATTGATGGCTATGGCGGTTTGATGAGACCATCACCTTGCTGAGGTCAAAGTTGCTAGGGCTAAGGTGGTCAGGCTTGGGAGACCCTTGATAAGAGAAATGAGCACAGAAATGGGAAATTTCTTTCTACCCCATCCCTCCTTGCTTATATTTGGTCTTTCCACACCACTTGCTCCCTTACTGTCAGAGAGGATCCCACCACCTGCCAGTGTTGCTTATCGTGTTTTGCGTTTTGTGAATGCTCTTTCCTCCGTGTTCACCAGCATGCCTTGCGTATTTGCTGCCCAGGTGTTATCTTGGTGTCTGTCTGGAAACTCTTAGCTACATGGATGCTTTCTGAGTACAGCTACATTGTTTGCCCCTTTGGTACTTATATTTTTCATATTCATTTGAAGTGCTTCTATCTTGTGTCTGGCTAAAAAATACTGGCATATTCTTTTGGTTACACTGTTTTAGTGTATGTATGTTTGGTTCAAGACAAGATAATATTATTTACAGCTTTATGAGTGCACTTTAACTCCTAAGGGCAGAGGTGTCTGATTTATCTACAGCTATATCTTTCAACGGTATGCACATACCCCCTTACGTGCACTATGCGCTATACTCAATTGTTGAAAGAACCTTCTACGTTCCTGTAATCTACCTGCTTCTATTGTAAAGCAAACAAACCAACCAAACCCAGAGCTTCAGTTTCTGACAATGTTTAAAAGTGGCATGGCAAGGCTTAAATAGTCACAGACAATTACTCTCCAGCACTTGCTGGATCACAGCAGTTGGTGGCCCTAAAAAAAAGGCAAAAAAAGGTCAAGGACAGAAACAGCTCCTTAGCGTACAAAACACGGATTCCACTTAAATCCACTTCAAATATGAGCAGTACCACTTTAATTTTTCCTTTCTTTACAACACAACCCTTCCTATCTTCCATCCATCAGAATTAGCAATAGGAAGGAACAATCTGTTTTTAGTCTGATTATCACTTCGCAAAGGTGAAGATAAACCCCAAACACTAGTTGAAGCCTTTTAACCCAAACACAGAAACTACAGAGCTAAATGCAATTTGCTAATTCCTGTTTTCCTCAACAGAACGCAGCTCTCTAGGTGGCCCAAGAGAAATATCTAGCACCTCTTCTGCTTCCTTAAGGTTAGCAGACCGTGCCTGAAAACTGTAAAATTCTTCAGCTTCTCATGGTTATGACAGTGACTATAGACATCACAAGGCTGAGTCTATAATTAAATGGAGGTGGTGAGAATGAAGGACTGCAAGAAGATGACTTTTAGTGAAAAAGGCCTGGTCTGCTTTATTTGGGAAGCTCTTGGAACTTAAAGCACCTAGATATATGTTTTCTTTCACTGACGTATCTGAAATATGACACTGAAAAGTCACTTGTGCTCCTTAAATATGTATTCTCTGCATTTGTGCACTCTCTGCAGTGGTTTGTCTAGACTTCTAAAAATCATTGCTTATTTTGAATGCATTTGGTTTTATTCCCAGAGGCAGGCTCTTACTGGGGTTCTTTTTAAAGGTCAGAGTTCATTAATGACCTGAAAATTCTGCCTTCAAAGGCTTGATTATAACACCACTTACTTGTTGATCCTTCTTTTTTTAAAGTAGACAAGTTTTGCTCCTTCACCACATGCTGCAAAGCACTTTGTTGATCCATTAGGAATTTTAAGAGTTTTCTCTACCACAAGTCCAGGCTTGCAATCTTAATTTCAAAATGTTGACATTAGACATTGGAACACAGGTATTTGTCTTAGTAAAGCTCTGTATCTGTTTCCTATATTCTGCTGCCTTCTTGTTGGGCTAGACCAATTTAATGATGAACATCATCATCGTCATCAATATGTTTCAGGTTTTCCCTTCAAACCCTTAAAACTCCTCCATTTCTCTGAATAAATTTTAGTTAACAAGACTCTCCTTTTAATTGACAGGACACTCCTTACATACAACTCAGACAGGAAATGATGATAACTTAATAAATGTATACAGAATAGGAATAGAGAGAGATACTTAGTTGTGTTGACTTACTGATTTTATTTCCTCTGGATGATTTCAGAGGGAATTACAAAGAATATTACAGGTTGGAAAAGAACATGAGGTTGGAAAAGACTTGAAGATCATCAAGTCCAACCATCAACCCAAGACCACCATGCCCACTAAACCACGTCCTGAAGCGCCAATGTCTACATGTTTTTTGAACACTTCCAGAGATGGTGACTCCACCACTTTCCTGGGTAGCCTGTTCCAATGTTTGACCACCCTCTCAGTAAAAATATATTTCCTAAGATCCAGTCTAAACCTCCCCTGATGCAACTTGAGGCCATTTGCTCTCATCCTATCACTAGTTACCTGGGAGAAGAGACCACCACCCACCTCACCGCAACCCCCTTTCAGGTAGCTATAGAGAGCAATAAGGTCTCCTCTCAGCTTCCTCTTCTCCAGACTAAGCAACCCCACTTCCGTCAGCTGTGTCTCATCAGACTTGTGCTCCAGATCCCTCACCAGCTTCGTTGCCCTTCTCTGGACATGTTCATGCACCTCAGCATCCTTCTTGTAGGGAGGGGCCCAAAACTGAACACAGGATTCAAGGTGCGGCCTCACCAGTGCCGAGTACAGGGGCACAATCACTTCCCTGCTCCTGCTGGCCACACTATTCCTGATACAGGCCAGGATGCTGTTGGTCTTCTTGGCCACCTGGGCACACTACCAGCTCATATTCAGCCAGCTGTCAACCAGCACCCCCAGGCCCTTTTCTGCCAGGCAGATCTCCAGTCACCCCTCCCCAAGCCTGTAGCGCTGCATGGGGCTGTTGTGGCCTAAGTGCAGGACCCAGCACTTGGCTTTATTAAACCTCAGACAGTTGACCTCAGCCCATCGATCCAGCCTGTCCAGATCCCTCTGCAGAGCCCTCCTACCCTCCAGCAGATCAACACTCCCACCCAACTTGGTGTCATCTGCAAACTTACTGAGAGAGCACTTGATCCCCTCATCCAGATCATCAATAAAGATATTAAACAAGACACCAAGGTTCATTAAACAAGGCCACCAAGGTGGTGGGGCGGGAGCATTTGCCCTGCAAGGCCTGAGTGGCTGAGGCTGGTTCAGCCAGAGATGAGAGAGGCTGGCAGGGTCTAGAGGAAATGGAGCAGGACCCTTTTCTGAGATGCACAGTAGGAGAAAGAGAGGCCACAGAAACAGGTGGGAGCATGGGAAATTCCAACTTTAGATTGAAAAACTTACTATGAGGGAAGTCAAAGACAGGAACAGAAGGTTGGAGAGAGGACGTGGGTTCTCTGTCTTTGGGGACATTCAAAATTCAATGGGAGGCATCTCTGGGTAACTTGCTCTGGTTGCTGCTAATCTGAGCAACAGATTGGACAGGAGGTCTCCTAATGGCCCTTCCCACACACTTGGTGCTAACCATTCTGTGATTCTAAAAAGTATCAATTTGATTCTAAAAAGTATATTTCTTTGTCAGTTTGAAAGGGGAAAAGCTGGTTGTTTGTTTTTTGAAATTGGTGTGTTGTGTTTTAGATTTGGAATTTTGGAAAATTGCATTGCAAATGGTTGATCACCTCTGGAAATCAAACATAAATCTTGCTGTCTCCTTGTGGCAGAACAGAAACTGGAAAAACAACAAAATTTAGTGTGGCCTATTAAATTAAACTAACATATGGTGTTTCAAACCTGAACATGAAAAGACGTATTAGCAAATTATATTACGTCACCATAAGAATAATCCAAGAATACCTTAAAGGAGAAAAAGAAAAAAAAGTCAAAGTTTGAAATATTGGTTTCTCAAAAACTGTCTTTATGTTTCCATTCAGTGGAGCGAGCAAAGTCTCACATTGGGTCTTCACACCTGGATGAACTCAAACATTTCACCCTTTTCACAAGGCAGAGGGAGGAAGCGGTTTCTGTATACTCAGAAAACCACAGATGCTGAGATGATAAATAGCCAAGGTCAAACACAATTTCCTGCAGAGTCGGGTGAACATTGCAACTTCTCCCATTATTCCCACCCTTACTACCCCTGCAATGGACCGAGGCATTTTGCTTAAATTCGTATTTCAGAGTTCCTTTTCCTGGGTGAGGACCACAATTATCAGCCAAATGAAGCAGGCAGTTGTAAGCAGAAACGTGTGATGAGCTCAGGGCAGCAGCCCTGATGGATTTCTGCTTCAGAAGGGCTGAGCAGGTAAGCCCTCAGTGTCTCCCTCAGACTGGCACAGTGACCTGTCAGACATGAAATCAGTGTCCGTTGTGGACCAGCGCACAGGCTCTGCAGGTGCTTCACTTTCTCTTCTGCCTGCCTTGCTCCCTCTCCTTCCCAAAAGCCTGGAGGGAAGGGTGCTGACTTCCTAAACCGCGACATACCCACCACGTGGAAGTGCAGAGAGGTCTCTGCTGCTGGACATGATGGCCTCAGTTTCACCCTGGGAAGACAAACAGGTTTCAGAATAAAAAGCAGGGGAACTCGCACAAGTTCCACAGGAATCATGCCCAACATTATGCTGAAACGGTGAAACAGCAGGGCAAATGGTGTCCCTGTGAAACACTGGTACATAACCTCTGCTACCGAAGCTCATCACCTACTCACTCTGCTGAAAGAGGAGGCTGCGGTCTGGGACAATGCCTTTGGAGCCATGGTAGGTCCTCTGGGATGGAAAAGAGAGTTCTTCAAGGTTTCTTAAGCCTCCCCAGCTCAACAGATTCCCTGACCAGAGTGTGTGGCGAAAGACATCCAGAGCTCAGATGTCTTGCAGTTCATGGAACTGTGAGAGGACACAGAGTCCGACATATTTTGTGAAGAGAACCGACCACTTTACAAAAGGTATAACACTGAAAGATATTGTTTAAAATAACTGTGTGTATTAAAAAAGGGCTACATAATAATTAATAACAAACAATTGTCCACAACATTACTATTGGTACTAAATTTTGCATAATTATCATAATAAGCTAATAATTTTATCACACTAGCTTTGTATCTTAATGTGCAATGAATTCTTAAAATCCATGTAATATTACTACATTCCTTAAACCGTTCTTAATAAAACTCCACCTACTCTATGTATGTATACATAAGTACATCGTTTTGCAATATATGCAATATAATTTTCATTTAATCATTTCAGTAGAAAATAGTACATAGAAATAGGAAGGCTGCTTGAACCAGTGATTTATAATGTAATGGGACTACTTATTATTTATAATAGTTGGAAATGTAATTACCTATTATTTCTCCATTACAAGTCCACTGAATTTTCTGTTACCACGCGTTTATCATTGTCAGATTGACAATGATACTGACAATGTTGACATCATTGACAATTTCGTTGTGATATTGTCAACATGAGACAACTTCTTTTCCGTATATCATGCATATTGCAGACCTCATACACCCTGACAGGAGAGCCTTCCACGGTGTGATTTTTTATCTGCTGACTTGCAACTGAGAAGCATTTCAGCTGGTCTAAATCAGAACTATTCTTCCTAGTGATTGGTACCTGCTGAGAGTCTGGCCCTGCTAATATTTGTTTCCTTCCTCTTTACAGATAGGCAGTAAGCAAACATTTTCTAAAACACAAAGTATTGCTTGCAGTTGTCTCTGCAGATCAAGGTTGAAGTTTTGTTGTTGTTGGGGTTTTTTTACAGTTTACTGTTATTTCAAAATGTAATTTGACGTTGGGATAGAGAAATACTTGCAGTGTGTATATCCCAGTGCCTGCTTGCCGCCATGTGTAATTGGGCACCTCTACCTTCATTTATTGCAACTTTGTTTTGTTTCGTGAAGGTTCCTTATATTCTTTCTGCTAAGGAATACTTAAATTGCCTCTGGCCATTGACCCTGCAGAGGAAGTTTTCTCCTTTTTCCCCTTAAACTAAAGTCTATTTTGACTTGGCAAGGATTCTGGCTATAATCTAATATTTTCTTCTGTTCTTCAAACACTTGATAGTCCTGCCTGACTGTCCCATCTGACAACAGATATTCTCTAGAGCTTCCTACAATTTCTGAATTGAATCTCACTGTAATATTCTGAACACTGTAGGTGGGAATTTTCATTTTTAACTTTTCAGTTACGGTGGATTTAAAATCCAATATCTATGGCAAATATTCACATTAAAGAAAAACTCAGTCTACATAGGGTCCTTTTTCTGTTGGTATTCAGGTTATTTTAAAGAGTCATTCCATATATCTGTAGTTCAACATGACAAAGTCTCCAATCCTGTGCCTTGTCACTGTTGCTTCCCATCATGCTTCTGACAAAGCCCTTCAGTTGTTTTTTACCTTCTCAGTGCATAGGATCTTCAGTTCTCCTTTAACAAGTGCTGCAATAATGGTATAGTCACTTTATTCACAGGCCTTTTGTTCCCTGATAAGCAATCTCCCTCCCTGAAATCTCTGTATTTAGAGGAAAACAGTGAATTCATAAGAGAATTTGACCTATTTTCACAGCATTCTTCTTAACCACAATGCTCCACAATTAAATGAGGAGTAGTCCCAGGGAGTGTGCTGCTCCATTCGTCTTCTTAAAGACATTGACATTCCTAGATGCCCTGCAGAATTAGGTATTTACAGTGCAATGACGCAGAATGGGCATTAGGAAGCATTGCCTCCACTGGCCATAACTGGGAGTAGTTAGAAAGCCAGATTCTCAATTTCGTCAGATGAAGAACCTGGAATGTAATAACCTGGCTTTAAACAGTCATTTGCTTCAGCTGAGATAACGGCAAGAATGTTGTATTTCCTGACAAAACATCCTTCCCAATTTGTGCACTGCATGGAGAGCAATCGGCATCTTTCAAGGCAGTTTTGTTACTAGGCAAGTCGTCAACATTTTGCTCTTACAGAAAACAGCTATCCTCTCTCCGTTACATTTTGTGTTACTGCTTCAGCCTTCAGTAAGCACAGGAACGCTTCTCTGGGAGGATGAAAGAAATCACGCTGTTAAATACAAGTCATGCTAGCCAGGCATACAGCTATTAGCTAGTCTACCAAAAAGGTTCTCCCACAGAAATCTTCTTTTAGACCTCAAGACTGCTTGCAGATGGAATCTGGTGGACTCACCTCCAGCAACACAAGGTCTCCTACCGTCATGCCCTTTGCCATGGTAGACATTGGTTATCTCCTCCACGAGGAGAGGAAAGTACGCGCGTACCACTGCTGTGCCAGCTCACTCAGACACTTGAGTTTAATGCTGAGAGAAGTCAGGCTGAGCAAAGGCACCAGGCTGTGAACTGCGGTGGCTGAGCTGCAAGAATATGCTGTTTCCCCACTTCTGTTGTAGTCACATCCACCTCTGGATGGGTGGGTGGGAAGGGGACTGCAGTGTATTGAATGCCTGCTGGAGTCTGCTGCACGAAACAGTAGTCAAAGCCTTTCTTTTTCTTCACACTCCAGCTTGAAATTGTCTCTGAATCCCTTTTCTTTTTTGCCTTCCGTTTTCTGGTTTAAAAACAGATTTCTGGTATTTAATGTTTAATTAGTCATTAAGGCAAACAGAGATATTTGCATTTCTGAGAAAGAACAGAGAGATCAAGATACTGTTTTAATATCTGCAGGGGTCAATGCAATCTCAATCTGAATGTAAGGGTTCTATAGCTTCTGACTTTTTTTCTCATAGATGCTGGAGTGTTGAGGCACCAGAAACAACCTCAGAGCAATGCTGGTGGCCTAGATGCAGCAACAGCAAAGTGTCCTTCTCTGTCACAAAATGAGCATGGATTCCTTTTCTTCCTTATTTAAGAATTTTTACCTGGCTCCGTAATCAGTAAAGTTGACTTTCAAGGTCCCTTTTTAGCACTCTTGGCCCATTAACAGTTAAAAGATTCAACAGTGCCTCTTTATAGGCGTCCAGACACACAAGATGAATCTAAGTTGTCTAAGCTTTGCATGTTTTAATACCTTTCTGTTGATGTATTTGCTCATTATCACTCCCCTTCTTGATCTAGTCGCAGTCACCTTTTCACCTTTGGCTACTCTAATTTTAGCAGACACGTTACTGACAAAAATAAGAAGACCCGAGTTTAGCGCCAGATCGATATTTTCTGCATCTATTGTTCCTTCACTTTCTCTGCACCTTCCAGCAGACAAAACTCTTATTTTCTCCAAATGCTCTCTTTCAGGCTTGATAAAACCCTTCAGAACCATCCAGAATTTCTTTTGCTCCTGACCTGCCCTTCTCTTCCACAGCTACTTGGAACAGGGAGGATTGTCTGGCAGCATCTAGTAGATTCAGTTCCAGCTCAGTTTTCCCTAGAGACCACTGCCCTTCTGGATGCCCTTGCTCCTACCCAGACCTATCCAGGTCTTCAGAAAACACCCTCCTTTTAATAACAGTTTCCCAATCCCATGTTAAAAAAGCCTCATCAGAAACCTTGAAGCCTAACAGGCTGACCATGACCCCGATGGGCACAGGCTGCACTTTATCAGAGCCGCCCGTGTTTTATTTGTACCGGTGTTTGGTGTCTCACAAGTCTGTGCTGCTGTCCGGAAAGCAAGTACCAGCACAAAGCTATCTTCTTTCTCATGAGTTTCTATTTGGTGAGATATATCAGACCAGTAATCATTGATTCCGTCCTTCTAAGTGGTATACCTGGCTCAAAGTTCTCACACCTATGTGGAAACAGGTGTTCAGTGCTCTAGCAAAAGAAAACTTTTAAGACCTTTCTAGCCACTGTCCAAAGAGAGTTTAGGCTTTACCTTTTTCTTCCATCTCTCTCCTCTCAAGGCCACATCACGTAGAAGCAATAGTGGGAAGTGCAGGTCTGCCTGCCTCTTTCTTTCCTTCTAGCATTTAGAAAAAGATACTCTGGTGGCTCCATAAACCATGTAGACACTAAAAGCAAAACACAAGAGAAGCAGGTCCCAGAAGGCAACAGCTGTACACCATCCCCCACCATACCTCACAGTTCTTAAGTTCTGAAAACAAACCTAAGTAAGGCTTAGCTGGATGATTTTCTATATGGTCAGCTTTCAGACAGGTGCAAGAGGAATATTAAATTTCCTGAGACCTTTTGATGTGAGGAAGCCTTCTTCCAAAGCTCTAGCAGCTTACGTTGCTCTGTAAAGAACTACAGTAATCTTGGGGGTAGAGCGCATTTGAAAAATGTGGAAGGCAGTTTACCTGACAGGTGCTTCTGTCCTTCTCTGCCAAACACACGTGACAACATTAATTTCATGAATAACTTTGAGATCTAGGGATCAAAGAGGAGACTTACTCCAACTGCATCTCCCCGAGTGTGGCTCTGCTGGGAACAGTTCTCACACAATGATAACACAGAACTCAGGTGAGGAAGTGCCTTCTGTGAATTCTCCCATCCCTGCCAAGTCCTCTACAGTTAACCTTTCCATGGTTTGTCCATGGGTAGCATGTTTTTCAGATGGTACTTCAGCAACAGCCTAATCCCCAAGAAGAAAGAGCATATGCTGAGGTAGGTTTGTCCATGAACATAACCAAGATGTTGTCGCAGCTCAGTAAGAACAAGGTTTTTTGTACATTGTGTGTGAACTTAAAAGAAAGTTGCCCCATTGAAAATATATATGTACGAAAGACATGGGGTCCACTCAGCAAAAAATTATGAAAATTATCCCTCTCTAGAAAACTTCATCTTAACATTATGAAACAGGAAACATCATAGTCAAAGTTGGTGGTTTTTATTTTTTACTTTGGAAAAAAAACAGAAAATGATATGTTTTTTTTCAGTACTAGTGTGTACTTCTCAGCTACCTCCAAACTACATTTCGATCAATTTGCTTTCTCTTCTATGGAAAACCAGAGTAAACTACATAATACCCAGGAATACTGGGGTACAGTTGCCCACATAAAAGACAAAAGGATGATCTTCAGGCACTGGTGTAAGTTTAGTTGAACCAAAAATCTGGCTTCTAGAAGAAAATGTGAGCATGAAGCACAGCTCTTCAAGGAACCGTGAAAATATTATGGGTATCAAGTTATCTCAGCTTTCAGCTGCAACATTGGTGTTTGGAACAATGTTTGAACATGCAAACATTCCCCATGGAAGAGAAACCCACTCTATTGTGTTTCTTTTCTCTGGTCTTTTGTGGCAATGTGTTGAGCTGGAAATTTCTAATCCAACTTTTCTGAAAGCCTGTCAGAGCAGAAATTAAACATGCAGACATGTGATGAATTCTTTTCCATTGACAGAAGTAGGATTAGAGAGTCTCTGCTTATCAGTTCCTTTGAACACGTCCAAATAGGTAAATTAATTAACAAGTATGAAAAATGTGCTTGGGTTTCTAGTCAGCTCTTCAGGTGAAATGGAGGAAGAAAAGACCTCTACAGTAGTTAGACCTGCGGTCCCCTCTAAAAGCCAAACCTAATTTCAAGACCAGGTTCTTAGACAAACTCACCTCTGACACAATACTGATCCTAGGCGACTTCATTAATGTCTTGCCTTATGAATTGTTCTTCCCTTTTCCTTCAGATGAGTTTCCTTCCTCCATAAATCTTGTTCTGTATTTTTCTGCTCCATTTCTCACATTCATCTTTGTGCTGCTGTTGCGATACTCTTGAGGCTGCTTTCTCTTCCTTTGGAAAGTAATGCAAGATCTCATTGGATTTCAGTAGCACTTGAGGGAACAAGATGCTCAAGAGGTGCTTTGGAGCATTCTGACATGGTCATATTAATGACGGCTCATGACAGAGTTCAGTCACAGGCTGAAGCAAGGTTCCTTCTGTCTCAGACATTTCTGAGCACTCCAACGAAAGATCAAGTCCTAGGCAGGAAAAACAATTTCCCTATTCTGATTCCTCAGTCAGAGCGGTTCATGCCAGACCTATCAAGAATGAAAAATATTTCCCCCATAATGCAAACCGGTTTTGTCTGAGAAGCAGCCTAATGGCCGTTCCTCTGTCGACCTGCTCTGGAGAAGCGTGTGCTTTCTCTAGTGTCAGCGTAGATGTGCACTTTGCTCCCTGGACGAGGCAATGCTGAGAAATACTGTGCTTCCTCTGGGTATGCACTCCTTCTGTTATCACTCTTATCTGCCAAGCTGTAGATTGCAGAGGTAATTCATTAACTGCTTAGGTCTGGTGTGTATATAGCGGGGCATTTCTTCTAGTCACTGCCACAAGAGATTCAGTTTTGGGCACACTCAGTACAGCTTTCTACCACTTTCAGTTTCCAGCAGTCATCACTCACAGGTACACAGGCTACTTGTTCCTGAATAATCTCATGGGTCCTATTTCTAGACCACTCTGTAGCAAGACACAACAAAATACTCTATAAGTATTCAAAAATAGCAGTTCATTGTCTGGAAGATTCATTGCCCCTTAAAACTGTAGGATGTATTTTCAGGAAGGAGACAGGCAGAAACCTGAAAGATCTGAGGAATGCATTAGGAGTGCTGTTTTCCTGTGACCTGGGAGCTTGCACTTTGTCATGAACTGTTGTATTAATCTCACACAGGCAGTTCATAAAATCCAATACAGCTTCACAACAGCAGGGCTGAAGGACCTGTACATATGTAAATTTGATGTGAAATGCCCCTCATCTGCAATTTATTTATAAAATGCACTTAGGAAAGAACTACAGCAACATACGCGTAAAGTGTCTTGTAAAGGGAAAATAGCAACAACAGCAACGCAGAGGCCAAACATCACCAACCCGGCAAAGTGCCCCTCAGAGTGTGGTGGTATGTGCTGAACAAAGCAAACTGACCGTCTTTGCAGTGCCACAGGCTCTCTTGTCCTGCAGGCCACCTGTGCCAGTCAAACTGCTAAAACTACTCAGAGTGCAAACATCTCCCCATGAATTCCCTCTACCAAATGCAAAATTTCCACTTGGCATCCTTGAAACACGTCTCCGTTCACTGGTTCCTGCTCAGCTCCTGCCTGCCCAGAGACTCTCGCTCCCTCCGAACACGGCTTCCTACAGCTTCCCCAGAACCCACTTCTCCTCTTTGTGATTTCCTCACCCTACTCCTCTCTGCTGTCCAAAGGGCAGCTGGAGTTCGGATTTCCCTCTACTTAAATCCATAGTGAGATTTTTAACAAATCCAGCTTTGTTTCCCTTCCTGAACGGGCATTCACTATAAAAGCACCTTCAAAATGCTCTTAAGTATATGCTCATTCGCATGGCAGGTCTAATCCTAGGACGACATCCACGAAACGCTTTCTTCCTGATACTCTTCAATAGTGGGAGTAGAGCTGTCTCAGAGATGCACACACTGAAATTTTTGCCCAGTTCTCCTGTCCTTTCCCAGACAGCATCTCCCACCCCTTTGCATGGGAAGTATTCACTGATGTGGTACGCTACCTGGGAGGTCATTCTAGATAAACCAGAACTGCTATGGCCCAAACTAAAGTTTTCCTGCCCCACACACAGACACAGACAGCAATTTAACAAAAGCAGTGCCTTTATGTGACTCGTTGCAGACAAGGCTTTGGTTTTATTGGTTTTCAGAGAAAAAGGACTTGAGATTACATTTTCAACCGCAACAGGTTACTCACAGCAACAGCGTGGGAGGAAAGAGACAGAAGACAATAATGCATTAAAGGAGAAGCCGCTGCCTGAGGATTCACACACCAGTCGAGGAGTCGCACACACATCACCCGAGACCGTAACTGCCACGACGGGAGTCCCTTCGCAGCGGGTGACTCCAGTGAGCCGATGGTGTCCCTTTCGACTCCTCACACACACACATACACACTCACTCTCGGGCGCTTCCTCTTCCCTCAGGCTCGACCCCAGGTTTCCCAAAGCAGAATCTCCGACATGACATTCGACAGATGAATTTTTTAGGTGGTACAGCAATGTAGAACAGCTCAAGCTGGGTGCCTCCGGAGAGGGACCCCGAACAAAAGAATCTCCGGGCAGCTATACCCTTACAGTCTAGGTTCCCCTCCCCTCGTCAGACGGTTCGGTCCAACAGTAGTATTTGGGTCCAGGGTCTCCTTGTTCGTCACTGGATCTTTTCGCTGTCTCCAGGTGGGCCGTTCTTTTTCTTTTCTTGAGAAGGCAACTTCTGATGAATGTGACTATCTTATCTTTCTAATTTACACCAGTTTTGGGGCCTCCTGTCACATAACTAAGTAGGAGCTCAGGATAAGTTCATCACTACCTCCTTGAAAGATCACAGTTTGTGGCCTAACACTTTTTACTAATGCTATGCAATGGATTTCGTTTGAACTGGGAAGCGACTCCTACAACAAATAGTAGATATTTGTCAACCTCCTATTCCATCCCAAAAGCCCAGAACATTAAGGAATATTTCCATGGTGGCTTTCTGCTTCCTGAAAACTTGTTCTTTTTAACGGTACAGGGAGAGTGAAAAAGTTTCAGTCAAGTCTGGTATAGAGAAAAGAATGACAAATTGCTGTGTGTTCCAAGAATGGCAATATTTCAGCTATAAAACTGTAGTGCAGGTGTGAAACTTCTGCCGTTCCTTCTGTCTTTATAAAGTTAGGCCATTTCATAACAGCAATTGTATTCTTCCTCCTCCTAACCTCATTACAACAGAGCTGATGGGAATGAGAAATCAGAGCTTTAGCATATAATGCGGTCTCTTAAGTTAGCGCCCTACTCTGTACTTGTCCCTTCCAAGACCATCCCTTCTGATGGCCTGTTAGTAAATGAGCAAGGCAGCGATGTTCGCCTGCCCTAAGGACCTTGGACCTGCTTGGACCGTCGGAGTCCGTTGATGGCCATTTCCACTTGTCTCCTTCCACGCTGACTCGTGGTGCGGCTCTTCCAGCAGTGATGCACTATACCTGCCGGTCGTCACCCGAGCACACACAGGCCCCTCCAAACAAATGTGGGGATACGGAGTGAAGCTGATGGTCAGTAGCTCTGATTCTGGGGTCAAGTCCTTCCTTGTACTGCCGCTGGTGCAAAAGGTGTCAGCAGGAAAGGAGTAAGGGCAGAATATAAAGACATGAAATTAGTCTCAACAGATTCAGCTAGTATTCAGGTATCTCCAAGCCGATTTAACAGTTCTTTGTATCCCACCAAGCAGTAATGTTTGTGTCATCTATGGGTAAGCAGAAAACACAGCACTGAGAGGCTGCTCAGTACCATAATGGAAGAAGAAGCACAGATGTTTTCCTGATCTTTCCTTTTCAACCCTCAGCACTTGCAGATCCCACTCTGTCCACAATCTACTCTCTTTCTAGCTCGCCCTGCCACTGTTCAAGCCTAACTGCCGGAAATCTCCCTTGCTACTTTAAACTTACCGCTTCCTACTGTTTATGTCGGGACAGCAAGAACAATCCATTTCATTCCTCTTTATAGCAGCCTTTAAAACATTTGAATGTTTTCATGTGTCCCCCAGGCTATTGTTTTGTTGACTAAACAATCCCTACTCTTTCAGTCTTTCCTCCGAGCATGGGCATGGACTCTCTGAAGTTGTTCCACATCTTCCTTTAAGTCTTTTGCCTGAACGGGACACGCTTGCTCAGCTGAGACCTCCAGACAAATAGGTTCTTACCTTCCTGTTAAAACATGCTGGACTAATGCTGCTGACTCAGCAGCCCAGCTCACAATCTGCTGTAAGTGCCTGGTCTTTTTCCACCTAAAAGGTAAGGTGCACCTTCTTAATGATTCTGTGGCTAGCTGTCTCCTGGGTTGAATTTAGAATTGCTCTTATACTTCTACAAAATAAAGAAAGTTTAGGGTTTAGGAAGAAACCGCAGGTTGTTGCCTGCTCTGTATCATCTAAGCAGAATAAAGAAGGAGACATCACTAGCATTTAAAATGCAAGAAGACACCATTCCGTAAGAGCCTGCAGCTTTCTGAAGATCAGTGATTGAGGAGCTTAACTAAATCCTTTTCAGGATGAAAAGGAGCTGCTACCCATAAATCACTTGGAGGTTAGTCATGAAATACCTCCCTCTCCCATCCTCCATTTTCTGTTTATCTGTGTGAGAATTTTGCTGAGTTGGCATCTCCTGCACTGGCAGTTATCTTTGAGCTGTTGAAACACAAACAGGCTAATACAGGAAATCAATTTGTGGAAGCATTTGTATTCTGCACGTCACAGGTCTGTCTGAGTTAAAACCACCTCACTATTGCAAATAAGGATTAGCGTTAAAAACGTGTTCAAAATGACAAGTCCTTGAATGAATGCACAGCCTGCAGCTGAAACAGCCTACATTAAAGAGATGCCACTAACCACTAAGGCTAGATGACTGTCTCTTTCTCATGAAGCCACGAATATAGTTTTAGTCATGAGGGATGAGACCGCCCCGCCTCCTTCTTTATTTTAAATGAAAACCTAAATCATCACAGTAAGAGTAGGTTCGTTCATAAACTGTGAAGGGTGCAAACAACACATCCAGAGCAATATTGCTCACATTAATCCATATCTAGACATTGACCCTTCAGAACTGCCTGGCTTACGGTATTTGCAGAGCTGTGGGCCTCAGCTCTTGCTTCATGATTCATTACTTCCCATTGCTCCTCCCCAGACCCAAGAGAACCACGCCTGTGTGCCGTTCGTTGCCTGATTACAACCATTTCATGAATGGAACACCATTCCACAAGCTGTTTACAACACCCGTTAAAATATACACAACCATGACTAGGGTCACTTTAAATCATTTTCCGTGATAAAGTGCACGTGCTGAACATGGTTTTAGCAGCGTACTGCAGAAAAGTCTCCAGTCCCCGATGATGTTATTTCGACCGTAAGAGAAAGACCTAGAAAAATGCCTTTCTCATTATTTCAAGAGGCTTTGGGTTAGCTCATATTTGACTGAAGGTTGTTGTAGGTACAAGAAACAGGCTGAAACTAAAGTGCATAAGAAGTACAAAGGAGTGGTTACCACTTAGAAATGTGTTAGCTGGTTATCCGCTGGGATTATTTAATAAATCACTCCCTTGCTTACTATTTAAACACAGAATAGATGAATGAAGCCCCTTATTTGTCCTTAAACACTCATTAAGGTAAACAACCTTTAATGAACTTCTGGTTACTGACTACTGCTTGGAGGAGAACTGATAGGAATAGATACATAATCATGGTGGCAGCCTTTGTGTCACTAAAGTCAATGAAGAAGAATTTAATCGATCATGTACTTACGGCCTCAAAGAAACTACAATTTCACACCCTCTGTATTATTGGTGAACAAAATTTCACAGTATGGTAGGCAATAGCTTGCTTATTATCTTCTACCTGGCTGAAAAAACACTGTAAGATGTATAAATAAGGAAGCATTGAAATAGCTTACCAATTTAGGTTTTTTCTTCTGTACACCCTTCTAAGGGGACAGATCTGTTTAATAAAACCTGTAATTACAGGCTGGAAGCCTGTAAGGGTGTTACCCTTACTCCTTTGTTGTCTTTTCTTCTAATAAATAATTTCATTATTTTTATGGAAATGGAATATTCTCTGGGAAATTGATAATGTAAGCAGCATAAATTGTTTGTGCAGAGAGATTCTGGATAGCGACTGAAATTGGGCACAACAAGTGTCACATTAACATTTGGGTGCTGAGATGTCAGATGAGTGATTGCAGCATTAAGCAAGTTGATAAGGGGCTTCCTAACACACGCTGCTGCTGTTCCTATTGTTGGACTAAAAGAGCACCCCAACTGAATGTAGCAGTGAAATAGAGAGGAAAGGTATATCACATTCAATAATATACTGTAGGATTCAGTAATATTCAAAAATGTTCAGTCAAGTTCTACATTTCCCTACCTAGCATACTCTAACATATGATAACCAAACCCAAGATATGATCAAGTTTCTGAAAAAAAATCCTGACAGCCTACAGAGGAGGGAAAAAACCTCAGCCCCTCAAAAAGCCTGTATTCTCTGCTATAAGACTCCCGTTTATGTAAGTACAGATACATTTCCCAATGTAAAATAAAATCAAAACAAAATAAACTATGAAAAACTGTTTAGGAAGCCTCCCTCATTCAACAGTCAATCACGTTTTAAAAGATGTATAGCATAAAAGAGAAGATAGTATTTTCAGTTAGATGGTCACCTATAATGACCATCTAGTCAACTGCCTGACCACTTCAGGGATGACCAGAAACTTGGTTAAGAAGCTGTTTGGATTAGGCTCGTGTTCTTTTAAGTAGGCATGTATGTAAGAAAGTGACTCAGTTAAGTGAAGAAGCTTGATTTTATGTCCCCAAAGATTCCACTGGTCCATCTTTGTACAGCTTCTAAGTAGGTGATTTCCTGATCTTGACTGGGATCTCTAAGTTTTGCTGTGACCACAGACTTCTGTGATAACTCAGCCAGTTATCAAGATCTGAAACTCACTGGACTTCCTCATCGTGTAGTCAATTACTCCCTTTTTCTAGAGGGAAGCTTATCCTAAAGCAAAGGGTCTGCAGCAAAGAATATCCTAGATGACTTTTTAAATACATCTTTTTCCCCAAACTAGAATTTTCCAACCCTTTAGATAGGAATCTTCCTGATTTAAGGCAGCCTTGTTGTCATACTTTGCCCAGCCGGCAACTAAGCCCCACGCAGCCGCTCACTCACTCCCCCACGGTGGGACGGTGGAGAGAATCAGAAGAGTAAAAGTGAGGAAACTTGTGGTCTGAGATAAAGACAGTTTAATAGGGAAAGCAAAGCAAAATAAAGCAAGGAATTAATTCCCCATTCCCCATGGGCAGGCAGGTGTTCAGCCATCTCCAGGGAAGCAGGGCTGCATCACGCGTAAAGGTTACTTGAGAAAAGAAACGCCATCACTCTGAACGTTCCCCAACCCTTCTTTCTTCTTCACCCCAGCTTTATGTACTGGGCATGACGTCGTATGGTATGGAATATCCCTTTGGCCAGCCTGGGTCAGCCGTCCCAGCTTTATCGCCTCCCAGCTACCTGTGCACCCCCAACCTACTCGCTGGCAGGCCAACATGGGAAGCTGGACAGTCCTTGACTGCTTAGCAACAACTCAAAACATCAGTGTGTTATCAACATTATTTTCATCCCAAACCCCAAACATACCAGCTTCTGTGAAGAAAATTAACTCTATCCCAGCTGAAACCAAGACAGCTGCTTTGGGTAGACTAGCCTTGATATTTCATTTTATGTTTTTGTCTCCAGTTCCAGCTGGAAGTTTGCTGGTTTGGGGAAGACGGAGAGGGACCTGTGTTTCTCTCACCACCTATAGCACTGTGTCTGCTGGTGTCATGCAACTGTCATGCTTGGGCTCAAGCTCTGCAAAGCCAACAGAGAAATCACCCACTGCTCTGGACCAGCTGGAAGCAACCCCTCCTCCCTGCAGAGCAGCCAAACCCAGGGAGCTCCTCTCAGCTGCCACCAGCAAAGTCACTTTCCTCCTGGCTCTCATGCTGAGAAAGACAAGGAGGTGGCCGAGTACCAAACATCTTTCTCCAGACTCTCTTTATGGTGCAGGCTCAGATTCATACCTGGAGAGGAAAAAATAATATTTGGGGCACTACCACTGTTACTGACGGCCACTGCTCTGTGCCTGTCAGTGAAAACAGGATTTAAAAAGGAGAAGAAATAAGGTCAAAGTTGTTAAAGTATCATTTCTGGTATCTGTAATGCCTCTGACAACACAAATTACGTGCCAGTTCCAAAGTCCCCGTTGGAGATTATTCATTGTGCTTGTGAAAATGTACTTTTTCTAAGACAAACGATTGTGGTCTCAAATTATTAATTCTTCTCCTCATTAATTTTTGCCATTTTTCCGTTTTCTTTCATCATTCCTTTTGCTTCATTGGTATTCTACAAGGTTGTCTCCTTATAAATTTGAAACAGACTTGGGAACAAGCTCTTGGCTTTGTTCCTTTAACACAGAGCACACACACTCTTCATTAATCAAAGAGATAACAGGACATTAAAACATCAGGTGAAGTGAACTAGGTGTATAAAAAGAAGGAAGTAAGCCTGGACCGAACAGGTACAGGACATACACAATGCAGAGCGTGTATGCCATCTGTGCACTCCCCAGGTTCTATCTCCCATTACAACAAACTGTTCGAGGCTTAATAATTCACAGTGTATCACGCAATGACACTTACTCATCAGCTGCAGAGATTAATACCTTCTGCCAAGATTCTTATTGCTGCAGATGGGTTAGCGGAAAATGTTTCCCGCGTGACCGTTACTTTAACTGGGGATCACAGTGTCCATCACAGGGAACCTTTTAGTTGACTGAAACTTGCCTTTTTCCGCTCTCTCAACATAAGTTCATTTATCCAGTACAGTAACATGCTAGGAAAGCGGCAGGAATGAAGCAGCTTTATAACCCTCCAGAACAGTAGTACAGTGTTTCGTTAGGGGCTGGGAGACCTCTGTTACTGACCTTCCCCATGACCCTGAGCAAGTCATATTCACCATTTTCTTCTCAGTCCCTTCATCTGCCTACCTCTGCCCTCATGCACCTGTGTGTGCAAAGGTTGCCTTCTGCAACCTTATGCTAGATTCTCACTCTGTTCAAGGACTCCAGAAACTGCTGTTATATGAATAAGGATTTGCATTCCTTTACGGCAAACTAAAGACCCATGAACAAAGGCAATCACCCCCGGCAGCACATCTTTCCAGTTACGTCTGTGTCTTACATAACTTTATTTGTCTTTCCAGCTTGACAGCTGTTAAGGATGAGGTCTTTAATTAAATGCCACTATTCACACTGCAAATCTCATTTAACAGCGTTAATGTAAAGAGCTTCCCAGGATTGCAAACACAGTGACCTTAACTGACACATGCTTTATAAATCAAAAGATCTTAGACACCTACAGCAGAGCATATCATCCTTAGACTTCTGCCTAACTCCCGAGGTATAATTTCATAATTCTGTCTCTTGAGAAAGCAGGTGCATCTCTAAGAGTGGTCCATGCGCTAGTAGAAACGCACCCTGAACACATAGCTCTTCATCCTATTCTACGACAACCATTTACTTTTCTGACTGAAGGGGAGGGCCCCAGACAACGCCTTTTAAGCTCTCTGCCCAGCTTCCAGCCAGGTGAATCACATGGAATGAATGCGAATGTTAAATGTTGTAGGGCAACAAAGCTCCCTCTGTCATCAGTGTGTCGCTGTTGCACGTGCTCAGGACAGGTACCTGGAGAGGCGAGTACTAGTGTTAAAGCTGGAACGAGCGCCCTGGGCATGGCACGGGGGAAGCGGTCTCTGACCTGCTGTGTGGGCCCTGGCCACACATTGCCCAGTGCGAGCATGGAGTGGGCTGAGCTGCTGTCCTTCGGGAGACAGAGCTGTCGTTTCTGGAGACTCTTCTTACTCATGTCAAGCACTAAGAGGACAGATGCACGTAAAGTTCTTGGAAAGAGGCCAGGAGCCCTGCCCAAGGGAAAGCCGTGACCACTTGCTCCTTCTTCTGGTCACTGGCCGATCAGCAAATTGCACAGTTGTATCAGGACTGCCCTCACTCTTCACCAACTCAGAGTCTGGTAGCGATGTGAGAGGCAAATCTGAAATTCCTCTGCAAGACAGGTCCTGGAAGATTGGCCTGTTTTATCTGGGTGGTCCTGAATCTTTATCAGTCTTTTTAAAAGGCCACAATCCCAGTTTGAGGCAGGGATCTGCAGCAGGGGCATCAGCAGCTCAGACTCAAGGGAAGAGCCAGCTGAAGAAACGCTTTCCTGTTCAGTGCTTGTCACTGGTGCCTCTAGAAAGCTCTTTATCAAAAATGAAACCAAAATAACACTGCAGCACATATCCAGCATGACATTTTGCCTTCAGCCATTTGGTTTGGCAGAGTAGTGCCTAACAATTTGAAGTTTAGTCATAAATGAAATGGTGTTACCACTTCTGTTTACAATGGTGTACCTTTCTAGCACTCATATTCCCAAAGTGAGTTCAACTTCTGCAAATGACAATAAATCAAAGAGCAGTTTATATGCTTACATTTAGCCTGGTTTGCACAAAGCAAAAGGTTCACTGACTATGGATAAGGGATTTTTAGGTCATGCATACCACTTAATCCCTCCAGAAGCCCAAGGGACCAGGAAAATAATGGGCATGCGTTATTTAGAAGCTATGCAAAAGCCAAAGTGCTCTTGATTGTCAGAGCACTTTGTCAGATTGTCAGATATAAACAGAACCAAGGCAGGCCACAGTTCAGCTCTAAAATCACAATCCTCCGTGATTCAGAGCCAAAATAATACAAGATGAGACTCTCTGTCCTATGCTTTATTCCTCCTCAGAAACTACCTTCTCCTGTCTCCTCCTCCTACTTCCACAGAAATAACCCATTTTTCTAGAGGGTAGGTGGCCACCACTTTCCTCACCCCATCCTCTAGCTCTCCAGGTGGACTTATTTTCCTCTTCTTCTTCCTAAGATTCACTTGACTTTTGCTAGCGGTGTAAGATTGACACAAACCATCAATAGAGCTTATACTAACCCATCCTTACTTTTGTGAAAACTTAATTGCCAAGTCCACAGCCTATTTCATCATAATAATCATCAGATAATTTTGCAAAGTAGGAAGAAGAAACATCCAGGGATGGCATGTTTCCCCAGTTTCACTGATGTTGCCCAGCAGGAAGGACAGTAAACTCTACAGTCTGTGTTCCTGCACTCACAAACCATATTTTCTACCTCCATTTCTACACATCCAACAGGACTGTCCATGGGATGGTCCCCGACAAATGTGGATACCTGAAACACTCTGCAAGAAGTAAACGACTTTTCACTCTACTTGCAGAAATTGAAGCTTGTTAAGCACAGTTGACCCACAGCTCCTCTCAGTGAGCAGCAAGGGTTGGCCACTCCACAAAGGGTGGGGATCCAGGAGCAGAGCATGAGAACAAGGCAGGTGTCTATTGAGGCATATTAATGGAGAAACCCAAACCACCTGACATCTATGATAATCTAATGGAGACAGATTTTTTTTTTTAATTCTTTTTTGAAGGGTCATTTCTTAGTCCTTTTTAGCATGATTTTCCCTTTTGTTTTGTATGCATAGTATTCTGTGTAGCTGTAGGCAGTTTTTATATGGATTCTTACGAGTTTAGTAATTTCCATTCAGTGTTATACTTGCTGCTTGAGATTGATGAAGGACTGTGTCCAGGTATTCTTACAGCTGGCAGGTCTCATACATGGTGATTTATCTCAGACATATCAAGCAGCACTTTGGAGAACAACTTTAACAACTCACTTCAGAGATAATCTGCCTTGCATCAGAATCGTGCCTTTTACTTATAGCATCTGCTGTACAGGATAGTGACTGACATTTTGTTTTCTGAAAACACCAAGAACAGCAACAAAACCTTGGTTTTTTTTCTGTTAGAAAACCCAAAACTAAAACAAAACAAAGACACTAGAGGCTTTAAAAGCCATAAAATAGAAGAAAGCAAAGTTTTGCTCCTGGAACGGATTACAGCATTCACAAACCTGCTTGTCTGATGATAACTGCCTTTCAAAGAGAGGTCCTGGGTAGCCTGGGACACGTAAGTCAGTTAAACTGTGTGGTGGGTTGACCCTTTCTGAATTCCAGGTGCCCACCAGGTGCCCACCAAAGCCGCTCTATCACTCCTTTCCTCAGCTGGACGGAGGAGAGGAAATATTAAAAAAGCATGTGGGTTGAGATCAGGACAAGGAGACATCATTTCGCAATTACTGTAATGGACAAAACAGACTCGACTTGGGGGTTTGCCAGTCAAGTCGGAGCAGGGTAAAGAGAACTAAAACCAATTCTTAAAGCATCTTCCCCCCACACCTCCCTTCTACCCGGGCTCAACTTTGCTCGTGATTTTATCTCCTTCCTCCCCCAGGCAGCGCAGGGGGGACGGGGAATGGGGGTTGTGGTCAGTCCATCACACGCTGTCTCTGCTGCTCCTTCCTCCTCAGCAGGAGGACTCCTCACCCTCTGCCCTGCTCCAGCATGGGGTCCCTCCCATGGGAGAAATTCCTCCAAGGACTTCTCCAGCATGAGTCCTTCCCATGGGCTGCAGTTCTTCACAAGCTGCTCCAGCCGGGGTCCCCCCACGGGTGCCGTCCTTCAGGAACAGACTGCTCCAGCCTGGTCCCGCCATGGGTGCCGTCCTTCAGGAACAGGCTGCTCCGGCCTGGGTCCCCCATGGGTGCCATCCTTCAGGAACGGGCTGTTCCAGCCTGGGTCCCCCACGGGTGCCATCCTTCAGGAACAGGCTGCTCCAGCCTGGGCCCCCCACGGGTGCCATCCTTCAGGAACAGGCTGCTCCAGCCTGGCCCCTGCGGGCTCCCAGGTCCTGCCAGCAAACCTGCTCCAGCCGGGGCTCCTCTCTCTCCCCACGGGACCACAGGCCCTGCCAGGAGCCGGCCCCAGCGCAGGCTGCCCACGGGGTCACGGCCTCCTTCGGGCATCCCCCTGCTCCGGCGTGGGGCCTCCCCGGGGCCGGGTGCAGATCTGCTCCCCCATGGAGCTCCATGGCCGCAGGGGCACAGCCGGCCTCCCCAGGGGCTTCCCCAGGGGCTGCCGGGAACCCTCTGCTCCGGCGCCTGGAGCCCCTCCTGCCCCTCCTGCTGCTCTGACCTGGGGTCTGCAGGGCTGCTGCTGCTCTCACGTGTTCTCACTCCTCTAGAGACTGAAGTTTTGCATGTGGTTTCCCCTTTCCTAACTCTATTATCCCAGAGGCACTACCACCATCACTGATGGGCTCAGCCTCGGACAACAGTGGGTCTGTCTTGGAACCGGCTGGCACTGGCTCTGTAGGACACAGGAGAACCTTCTAGCAGAAACCACCCCTGTAGCCCACTACCAAAACCCTGTCGCACAAGCCCAGTGCAGACTGAGATACAGGAAACAGTTTTCTCAGGCAGCAGACTGGCAGAATTCACTAAAAAGCACAGAACCACTGGGTTCACTAAAAAGCCTGTGTCCAGCTGGCCTTGGCTGCTGTTCCTGCCACGAAGGAAGGAATTCAGAAGGAAGAGGGTGCTGTGACCCACATACCTGTGTCAGTGGCCTCGGCCCAAGGATTACCTGAAGCAACTGACAGCAACACACGGTTCGGGGCTCTCCCACCTCCCCCTTGTGCAGCCTTCCTCCTGCAGCTCCTCACCATCCTCACGCTTCTCCTCCCTCTGCGGGAACAGGCGCAGCCAGGGCAGACCCCGACCCCTCACCATGGGGGAAGAAAATTCCACCAATCTTCATGCTGCTGAGAAGCTTTGAGGGTTTATTCTTGAGTACCCACAGTTTCCCAAAGGTCTTATAAATTATTTGAAAGGCTTTCAAGTGCTACATCAATTAAACACAAAAGGCACAACAAAAGAAGCACCTCACCAAAAAAAAAAATTACAGAAGGCAGGTAGTGTTTTCCTTTTAGAAACAAAGCGTTAGCGAGTTTTTGATTTCATGGTTCTTCAAAAACAATGCTTAAGTGCCCTCTCTGCATTAATCACAGAGTGTAAAATAAAAAGGAAATTTAGAGTTTATTTATGTTTTCCTGTGTAGGACTCTAAGACAAAAAATGAATGACAGAAGCCTTGAGAAGTGCCTTCTACATTTAATTTCATGTTTCTTCTACCAGGATGCGAACAAGAAAACCTCCTATTTGATTGCCTGTAACATCTCCTTGTGACATTTCTGGTTCACTTCCCTGCCACATTGTTCTTTAATGAAGACATGAAACAGAGTTCACATTGTGAAACTTGCCCCAGGCTTTTCTCAGCAAGACGTGATAAGCTTTTGCAAGTATGAAACTTTAGTGTGTTGTATAAAAGCTAAAGTCAAAGAGGTCCTCTTTCAATTTGTACATTATTATCCATTACACTCAATGTGAAAAGGTGATAAAATATAACCTATTTTTCTGTCGTGATCATCATTTACATAAAGCCAAGCTACAAAAGGAGTAACTCAGTCATACAAAGGAGTGATATTTACATGTGCTAAACACTTCTCTCTTATATCAAAACATCTAATGTAATTAATACAGTCATTTATTAGGTTGGCTCCTAGATAGAGATGGTTCATCTCTGGATGAATGACATCTAAGACAACAAATGATTTGCTCAAGGACACATGAGACAGTCGTGGTAGAGTCTGAAATCTTCACACCTTCAATATCGCAAGGCCACACTGCATCATTTATAATTCATATACCGACATCCATCTGCAAAGTGTTTGGAAGACTCTCTATGTTACCCTGGAAGATGTCTTTCTGACTTATTCCCTCAAGATCCTCAGAACCTTCTGCCACCTCAAGGAGCAGACGTCTGTTCCCATCCTGTCTCTCAGAGGTCTGAGACCATCCCGTTGCCCAGGCATACACATTACTGACCACCGCCGTTACTAGGTGTGGAGCCCAGTCAGGCCTTAGGGCTTGCTGTTGGGGAAGACATAGAACAAACTCATATTTTTTCATCCTTTAGCTTTCCATGCAAAGCAAATCCACATTCCCAGGTGCTTGAAATTGAGCTGGTTCCCAGGAACTATTGAGTACACAAGTTTCTTTCTTTATAACTCCTTTCCATGGCACTTCTCTTTCACTTCTTCAGACAGTTGAAGACTCTGTAGATCCTCATGAAAGCAATATTCTGCTTGTTTAGGGGCTTTAGATTTTCCACAGAGTAATGAAAATGTCAGATTTATTTCAGTACACATGCTTAAATGTGTAAATTGCACCTGTGAGAGCCTGATGTTGTGCTGGGAGAGCAGGGGGAAAATCACCAAAGACACATGCTTGCCTCACTTCCAGAGGATTCAATACATTCCCACCAAAGGACCACCAACTGAAGGGACTTCATGTAAACTGAATCTCAGACAATTAAATGACATCACTCATTTTTCAAGTGGTTAACAGTACTGGTTAACAGTACTTGCCACTGGCATTCTGCTTAGCTTGTTTTCCCCTTTTTATTTTTATGGGCTGTTTTCTACCATTCTTCCTCATCTGTGCTCTACGTGAGGCTGATAGGACAAAACTGGTGCCTCTGTGACGAGTTCCTGTTAGTAACTTCAGTGCAACAAGACTCTCTGAGCCCTGCTCACCCTGCCAGTGAAGCCAACTGATTCTCCCTTGAACTGACAGGACTTTTAAGCCTCCAGCTCCAGGAATATTCTTCAGCTTTTGTTTGTAATCTGAATCTTCTGCTCAGAGATGAGTATTTCAGGGGACATTTTACTTGCTGATGACCTGCAAAGAGATTAGGCAGTGAATTTAGAGAAACTAGTTCTGTAATCTTGCTTCTAGGCGTTATTCCTCCCCATCTTCAGCAAATACAGCAGCTGAGACTCCAGCATGCCAAGGATGAGCCCCTGCAGAAATGGAAGCAGTTAGCTTATGACCAAGTTGTGCATTCGGTGAAACCTTGCCCATTGAGAGTGCTTTGTTAAAGAACAGAATGACATTTATCTTCATTTCTTGAACAGCACGGCAACCAGCCTTTTGTGCAGCATTATCAATCCAGGGGTACTAGTATGTCTTACAGATGCTGGTGAAGGCTCCTTTTCACAGGTCAGAGTGCTGAACAGGACAAATCCTGCCTCCCAGACCTTGAAAGCTAACACCCAAGTAATCTCTAAGTCCTGAAAGGAAACATCTCTAGATTCATGCCCTGAAAGGCTAAATTGATTCAGTGGCATTGTCATAACACGGCATGAAATTAAGCACACATTTAACTTCTTGCACGATGAGTGCCTTCTTAATATTCTTGTTCTGCTACCAATAGACTTGAGTTATGGTCAAATTACAGGACAGATGCTAGAAATTCCCCTCAGAGTTTAACGAGCCGTGGGTTAAGTGACAGACACATTGGCCTAAGCATCCCAGCCTGACTGGCATTGTCATTTAGCCCATGAGGGGACTCAGATATGCCTTCCTCATTTACAGTGCATATCAGTGCACTGCTGTGAATAAATGTCAGCCAGAGGCAGGAAACTCTTTCCTTGGCTTGGTGGAATATCAATATTCTTATAAGATTCTGTGGTAGGAAAAGATATGCTTATTTCTGTCTTGATCAGGTACTCTTCAAATACACTGAGTGAGTCTTCTAAGAAATCAGTTAAACTAGAGAAATGCAAATAATCACAGGCCACGTTATAGTACAGGAAAATGAAATGATTCGTTTAAGATCATATCTCTCCAAGTCCACCTATAAGCAAAAGGAAGTGTTATGTCTGACTTGCAAGCAAAGACAAAAATTAGCTTAGCAAGTTAGGCTATGACCTAAACAGGGATTGTAAAAGGTTTTCTCATAAAGATGTAAAAATACATTCTGAAGTATATTAGTTCACATTTGTTTTTCTTAAAAATACAGCCAGAAACTTTACAAAGAAAAAAAAAAAGGCAATGTGAGAATTGAAAGTAACGTTGATTTAAACTTCAAATTAAACTGATGTTGGATTACACAGAATATGGAGGAAGCTACACCGGAAACTGCTTTGAAAAATCCAACTTCCAGAGGGAAGAGGAGCAATTTGAGCAGTTTATGTGACCAGCTACATAATGTGATCATGCAGAAATTATATTCATTTAGACTCCAGAAGCATATTTTTTGCTTTAATCAGCTGTTACACTTTTCTTAAGAGTCCTTTATTACACTATCTGCATTTCTCTAGTCTTGCTTTATGTCCCTGACTCATATGTCTTTAGCAATTTTAGTTAACTGCAACAAGAAGTGGTTTCTTCACAGGGGAAGAACAGTCATCACACTCCCCACCCAATCACCAGCTTAATTATCAAAACACTTCTGGTTACAGCTGGTTACTAGCCACACCATTTTTGTGCACACCTGTCTGTTTCACCATTAATTGTCCATCGCCATGACATATGTACTTTCCCAATATTGCAAATGCCTGCAAGGACAGTGGGATTTCCTCTGGAGGGCTGTTGAACTAAACGTCTGCTGCTATGATCAAAAGGGACTGAAAATGAGCTCACTAGTGGGGATCCAGCATAGGAAGTGAGGCGCTACCACTCCGAACCCAGCTGTTGAAAGGGCAATGTCCAAGTATCACCTGCCACCAGATGGGAATGTGTGAGAAGTGAGGTATCTTAAAGTTATTATCAGAGCCAGAGCAAAGGTCACAGCACCCCACAGGAAGATCTGATATGACCCAGACTTCAACCTGAAGTTAAGCTGTTCCTTTCCTATAGAAGGTGTTTGCATTTTCCCTGAAGCATTACGATAATGCGCTCTGCTGGAAAGACAATGGCTCTGGATTAGACAATGCTTTCTTTTATATGAGCCAAAATGTCTATGTCTAAAAATTACCAAAGTGGAAAAGAATCCAACCCAAGGAAGGATTTGATCCTCTATTCTCAAGCAGAATGTTCTGGCCTTAGAATGACTCTATTTCCCCATGCTGTGTTCAGCACAGCTCTAGTTAAAGTGGCAAAAAGGAGTATTTTGGCCACCTCCACAGGGCAAACAGCACCCGGGAAAGAGGACGATAAGACTGCTTCAGATACCAGGAGCTGGTTTTGGCTAGACGAATACAAAATCCCAGGAGATCAAGAGGTAGTCTCTCACAGCTTTCTGCAGGAGCATGACTAGCCCCAGCATCACTGCCCCAGGGAGAGCATTACCAGGAAGGAGGAGAGTAGCAGCATGGTGACGCAGGCACCTCCCAGCGGAAGAAGAACAGATGTGCCACCAGGTACTGCAGAAGGCAATGCGTAAGACTGTATGTGTGTAACAGACTGTAATAACTGGTGCTGAAGAAGAGTTCAGCCAGCATGCCTTTTTTTTGTAGCTATCTTTTTCTTTAACCAGCAGAATAGATAGATAAGATTTTCATTTACAGATGTGTAACCAAGGTGGTAGGGAATTAAAATAAAATAGGGTTAGAAAATAGGTTTGTGAATTTGTAGCAAGTTGTAACTATAAGAACATTATGCACCAGCAATGCTGCTCGAGAACCCACCTAACCCTTCCCATCTTGATTTAATTATCAAGGAGTTAAGTGTGACATTGTGATCATGGTATTATGTTTTGTTCTAATAACAAGTAGTCAGAAAGAAGGAACACCTTGGTCAGTTCTACGTTCCGGTGGGTGAGTAATTATTCATTCTATAGTCTTGCCTTAAAACAAAGGACTGTGGGGTGAATGATTGCATGTTGGACCGGCAGCCCGTGAAGATCTATTGAGTGTTGCCAAGCTTAAGTGAACTTTGTAGGAAAGGTAATTCCGGCAGGGGGAGATCGCGACCACCGACTCAGAGACCATCCACTCAAGAAACCCACCGACTCAAAAGGTTAAGGAAGTGAAATCCCAAGAAATTATAGTGAGCATGCGTGGTCATTTACATGGTAGGCGAGGAATATTTAACCTATCATTGTATGGAAACTTGATGAATATGTATTAATCTTGCCTATAAATGTTTGATTTTTGAACTGATTGACAAACACGATTTAGGAGGAGTTATCCCCTGTGTTCCCGATGCCGTGAATAAAGAATGCCTGCCTTTTAACACTACATTGGTGTTAGGAGGTTTATTCCCGATTTCGGTGACAGTTTTGGTGACCCAGATGGGACACTGCTTGTGAATCTCAACGGATCCGTGGGATCACAGGACCTCCAGCCGACACCGAGGGATTCTCGGGGAGAACCTCTGATCCCCGGACCAAAGAATTCTGAGCAAGTCCCCTGGAAAGGTAATAAGACATTCTTTAAAGGATTGAAGTAACGTGGGTTCGAGTCCCACTAGCTCGCTCGTAAGGCACGGCGAAAGCTACGCAGAGTAGGGCTGAAAGGTACCTCTGGAAAGGGTGAGGCTATGAGACCCTCACAAGGAATGCCTGCCTATAAGTCGCGGTGAAAGCCTCACAAAGTTGGGCTAGGGGCCCAGGTAAGGAGGTTGGGGGATTTCTAGCAGGGGGCTAGAAGATCCAGAGGGACCCTCGAGGAGAGTAGGGGTCCCTCCGACTAGTGCCTGTGATAGGCACCCCACTAGTCTTGGGAAGATGGGTAAATGGGAAGAAATGGCTTATGTTGATTTGTACTTTACACTACAAAATCATCACTGCATGGCAGAGATAGTATGGAATACATCCATATGATCCCATGGTAAAGATTGTGAAAAAGGGAAAATGTGATAAGAACTCGAAAAGGGGTTGTTCTACGTATAATACTAAAGAAAATTGTTGGAAAACTGGAACTGAGGAGGAAGATATTGAATTAATGGTTGCTTCTCTCCGAAGGTGGGAAAGGGGAAGAGAGGTCCAAAATTTGGAGGATGATAGTCCTCCTACTTCTCCCAAGGAAGGGGAAGCAGTGGGATTTAGCCCAATTTCAGGAAGAACACGGGGAAGGAGGGGGGAAGTAAGACTAACTTCCCTCCAAGCCCCTCTCCGAGAAGCGGTGGGGAATGATGGTTCAGTGGTGGTGAAAGTTCCTTTTTCAATTACTGATTTAAGATCATGGAAAGAGACTGCAGGTACCTATCGGGAGGATCCCGAAAGGGTGGCTAAGGTAAAATGCTTGAAATTGCTTGGGCTGTATATAACAATAGAGAAAAAGAAAAAGAGGTGGGGCAAGCCCAAAGGGATGGAAAGCTACTAGCAGCTTTGGCAGGGAATAACAGGATAGGCAGAGGGAGAGGACGAGGAATGAATATCGGAGAGAGAAGGAAAATAAGCCCCGATTAGCAGAAGATCGAAGTGCTGTTTGCAAGAAGCGTGGGCACTGGAAAAGAGAATGTCCTAAGGCAGGAGAATTAGATCCGGCTCTCCGGGCAATTAAATTAATGACTCTGGATGAAGAACTATGAAGGGGACCAGGGGAATCAACCCTAGCTGAACCTCTGGTTACATTGAAGCTAGGGAATGAAGAAACAGAGTTTCTGGAGCTACTTATTCGGTACTGAATATGTGTAAAGGGAAATTTAGTCATAAATCAGTAGATGTTGTTGGTGCGACAGGGCGGAAGGAAAACTGGCCATTTTTAGAGCCATTAAAGTTTAAATTGGGAAAACAATGGGTAACTCACCAGTTTCTGTATATGCCTGAATGTCCACTGGCTTTGTTGGGACGAGATCTATTGAGCAAATTAGATGCACAAATAACTTTCAAAGATAGAGAAATCAAATTGTTAATACCAGAATCAAAAACCATAGAGGCAAGAGTGTTTATGTTACAGGATTCCTACAGGGAAGAACAGATTCCAGAAGAAGTGGAAAATGCAGTTATTCCTTTGGTCTGGGCAAGTGGAATTCTGGGACGATCTAAACTGGCAGAGCTGGTAAAGGTGATTTTAAAACCTGAAGCCAAACCGGTAAGACAAAAACAATATCCTGTTAAGTGGGAGGCTCGAAAAGGATTAGAGGGGTTGATTACAAAATTTTTAGAATATGGACTATTGGTAGAGTGTGAATCAGAACATAACACTCGCTATTACTAGTAAAGAAATCCGGAGACAAGGAATACCGATTGCTTCAGGATGTAAGAGTTATAAATCAGATAATCCAAGATATACACCCAGTAGTGGCTAATCCATATATTTTACTGACTTCTTTGAAAGAGGAACATAAATGGTTTACTGTACTAGATTTAAAGGATGCCTTCTTCTGCATACCTCTAGATATAGGCAGCCAAAACATATTTGCTTTTGAGTGGGAAAGTCTGGCCACAGGATGAAAGACCCAATTGACATGGACTGTACTTCCACAAGGATTCAAAAATAACCCTATGATATTTGGGAATCAATTGGCCAAGGAATTAGAGATATGGAAGAGACAGAACCAAAAGGGAAGTGTTCTGCTATCAGTTTACTAAATTTCCTAGGCCAAGGAGGATGTAGAGTCTCCAGAAATAAGGCCCAAATAGGAAAAGAAGCAGTAATTCATTTGGGATTTGAAATATCCCAAGGACAGAGACAATTGGGAAATGAAAGAAAAGAAGCTATCTGTCAAATTCCTGAACCAAGTAGCCCAAAAGAATTGAGAACTTTCCTGGGAATGGTTGGGTGGTGTCGACTTTGGATTTTGAATTGTAAAACCATTATACAAAGCCTTAAAGGAATCCAAGGATCAGTATCCGACTTGGATACCTCAATGTCAGAAATCACTCAAAGAACTGAAAAAGGCATTAATGGTGGCACCTGCTCTGGGATTACCTAATGTGACCAAACCTTTTGAGTTGTTTGCACATGAAAGGCAACATCTGGCTCTTGGAGTGCTGACGCAACGGCTGGGATCCTGGAAACGACCAGTGGGGTACTTCTCTAAACAACTTGACAACGTGAGTAAAGGATGACCAGGATGTTTACATGCTGTAGCGGCAACAGTATTGCTGATCCAAGAAGCTCAAAAATTGACTACAGGTCAAAAGATGGTGGTGCACGTACCACATATGGTAATAACTGTTCTAGAGCAAAAGGGGGGTCACTGGCTATCCCCCAGCAGAATGCTGAAGTATCAGGTTGTCCTATTGGAACAAGATGATGTGGAATTGAAAACCACACCGATTGTTAATCCAGCAATATTTTTGTCAACAGAGAATCTAACAGGAAATTTAGAACATGATTGTTTGTTAACTATTGAACAAGTTTATTCCAGTAGACCAGACCTGAGAGATGAACCTCTGCAAAAGCCTGATCTGGAGTTATACACAGATAGAAGCAGTTTTGTACGAGAAGAAAAACGAATGGCTGGATATACTGTCATCACCACCTCTGAGAAGGCAAAAATCTACTTATCGTCTGTAATTGGGCCAAGCATTTCCAGTCTCACCCCTACAGAAGAAGACGCCTGCATCTGTTTACACATTATTTTCTTAGTTTTGTCTAATGTCAGCAGGTACAGTATGAGTTTCATGGAATCATAGAATCATAGAACAGTTTGGGTTGGAAGGGACCTTTATAGGTCATCTAGCCCAACCTTCAATGAGCAGGGACAAGAGTTTACTGTGAAATATTCAGTGCCATGTTGTTCTAAGGCTTGTAACAGTGCCAGGCATTCTAACAAGCATTTAATTTCAATGAGTGTGTACATCTCCTAAGCTCCTACGAGAACAGCAGCATGTTTACGGTAAACACCCCAAAACATCAAAACTTAAAGGGCACATGGCAATAAGGCACGAATCATATATTATATTACATTACATTAGCACACATGATGAGCTTAAGAGAGAGAAAATTCTTCATATCCTTCTTTACTCTTACTCACTTCAGGCATGTTCTTCTCACCCCCAAACGAGCACAACTAAGTATATGATGCAGAGCTCCCCAAAAGGAAGAGAAAAGGCAGGTTTATCCCTAGCCACACAACATACATGTCACATACCACTACTTGCAGCAAAATCCTGTGCTAGAGGTGTGGCCAGAAAGTAGCTTCTCCCAATATATGCTCCTCTGAAAAGACTTTTGAGCAACTAAGTTTCTTAAGCAACCAAGAGAGTGAGGGAGGTCACTCCCAGGGTGGCCCACTGAGACCTCTGCCCTGGAGCATTGAAGCTCCTCCTGAATCCCAGTTCAGTGACCCTCTTAATAACTTATATTTGATGGTCTTTTAATGGGGTGTAAAAACGTCTCAGATGTGCTCTATTGTGTTAAATGATTTGCTAAGCAAAGAGAGTTTGAGAGGATTGGGGTGGGGGGAGGTGGGGTAAGAACAAAGGGTCAAATTCTGGCTACTTGCTGCAGCTGAATTTTAGACGCTTCAAAGCAAAGCTAAAGAATAAAGAGTTCATTTAAAACCAGAATTACTTTTTTTCCTGTACAAAACTTCAGCGATCAAAGCTAATGTCTTCTACTAAAAAGCAAGATCATGTGTTGGTAAATGGACTATTTGTTTTGCATTTTTCTGGTTGTCTCTGAAGTCACGATGGAAACGGAGTTAACAGGATTTTTGTGTACCGTTTTGTTCACAGGTCCAGCAGATCTGCACTTGATGAGAAAGATGTGTTTTCTGTAATTTAAAAATCAAGAGAATGTCTCTTTGCTCTTATATGTAGGGAAACTACATTTCTGGCAAGGTGTGAACTGAAGGGACAGTCTACTGAAATGTTGGAAGAGTTAGAGGGAACTATAAAACCAAATTATTTTCTGAAGACTATTCCTTAAAGCAGCCTTGAAAGATTCAGTTTTCCATTCTTTGAGCCCCTGACTTTCTGTCTTTACTGCTTTGCCCAATTGCCTTGCCTGCAAAGGCTTGCCTTTCTTCCATAGAGAACGCTCGGAGTTTGAAGGCTCAGAGATTGATTCTGACACCTTCCATTGAAGAAAAAGCTTGTCCATAGTTGATTGCAATTTCTTGTCCCAGGCTAAGGAGCTTAAACCTCTGAAAAGTAGGATTTTACTCCTCTCTTGTTGCTTTCGCTTTTGTTCATCTGCTGATACAGCTGTAGGGAATTCTGTGGAAAAAATCCTTTGAGAGGCACAGCTGGAGTAACGCATGACGCAGAAGCATTTGCTCAAGAGTTTGCCCTCTCACATGCAGAAACACTCCTTGCATTTCTGGCCCAGGTCCATGGGGCAGAGTTAGGGTTAGGGATAGGGTTACTGTTAAGTGCTTAAGTTTTGGGGTTCTTGAACGCAGATGAAAGGCTAACCGCCCTTCCTACATGGGTGGCATAGTCAGGGTGTCCCACAGAAGGGCTATAGTCTTCCCCAGTCTGTAGAGAGATGTTTTGCTAGCCTCTGCTCCCGGACTAAACGAACTAGTCTATCTCAGTGATACTAGCTATGGCTTTACCACTACCACAGCTTCAAATTCTAGATAAATCAGTCCTGAACACAGCAATTTTCAGTGTGAAGTGGAACCCACTGCTCTGCCACCAACAGAATTTTATCTGTAGAAACCTTTGCATGGAGGAAAGGTCTAAGCAAAAGAGACCTTGCTACCTGGGATTTATCTCCCCTTATCCAGGACAGCACACTTCTGCATACTCTGTCTTGTTACTCAGATAGGCTTTACAATGCCTAAACTTCTGAAGAACTTTGTGATGCCATTGTGTATTACCACATTTACATTTAGAAACAGCTGATGCACCAAAACTCAGTAGTCAGAGAACTGAATAAAGATTATCATGCATAGTAATTCAATTGTATGGAGTGGCTTTTCCCCTTTCTTCAACAGAGACAAGCCTTAGCTGCTCATAGGTTGTCTTTTGCGGCAGCTTATACCAGTCATTTCAGCCTCTCACTGAAGACTGAGAGAAGTCATTCTTGTCTCATAATTCTCATCTAATTCTAACTGTTTTGAGACTTCCAGTCTGGGGGGTACCATGAACCGACATTCCAGCACTGAGGAGTCAACTTCTGCATCATGTAAACAAGAGTCATGCTGCTGCCACATACGGACCCCACCTGTCACGACAAAAGAAACTGTTTCTCTGTTTTGCTGTACGTCCTGTACAGCTGTATCAAGCCTTGTCTCTCTGGGAATTAAAAACAAAACAGCAGGAGAGAAGATTAAAAGGTTCGGAAAAATACATCTGTACACTTTTTCCCCCCTAAGAAATTTCAACACAACCATTCAGTGTGCTCCAGTGATAAAATTCCATATACCAAATATGAACCATTCATAGATTTAAGTTAAATACTTACAGGGAAAGGCCATCTACTGCTTCTCCAAACTGGAATAAAAAGAGATCATGATCAAGAACCGTTTTAGCGTATTCACCCTCAAAAGCAATATTTTTACCTGTCTTTTTTCATTAGCTCTCCTTGACAACAACCATGACAATCCAGAAGTTAACTTATGGACGGGACATGCTATTTACCCTCTTCCACATCTGAAACACTTTACAGAAGAAAAGCACATGATTGCAAGGTGCCTGCCAGATGGTTAACGCATTCAGAGTACCCTGGAGAATGGTGCTGAAACAGACTGTTGAAAAAGTACGCTAACGCTATTCCAGAAATGCCAGTGCAACACACGCTGGCCTGTTACATGTGCCTGAAGTCTCACTTGTAAAAACGTAATGAAGTGACATTTAACAGGGCACAAACAGATGTTGCTTTGCTCTGCTACGTATGAGGAAGCTGGAAGACCTCAGCAAAACAAAGAATTGTAATGATTCAAAAGGGAGTGGTTTATTTCAGCCTTCAACACAGCGGAAAGAACCAGAATCGTATTTGGTGATTATTTTATATACAGACCATTCTTTCAATACCGTTGAGCTTAAATTGTTTTGATTGCCTCAGTGTTTTCACTATGAGTTAGTAATTGTCAATGCTCAGAAAAACAGAATGTGATCTTAGAGATGGGTTTGTGTTTAGGTAGTTAATTTTGTTAGTACTACTATTACAACTAATCAGGCAGGTAGTTACTATTTCCTACTGAGTTCACCATCGTGACGCCAGATGCCAGTCAGCTATCGGGTCTCCTTTATGCTGGGAATTGCACTTATCCAAGTATGTCTTCAGTGGACACCTTCTAGCCTGTAGAGATACTGTAGTTACCTCACCATGTTGAAATCCCTGACTCTAACCTGTGGCCAAGGTCCTGCAGAAACCGCTCCTCAGGCTGGGAATTGGATTGTCAGCTTCAGAGGGGCGGGAGCAAGGGTAAGGCAGAGCACTTTTGAAAACCCATTGCCTAGGTGTTCACACAAACTTGGTTCACTGTGGTTAAGAGAAAAATGATGATGCCCAAGAACCCCTTTCCAGGTCTGCTTCAGGAAGAGTGCAGCTGCCTGTTCATTTTCGGTGTGAATTATTGTCTCTTTCCTCTCTGAGTGCTCTTCTATGGAATAAAGCCCGGAGAAGCCTGATTTCCTTCACTTTTCTCTGTGGCTCCCCAAAGCCTGTTTTAGGAACAGATCTAACAGCAGAGGGCTTAACTCAAGCACTCCGATTAGCAATCAGTCTGAGCTCTTACAATGATACATACAACAAATCATGAACACAGGCCAGAAAATTCTGACTTTCATGTCTTTCTTGTTCTGTCATTCTGTAGAGAGTCGCCTCTTCTAAATGACAGTGACCGTTTCTCCAGTGTGTTTCTAAGGCTGGTTGCTGATAGACAGCACATATACATCGGTCAGCTTGCGTATCAAGTATCTTCTATCTTCTAGTCCTCTGATGTGGGAAACAGGTACAGAGTTCAAGAAAATACTACGAGTATTCTCACATCTGCTGATTGCTTCTGCCTCCAGCACATCTGCAGGCTATTTTAGTTCTTCTCACACCACAGGTCAGGTAAAATCTCCCATGGAAACTTGTGGCTTCCCAGCATACTTGGTCTTCAGCAAAGTTCCAACCAGTATCTTTCAGAAAAGAACGATACATATGGTGGGCCAGTGAAGAATCGTGAGATCAAATTCCAATATATGAAGAGAGAAGAAAAATTCAGTCTAAAGTTACCATTAAAGCATAGGAGGCAACCAAAGCAGGACAAGCCAAACCTCCTCCCTGTTGAGCACCAGGTCTTGCTGGAGCACCAGGCCTCCATCACCAAGGTCTTTGCTGGGAACCGAGAAAGTGCTTAAAACTATTCAAGGGCAAAGATCCTGTGTGAGCACAGAAACACAGGATGACAAACAAGATATGCGGTTGTGAGGTTGCACAGGTGACCTTGCACTTACTTGGAGTTAGGCATGGGAACAAAGGCTAACGGAGACTGGTTTGTCCTAGACAGTGTGCAAGGTGAACACCAACACACAAATGCTGCCAGTTTGAAACCGATAATTTTAACAGAATTGTGGGGTGCAAAATCATGCAAGGTCACCTGTAGCCAGGGGTGCAAAATCATGCAAGGTCACCTGTAGCCAGGCAACTACATCAGTAATACCAAACAAGGGTGAAGCTTGTGAAAAAAGAAGGGTTTTTTTTGATGGTAAGAGTGTGGAGGTCTGTGGACAGCAGTAGTAGCATTGGCCTGTGGACCCAAGCCCACCGGGACACCAGAGAGGACACACTGGACTCACTCTCAGGTCTGTCTCCAAAAGATCTGGTGTGGAGGGGTACAGAGGGCTGGACTTGCTCGCCAGTAATAAGTGGTGTGGGGAGGGAAGGGTGACAGAGCTGTAATTCAATGACAATTAGTTAAGGTTTCAGAATGATAACTAACAACTTTATTATTGTGGGTGTAAAATAATACAATTGTAAATTAATAACAGTAGTGTTTGTTCGTTAATTAGACTATATTTAGTTCATCAGTTTCTCAGTAACATGGTGCTTAACCTTTAAGACCACTGTAGTCTGTTAAAGCCTGCAGTTGAAACAGAGAGAACTGGACCTGGATGCTGACATCCACCAGCTGTAACTATTTCATGCACTTACGAAAATTGCGTTGGAAAGCTTTGACTAAATTTACTATTCCTTTTGGGTAATAATGACAACGTAGCTTCTGAAAAACTAAAAATATTGAATTGTGGCTTTGTAAATAATTCCAAGAAGCTGCAGATGACGGATCTTTCTAAACCCGTTATATCATGGTGCATAATTTCATGCTGTGATTTATCTCCAGTATTAAACAGGGCTTGGTGGAAGTCACTCAACAATAAGGGAAGGAAGTAGTCAAGAACACAAGAACAAATGCCAGATTTCCAGAAGTAATGCCAGATTCTGCGCCTGGGATGGGGTAACATGAGGCACAAGTATAAATTGGGAGAGAGTGGCTGGAGAACAGCCCTGCAGAAAGGGATTTGGGGGTGCTGGTCAACAGCAGGCTCAGTGTGAGCCAGCAGTGTGCCCTGGCAGCCAAGAGCACAAACCACATCCTGGGTGCATCAAACACAGCACAACCAGCCGGTCAAAAGAGGTGATTTTCCTGCACTGCTTAGCGTTGGTGTGGTCTTACCTTGGGTGCTGTGTGCAGTTCTGGGCCCCACAACTTAAGAAGGACGTGAAGGCACTCAAATGCATTCAGAGGAGGGTAACAAAGCTGGCAAAAGGGCTGGAAGATATATCCTGTGAGGAGCGTCTGAGGACTATGGGCTTGTCTAGTTTGGAGAAAAGGAGACGGAGGGGTGACCTCACTGCTCTCTACAGCTTCCTGAGGAGAGGACATGGAGAGGGAGGTGCTGAGGCCTTCTCCCTGGTATCCAGAGATCCAGTGCATGGGAGTGGCTCAGAGCTTGGTCAGGGGAGGTTCAGACTTGACATTAGGAATCATTTATTTACCAAGACGGTGGTCAAACCCCAGCACAGGCTTCCTAGAGAGGTGGTCGATGCCCCAAGCCTGTCAGTGTTCAAGAAGCATTTGGACAATGTGCTTAACAGTATGCTTTAACTTTTGGTCTGCCCTGAAGTGGCCAGGCAGTTGGACTAGACCACTCCTCTCCCCTTCCCGTTCCCCTTCTCTTCCCCTTCCTCTTCCTTTCCCTTCCCGTTTCCCCTTCCCTTCCCGTTTCCCCTTCCCTTCCCTTCCCATTCCCCTTCTCTTCCCCTTCCCGTTTCCCCTTCCCTTCCCATTTCCCCTTCCCTTCCCATTCCCCTTCTCTTCCCTTTCCCGTTTCCCCTTCCCTTCCCGTTTCCCCTTCCCTTCACGTTTCCCCTTCCCTTCCCGTTCCCCTTCTCTTCCCCTTCCCATTTCCCCTTCCCTTCCCCTTCCCGTTTCCCCTTCCCTTCCCGTTTCCCCTTCCCTTCCCGTTTCCCCTTCCCTTCCCGTTTCCCCTTCCCTTCCCTTCCCCTTCCCCTTCCCCTTCCCCTTCCCTTCCCTTCTCTTCCCTTTGCCTTGAATATGAGCACTGAGGTGAAATGAGACTCACCTATGATCTGTTAATATATGGGTAGTTTCTTCAGGAGAGTTCTGAGACGGAGACGACTGTATCCGCACACAACGAGAAAGTCAGTGCTGTTTGTTATTCAAGTTGTCTGAAGCAGGGATTCAGGTACAGTCTCGCCCATCAGTACCTAGTTCCTGCAGAGTTGCACAGTCAGGTTTTCTCCCTCTTAAAATTGCTTGTGAAACAAATGGGAGTGACAGTCAATTGCACTTGATCTCTCTCTGTTCCCTGCAGCAATTAGAAAAACAGAGATTAACTTGAGCTGGAGAAAAACTCTTTGTCACTGGAAGTACAGCAGCTGTTGCTGGCTCACTTCTTTTCAACTCCTGCAGAATTTCTTCTGAAATCTGATCGCAGATCAACAGTTCTTACTCAGTTTCACAATGCAAGACAATGAACAAAATTGTTCTTTGTAGTGTGCCTTAACTAGGAGTTAAGTTACGGGGAGTAACTTGTTCTCCTGTCATGGTTTAACGCCAGCCAGCAACTAAGCACCACGCAGCCCCTCGCTGACTCCCTCAGGATGGGACAGGAGAGAGAATCAGAAAAGTGAGAAAACTTGTGGTTTAAGATAAAGGCAGTTTAATAGGTACAGCAAAAGCCGCGCACGCAAGCAAAGCAAAACAAGGAATTCATTCACTACTCCCCATGGGCAGGCAGGGGTTCAACCATCTCCAGGACAGCAGGGCTGCAACACGTGTAATGGTTTCTTGGGAAGACAGACACCATCACTCCGAACGTCCCTCCACCCCTTTCTTCTTCTTTGTCCCAGCTTTATGTACTGAGCATGACGTTGTATGATAGGGAATACCCCTTTGGCCAGCCTGGGTCAGCTGTCCTGGCTGTGTCCCCTCCCAGCTCCCCGTGCACCCCCAGCCTTCTTGTTGGCAGCCCAGCATGAGAAGCTGGACTGTCCTTGACTGCTCAGCAACAGCTTAAAACATCAGAACATTACCAACATTTTCTCTTCACAAATCCAAAACATAGTCTCACACTAGCTTCTGGGAAGAAAATTAACTCTAGCCCAGCTGAAACCAGGACATCGCCAAAGTCCAGTTTTGCCTTGAAAGCCTAGGAACAACCAAGTTCACTTACACACAGGTCCTTGGACAAAATGCTTTGAAATCTGGACTGACTAAAATTAACATGTAAAGCTTTCATTGACTTCAAAGGTAGGAAACGGTGTTGAGGGAAAGATTTTTTTTAAGTGTTCTCTGAGCTGCAGACAACAGGAGAGCTTTACTGCTGTATAAATGTCTGACTCTCTCAGCAGCTGCGAGAGCTTGACTTACCAAATCACGAGCACATTTGAAAACCTCATCCCAGATACAATTTGGCTTGCGTAAGACTGAAAAGATCTCTGTCCTCCTTGCATCCTCCTTTCAGATATTTACAGAATTGTAGAATAATTTAGGTTGGAAAAGGCCTATGAGTTGATAAGATGTCCCCTGAACCTTCTCCTCTCCAGGCTAGACAGCCTCAGCTCTCAGCCTGTCCTCGTACGAGAGATGCTCCTGTCCCTCAATCATCCTTGTGGTCCTTTGCTGGATTCTCTCCAGTATGTTCATGTCTCTCTTGTACTGGGGAGCCCAGGACTGGACACAGTACTCCAGGTGTGGCCTCATCAACACTGAGCCAAGGGGAAGGATCCTCTCCCTCAACCTGCTGGCAATCCTTTGCCTAATGCAGCCCAGGATATCGTTAACCTTTTTTGCGGCAAGGACACCTTGCTGTCTCCTGTTCAGTTTGGTATCTACCAGGACGCCCAGGTCTTTCCTTGCAAAACCTCCTTCCAGCTGAGTGGCCCCAATATTTATTGGTACATGGGGTTGTTCTTCCCCAGGTGCAGGACTTTGCACTTCCCCTGGTTGAACTTCATGAGGTTCCTGTTGGCTCATTTCTCCCATCTCTGTCGGGGTCCCTCTGGAGGGCAGCACAATCCCTTAGTGATATCAGCCACTCCTCCAAGTTTTGTGTCATCAGTGAACTTTCTGAAGGTAAGCTCTGCCCATCACCCAGATCATTAATGAAAATGCTAAACAAAACTAGGATTGAGGGGAAGCTGTCTGGCATGTAGTTCCCTGGATTCTCCTTTTTGGCCGTTTGGAAGACGGGAGTGACGTTTGCTTTCCTTCAGTCCTCAAGCCACTTTCCTGATCACCATGATTTTTCAAAGATGATTGAGAGTGACTTTGTAAGGGCATCGGCCAGCTCCCTCAGCACTCATAGGTGCATCCCATCGGGGACCATGACCTTATGCATATCCAGTTTGCTTGAGTATTCCCTGACCTGATCCTCTTCCACCAAGGGTACATAAGTCTTCCTTGCTCCAGACTTTCCCCCTCATCTCTGGGGCCTGTGATTCCTGGACATCAATCGTAGCAGTAGAGACTGGGGCAAAGAGGACATTCAATACCTCAGTCTTTTCCATGTCCTGTGTTACCACCATGCCGTGCCTATCCCGTTCAGCAGTCCATCCACATTTTCCCTAGTTTTCTTTTTGCTGCTTATATACTTATAGAGGCCTTTCTTGTTGCCCTTGACATCTCTCTCCAGATTGATCTCCAGATGTCTTTGGCTTTCCTATCCCCACCTTGGTATGCTTGGAAAATGTCTCTGTATTCCTCCCAGGTTACCTGTCCCTGCTTCCAACTTACTATGTTTGAGTTTAGCCAGGAGCTTCTTGCTCGTCCGTGCTGGCATCCTGGCATCTTTGCTTGACTTCCTGCCTGTTGGGATGGAGTACTCTTGATCTTGGAGGAGGTGATCCTTAAATATCGACCAGCTTTTTGGACCTCTCTTCCCTCTAAGGCCCTATCAAGCAGATCCATGAAGGCTGAAGTCTGTCCTCCTGAAGTCTTTAAAAGTAATTCCCATAGTTAGAATTTTCTTTCTGATAAAAACCAATAAAAACAAAAGACATAAATAAGAGAAAATCAGATAAGTCAAAGACATCTTGAAGGGGAAAACTGTCTATATCTTTAATGAGTATGAATTTGTATATACCCTATATAGCTTGTTCTGTATATTGTAGACACACTACCTGTGGATTACTGACGCCAGCCTCCTCATCTTCCTTTGTCAGTATTTGTACCTCTTATGTCTCCAGAAAAGTGGTAGGACAAAGTTTAGTCACATGATTATTTTTTGTAGTAGAGCCTGGGGCTTTGGAAAGCAGTCAGATTTGCTCTCATTCTGCTTCCATTCAAATATATTGCCACCTTTCTCCTTTAAATTCTTTGGAAGCCCAGGACAAAGTGTATTGGTCTTGTTTATGTTGATTTACTGCTTGATAATCCCATGCAGAAATACCAGAAACATCAGGCAATTGACTGGGATTGATAACAATGTTGACAGGGAGTTCATTCAAATACAAAATGGTGGCCAGAATTCTGTTATTATTTTTACTACTGGAAGTTGCTTAAAATTACAGTGACAACCCAAATTCTCTCACCGAGAATGCTGCATGATAGGCATAGTCCATGTGGTTGGACAGAATCCACTTGAAATAATATATTACTCTACTGTATTAGTAACCAGTGACAATGTGCCCAATTCCCACAGCAGCAGTGCAGGAAGGAAGGAACATAACTGTTAAATTAAAGTAAATTAACCTTTTAATCTTGAATACACTTGCTGATAGTTTTGTTATATACACAGTGTCATTATTGCACAGCAAAGAGCTGTTCACTCAGGTGGAATAATGGACAAGGAAGAGCAGTTTTGTAATGTTTCTTCCCTCCTCGTCTCAAAGTTCTTCATGCACAGGCATGTTTTCCAGTCTTGGAAACTCTGATTTTAATGTTGAACTTTGCAGATACTGGTTGTCCCTTTAGTTCCTCCTGACAGGCATAGGATTAAACATGCGCATGAACATACACAGGGTATCACTACACACAACATGGCAGCAAATGCTCAGCTCACAGTCACCTCAGAGTTAAGGAAGCTTATGCATAAAGTAAAATACACACATATGGAAGATTTTTATTTTGTTTTGAAACTGGTGGGAGCTGTGTTTCAAATTGCAACTTTTGACCTTGATCTCTCTGGAGTCAGACCCCAGAGCTCCCAGGATACCTGATCTTAATTCTGAGGAACGACATGGATCTACCCTGTCGTTGTTGGTCCTAGAAGTATATAACACATTGGAGCAGTGTTTTGGAGGTAGAGCACCCAGACTCCCAGTTTCCAGTCTGTTAACCTTTGATGATCTGAGGTTCCCAGAGTGACAGTCAGGCTCAGGTTTCCTGGTTCCTTGCTGCAGAGCTTGGTTTTTTAAAATCTCATGAGCCTCAGTTCTTGCTGGAGTCTTCTTTTTGTTGCAAAAGGCAGGCCATGGAAAAAATCAGTAGCTGTCGGTACTTTCAGTATCACGGCTTGAGCAGCACATGTCATCTCTAGGTTATTTGTATCCATTTTCAGGTTTTCCCCTCAGGTGAATCACCGAATCACAGAATCACTAAGGTTGGAAAGGACCTTCAAGATCATCAAGTCTAACCGTTAACCCAACGCCACCATGCCCCCTAAACCATGTCCTGAAGCACCACATCCACACGTTTTTTGAATACTTCCAGAGATGGTGACTCCACCATCTCCCTGGGCAGCCTGTTCCAATGCCTGACCACTCTCTCAGTGAAGAAATTTTTCCTAGTATCCAATCTAAACCTCCCCTGGTGCAACTTGAGGCCATTTCCTCTCGTCCTATTGCTAGTTACTTGGGAGAAGAGACCAACACCCACCTCACCACAACCCCCTTTCAGGTATTTGTAGAGAGCGATAAGGTCTCCCCTCAGCCTCCTCTTCTCCAGACTGAACAACCCCAGTTCCCTCAGCCGCACCTCATAAGACTTGTGCTCCAGACCCCTCACCAGCTTTGTTGCCCTTCTCTGGACACGCTCCAGCACCTCAACATCCTTCTTGGAGTGAGGGGCCCAAAACTGAACACAGGATTCAAGGTGTGCCCTCACCAGTGCTGAGTACACGGGCACAATCTCTTCCCTGCTCCTGCTGGCCACACTATTGCTGATACAGGCCAAGACGCTGTTGCCTTTCTTGGCCACCTGGGCACAAATTTCATTCTAGGATGCTTTCTCTACATATGGAGGTTTCACAACAAACAATAATTTTTAAAAGAACCCTGCTAACTTTTTTGAATAAAAAAAGCACCTGAACGGACTGAGGAGGTGCTTGACCTACAAAGCATTGGATGAAGGAAAAAATAGGGGATAGCAGCACTCTTCGCTTGCTCTGCTTTTTCTCTGGTGTATCTGGTGTTTGTCTCTTGGAGACAGGATAATGGGTTACATGAATATTTGCTCTGACACATTTACTTGCATTCTGATTCTGGATTTGTGGGACTAACAGTCCAAGCTGAGTCTTCTGTTGCAGATGGTCATTCCTATTGACTCTGCTTTGGACTCGCCATTTAGGGACACGAAAGTCCGTAAATGCAATACCCTAGCGGGGACCAAGAACTTTAGCTGAAACTTTACCAGAACAAAATCAACAAGAGTACAGACTTTTAGGGAATGAAATGCCTCCCAATTTCTTGGCATCACAGGTGAAAACATTTTCTACAAGGCCCACAAGAGCTAGACGAGAACTCTACCTTTTGTCAGGAAGGGCTCCTTAGGGTAAGAAAAGCTATGAGAAAGAAAACAGAAAAGCAAAAATCTCTGCGCTGTACCGATTTAAGAGATGACTGAGAGATAGGTATAATGAAAGGCTTTAGACAAACTGGGCAACATGGCCTAGAGCACTGTTTCAGCTGCGAGCTCACTGAGATGCAGTGCCAGGATCTCATAAACTGCAGTGTGGCAAAGTGTGGTCAGCTTGCAGACTAACTAGATAAATGTCTCCCATCCTTGAAACGTTTAAACAAAAATAAGCAATCCCTTTGCCCTAGAGGAACTTTTAGTGCAAAAAAGTCTAAGTAATCAGACTTTAGATTAAAAATTTAGATTAAGTCTAATCTAAAAATTAATGTCCAGCTCTTTTGTGCTATATCAAGCAGACCTTCAAATGTGCTCCAGCTCACATGGGCTCTTAGACAGGCACAAATCACTTGTGCATGTGAAGAAAGATTTGATAAAGGTTGGCAGAAACGAGAAACAACAATGCAAGGATCTTTGTGATGACAGTTCTTGAGGTATATTTCAAATGAAAAAACCCTTAATGTTAGAGAGTGCCACTGAATAGTAGGCTGGGGATGCCCGCTTCCAAATTTCATGGCTGCTGTCAAAGCCAGTAACTAACAGAGCTCCCTCCAGCTTCAGTCTCTGCTCTTTATCATGCTGAATCTTTTCGCAGCACGTGCTTCCCATTAACCACTAGACTGACTGCACTAAGAGCAAAGCTGCAGCCTTCTTTCTTGCCCATGTGTGCTTTTTCATTGTGTCCATTTTGGTCCATTCCTCTTGGACTTTGCATCAGATTCCACTGGCTATTTCCCAGGCTGATTGCCAGCACGCATAGACAACTCTTTGCTATAGCCTGCTCCTTAAAATTTTGAAGGACCCACCGTCTCCTTGCCACCATAGCAATTCCCATCTGAGTTTTCTCTCTTCAGCCATCTGGCCTCAGGACCTTTGCAATATCCCCATCAAGCTCTGCAGAGAAGTGAGTAACAGGGTGTTACCCCGAAAGTGCTCTGTCACTCATTCGACTCAGCTTACTGTGACTGACCAATGAACCTCTAAAATGAAAGAAGGCTCAAGGGAGATGGGCAAAGCCCATGAAGCTCAGGGAATAACTCAGGGAGTGACTGATCACAGCTGTTGCAAAGAAAGCTGATTTTATCTCAAAGCAAAGGGGACCAGTGGAGGGTCGGTGGACTTTGTTTTAAATAAACGGCTATCAACAGTTGAGTGGATGAACTGGTGGTGTAAATGCTTCTCCTTGAGTTCATTGAAGGAGTGTGAATGTCTCCCAGAATTAGCCAGACCAGCACGGGGCAAGTGAATTCCTCAGACCAACATAGTGTATGAGAACTAAACAACAAACAAAAGAATTTTGGAGGTACCAGTGGGCTTGAGCTGGCTTCTAAACACGTATTCCTTCCAGGTGACTGGGGACAGCCATCGTCCTGATGGTGAGCAAATTATAGAGATGAGTGATGGGAGTCACAGTGGTATTATGGTTGAACTGTGTATTGCAACAGCTATGTTCTGAGAAGAGTCACGTTTCTGTTGTGTTTTCTGTACATTTTGTATCACTCTGATAAATCAGGAATCCCATGTAACATTAAATATCTTCAGATAAGTAAATTTTATATTAAACATTACACCCACCATGCATGGAATATCTAAAAGGACCTGGTCAGAGAATAACGGACTCTGACACTTGCCTGGACAGAACCATATCTGCCAGGCAATCTTTCATTTCAGCAGCTTCACTGCACTTTTTTTAAGCCTCTCTTCTAGGACAACACAGCTACTTGCTCTTTCTGAGGCTCATGAATTGTTCTTCTTACTTTCTGGAAGAGGCATACACTTAGCGTCATAGAGTCACAGGAGACAAATTTTGTATGTAGTTGGGAATTAAGTAAAGGTAAGTGGGAGATCACATGGAAAGCTTTTACAAAGAATTGTCTGCGTTGTCCTCCTACAAACCTTAAGTCCTTCTCTGCTGCAAATTCCCAAAAGCCACACTTGCTGTCTGTATTGTCTAGTTGCTACCAGGAGTTGTCCCAGGTGGATGACATTGTCCATCTTCTTTTAGCTGCTCAGGTTGTGTCTCGCTGTTGTTCCTTGCCTTACTGTACTATGGCCAAGGAAACACGTGTTTTTTGGAACTGTTCAAGATAATCCAATCTATAAAAAATAGAGCCATGCAAAGAAAACACCAGACCAGAACACTTTGCATGTGATTTGGCCTAAATGTCCTTGCTTTGATTTCTGAAGGGTCATTTTGTAAGGTAATGGATTGCATGAATTCCTTTTCCTGAAGGATTAAACTTCCCATAAGCTCACTGAGCAAAGATGGAGCCATTCCAGAACTTCTCAAGGTGAAAGCAGCCATGAGAGTACTGCACATGTATGTGGAATACTCATTTTTCTAAGTGATTACGTTCCCCTTGTCTAGTCTCACAGAAAAATTAACCTGCTGAAAAACAATTGCTGTAATTGAACTGAAAGCCTGCTAGGTAAAATTTATTCCACAGTATAGATTTAATAAAGTTATGTATAAAAGAAGACATCAATATTGCCAGAGGGTCTTTATACCTCTCTTCTAAATATGTTCTATTGGTGGGAGAAACTCCTGTGGTCTCTTTTCAGTCCCGCAATTACAAAGAATGTTATAAAGCAAAATTACAACGGATACTTTCAGCTCCTGCAAACAAGTTAAGCAAAATGACAGAAAGAGTTACATTTGAGCTGCATTTCCAAAGCAGACTGTTTACTTTAATGCTTAAGGCAAGAGAAGGGGGAAGGAGAGGATCTGTGCATTGAACAAAAAGCCATAACGGAGCTGTGCAAATGCGTTCTGTTCCTCTCCAAGAGGAGCAATGAGTATTCTCATATTCAAAACGTATGGAACACTGAAGCCAAAATTTCAAGTGATCTTATTCAGTCAGCTGTCTTAAACCATAAATAAGAGCATTACTGCTCTGGCTTAACAAGTGCCTGAAAGAATGATAAACAGAAAATCTGAACACCCATAATGAAACTTTCTTGAATGAGTCAGATTTTCCAGAGATTCAGAAAATGGGTTGTTTTTTTTCCTCTCTCTAAAAAAAGCCCAAAGAGCTCATACTTTCACTTAGTCGTTTAAAAGCAAACAGGTTCTGAGGGGTCACTTGGCTACCACCTAAATCAAAGATACTGTATTCTGAGCACTTTCAAAAAGATGCCCTTGATTTTCAGACTGACCTCAGAAAAAATGTCATGAAAGAAAAAATGAAATAAATTGAATTTCGGCACTGCTTCACCCTCCATTAAACCGCAAACATACACTCTACCCTTCTCATTAGCACACATATGAAAACACTGACAGCACTGGTTTGCATAAACATGACATGGAAAACTAGCACTGCCAGTCTCCTCACCGAGATGAGAGCAGCCAATGTTGGCAGGGCAGTGTCAGAAATCCCATGTTGTTCCGCATTTAACTCTCTAGCCATCATACTGATCTATTGTATTCAGATTGACAGGAGAAAAATGCAAAATAAACGTAATACTTGCCCCCAAGTGAGCTACTGCGAATGAAAATTTGCTTACATGTTTGTCACCCAGCTATTTATAATTAAAGGGAACGTAACATGAATGCCACAAAGGAGACTTCTTTTCACCCTAACAACACTCTTAGTTTATTGATAGTTTAAAATTAGTTATGAATACTTGAAATATCTGTAGCTCTGCACCCTGAGGATTTATATCTAAATTTCCTAGACAAATCTGATTGCCATTTTAAAATTGTAATCCTGTCCTCAGGAAGTAAGGACCTGTAAAACAGCTAGTTGAGAATGAAATTTAAAGGAAAAGCTCTGGAAGATTCTGTGCATTCAGGTGTATGAGAAATCTGCGCATTCTGTAACGCGCCTCTGTGAGGGAAAACAGCCAATTAAGGCTGCATTAATTATGTAGCGTAAAGCACCCTTAATACGTTCAAAGCACCATCCCCACAATACTAACCTCTCCCCCAAAGAAGTCTCCAGACATGGGTGGATCTCTTGAGGGTAGCTGGAGCCTGCACTAGAAAACAAGAGCACACAGTGCTAAAGCTGCTGCCATTGTCACAGCAGCCATGAAATGTCCCCTTTGTTCCACACAAATGTTGTCTGCATGACACAGGGAGCATGGCTGAGCTGTTTCATCTTTCTCATCTCCACCGGCATCAGCAAGGGGAAACTCTGCGGACTCTTCTGCCTCCCCTCAACAATAAATTTAGCCTTACGGTGGTCAAGGATTGATGAAAATTATGTTTCTTCTATCAGGTATCACACAGGATCATTTTCTGTCTCTGCACTGAGTACAAACAAAATGATAAATATATGTGTGCGCGCGTGTGTGTATACATATATATGTAGAGACACATACATACATACACATATATATACATATATATATTTCTCCCTGTAGGTACAAAGCTGGGAATGAGCCAGCTGTGGAGGTATTTTGAAAGCAGGTATTACCCTTCTGGCCTTTTCCGAGCAGCACGCAGGACAGACCGAAAGGCAGTCCACCCCAGCAGGTTGTCTGAAGCAGGGCTTGGGTCTTGGCCAACGACTTTTTTCTTCTGCTCTGTTTTCACTGGTCATTTCCCTGCAAACCGAGAGGCAGAAACGCCTGCACTGCTTTGTGGTTTGCAACAGGGTCATAGTCCTTGGGTGTACAGGAGGCTAAAGCCACCGCATGCTGCTGCTCAAAACAACCTCCGGCATCATGCCAGTAGATACTGAAAATGTGTTCTGTGTGTTTGTGTTTTGGATGTCTCAGTTTTCATGACTAATCCCTGGTTTTAAATGGGGTGGGTTCAAAAATCATGCTGCACTCTTGTATCTCAAACTGGGCAACCTAATCCTGGGATCTCTCTGAGTCACTATTACTTGTGAAAATTCTGCTCACTATTAAAAATATCTGGCATTTCTTGGAATACTAAGACACGCCTGTTTCCTATGCACACGCTCTCTGCAGGAGGGCTACGCATTCCTCCTGCCAGAAGTGCAATGCAGTGCTGTGGGAAGGATTGCTTTTTATTCTTTGGAATGATCATTTCTTCATGCTTCTCTTTGTAATGCTCATTTTGTACATTGTGGTGCAGTTCAGTTCAGTTTGGAAGTTGGTTGAAAGACTCATCTCCTTCTTCCTTCAAAAATGGGAGATGGCATTTTGGTAACCAACAACTGGGTGGAAGATTCTGCTGTCATTTATGTTCCTGCAAGTCTGGCATAATCCCATAAAAGTCCCTTTGGTGTCACTGAGCATTTAACAGTGGCTACGTGTAATCAATGGTAATGGCCCTACTCCATCATAATTTAACAGTAGGATGTCTTGGGAGAGTGTTGAAAACTATAATATACATAGTAGAAAGAGGGCAACGTAGTTTATTATTTCAGCATGGGTCACTTTCGGCTGCCTGGGCTGTAGTCGGTTGTGGTTCCATCTTCCTTCCCTGCCAGCCACTGCGGCTACTAACAAACCAACAGACGAGACGTGTGTCTGTACAGTGACAGTTTCAGTAACTCTTTTATCATGATCTGGGCCAGAACACTCTTGTATCAGACAAACAACAACTTTGCTCTTAGTGAAGTCCACATGACTTATGAGAACCTGAAGTTAAAGCTTACAATAATAAACCAAAATTCTCACCACTATTACAGTCATGGCAAGAAATTGCAGATACCAACTTCGTGCCTTTTTTTCTCTTCGCAAAACTCTGTCCTGTTCACGGCAGAACGGAATAGTACCTAATATTTCGAAAATCAACAGTCTAATTAACAGTAACAGCATTATTATTTGGATGATTATCTCCTCTAGTAGCTGAATTAAAATCACGCCTCTTATGGGAACAGTGGTGCACCACAAAACCCCCAAAATGTCAGAAAGAAAAGGAGATGCCAGCTGGCTTGGGTATCCTTTGCAAGATCTTGTCAGAAATGCAGAAGTTCAGAGATGACAGTCTTTTCCTGGCTAATTGCAAAATTAATGTTGTATTATACATCCTGTAGAAGGTGTGTGCCTCATGAAATGACTAATGTGCTGTTAAGCGTTCATTATCTTGGTCATTACTCATGAGCTGTGACCTTTCTGCAGCAGCAGCAGCAGCAGCAGCAGCAGCAGCAGCAGCAGCAGCACAGGACTCTGAGGTAGTGAGCTGTCTTGCACAGTCTTCGCACAGCCTGTGCACAAGGGCAAACAACGCTTGGGATTTTTGTACAGGTGAGGACCCACAGGAGTTTTGCAAACTCCTACTTCGGGTCCCCAAAAGGACAATGGACCAGTTGGCAGCAAAGGCAAGCGTAGTGATCGGCTTTGTGGACCAACTAATGAGTACCATGGTTTGAGCTCTGCCAGTGGGTACAAGTATCATCAGAACTACGGTGCAGAGGGAGAGGAGCGGTGCCAGCTCCAAGGCTCTCTCTGAAGGGAGTACTGCATGGGTGCAGATATGCCTCAAGTCCTGCCGTGCAGGGAGATGATGACCCCTCTCCCTCATTCGAGTGAGGAGGAAGCACGACTTCAGAGGAAGCCCTGGGAAGACAAGAAGGCTGCACAGGGGGTGACGGGAGGGGGTCCGAAATAGCTCCCTGGGGCTTTGGCTCGACACGCTGCCACCTGAAACTAGAAGGCCAGCCTTTGACTGATCTGAAGACATCTCACTCTAATTGAGATTATTACTGCAACAGTATATGAAATTACTCTGTTTACATTTATATAAAAGCCTCCACTTTTTCCCCTGTGTTGACTTTGAACTGCTCTTCCTAAACAAGCGTTTTATTTAACTGGCAGTTTTCAGACCTTGAAGTTGCATTAAAAAGGCTGACACAGAAATCACTGGCTCCAAGATATTTCCCTGAACATTGTGTGAAAGCAAAGACAAAGGAAAAGAGCAAGGGAGAAAGGATGAACTTTTAGGCCCACTTGGAGCCAGAGATATTCCCCTCCCAAGCCCGTGTAAGAACTCAATTTCTTAATCTGCAAACAGTCCCCAAACCTTCTTTTCTTTAGAACGGATGGCTCTTAACAGCGCAAAGCCTGCTTAGCGTGAGAGCAACAACAGGTTCCTCTTACCTTGTTTATTTTCTTGCTCAGATCTACTGGCTTGCGAAAAGAAGAGACAGAAGAGAAAAGAAAGTGAATCCAAAAGAGCAGGCACTTGTGTGTGAGGTCTCTCTATATCTACAAGGTACCGTTACGCATTCATTAGCCATTTTACTGTTCAAAGTGCATTAGAATTCCCCAGTTTGCCCTATGTAATCAATACAGCAGAGTCTGGTTTGTAACTTCTTGCACATGGCATCGTTAGATTTGTGTCTCTACATCCTCATTGTAAGGAAGTGTTTGGCATCCGTGTTTGTTTCGCTGTCAAGTGTTGTCAAAAGCGTACAAACAGGGTTGGCTGCCATAACCGACCACGTAAAGCAGCTGATCGTGATCTGGAAGCCACTGTCCGTATGATTTATGTTACAGTCTGCAGGTGCTGGTCAGGAGCCAACACCATGCAGAAAAGACTATTGATGCCTCACGCTTCTCCCTTCTGTCATTCAAATATTTTTCCTGCTCGCAGGGCACAGTTGCCAATATAAAAGCATCAAAGGAGGACTCAGACACCTTACCTCTTGCCCTGTGATGCTAATTGATTATGTAAAAACATAACTTACATCCTTTTCCCTATCGTGTTCCCAAAGATAAGTTGCGTTCTTGATGCACAAGGTGAAGATGCCCATGAGGATCACTATGAACTGCAGACAAACAAATCTTTGATTTTGCTTTTTCTGATACTTTATGACGGGCAATGTACAACCACCAACCATCCGTTTTCTCCTCAGTTTCATGCGGGAGGACCTGCATGAAAGGTCAACAAGCCTGTGTCGAAAGGGTAACATCTGCTGATGCCACCAAGCAGAAGGCACGTCAGCCTTCTGTCCTTTGGGTCTTAAGACCTGACTCTTAGCAAGAAGGCAGCAACTTCCACTTCCAGTCCTGAACTCCCTCCTGAAAGGCATACAATGAGTCTTTGCCTTCCAGACCTAATTAGAGAAGTAGCATGGATGCTTTGTTTCTCAATTTGTGAGTTTTGCTAGTCCCATAGTATTTGGTTAAACCTTCAGCTGAATTCAATAGAATCAGAGCTCTGGTTTGCATTATGAATTCAATAGAATCAGAGCTCTGGTTTGCATTAGACAAGCAGGAACAGTTTGCAAGAAAAAAGAAAAAAGTGTGGCTGTCATGGTTTAACGCCGCAGGTAGATAAAACAACCACACAGCTGTTCCCTCTACCCCGTCCCCATCCCCTGGAAGAACTGGGGAAAGAATCAGGAAAAAAATGGTAGAACTCATGGGCTGAGACAAAGATAGTTGAATAGGACAGAAAAAAAAAAAGATACTAATAATGATAAGAGAATGTACAAAACACGTGATGCACAATGTAGTTGTTCACCACCTGCTGACTGATGCCCAGTTAGTTCCCAAGCTGTGGCACCTCCCCAGTCAACTCCCCCAGTACATGTGCTGAGCATGACGTCGAATGTTATGGAATAGCCTTTTGGCCAGTTTGGGTCAGGTGTCCTGGCTGTGCCCCCTCCCAGCTCCCCGTGCACCCCCAGCCTGCTCGCTGCCAGGGCAGCAGGAGAAGCTGGACAGTCCTTGACTGCCCAGCAATGGCTGAAAACATCAGTATGATATCAACATTATTTTCATCCCAAATCCAAAACACAGCACTATACCAGCTATCAAGAAGAAAACTAACTGTATCCCAACTGAAACCAGGACATTGGCCTGTCAAAAGAATTCCGTTGGCCATCAACAGACCACATTTCAAATCAGATGCAGAGACCAGATCCATTTTCTGCACCTTATTAGTATGCAGCTGTACCTCTAGCAATACGTTTATTAAGAGTACAAACCAAAGGACAGGGTATAATGCTCTGACAATGCACTTTGGTATCTTCTAAGCCAAATACTCCCTAGGAATAAATAATCCTCTTAGAAACTACATTTAAAACACAGAAAGTGGCTGCCTAATTAAGAGTGGGTTTTAAACTCCCAGGTTTATTTCATTTGCTAATAATATTTTGAGTAACTTGACATGATGATCTGACAGAAAATAGTCATTTGCTTCCCTCTTCGCCAAAAAGAGCCGCTTGTTCTTACAAAACACACCTTCCCCTTGCTCACTGAAGAAAAGCCCTGTGATGGCAAAAGTGTGCCTCTGTACGGAGTCCTTCAAAGCTCTGGGCGCTCTGGGCACAGACCCATTGCTGAGACCATGCCTGGCTGTGTGATCAGTTGAAGACAGGTTTTTACAGCCATATTCTAAATATTTACCGTGGAAATGTGCAACAGAAATGACAACAAAGGCCATGAAGGAACCAAGCCGAGAGTTTCCAGGAATCACAGTGTCCCCGTGCTCTGGTTCTTAAGTGAGCGTTCAAGAGCCAAAGGTTCAGTGCTACATCTCTGCCATCTGTGCAAGGCAGTCCAACCTGTTTCTTTGAGCTGGGAGTGATCTAACATATGTGGGCCTGACCTTCAGAGCTTCCTTGGAGCTAAAGACATCATAGGGTTTTGGGAAAATACAAAGGCTTTCCTGTGTTTTTTGGTTACCTGCATTGCTCTCATCTCCCACTATCCTCAGTGAACAAAACTCAGAATAAGGACTGTAAGGCTGAATTTAGAGAAACAGCGACAAAGTAATTTCTGCAAAGAAGATTCCCAACAAGATGATTAGCTACCAGGCGTGTAAGGAAATTTCTTATGTCTGCTGACACTCTTCTTTGACCAAAAAAGAGCGTCTGCTTCCAAGAAAAGCTCTATCACAAACCAGTGCTTCTTGAAAAATATCCTCCAAGTGCATGCGTGTGTTGGGAAGGGGTGTTATATAATGACAATTTTTGTCAATTTCCCATAAAGGTAGACTTCTATAAAGGTTTACGCTTACACAAATACAGTACTGGCAAAGTCACCACAAGATGATTACGTGATTTAGTTCAGCTGCTCTGAGTAAGGTCAACCATATCACGATTACTCTTAATAGAAAATGTTTGTTTAATTTGTTTTTAATGAAAGGATATACGTAAGAAATGCTATCATTCAGGCAAAGTTTGGGTTTGTTTTTCCCAAATTGAAATGCTGAAATTGAATGGGAAGGTAGTTTTTGGTTTGGTTTTCTTTTTCAAATTCTCTATTTCTCTAAAGGTAGCCTTTCCAAAAGAACATGTGCAACATAAAAAAATGGAGTTTGATCACTTTCTGAAGTGAAGTTGTATCACTTCTGAAGCCTTGCCTGGTTCTGAAGTCCACTTATCCTTTAGGAATGCTACATCAGCTACAGAAACACAAAAACCCGCCAAAAGGATTTAAGGTGACCTCATTTACTGGGTACGATTTTATTGTCATACTGCAAATATTGGTTAGGAATGGAGTAAAAAAGAGCATTCCTCTAGATTACCACAAATGAGCATAGCGGTTCCCGTGTTTTATATCTTACTGCTTAGCATCTCTTTATTGTAAGTTCTGTTCTTTCACTTCCATGCCTTGATGGGTTTTCAGGTGTCCTCTTCAATTTGGTGTAACGGAATGAGCATCTGCAGTCTTGTCCTTTCCTGCAGGTTTTGACTATGCATTTAATTCCTGAACATAGAGCAGAAGATGGAGTGAAGAGGACAAGAACCACTTCCATGGAGATCAGAGCTGGAAAGATATGGAAACCCTTCTTGTGCTCAGATGGGGAACTATGCCTGTGCAAGCAGACCGTGACCACCTCTCTAGCTCAATACTATGTAGCCTGGTCTGAAGACCACTGAAATGTGCAAAGGCCTTTGTCCTGCTGTTAATAATAATAGATCTGTGAGATCCCTCATTAGAGTTTCTCTGTGTTTACTGCACAGAAATTACATATCAAGATTGTCTTTTATAGTATTACTACTTGAAACCTCAGGGCTAAGATGTCAGCATTGGATACAAATGACAACCACTAGTACTTCTACTCCTTTGAAAGCTCAACGTGTCCTGGTACCGTGTATTGTCAGACTGTCTGGACCAGAGAGCAGCTAGCGGCTCCTGAGGCTGTTTTAACACTTCCCATTTCTCCAGGGTAAGTTGTGCAAGGGCTTCCCTAAATTTCACCCATTTGTGAGAAGATTATAGGGTAAGTGCAATGCCCCAGGCAAATGCAGAGATAATTCTGTATTATTGGGGATTCTGCTGGGTAAAGGGAGGGAAGGGGGGCACACCAAGACGACAGCAAACAAACTTTGTTTCATGTATTTTTATTAAATGTAGATCATCTGTAGCTGGAGCTACCGTTAAAGAATACTCAAAATGCTCGTCACAACGAGATAGACTGAAAGGCTATTACAAAAGACAAAACACGGAAAGGTGTTGCGAGAGGCATGACTAGCCTGTACACCTACTTAAAAAAAAGGACAGCCTGTTTTATGAAGAGTTGACAAGACTTTTAATTTCAGCCTTATGTAGCAAAAATGAGTAACGTATAAAGCGTGCTTGAGTAGCTTTTGTAGAAAAGTGTGTATAAGCACAACCTATCAAAGAGAAACAGAAATGGGTGGAAGTTTATAAATCAAAAAGGCAATGTAGGCTGAAATTGCTAGCACTCCAAGGCTGAGGAGAGGCTTCCTCCACGAAGTCAAAGATGAGATTTAAATGCTCGATCTTTATCAGGCCTTCCAGGTGTTTTTAATTTGCCATGTCAAGTGAAATCATCACTGGTTCTATGAAGTCCAGACCGACATGATAGTTTTATTTTGGTTAGTCTAACATGGAGTGGTAGGAAGTGCCACTTCTGCACGGTGGTTAAGCGGATGTGTCAGGGCCTGGAGGGAAGCAGCTGCAATCCATGATGAATTTCTGTGCGTGTGTTGTTGCTTACAGTGGTGAAATCAGTAGCTGTCAGGAATCTGCAGGTAAAGGGGCAGGTGCAGAATTTAGTGGAAAGAAAATCTAAAACTTTTTTGTTAAATGTCTGTGTCACTGGTCAAGAAAATGGAAATAAATATCGGTTGGTCATGGGGTGGTATGTGTAAACGAATTTGTACAAGAAGCTTAAACTGTCACACATCTTCCACCGAATTGCTTCTACATCGGGTACCTGTCCCACTGGTGTCCAGTTCCGTGCGCTGATGTGGGAGCAAACAGAAGACAACTTTCTGCCGATATGTTCTGCCCTTTCTCAGACCGCCACTGGCTGCATAGCAAACTGAGTCCAGACGAAGACTTTCAGCATACGGAGGGTCTGATCATCTAAATGATGACTACACTTTCTCCTCCCTGCTGTAGGCAGAACTATTTGTCTGTCTTAATTTTGATTGATGTTGCTATGCGGGAAAAAGTGGAATTGACAGAAAACAACCCACATGCACAGTGTGAATACATTCCAATGAATTTATTCATCTCCCATAAGCAAAAACATTCTTTTTTTCTTGAGCTCAAATGCCATTAATTTGGAACATTCACCTACAACTTTTCCTTCCACACTATTTTTAAACTTTGACTTCTTCTAAATGGACAAGACTATCCAAAGTCATACAGCTTAGTGGGTGAATCCCACTTGCACGTGTCGATGCCGTGTTTTGTTTTACAGCATCTTCCTGCATCCCGTCCCATTGCCTCAGAGGTATGACCGTGTCAAGTCATAACTTGCTCCAAGAACAATGACAGTCCCCAGTTTCTGTCCAGGTACTTTCAGCACGTTGAGAACCTCTAGCTAAATAGCCTTCTAGAAAGGTCAGAGATAAAACATAAAGCTGTAGGGACAAGAGTGGAAGAAATCTCTTTCCTTAGGAAGGAGATAACAGGAGAGGGAAGGGTAGACGCTTAAATGACAGTTTGTCTGCCCATAACAATGATGTGTAGATTTCTGTGAGGTTTTTTGAGTACTTGACCACAGAACTAAGTTCCATGGGCAAGACGAAACATGAAGCAAGGAAAAGGCCATTCAGCAAAAGCTTAGAGCAAGTAAAACTCTTGCGTGACACATCGCAGCACTTGAGCATTATGGGAAGTCAGCAAGGGAGATGAGGTCTCTTCTCTGGACTAGAGATGATTTGGGGGGCTATTCCAACCCACAAGCACTTTCTTTCACCACGTTACAGCACAGAGGCTTCTGAATTGTTCTTAACATGGATGGCACAGTTCTCTTCACAGCTGCTTGCTTGGAATTGCGTAGAGATACATAGAGCGAGTGTAGAGAAACCCTCTGCACTCTCTGAAGGCTATACTGACAAGCATGGCCACGCTTGTCATCATTTTACCCTTTCACCCAGCGCCAATGAAGAGCTCTAGACAGGAGGAAATGCCTGAGCTCTCTTCTTAAATGATGGGCACTTTATCGAAGGCAAATGTCAAAATTTGTTAGACGCATGTAAGCTGATCTGCCATTGAGCCTTGGAAAACAAAAACACTAGTACAAGCTATTTTTTAGCACCAACTCCAAGGATGCTATTTGACATAAACCACATCACAGGCAAAGCTGGATTGGCAACTGTTCCAATAGCAAGCAGTTAAATGCAGAGTTTTAAAAAATTTCTAACTACTCTGACCTTGTGTCCTGGTTTCAGCCAGGATAGAGTTAATTTTCTTCATAGCAGCTGCTGTGAGGCTGTGTTTTGGATTTGGGATGAGAAAATGTTGATAATGTGCTGATGTTTTGGGTTGTTGCCAAGCAGTCGAGGACAGTCCAGCTGTCCTGCCAGCAAGAAGGATGGGGGTGCACGGGGAGCTGGGACAGGACACAGCCAGGACAGCTGACCCAGGCTGGCCAGAGGGATACTCCATACCATATGACGTCATGCTCCATATATAAAGCTGGGACGAAGAAGAAGAAAGGGCTTGCTAAGAAACCATCATGCGTGATGGAGCCCTGCTTCCCTGGAGATGGCTGAACCCCTGCCTGCCCGTGGGAAGCGGTGAATGAATTCCTTGTTTTGCTTTGCTTGTGTGCACGGCTTTTGCTTTACTTATTAAACTGCCTTTGTCTCAATCCACGAGTTTTCTCACTTTTTTCTCTTCCGAGTCTCCCCCCATCCCACCGTGGGGGAGTGAGGGCTGCGTGGGGCTCGTTCACCAGCTGGGGCTAAACCACGACACCTTGAAATCAGTCTGAAATTTCAGTCTGACAGAAGTAGTTTTCATAGTCCATCATTCATAAATCCACATTCACATCCCACCACGGTTAGGCGGGAGACTTACATGCACTTGGTCAGACCTTTTATGTCACTAACCAGATTCTAACTTGAAGTTACTGTGCATCAACTCCAGAGGCTCTGCACACTCCACCCTTGGAGTTTTCAAGACCCAAGTGGACAAAGCCCTGAGCAACCTGCTCTCGTATCATGGCTGATGCTGTGTTGAGTTGAAGGTTGGACTAGAGGCCTCTTGAAGTCCCTTCCCACCTGACTTACTCTCTGAATCCAGGTGCACAACTTCAGTTTGAGCATTCCTACCAACGTGGCAGACTCTGCTCAATCTGGGCTATCAGAAATCAGATTCATTCCCACAGCCTTTGATTTGGAGTCCAATCTAGTTACCCACATGAGTCAAGGAGCTTTCATGCAGAGAGTCAGGTTTGCAGAAGGAAGCTTCTCAGCAAGGTCCGGGTGTCGGGGTCATGCAGCATTAACAGGTTGCACGTTCCCCATTCACAACCTTGCTAGCAAACTGAGATCACAAAAGCAAAAATAAAAGAGGAGCTAATAAAATGTTTTGTATTTCTCAGAACTGTACCATGTGTCCTTACCCATGCTCATTTCTCAGGTACACTCATTTACCTCAGGAGTGCCTTTCCTTCAGGATTTATGGCTGTGGGAATCTCCATAATAGGACCTTTATGAACCACAGGTACCGGTCTCAAAAGTCCCTTTGTTCTGATAACTGGGGAAGTGTGTCCACATGCATCATCTTAATCGATCTGCTTTTCATTTCAAGGGACAAGTACTAGCAAATGAGGCTTGTTCCTCCCACTCGTTCAGCTATTGAGGAAACGAAGGGAATGCTTTAATGCGCTGTCTAAGTAGGCAAAGGAGCTGAAACGGCTATTCTGAAACTCTCCAATGACCTATATACTTAGATGCTTGGCTATGGTTCTTCCTCTGTGTACAGCCAGAAATGAAAACTCAGTTTTGTTCAGGAATCATCAGCCCGTTTACATGGGCCAAAGGCAGACGTGCTAAATTTCCCTACACATTTAAATACCGCTACTTGCAAACGCAACTGAGCCATTTTTGTTTGGCTGGTAGATGCATTTTAACATACAGTCTGCTTAACATAGAGTTCCCCTGCCTCAGGCAAATAAACCACGAACAACAACCTCCAAGTTTCCACAAAGCAGCAGAAGAGGCAGATTATAAAGCATGAAGGAGGGGAAAGGGGAGAATCAGGAGAACATACAAGGATCATTTTAATGTGTTTTACCACTGAGATTAATTCAAGCCAATTATTAATTAGCAGTCTAATTTATTCCCCAAGGAGGTACACTGATGGACTCTTCCCTTCCATTGGTGATGCTCCAGAGTTAAGATCACATGTGCTGTCTTAGCTTAGATCTTTTACGCTTGAACTGAAGATGATACTATTAACTGCAGCTAGAACAAACTCTCTCTTTTGCCTGACTTGAGCTAGGAGTATAAATTACTTGTGCTTTCTGGGAAAAGTGAAGAATCCACTACCCGCATATGCAAACGTATGTGTAAATGCAGCCTCTGCCTCAATTCCCTGTAGGGACATTTTCAGAAAGGGAAGTGAACAGCAGAGAAAAGAAAAAAGCTTTTGAAACAAACCATCAGGGAACTGACATCATCTTGTACCAATAGAACCTGTGTTATCTGCCCTACCACTAGACCAAATAGTAAAATGAGCTTCACGTGCACATTTGTCTTTATCCGTATCCATAGTTCTGTTCATTATCCCAACAAGATTCAAACATATGTTCACCAGTGATAAGTAACCAGAAATGGCACAAAGAAACTTTGCAAGATAACTTGGAGCAGGGGGGTATCTTTTTTCCTAGTAAGAGATCTGAGGGAGGAAAAAAAAAACCCCAAGCCCTCCCAAAGATTGTTTTAGAGGAGAATGCATGGGAATTGATTTGATCACCATTGCAACATGCCCACAGAAAGAGGAGGAAACATCTGAAGCTCAAGGACTCTTCATTCTTGCAAAGGGAGGTTTAATAAGGTGCACACCATGAGAACAGAAGCTCTTCCTGACAAGTGAGAGAGTTTCCTGGCCAGCAGGTAGATAGAACTAGACAGGGACTGAAGGCACTCGCATAAATTGTAACTGAAAAACACTTGGGAGAGTTACCAGCTTTCCAGTTAAATTTTTCATTCTCTTTGCATCCCACAGTAATTTGCTGTTTGCGAGATAACCCTCGGTTTCCACAGGGTGAGTCAAAGCTACAGTAATGAGGCAGACACCGTCCTGAAGCCTCCATGCAACTCGGTGACATCAGGCTGTCTGAAAAAGTTAATGCCAAAGTACCTGAGTAAGGGTTACTGACGTCGAGGCTTACGTATGCAGTCACACACAGCAGAGCTCTGTGGTCCAAGGAAAGGAGAAATGCCTGTAGACCAGCACTCCGTAAACAGATGGCCTGGCAGCATTTCCAGGAACAGCACTGAGAACAAAACATCTCAAGTGAAGCAGAACCAGAGCTGAACCCCAAGCAAAGCTGCCTGAAATCATCCCCATTATTGCCTTGGAGGTAGCACTGCCACCCTGGCAGTAGTGAAAGTGCTTTGGTTTGGTTGCTTTTTGGCAGCAGCGAATTCTTAAAACTTTGTGATCTCCCTCCATGTCTTCCCAGCGGGAAGGTAAGTCACAGCTGCTTTGGGGTTTCTGTCATGCTAAGAGGCCACTTTGCAAACGTCACCTGGGGGTGGCGGGGCTCTGAACACCCTTTGCCCAACAGACCTCAGCCTGTCTGTTGTCTGCATCGCCCCACTGCAATTCTTCAGTGGGCCACAGGCTAGCTCTCTGTTATTTATTTGCTTTAAGAAGCCCTTGCTTTGAGAAGTACCCTCTTTCCACACAGTTTCAGGACATTTCCTACCAATGCCCTTATACAAATTATTCTTTCTTTGTGTTACTTTCTGCCAGGAGCTCGCCTACAGGTGCTGGATTACAACTAAGACAATGTTTTGAATGCCTATCCAGAAACATGTGAAAAATTAAAATAAAATAAAATAAAATAAAATAAAGTAAAATAAAATAAAATAAAATAAAATAAAATAAAATAAAATAAAGTAAAATAAAATAAAATAAAATAAAGTAAAATTAAATAAAATAAACTTTATGATATTCCCTGGGCTTTTCTTCTCCACTTACAAGTTTCAATAAAACATTTTTGTCAAGCCAATCAATCTGAAGGGGAAACAACCCTCTTACATGGCAGATAAACAGCAAAACATAGAGTGCCTACAGGACAAAGATTTCACAGCCTCTTTCTCCAGTTCAGTGGCAAGACACTTGGTAGGTCAAGTATTCTTCCCTTCGGTAACACGGACTTACAGTCCTGAGGTCTGTTATCTTTCCTGGTAGGCAGCAAGGCCTAAATTAAGTTGCCGCTTACCAGCTGGTGCCAGCTGTTCTCATCTTCATTATTCTCCGCAATGCTTCATTGCATCAGCTGTTCCTCCCCATTAGGCACTCCTAGCATTTCTCCCTTTCCGTTGCAGCTTGCTGTTATCATCTGTTATAGATCATCCGTCCAGCAAAAGGTGAATGCAGCCTTCAGAACTCACACCATCTCCCCACATACAGGAAAATCCTGAATAAGATAGACATCTTTCACTTATTGCTACATTTTCTAATACTGCTCTTTCTCAGTTGCTGAAAAACTCATCTTCCATGACCTTCTCTCCTTCCCCATATGTCACATTTTGCACCCCAAACCTGCAAACTGTTCATTTGGTCAAGAGTGAATATCTACCCCACGTGTATTTAGATGTCGCCAGTTGGCTTAGCCTCTTTCCTTAGAGCTGCAACTTTATTCCCACTTGGGGGAATGCCTCCTTTTTTATCAAGGTATCTTCCTGAACATAACAAAATGATATGGGTGATGAATGGATTGAGAGCAGCCCCAGAAGGAATGGGGGGTGCTGGTGAATGAAAAATTGGGTACGAACTGGCAACGTGTGCTTGCAGCCCAGGAAGCCAAGCGTATCCTGTGCTGCATCAAAAGAAACATGGCCAGCAGGTCGAGGGAGGTGATTGTGCCCCTCCACTCAGGTGAGACACTGGAATATGTTGCCCAGAGACATTGCGGATGCCCCATCATTGTCAGTGTTCAAGGTCAGGCTGGACAAGGTTTTGAGCAACCCGATCTGGTGAAAGACGTCCCTGCCCATGGAAGGGAGGCTGGACTAGATGCTCTTTAAAAGTCTCTTCCAACTCCAACCTTGCTGTCATTTTATGATTTCAGGGCAGATGGGACAGGAGAGAAAAGGAGAGAAAATGTAATTGTGACAGTGAAGCTAACGGGAGTATTTTCTGGGATACACGTGCGTATAGAACTCAAGATTATCACAGCACCTTGGGGCAGAGTCCTTTTAAAGCACGAAATGCATCTCGTGAAGTATCTGTGGATTTAGCTGCCATAGAAACCAGGGCATATCTAGGTACTCCGGAATTCCAGGTACTGCCTGCATCTTTAGACCTTTACAACTCTTAAGAGAAAACCAAATTTCAAATTCCAAATGAAAAGAAATACAAATGGCCTACGTTAACAGGCCCTTGCTCAAGCAATGAGAAACACCCCTCTCTATAACAACGGAAAAGAGTCCTCATGACAACTGTTCCAAAATTCCATCTTTGTCCACACAGAGGTTGCCAAACACCAGTGTATGGTAATGGACATCCTCCATTTGCACAGGTTTAAAGGGAGATCTCCGCACCCTGCGGCACAGAGAAATACTGTGTACAATTCATGCCTACAAAACATGAATCAGTGCCAGATTTTATTCTGTTCTGCTGAGCAGAGATGAAATGTTCTAGCAAATAAGCAAAGTCCAGTGGGAACTTGATCCTGAATCATAATTGTGTCTCTATATTCCTAACAAATAAAATTATTTCAGCGTGGATTTATGGTTATTGAACAATATTATTGAAAGAGCCAGTAATAGCTCTGGCTCCAGACGCTATGAAGTCTTGGAAAACCACTTTAAAAAGCAATACCCTTCATGTCCTATTAATGCAAAGGCTGGGGTTTACCAATTTGAGGGAATTTACTGAAATTACATGTGAAGTAGGTATAATATCCCAGGAGACTAAAATAAAGATGACTTGTTGCAAAAAGGAACTAACACAATTCTGCTGAATGGGAATCAGACGTCTGGCAGGAGCATACATGACAGAGATTAATGGCACCTCAGGAGTTTAACAACAGAGCTATCTATTTTGTTGTTTGGTTTACAAGTGAGCAAATTCTAGAAATCACATTGTCTTCTAATAAGAGCTGAGAAAAACACCTTTTCAGCAAGGAGGAGAAAAGTTATTTAAAGAATATTGTTCTTTTAAAACATTTAAAAATAAAAGGTAAAGAAAAGCAATCATTTTAATTCAGTAATGAAAGATCTACCATCAGGATGGATAATGGACAGCTTCATCGTCAAATATTGCATACTGCAAAAAAAAGTGAAACAGAGTAGATCTTCAGTCACTGTTTACTCCTCAGAATCAACTCTGCTGTGTTGATCAAACTGCCGGAAGTGTGCAGTCTCTGCATTTGAGGTATAAAAGAGACTGGCATTTCACCTGAAACATTCTTCCAATATTTTTGAATGCAGAGCTTAAGCAAGCCTTTCAACTATTTTTATTTAATTTATTTTCAGTATCAAACTTCTTATTTTCTCTTGCTGATTTGAAAGAAAAACCATTTCAAAACCAAACTCAGCATATTTGCAGAAAAAGACATTGGGTTTAAGTCTTTTTAGAGCCAAAATATAATGCTTGTGCTGAAAGTGTATGCACAGTACTCTGGGTACAGCATGAGGAAGACTTCAGCAATAACATGGAAAAATGTTTTCATATGTGGGAATTTGGGATAGATATGACATGAATGGGAGGTTTAACATTACTGAACTATGGGTGATGTGGAAAAGATAAATTAGATGGTATTTAGGGATACTCATCTTCTCATAGTAATTGTGAAGCCACATCAAATAAATAAGGAGACATAAGTGTTAGTTCCACTAGGTCAGTTGCTGGTAGTAGTGCTACCTTTGTTACATTTGCCAGGAGCCATCAGGTGGCTATCAAGATATAAGTGATTATACTCTTCATGCTGGTGGAAACATCTGAATGTGGGCTTATTCTTAGTTAATGCTGGCAAGGGAGAATAACAGTGAAGAAGCAGGGTCATGGAAAACATTTTTTTTCCCTTTTGCATAAGGCTTTGAAGATTCTTGGCTTACATGGTTTCATCCTACGTTTCTAAATGATGGTCAAAATTGCAGCAGGGAAAGGTAGGAAAAAGGTAGAGAGATTGCAGCAATGACTATAGTGGGTTGTGTTGTGGAACATTCCTGGAACATCCCTGTTAAGGGAGAAGCCGCTGCCCGAGCATTCACACACCAGTCGAGGAGTCGCACACACATCACCCGAGACCGTAACTGCCACGACGGGAGTCCCTTCGCAGCGAGTGACTCCAGTGAGCCGATGGTGTCCCTTTCGACTCCTCACACACACACATACACACTCACTCTCGGGCGCTTCCTCTTCCCTCAGGCTCGACCCCAGGTTTCCCAAAGCAGAATCTCCGACATGACATTCGACAGATGAATTTTTTAGGTGGTACAGCAATGTAGAACAGCTCAAGCTGGGTGCCTCCGGAGAGGGACCCCGAACAAAAGAATCTCCGGGCAGCTATACCCTTACAGTCTAGGTTCCCCTCCCCTCGTCAGACGGTTCGGTCCAACAGTAGTATTTGGGTCCAGGGTCTCCTTGTTCATCACTGGATCTTTTCGCTGTCTCCAGGTGGGCTGTTCTTTTTCTTTTCTTGAGGAGGCAACTTCTGCTGATGAATGCGGCTATCTTATCTTTCTAATTTACACCAGTTTTGGGGCCTTCTTTCATGTAACTAAGTGAGAGTTCAGTAAGTTCATCAGTATCTAGGTGAAAGTTCACAGCTTGCGGCCCAAGGCTTTTTACTGATGCTATACAATGGGTTCTGTTTGAACTGGGAAGTGACTCCTGCACCAGTCCCTGTCTAAGGTGTACTGTGGAGTTTGGTGGTAGGGTGATTGCTAAGCTGTGTGACATGACAGCATGGAAGATGCAGTCTAGACCATCCCCGGACTGGGGTGTGGTTTGCAGTCCTGCTGCTACAGAGGAGGGCAGCCCCTCTTCCTACCTGCAGCAATGTGTTTGTGAGTCTATTTTTGCATCAGAACGGGGAAGCTCATGTCTGCACATAACTAAATCAGCTTTAGGCAATCATGGCCTGGACAATTTGGAAAACAATTGTTTTTTCCAGGTGCAAGTTGCCCTTCTACCATCCTCTTTCCAAGTCACAGTGGTGCAGGTTCCAGTGGGGCTGGAAAATGGAATGCAGGGGTGCTAAAACAAAATACATTGCTTTCACAGGGGGCACTCGGTGCAGCTTTACAAAAGGTTGTACTGGCACTGGAGACAGAGTAATGACCTTCAGCACACCACAAAATGAGCAACTGGAGGAAGAACTGTTTTAATCTCTTTCCACTGCCAGTGGAAACAAACATTGGTCCTTGGTCTTCGACTGTGGCTCCACATTACAAATTTTCCATGGCAAAACTGAAAGAAGAGGAATCCTGCCCAGTAGTATTTTTCAGGATTTTTTTTAAAGCTAGACTATTTCATAAACCTGGTTTACAGCAATGCATGTAATCCTCTTAGTTTAACCTGCCATGTCTACACCACTGTGCTCTTATAAAACTGTGCAAAGGAGATGTTAAAGAAAAAAGTAATTTAAAAAGTTGTAAATAATGTGTAAGAGTGGAGAAAGAAGGCTGTCATTTGACCTGACAGGTATCATATAGAGTTCTCCTTGTTCCTAAAGGAATGGGTATAGTCCATCATCTGGTTTCCACTGAGGTATCTGTTGTGCATGCACAATTCATTTTCTGCAACCTTTGCTTCAAGCTTGGTATTCCAGAAGATGTGCTTATGCCAGTAAAAACATTCAATAAGGTATTTTTGGAAAGTAAAAGCAACTGAAACAAGTTCTGTTCAGTAGCTGACACAAATTTTCTTAATGACTTTCTCTTTCTAATAGAACTACTGATTGTTGCATGCATGATGAACTACCTTAGTCCTGAATCCAGTTTGAAAGTATGTAACAGACGTGGTTAGTCCTGGGGAAGGTGCCACAGCACTGTGGATCTGTTATGCCTCAAAAATCTGAGAAATTACTACTTAAGAGGTCATTTTGTTGAAGGTATGCAAGGAATTAAACTGGGGGTATTGTTTAATCCCTGTGAGAAGTTAACAAGGTACAACCTTGAGGGAAGGAACAAGATAATCACAAAAGGAACACAGCTACTCAACCTTGAGTGAACTATCCTAATTAACATGTAATTAACATATAATTGGCATAATAGACTCTTGTCCCTGGGCTGGGAAAACCCCCTACTCAGAAAAGCCCCTTCCTCACTGAGCATGCACAGTAAAAAAGGAGGATGCTGTGACTTTAAGTGGAGATGAGGTTTGCGAGAACCAAGGGGAACAAGGGTGACTGAGCCAACTTTTTAAAATACTATAACCGTTGCTTGGAATGTATAAATATTTTCTATGTGTTAAATGTGGTGTGCTAGCTTTGTGGACCTACCACCTAGCACCCAACTCTGCGCAGATTTGGAATAAAAGCAAATATCTTGACTCTGTGTACAGTTTCTTGGCTTTCTGCGCACTGGGTGGAAGAACCCATATTTGTGACAACAAATTGACAAAGGGTTATGTTTTCCTCTAATGAATGAATGAATGGAAATCAATGGTAATTTTCAGGTTTGGTCTCACTCATACATTGAAGAACTCAATTGTTTGTCAATTATTTACATTGACAGAACTTTGTTTCATTAGCATGTGAAAACTGGTCTCTTATTTCCTTTATTCAATAAAGACTGTTTTTTTTTCTTGAGGGGATGTATTCTTCCTCAGAGATTTTTAGAAAGAGGTTTAATAATCTCTGTGTGTCTTTCTTTTGAAAATCTTCAAGCTCCCCTTAAATTCCATTGAATTCTATTTTGTATCATAGCAGGGGAGGCTTCCAACAAAGATGTCTGTGAGTGGTCAGCTAAACAGAGGAAAAATATTATGAGTTTCTTATACCCACCTATCCTTACTTGGATTTCAATATACTACCTTCTTCTCACAGCTCTTGTACTACGTATCATAATGTAGAGAACTTGCAAATTTACTCTCATATTTGCCATAAAAAACAAGGCCCATTGGCCTCACCCCAAAACCTTAACTCTCTTATTGTAAAGTGACAGAACCCTGTTTATTGTTGACTCTTTCAACTCACTTATTCCACCACAATTGTCACAATTATGCATTGGAAGATTTAGGTAAATCCAATCAAGCACCTGCAGGAACATGCTAAGAAATAAACAGCATATCAAATATTCCCATAATTTGCTCAGTACAGCTGCTGAAAAGATTAAGTCAAAGGAAACATGAGTATTGGCAGGGTAAAGTATGGTGGGTCTTCCTTTCAGCTAGTAAGAAATAGGTGGTGTTTGACAGCCATTACCTTGAAAGAAGGCTGACCTTCAGTTCAGTGAAGCCTGAGGCTGTGTAGTTCTTTGCCTGGGATCCTTTTCTGGGAATACCTGCAGTTAAGCAGAAACTCGCAGTAGAAAAGGGATCTGGGATTTCAAAATACAACTGGAACAGGATGTTGTGATTTTCACATCCATTTAAGGGTGAACAACTGTTTTTCTTTTGCAAGATTTTTAGTCTGCATAGTCTTACGGATGAAAGAGTAACTGACTCCTCATGATCGTCACTTATTTTTCCCTTGAAAGCCTTGTTTGTAACCCGTAGTTTAAAACCACCACCTGAACATATGAACATATGCAATAGATCTAAAACTTCCACAAAGAAAATAAACTTTCAAATGTCCCACCCTTTTGAACAGGGGTAGGCAATGTATGGAGACAATTCAAGCAGTAGGTCATCACGAACTGAATGATTACTGTATTTAATGGATATTTCCTCATCTTTATGCTCTTTCGAGTTTCTTCATGCCAAAATTTGGCTGCAGAGCATACCCTTGTGGGAACAGCTGTTGCATAATTGCTCTCCAAATTATTAAATACAAAAAACTGTGTAATTTATTAGTTTGGAAATACCCCAGTATGGGGAGCAGCAGTTCTAAGGCAATGAAAATGTAATTGATGTTACTTGTCCTTGCTTTTATTTATATAGCTACTAATCTGTTTATACAAAGTCACCACTCTCCTGACAGGCTTCCAAGCTGAGATCTAAAGAAGGGATGAAAACTAAATATTTTTTTTTAGGTTTTTTAGGTTTTTTTCCCAGCTACAGGGAGGCTTTCAGGGCCTTTCAGATGGATACCTGTGTAACTGTGAGGCTACACAGGCAGGCCACTGCTGCACAGACACTTATGGAGAAATTGTTTGTTTAGAAGAAAAAAACCCAAAGCTATTTTATTTGGATCTTGGCATAAGGTAATGCCTACATGGGAAAGCAAACATCTCAGACAGGGATTGGTCACTGTCAGGTGGTGAAAGGAGTCTCTCTTGTAAGGGTCCTTGCAATGATGTCTTCAGCTGTAGCTAATGAGTCTCCCTGAACTGCTGTTCAGCTCAGTCCTAGTAATCCAGATGGCTCATGGCTGCATGACCACTCCAGTACATGCATTATCCATTGATATGGACTGTCTTAAAGTATGTACAAAGCACCTTATTAACTTATCTGTGTCCAGAAGATCATCCTGTGTGACTATTTCTGCCTCTGTCATACCAGCTTCTAGTGGCTGTTTACAGGTATCTTTTCTGTGTATAAGCAGATCGGTTTTGCAGCAAGAACCATCTAGGACAGTCACTTAAAAGGCCAGATTATCCACCTACAATATCAAATAACACTTTTAAAATTTGAGTCACAGCAAGAGCTGCCTGGATGAATTCCTTAAGACAGTTGGATTTTCCCACCCAGAAAGCTCCTGCACGTCTCTTTTATTAAGGTAGCCAGAAGCTCACACAGCCACCTAGTTTTGAGTTGGTCCATTGTTTCAAAACAATTAATTATCTTGTCTATGAAAATAACTAGAAGTGAAGTTTCTGGAGCACTCAGGGAACTAATGCCTAAAGCTCATCAGGTGTGCACACACGTGTATCCTGATACTTGTCAATACCACGATTATATTATAACGAAATTATTACTTACAACTCACTTATAGCTTAACTCCCATGTCTCTTCCCACTCTGCAGTATAAATAAAGAGGCTCATCTGTTGCTGTGAGAGGCAGGTCATTAGTCTTAGATGCTAGTGGTGACTCTGCTCAGTGCTCAATATATGAAACTGTCGGCAAAAAACAGCTCTGGCTTTCTAAAAATTGTTCAGGCAGAATAAACTGGATTTTCATGAGGAAACTAACTTTCAGAGATGCCCCAGCAGCATACTATATCATGAAAAGGAAAACAGAGACAGCAGAATGTATACCTATTTTTTTCCCTTATGAATACAGATTAGTTCAATGAAACTAGGTTTACCCATTTCTCTGTTTGCCTAAATTCTGCTGGAGTCAGGTCTCATGCACAGTTCTGGCACCTGAAAGGTTGTCAGGTGCACACAGTTAAAGGAAACTTAAAGGACATGGCTATTTTCTACTGGATCGGATGTTTCAAAAATGATTCTCTAGTTGGAAGATGCTATTGTACAGTGTGTTTGTAAAAGTGGTAGTTCAACAGGGACAAACATAACCAACTCCTGGCAACCAGGGGAAGGCCTCGCTGAGAACTGAATATTTTCCAGATTTTTTTTCCAATTCTGAAATCTTTAATTCCTTTCTTCTCACCTTCATCTGTTCTATCCAGAACACAAAAAAAACCCCAAACTTTTTCTAGGTTTGCTAAAGATAATCACCTTCTCCAGAGTATATCTAATTTATCTAATGAACAATATTTTTATTATAACAACAATACTGTTTTCCAGGAAGTCTGGATTTAACTGACAGTCTGCTGTTGCTGTGGATGAAAGGGTGGTAAATACCTTTGTGTACTCTGTACTAGTGTATTCCATGTGTTTCATACTAATGAGGGCTCTCGCCTAAACACTCAAAGCAATTATTGAGATTTTTCTCAGCACCACAGTGTCTCATCTGAAAACAGACAGCTATAATATATTAAAAAACACTTTTCATCTGTAATTTGCCTTCATAGAAAAGTGTCCCATGACAATATATAAGGAAAAGATATCATGACCATTTCATCCGAAGTCCATGTCAATTGATCCCTTTTATGCCACTAGCCTGCTCCTAGCTGGAAGTGAGCAGATGCTTTTAGGGAAACAAATTACCAGCAAAACAGATTGCTCCAGTATGACAGAAGACTGCTCACCAAGCAAGGCTAAAACACGAGATATTGAGAACATTTACAGGCACACCCCAAGCCCCGCAGCAGCATCAGCTGCTACAACCACTTTGTTCTGCTGCTGATGTGAACGGGATGGTGTGTAGGCATTGCTTTTTAAGGAGGATTAGATTTAGCTTGTGTGGCAAGATTTTGGTAGTGGGGGGCTGCAGGGGTGGCTTCTGTGAGAAGCCACTGGAAGTTTTCCCTGTGTCCAGCAAAGCCAGTGCCAGCCGGCTCCGAGACCGATCTGCTGCTGGCCAAGCCGAGCCCATCAGCGACGGGGGCAGTGCCTCTGCATTAACATAGTTAAAAAGGGGAAAAAAAAGGGCACGCAGCAATTGCACCTGGGGAGAGGAGCGAGACCGTGTGAGAGCAGCAGCCCTGTGGCCCCCGGCTCGGTGCAGGAGGGGCTCCAGGCGCCGGAGCAGAGGGTCCCCGGCAGCCCCTGTGGAAGCCCACGGGGAGGCCGGCTGTGCCCCTGTGGCCATGGAGCTCCATGGGGGAGCAGATCTGCACCCGGCCCCGGGGAGGCCCCACGCCGGAGCAGGGGGATGCCCGAAGGAGGCCGTGACCCCGTGGGCAGCCTGCGCTGGGGCCGGCTCTTGGCAGGGCCTGTGGCCCCGTGGGGAGAGAGAGGAGCCCCGGCTGGAGCAGGTTTGCTGGCAGGACCTGAGACCCTGCGGGGCCCAGGCTGGAGCAGCCTGTTCCTGAAGGATGGCAGCCGTGGGGGGCCCAGGCTGGAGCAGCCCGTTCCTGAAGGACGGCACCCGTGGGGGGACCCAGGCTGGAGCAGCTCGTGAAGAACTGCAGCCCGTGGGAAGGACTCACACTGGAGAAAATGTCTCCCATGGGAGGGACCCCACGCTGGAGCAGGGGCAGAGGGTGAGGAGTCCTGCCTTGAGGAGGAAGGAGTGGCAGAGACACTGCGTGATGGACTGACCACAACCCCCATTCCCCATCCTCCTGCGCTGTCTGTGGGGAGGAGCGAGAGAAATCGGGAGTTAAGGTGAGCCTGGGAAGAAGGGAGGGGTGGGGGGAAGTTGTTTTAAGATTTGGTTTTATTTCTCATTATCCTACTCTGATTTTGATTGGCAATAAATTAAACTATTTTTCCAAGTTGAGTCTGGTTTGCCCCTGATGGTGATTGCTGAATGATCTCTCCTTGCCCTTATCTCAACCCACAAGATTTACTTTATATTTTCTTTCCCCTGTCCAACTGAGGAGGAGAGTGACAGAGCAGCTTGGGTGGGCACCTGGTGTCTATCCAAGGTCAACCCATCACAAGTGTACAAGCGATAAGGCATCTATCTGCACTAAATTGCCTGCAGACACACTATTCACTTGTATTTTCCCCTGTGAAAATAAGTAATTATTTTTTTTTAAGGATTCTTTCAATGATTATGGTTTTAGCCTTTTTCCAGATTTGACTCAACCTGTAGGGATAGTTTCTACTGTGTTTTGATTTATTTTTAAGGAATACTGTATTTTTGAAGGACAATATTTCTTTTGAAACAAGTAGCATTTTTCTTAGAAACTTACTGCACGCATTTTGCCCTGTGAAAATGTTCACATGGAAGCTAATTCATGGAAGTGAGAACTAGGTGTGAAGTTATGTTCCTAAACTGGTCTGAAGGCAGAAAAAGGTGTGCTTACCAGGAAATGTTCCACTATTGCTTTGTCTGAGTGATGGCTCAGTCCTGAGAGTTGTATTCTGAATGACAACATCTTCCCAGCTGGTAAGAACTGTATGTTTTCATTACATATTTACTGGATATTGGATTTATTAGATAAAAAATATTCACAAAGTTAAGAAAGGCAGTTCATCGCCTTGCTATAAATAGAACACTATGTTTCATAGATGTGTTGCCACACATAGGTATGGTTATCAGTCATGTATTTTGGCAGTAGCTGTAATTCTGCCTGGACGATATGTTGCATCATTTTCCTTTTCATCATCTCATTTTTTCTTCTGCTCTTCCATAGGAGAGAATCATCTTGGTGAACTTAATGAAATGGTTTTGGTGCTCATCACTTAGTCATATTCTGATTGTTCTATTGCTTTTGGCACTAATTTCCTGGAAATAGCTTCTTAATTCTTCCAGCCTAATTCTTTTAACACCATCTTCAAATTTGTTCTTGATCGTTTGCATTAGGCCTGTGCGTGGAGAGGTAGTATTTGCACAGAAAGGAGCTAGTTAAGGCCAGATTAATTTCCATTGATAATATTTTTCTATTTATTTCCTGGCTGATTCTTGCATTTTTAGGGATATAGGCATGGCACATGCACTTTACAAGTGTTGTAAGATTTTATAAGACCATCTATTGTGGTCCATGTTGAGCAAAAGTTTGCACAAGACTCCAGGCCATCTGATATCCTTTCCTTGCAGGTTATGCCATGAAAACAACAAGCATAAAAATTAAAAAAAAAAAAAATCAAAGCATGAAAAGACTTGTTGAGGTCCATGTTTGTCTTCTAATTTTTGTATCTCTTGGGAAAGGTTGAGTCCAAAACTGAACAAAGGATATCTGTGTCTTCAGCAGTGCCCACAACTTGAAACAAGACAAGAGCCTTGCACTCTTCTATCTACTTACATGGACATCTGAGACCTTGGATTTTCACATGGTATTTTTTTTTATTAGTTTGAAACAGAAGGACTAACACATGTATTGATAGCAGGTTTGCTATGTGATAAGTATTTTTGTATTTTTTAAGCAAAAATCTAGTTTATTGAAATATTTACACACCTATGGTACGTCTGTTATTGGATCAAAGGGACTTAAACATTATTCTTTACATTAAAGATTGATTTTGACTCTTTGCATGTCTGAGCAGCTTTACTGATATTTCCTACTGGGTATTTGACAGATGACTGAGACATATTTAAAAAATTATTATTTTTGGAAACTGATTAATTATGTAAAGCTACATCATGCAGAACCTAGATGTAAGTACTGGAGATTCCATTTAAATTCTTTGCTTACAGACAACATAAGCCGCATAAACTATTCTGCATGAAAAAGAGAGTATTTTCGTGCTACTCAGAAATTATTCCTACAGGATTGTGGTGGGTTGACCCTGGCTGGATGTCAGGGGTCCACCAAAACCACTTTATCACTCCCCCTCCTCAGCTGGACAGGAGAGAAAAAATATAATGAAAAACTCATGGGTCGAAATAAGGACAGGGAGAAATCAGTTACCAATTATCATCACGGGCAAAACAGACTTGACTTGGGGAAATTAGTTTAATTTATTACCAATAAAATCAGAGTAGTATAATGAGAATCAAAACCGAAACTTAAAACACCTTCCCCTACTCCTCCCTTCTTCCCAGGCTCAACTTTAGATAATGGCCTATATTTACATATGGGCTCTCATATATTCTGATTCCTCTCTACTGGTTGCTATTCCTCAGCAGGTTTTTTTCCCTTTCTTAACTATGTTGTCCCAGACCCTCTACCACTGTCACTGATGGGCTTGGGCTTGGCCTTGGCCAGAGATGGGTCCATCTTGGAGCTGGCTGGTGCTGGCTGTATTGGACACGGAGGAAGCTTCCGGCAGCTTCTCACAGAAGCCACTCCTGCAGCCCCCCAGCTATCAAAAACTTGCCACGCAAATCAAATACACTCACTTGTGTTGGTGACCAACAGGTACAGTATCACATCCCCTCCTTAAGCACCAAGTGTATTTCTGACTGTGAAAGGTTTACAAAATAAAATAGCTTGAAATCATGGCAAAACTGCATCTTATAGCTGGATCGATTTCATGAACAGTTCCCAAACACTGGCAAGGACAAATCAAACTACCCTCTCAGAGGTCATGGCTACAGGATGCTCCTCAGCCCAGCATCAGAAATACAGCAGAACCGCAACAGGAAGCTCACGAGCGCTGAGCTGGAGCTGTCCCCCCCCAGGTTACAGGTGCCCTAACGCAGCTGTGTCATAGCACTACTGCACACTGCCCATGCTGAATGGTGCCATGGTGATGGTAATAAAAACTAAGGAATTACAAAAGCTTTTCAAGCCTGAAAGCTGTCCTTATCCTCACTGTTGTCCTGGAAGTGGGATCATATACCCAGTGTGCAACACACCAATATACACACAGAGTATAGGTATTTTGTTTATAGCATATTTGCGCAGATACAGGTGCTAGGTGGCATTCCACAAAGCTAGCACACCACACAAAAGACTCACCACATGTTTATCCCGTTACACAATTAGTGAAAACAATACAGAACCCTCCCAAATTTACATTAATTGGCTAGTAATTACCACAGTGCTTATTATTGGCTACACATATTTAACTTACTGCGCATGCTCCCAGAAGAAGTTGGGAGGCAATTTGCGTAGTCCCTCTATTGAGTTGGTGATTGCGATTTCCTCCTGCCACTTTTACCTTTACCCCAGTTACTGTGGGTTCTGCTGACCTCATGACAGTTACAATTTTCAGGAGTGCAGAAACAGCTGAGTCTTCATGGTTTACCACTTAATTACAACTACTTAAGTACAACTACCTTTTCATCTTTTTGACCACTAAAACCTTTTCATTATTGTGTTGTCTCCTGCTGACCTGCACCCTTGAATCTTTCATTTGTCTCAGACATCATCACCAGCCCAAAGAAACCTGGCATTGAAGAAATTGTCCATTTTCTGACTTGAAAACTAATCAAATTTGAGTGTAAGTTCCTCAGTAGTTTTTTCTGACTGAAGTTTCACTTCAGTCAAAGAAGCTTTCACTAAAGACAGTCTTAAAATTATCAGAGATTAACAAAAAAGACATTAGTGTTCACTCCTCTGAGTGCACAGGCAAACTTCTGTTCTGCAGTTAAGGAACTTCTGAAAGTTGCTTCGGATACTGCCATGTTGATTTTAAATCTGTTTCTTGATTATTATTTTTTTAAAGATTAAATGTGTTTCAATCAGTTTCTAAAATTGATATTCTTAAAATAAAATTTGGAGTTTGTTAACTTATATGTTATTATGAAATGAGGGCATTTTTCTTTAAAATCCTAGTAGAGAAGATAAAGTCCTAGAAGACACTGCAGATACCAGTTTTTGCTATAAATGTCCTTATCTAGCTCAGGAAAAAAACCCCTGTATTTCACAGTCCACTGCAAGGAATACTTTTTACACTTTTCTCAAGGTCTAAGACCTTACCACAGAATATAGATGTTGTAAGGTGTCCATAAACTGACTACAGAACCTTTCAATTTTATTACCAATTGCTAGCTAGACTAGATAAAACTTTAACACCTTTACAAATATACAGTGCCTTCTGAGAGAGTCGAGATGCTGTATTTTGTAAGCCCTCTGTGGAGATTTCCTGTAACTCCTGAAATACCTGTGCCTGTACTGTTAGCAATTTCACACCAGCGCAACTCAGCATCCCCGTTCCTAAGGTAAAACAAAACAAAACAATGGCAAAATCATAGAGCAATAGTAGACTGCTGAAAGCAAGCATCTTGCAATGAGTGGTAGCAGGGTGATAGCACTGAACAAATGACAAAACATTATAGAAAATATAAAGACTGTACCTTTGTACATGTGCATCTTTATATTATTATGTTCTAGCGTTTGCAGAGGTAATTGCCAAAGCTGTGGAGTTAAGCTGTGAAGAAGCCCATGATCTTTCTCTGAAATGGGTAAAGAAAACAGATACAATGTGGACAACTTTGGAAGATCCAAGTACTAAGGTAATGTCACATGAGGTCATACACTAAAATGAGGAGGACAAAAGGAAAATGCAAAATGAGAGACTGATTATTGCAGATAGAAGAGAAAATAATACATACCACAGCCAGTTTTTAGTCATTTGAAATCATCCTTGCTTGTCTGTAGGCAACAGCAATGACTGAACTCACAGCAAGACTAACTGCATCCGTAGAGTCACATGGATTTAACAGATAAAAGATTTGTCCAAGAAGCACCTCCATCGTAATCTGGAGGTGAAATATGGAGGAATGCAGTTTGCCATTCTGTCAACAAAAGCAAACTTGGATATCTGTTGCCAGACTGTCTGGGTAAGTTAGCGGTCAATCTAGTCATAAAGGAAAAGCGTAGAGCAACCATTCTGAAAGTACCAGATGTCCAGGAAGGTTTGGGTGCAACAGCATGCAGAAATCAGAAGGCATAAGATGTGAACGAGGGAGAGCCTTAACAGCTCTCAGAAGCAAATACAGGCCCAATAAATACACCTAACTTGACAGAAGACTTTATCAGTCCATAAAGAACAGCTAGAGGTCCTTCTGCAAAGGCTCAGTGTACATAGCCAGATGCAGAAGGACTTATCCACAAAAGCACATTCTGATCAATACTTTTAGGCAGTCCCTCTCTGTCAAGCATAGAGAGGCTTATGCACATGCCAGGACACACAATTATTCTATGCAGTGATTGAAGAAGATTACTTTTACCTCTACAAATTGTGATCGAATCCAGACCAAGCTGCTGTACAGCCACTATGGTAATGTGACAAATGCAAAGGACTAAGATATTTGTCATCATGTATACATTATTTTGGCTTGAACAGTATATCTAGAAGAGACAGTAAGTGGAGCTGAGCACTGCAAATAGAACAGCTGCTTGAACCTCTTTCAGTAGATCAAATATACTGAAAAAGTACCTGTTAGCCTTACCATTCTAATGTCAGAGAAAGGATCAGACCTTTTGCATACCAGATGAGGAAGACAATGTCACAACCAAGACGAAAAAAAGTCTGTTATGACTATCTTCACATTTACAAAATAACACAGGTTCTGCAATGCAGGTTTTAATACAGGCCCTCCATAATGAAGATTTCTGCTACAGAAAATTGTCTGTTATTACGATGATATGCAATGATCACTGAATGACACGCAGGCTCTTCTAGTAGCAAGACGTGTGTATTTGAACTCTCTTTGACAAAAAACAAAAGAAAAAGCATAGAAGCACTTTGGAGTTTTCAAAAATATTCTCAGACCATATCACATGCAGCTTCTGTTTTAAATGGGAACATCTTAAATATTCAGATTTATGAGAAATATGCATAACATCTGACATCATAACTTAAAAACCTATCCAAGCAGTTAGAGAATATTACTGCAACAGTGTAGTTTGTCTGTAAAACATCATTGTACTGGGTTTGTGTGGCAAGGTTTTGATAGCTGGGGTGCTGCAGGGGTGGCTTCTGTGAGAAGAAGAACCCCCGCAGACCCCCCTCAGGGGTCCATACTAGGACCAGTACTGTTTAATACCTTCATGAATGACATAGACAGTGGGATCAAGTGCATCCTCAGCAAGTTTGTAAATGACACCAAGCTGAGTGGTGCGGCTGACATGCCTGAGAGATGGGATGCCACCAGAGGGTCCTGGACAAGCTTGAGGCATGTGCCTGTGTGAACCTCGAGAGGTTCAACAAGGCCAAGTGCAGGGGCAACCCCCGTGTCCAGTACAGACTGGGAGATGAAGGGATGGAGAGCAGCCTTGCCCAGAAAGACTTGGGGGTGCTGGTGCGTGAAAAGCTGGATGTGAGCTGGCAATCTGCACTCACAGCCCAGAAGGCCAACTGTCTCCTGGGCTGCATCCAAAGCACCACAGCCAACAGGTCGAGGGAGAGGATTCTGCCCCTCTGCTCTGCTCTAGTGAGACCCCACCTGCAGTGCTGTGTCCAGCTCTGGAGCCCTCAGCACAGGAAAGACACGGACCTGTTAAAGCAGGTCCAGAGAAGGCCACAAAAACAATCAGAGAGATGGAACACCTCTCCTGTGAGGACAGGCTGCAAGAGTTGGGGTTGTTCAGCCTGGAGAAGAGAAGGCTCCGGGGGGACCTTGTTGCAGCCTGCCAGTTCTTCAAGGGGGCTGATAAGAATGATGAGGACAAACTTATAGCAGGGCCCGTTGCAATAGGACAAAGGATGACAGTTTTAAACTGAAAGAGGGTAGATTCAGGCTAGCTATAAGGAAGAAATTTATGAGAATGAGTGTGGTGAAACCCTGGATCAGGTTGCCCAGAGAAATGGTAGATGCCCCATCCCCTGAAAGATTCCAGCTCAGGTTGGACGGGGCTCTGAGCAACGTGATCTGGTTGAAGATGTCCCTGCTCATTGTGGAGGGGATTGGACTAGTTGACCTTTAAAGTTCCCTTGCAACCCTAACTATTCTATGAGTCTATGATATACATATCCGTATGTATATAGGTATATACGTTTTATATATATATGTATTATATATTTATTATATATATTATATATCTTATATATATTTATTATATATGTATATATATATTTGAAAGTTTTGTTAAGAATACTTTTACTATCTGCTGTAGATATTTTTCACCTGAATTCCAGCTTCTAGACTTCAGATCCACTGAATAAAAAATGAACTTCTCCTCTAGTGACCATACAAAATGCAGTGTTTGAAAATCACTGTATGTCTGTTATTGGCATTTATTACACTTGGACTCAAGCACAGGTGCAGAATTTAGTCTCGCAGGCAGAATGAGTTCAGAACATTTTCCTGTTTGCGAAGAACTCATGCGAGACAGTCTTCTTCCATTTAATGAAAAGCAGATATACCCACATCATGATGCATCAGTCAAGTGATGGTTGCCAACATGGAAAGGAATTATTTTCCCAGTTGAATGTTGTGTTGGAAAGACAAAGAGGTAACTCTTGATCCATATAATATTTAAGAAAGTTTTAGGGAACTAGAAATTTTGTCAAATTATAGGATAAAATAGCATGAGACCGATGTTTTGTTTGCATTTCCTTTCTTTAGGACTGTTTTTACCCAAGAGAAAAGTAGGATAAGAAGAGCTTATTGCTGAATCTTTTCAAACTGAGCTAATTTAAAAACATTGTACTCTCTGCATGCTCACAGAACATTGAAGCTGTTACCATGAACCACAAGGAACTGCTCAGATGTGAAATCTTGCTTGTTCATCTAAATTCATCCATTTGATTCAGAGAAATTCTCTGTAGCATTCCTCTGCCAAAAAATCCAACAAATGGAGACTCTTTTCTCTTTCCTTCCACATGTTTAGCTTCATCATCTCTATATGTTAAAAATGTATTGGTTTTAAGGCATTCTTTTCCTTTCTCGTCGTCTCTCTTAACTGGGTTACCTAATTTTCTAGAGTCAGGCACTAACGCCATGGGAAAAACAAGCATTTAAATTTATTAAATCTGTGTTTACATACTAAAAAAAAAAAAAAGAAAAAAAGAAAGTGAAATAAGTCTTCACACTGCCTAGACTGCACTCTAATATTTTTGATCTTCAGGCCAGGATAGAAATTATACATTATTCAGATGCTAAAATGACTCTTTCTGGACCTGCAATATGTTAGGTCAATGTCACAAGCCCCTGCTCAGATCTTTGCTTTGCTGTCTGTCACCTTATTAACTTGCAGAATAAATAAGGGATGGCTCCCCAGGCAACGGAAATGAAGATTAATATTAAGCCACATAGTTTTGTTGAAGATGTTGTCTTTTTCACATTCAGATTCTTCTTCATTCATATGGCAAGAGCAATAGGAACTTGACAAAACTACAACTCAACATTCCCATTAAAAATAGAAGGTAAAGACAAGACCTGTGCATTTTTACTTTTTTTTCTTCAGACTGTGTAGAATGGCTGACTATTTCCCAGAAGAAAACTCCTGGCAGTGAAAAGGTGAGATCCTCCATTTTCATCCTGAATAATTTTCCATATCGATAAAAGAAATCAAGACTTCTTATGCTAATTTATGTACATATTTATCAACATCTCTGAGAACTTAATACAATAAATTAAAGCCTTTCGGATAGTAATTCCATGCCAGTGGACTTGCAGTTCCTGTGCAGTAATACAAGCATTTCTTCCATTACTGTCTAGATATTTAAGTGGATTAATATGCCAATGTGTTTACAATTAGTAATACTGACTTTTTTTCTACTGTAACAGGTAGACTTCTAAAGTATTTGTTTAACTCTGTTCACTTCTAAATTAATGAGTCCTAATTGCTTTTCTGAATTAACATCTGAGTAATATCAGATCTGTACTTTAGGTGGATTTATAGAGTTAAAATGTGCAGCAGAGTCTTGCTCTTAATTGGGAATACATTACTGGATCAATCCAATGTAAATCCTGGAAATGAGACTGAAATTTTACTAGCCTATGTCATGCATGACATGGCTACTATAATGGTAGCTGAGGAAGATATATATCACAGAACACTGAGCCATACAAGTAAACAGTTGTGAGTGTGCAATAATAATGCCAACAAAAATAGTAGTATCATGTAATCAAATATTATGAGTATAATAAGGGTACCAAACAAAACTGGTTTTTTTCCATCCCAGTACTGAAGATTTATTGGTACCGGTTCTAAATATGGAGAAAAAAAGTGCCTCTGTCTGGCTGAATTAAAATAGACCTAAGAGTACGAGGACATTATTAAATGGGTGAGAAGCCATCTTGTGTGCATATGCGTTGTGATTCATCATTCTTGGGTGTCTGTCCAAACAGAAGTCTCAGTGAAGAAAAGCTCTTAATAAAGGTAGCATATCTAAGACCTTAAGGCAAATTACAAACCACCTTTGCAGTCCTTTCTGTCACAAAAGAATGCATGCCTTTAAATTGTTTGAGAGAGAAGTAAGAGACTCTTCTCAAATTTATGTTTGTTTTTGAAAGTCCTCAGCAGTTTCCTTCAGAGACATACTCTAAATGAATCATGTCACCATTGTCTGACATTTGGTATAAGCAGGAACAAAGGGACCTATCAGGGAATACAAAATCTTAAGCCTTTTTCCTCTTTCACTGGAACAAAATTTGAAGGTTTTTTTGGAAAAGACCTAGAGTTTTACTAATGGTTTATGTAGAAAAAGCTCTTTGCTGCTATGGAAAATACACTTGAATACTGATACTGATATTATGTTGCATGGTGGTAGAAGGAAAGGCAAAATAAGAAAGAAATGAGAAGTGTCAAAACTGAGAGTCAGCCTTGTACTTGCAGCATGAAAGCTAGCGTTTCACTGCTTGGTGCTCCTGTAGCATTTGAAGTTATTGATTACTTACCCATGTTGTTGCTGTTCTTGTTGTTTTTTGTTTGGTTTGTTGCTGGTTTGTTTGGGGTTTTTTGTGTTTTTTTTCTGTAGTCACTGCAGCTGTTTTTTAACAAGTAGGAATGAAAGATAGCAATTAAACTGAGAGCTGCTATTAGCTCTCATCTGCCAATGAATTTTGTCAAGCATTAAACAAGCTGTAAGGCCTTGGGCACCAAGCTGGTTTGCAATGAACTGATTCAGAGGTGGATGGACTTACACAATTCAGGTTTGGAAATTTGTCAAATCTATTAATGAAGTCATTTGTGAGTTTTGTCAAGTTCATAGTACTCTTCCTATTACATCTACACCCTTCTCATTCTTCTTAAAAATAGGTATCCTCCGACGTTGACACTTCTATAAACATCTTCTCTCTGCAACATGGACAGCCTCTCACACAGAAACAGTTTTGTTTAAAAAACTATTCAGACTGTAAGTTTATTTCAGGCAGTGATTTCCTCTGTGCTGTGTACAATGCATGGCATGTCAGATAGGGCTTCTGTCTTGACCAGTGCCTCTAGGCATTACAGCTAAATTTTCTATGAATTGAAGAAAGAAATAAAGGAAAAGAAATAATTCTACACTGAACCAAGAGCATCCAAAAACGGAGGCTGGCAGATGAATACGTGTTGTACCAGTGATGGAGGAAATGCATTCCTTGGTGTCCCTATGTAACCATCTGCAACTGATTCTTTAACTTTTTTTCACTCCTTTCCCTGCTATCTTTTCTTGTCTGTTCTGTCTCACTGGCCTCATCTCTTTATTGAACATACATATTTTTGTACTTCATCCTCATTGGTCTCAAAAGTGAAAAGTAAAAATGAAGCCTCTAGCTGAAATATAAGATTAATATTGTGTGGGTCGAATTTTCTACCCACATGATTTCTTTGTTTTTAGTTTTGAGAGGAAACTCTCACCCTTGGTTTTAAACCTTTTCATTGTTCTGGCAGACTGGCAGTCTGTTTCAAGGTACTAATATTGGAGTATTTCTGTCATCAGCCAGTGCAAGGGAGGCTAAAGAACAAAGGATTTAAAGCTGACTATGATGACTAGAGTTCAATGTAATCCACTTTCCAAATGAGAGAAATGAGGCTATGTTTTATTGGCAAAGATGCCACATCTGTGAAATTGGTAAGCTGGATCACATACAGAAACTATTCCTGCTCATAATTCCCTGATAACAAAGAATCAGAAAGGAGAAGCACCATTTACACGATAAACTATTAACATCTTTCTCTTGAATAAGTCACATCAATTTGGTTGCTGTTGCTTTACAGCCCTGCAATAGTGTAAAGCGATGTGTTTTTAAGGTGTGTGTAAAGCTAATGCAGACACAGAAAATTTGCCTGTTGGTTCTTTATTGCCCCTTCCTTCCCCTTGCCTTAAAAAGAGGGAAGGAGGGAAGAAGGCTGAGAAAGAAGGTATAGGTCTGTTGAAGATTCCCCAGTTCCTATCTTATTTTATCCCCTCTCTCTCGGTAGATGAAATACATAAATACTTTTATATAACCAACACAAGATAATAACACAACCTCTCTTTCCTACAACAAACAAACGGACAAAGAAGCAGAGTAGGGAACACCATGTAGCGGAGAAAATTCAAAGATGTCAGAACTTAAAAGGTTGGGCAACCATATATTTATGTGTGTAGTGCAGACATGACACACATGTAGCATCATAGCTCCCTTAATCTTGTGTACTGAGCATGGGTGGGCTGATGGATTCATAGTCCCCAGCTGTGGGTCAAACGCTATGTATATTAGGGAGGAAGAAGAGATGTCATTAGCAAGCTGAGTGTGGGTGGTGAGTCTCTAAGGGGAAAAGACAGTGAGAGCAGCAGATGGGATTTAACTGATAACAGTCAGCAATGGCTATCCCAGGAGCTTAACATGGTTTCTAGCAACATGGTCCAGAGCATCTGAGTTACACAAACAGCCTACATCATAGCTTTGCATGACAGCATCTGCTCAGAAATACATCTGCGATATGTGAACGTTTGTGAACTTTCGTTGTTCTTCTGGTATCCATCATCTCTCCTGGAAACAGTGTTCTGTTAGAAGATGTGTTTCAGAAGCCACCTGGCAGGCAGGAACTAGACTTCTTACATAGCACTTATTTGCGATTAAGTAACTGAATCATCATGTCCGCATGGAAGATGACATGCAAGGGGTTTGGCTTTGGATGCCACACTGACCACCAGGCAGTGCAGACTTCTACCCATGTTGTTCATTCAAAGAATCAATGTATAATTTTAGCAATTGTATCTGTCTAAAGAATATGGATTTATTTTCCCAAGAGTGTTCCATATGGAAAAGGATGCCATAGCTGCTTAATTGTAGGTGTCAGATGACGTTGCTGAATCATGTCCTCAGGATGGGCCTGTTTTAAGAATTTGTATAAAAATCAGGCAGGATTAGTGTTCTGCCCAAGCCAAGAAGCTGCTGTATGACTTTTACAAAGGTTGCTCTGAATCTGCCAAAATTAACTCCAAAACAAAAAGGAAGGGAATGAGGCATGAGGCATGGGGCAGTGTGAGTGGAGGAAAGTATCTCTGCGGGCATGTGTGAGGTTGTCTTGTATGTCTATAATACTAAGCAGTACGGCAGGTTACATTTGCACTCACTTGAGCAAACTTTAACTATTTATCTAAATACATTAGATTATTATACTCATCTTTGCTTCCAGATAGGTGAGGGTTTTTGCTAAACTCACGTATGAGGTCTTCATGAGTGATATAGGATTCCAGTATCATGTATTGATAAATGACATGCAATAGTTAGAAAATGGTTACATCTGCAGCAAATGATACAAGCAATAAAATTATAACTGTGTCAATCATATTTTCAGAAATATATTTTCAGTGAATAAAATTGAACCATAAGTTAATGTTTGGATTTAACAGAAATTTAGTTCATGTTACAGAACCTTTATATTAAAGAATATAGCCAAATAATCGCTCCATGTCAAAGTACTAGAGGCAAAAGAGGAGATATTTTGGTATTGAACAGCTTTAACCAAAATGACCTTGAATCAGTCTGAATTATTTTAAATCCATCAACTAGTCATAAAACACGTGAATACAGAAGTAGGTATAGCCATTGTCCGATCCCACTGCAAAGATGTATGAATGAATTATGAACCCCATGAGAATATTATATTAAGTCTAGTAAAAAGTGGTCAAAAGCCTTGAAATATGGATAAAATTGAAAGAAGTGTGTCATTAAGAGAAAGGAGAATTGAGCAGCTATAAAATCTATATAATGTTCTTGGTCTTTAGTGGACTTAATTACTCTAATTTATATTTTATCTTGTCACACCATATTTTGGGAATAGGTTTTAAAAACATTGGGCTGAAATCTGGTTCTAAATTATTTTAACACAGGTGATCATCATGAAAGTTAAAATTGCCCTGTTTACTTGCCTGAACTCATCGAATGTGTAATTTAAAAATACAGCTGCATTTTCACTCATTTTATTTGTACTGAACATACCATGGTGATGTCATTGCTACACCACTAAATTAAAATAAATTACTTGGGTATAATTCCTTGTCTTTCTCTTTTTTAGAAGAAATAATTCAGTTCTCAATGAGCAAATTAAGTTGATAAACACTACAAAACACTTTGACAAATGTAATTATTTTTAAAAGGTAACAAATAACTTTTTTTAGTGGGTTAAGTAATGGATAAAGTAATTATTTTTCTAAGTTTGCCACTGTTCACAATATTCATAGAAAAACAACTTTCAGATTTTTTTGCATATGTTTTTTGTAAAATGTATATCTCTAGTTGTACATCTGGCATAGGTGCAAACTGTGTCACAGTTTTCAGGCAGATTGAATTGTAGGTTTGATTCACTTAACTCTTCTGAGTGACGGTTTTTCCCCCAAGCTATCAATTCATTCACTGCTGGCACTCATGCACACACAAATTCTTCCCTCTCCCTCTGAAAGCATTCTGTAGTATCTGATCCAACAGAAACTTTCTTGCACAAATAAATACGGACAAATCCCCTACAAAGAAGAAAAATTTGTAATATACTTTCATACACAGATAAACAATATGTCTAGGTAGCTCAACAAGCAGGGTAGGTGTTTTTTCAGTCCTGGAGAAATTTCAGTTCTACCATTGACTTGTCCAGCAGCATAAATGTCTTCTTCTCTTCCTAAATTAGCCATGCTCACATTAACAAGGCCAGCATGTCTCTTAAAGCCCATTAGGTATTAATTCAAATCAACAAGGAATCACAGTACACAGAAAGCTTTGCAAGCTCTTCTGCTGCAAGTAGCAGATTAAAAGTTAGAAACAGAAGTAAACAGAAACAATTAACTGGAGTTAAACAGTTAATTGGAGTTAGCAGCAGCCCTTAAGACTCTCGACTTAAAGAGGTTTTGTAAAGGACAGTCCAGATTCACTGGGGATGCCTTCTTGCCATTAGATGACTTTCTAATAAGTCAGAGCTATAGATAATATAGAATAATATAAAACACTGTAAGCATGTAGTGATTGCACTACAACTGATGAAGAAATAAAGCATCATGCAGGTAACTCAAAGACCCAGGCCAAAGCATGCACAGTAAGTTTAGTTGTAGATATACTTACATGAGTTATGATGTTCATGTTAGAAGTGCATTTAGGACACAACTGAGATACTGCTTCTCCATACATCTGAGTGCACCTCTGGGGCAAAGGAGTGGGAATGGATCAATTTATTCTTAGAGTTCAGGGAAGTAAACCCAATGTTTTCACCTTGTAGCTGTCCCAAAACCTTGGTAGAAGGCTTGGGAAAGGATGCCAGGAAAACCACTCCCTGTAGCAAAGGAGGTGTAAGGCTTTGAGGATCAGGGAAAATGTTTACACAACATAAGGCAGAGGTGTAAGTTGGGAACCTAGGCTGCCTCATGCTTGCTATACCCAATATAGTCAGCACAGTGAGCAGACCGTCAATTTTGGATGAGGCACATCTTCCAAGACTGTATTGCAGCCAGACAGGTTTTGTGGGTTGGAAATGGAAATAGGTCCCAACCCCTCATTTCTGTGGCAGTGCCCTTCAGTAGAACTACAACAATCTTGAATATTTTTGCTCATAAAAACCATTCTTTTACTTTGTAGACTACGGTTTATGATTCCCAAATGGGAGGAATAACTCTTTTCAAGCTGCATAAATAATGCATTTATGTGATTGGAATATGTCACTTAGGAGGCATGTGAGAGAAAAATGAATATTTCAAAACCAAGTTTACTAAATGTATATTTCTTGATGCCAATGTATGTATTTAATAGCTCTGAAAAGGGAAGGTGAAACTGCAAGGAGAAGAAAATGTATTTTAAACACTAATCACAGAAACAGACGTAAGTGAGAAATACTTTTGCACAACCCATAATAAATCCTCCATTTCAGTCCACAACCTACAAGACAGCAGTATTTTAAGTAATAAAACAAACAAACCCCCCCGGTCAGTGTTCAGGTCAGAAAAAGCCTAGAAGTGTTCTAGAACAGGGAAATGTCTTCTCCTGTCATAGTCCATGGCTGCCAAAGGTTGTGCAGTCTCTTCAGAGCTGGCCATGTTCTGGCTCTGTTAATAAAGGCATTGTCCAGTCCTTGTAGTCAGAGGCTGATGCACTTTTGGAACTGCTGGCAGAGCTTATATAGGGACATAAGTCAGATGCTTGTCTTTCCAGCAAAAGACTTCAGTTTCAGGAAAATGTTTCATGTCCCTCTTTTCAGAGAAGAACCATAATTTCACAAACTCTTTTTCACCTCAACAATCTGCTGCCATCAACAGGGCTCTTGAAAGGAAGAAAACTGAACCATAGGTACTGTTTCTACTCAACAGCTTTCTTCCATGTGCTCCGTTGGCTCTTGTATGCCATGTTCCCAATAGCTTTATCTTTCCTGAATATGGTTGCTCTGTGTCTCAAAAAAAAAAAAAAACCCAGAAAACAATTCTATGCTTTGTATTAATAAAGAACTTCAGAGATTTGCCAAGTGTAATGAGAACCGTGGGTGACACATAGGGCTTGTCCTCAGATCTGAATGGAAATTTAGTAGAGCAGGTAATACAAAATTAGATACAATAGTTGATTACTTTTTTTCACCTTGAACCAGATGACATACGTTTATTTATCCATCTGTGGAACCCTGAATTCTTTTCCAGCCAGCCTGATCATAATTTGTGTCTGAGCTATGTTTGCAAGCAGTCATGAATATTGCTCATTTGTCCAGACCTCATCAGGACTTCCAATGTGTGATATATCCATAACAGATTCAGGCTTTCAAACATTTTTTCTGGTCTCTCAGGCGTTTGCAACAAATGTAGAAATTGTATCATGCTCAGGAAATTTATGAGTACACTCCTCCCTCCTAAATGCACCTAGATAAAACTCTCCAGAAGACATCAATATAAATGGAGTAGCCCTGCAGTATGCCTTTTGAAGGAGGATTTAACTTGAAGCTCTCCTCCCTTGCCTTCTGAAGCAATGCCAACAAAAGCTTTCCACCCTCTAAGGCAGGAGATGACTGGATTACACTCTGATCCACCATTTCCACATGGTCATGGTGACCAATATCACTTATGCAGTGAAAATTAACAATTCCAAAACATTTGAAGATCTAAACTTAAATGAATCAAAAAAACACCCTCAACCTAGCAGCCTAAATCAAAAAAGTTCTCTGGCCTACAAATACGGTTTTCAAAGCTTGATAATTTAAGGGATATTTTTATTTTTTGGCTGGTGCCATTTGTCTTTCAAAGAAGTTAACCCATTTTTTAACATGCTCTGCTACATTACTGAACTGAATGAGAGAGAAGGGAGTTTTCAGCTGATGCAAATGCTCCTAATTTCACTGGAGTCAGCTACTGAATGACTGTAATCACCTGTATTAGCCAGGGCTTTCAATGTAGTTTCATATTAATGGCAATCATGAATTATAATTTCTGATGGAACATGTTTGAAGTGAAAGGAATTTGAATAAATAAAAGAATGAGCTGACATTGGTTTTTAATTTTAAAAAAAGTCCTTCAGAGTACTTAATTTAAAAATTCCCTAAAATGAACTGTTCACTACTTCATGATTTAAACTCAGATCATTGCTCATCATTAAGTGTGAAAATAACCCCAAGCAGCAAAACAATCAGGCAGAACACAGAAAAATAAACAACATATAGATCATATTCACTAAATAAAGATCATCAAGTATGACTTACTGTTAGCACCTGCAGTGCTTTCCTTTCATGAAAGAAAAAGAATGCTTTTGAATGGGAGGACTGTTAACTGGAAAAAAAAATCTAGGATGGGAAAGAAAAACATGTAAAATTGGGGTACAATTTATAACGTGTTTGTATAAAATGACACACCTCTGAAGAGGTTCCTAGCTTTGTATCATGAACAATTTCCATATAAGCTCACTTTGACAGTTTAAGTTCATTTAAAAACGCCCCCCTCTGCTGAGTTGGGTGTTCTCCCTTTTTCTTTAGGCAAAATGGAAACAAAAAAAAATCAGTTTTAATGGTTCTTCTCATAATTAGACAGTAATTCAATTGTGTTTATACATTGACTGAGGTCAATCTACTACCCTAGGAGATCTAGTGCTATGTACAGGGTAAATACTAAAGATAGAAAACACATGTCTTAAATTTTATAGATAATTAAAGACCTTTCATTCCATGGCACTGAGAAATTCACTGACAGTTAACTTTTTTTTTCAGATTTTGTTTTCAGTATGTTCTTAGGAGAAATATTGTGCCTCAGCAATAACAAAATAGTGAAAAATATTTATTCATACAAATTAAAGTACAGGGAAATCTCAGTGTCCGGTTAAAAAAAGGCAACTGTCAACAGCCAGATACCAGATTTGTATTTCGTAAGCATGATACAACTTTTATGCAAGGATTACAAAACTAAAGGTTAGGCATTAGCCTGTTTTTGAGGTATTTTTTATATGACACATGAAATGATTTACAGAAAAGCTTCCTGATCCCAGGAGGTTTGTATGGGTACACTTTCAATGACTATTAAATCTCTCTTTTAATCTTTTGTACATTTTGGTTTTTTCCCACCACATAACTTGAACAATCCCATTACAGACTGTACTCATTTTTACATGTCCAGTTTTTCATAATTAATATGAATCCCTTATGTCATGATCTTTTTCTTTATCTAAGCAAAATGCTGGAAAGAGATTGTTGCCACAGGCAACCAAGCTCCCTAATTGAGAAGAATCCAGATTTTATAGTCTATAGAATTCCTTTAATGAAGAGAAGTGAAAGCAGTATACATTATTCTCTAATGCAGCTGATTTAGAATGGTTTAACAGCCCACCATTTAACTTTGAAGTCTTTTATCTATTGATTAATACATACCAATCCTCTTTATTCTCTTCAGCCAGCCTAGAGCATTTGTTAGTTAATCACTGCAAATGTCATGCCTCATAATCCAGCAATTTTTCTTGCACAAGAAGTCAGTGATCTAGGTATTTATTTACTAAATTATATAATCTCTACAGTCAAGCATAATTGACCCTGAAAAGAATCATGGTTGCTTTGTGTTCAGGAAACCAGAGAACTGGGAAGACAAAGTGAGGGCGAGCCTTATCTGAGCACTGGCAAACTAGCTCTGAGCACTCAAGGCCAAGGAGTAGGGAAATCAAGGAAGGAAGGCAGCCTGTTGGTAAGTTGTTGAACTGGGCTGCAAGATTGCAGGATGGAAATATTTCTTTAATCTGTCATAAATCTTAGTCTTCTTAACAGCTTCTGATTTTTTTCAGTTGGAATGCTACTTCCACAGAAACTTCTAGCTGTGAATACGGATTAGAGTGTCAAGTAAAGGACTAATTCAGAGGACCTGTCTAAGAAGACCAATGTATTTTATAAACAATGTCCACGTTCTATAAACAATTGCTGCATGCATTTCTTTTCTATTCTTACAGTATGGGTTCAGAAAAAAAGTAGAAATAACTAGATATACTCTTGTGGAGTCCTACTTCACTACATCTTGCCAAGTCACTCTCCAAAATTTATCAGCAGTCCTGGTTAACAGGGGAGGTCCCAGAAGACTGAAGGCTTGCCAATGTGACACCCATCTACAAGAAAGGCCGGAAGGAGGATCCTGGGAACTACAAGCCTGTCAGCCTGACCTTGGTACCGGTGAATATCATGGACCAGTTCATCTTGAAGGGCGCTCACAGGGCATGTGCAGGACAACCAAGGGATCAGGCCCAACCTGATCAGGTTCATTCCAGGTTCATGAAAGGCAGGTCCTGCATGACTAGCCTGATCTCCTTCTATGACCAGGTGACCTGCCTAGTGGATGAGGGAAAGGCTGTGGACATTGTCTACCTGGATTTTATTAAAGCCTTTGACAACGTCTCCCACAGCATTCTCCTGGAGAAACTGGCGGCTCATGGCTTCGACAGGTTTACTCTTTGCTGGGTAAAGAACTGGCTGGATGGCCAAGCCCAGAGGATTGTGGTGAATGGCGTTAAATCCAGTTGGTGGCTGGTCACAAGTGGTTTTCCCCAGGGCTTGGTTCTGGGGCCAGTCTTGTTCAATATCTTTATCGAAGATCTGGATGAGGGGATCGAGTGCTCCCTCAGTCAGTTTGCAGATGACACCAAGTTGGGTGGGAGTGTTGATCTGCTGGAGGGTAGGAGGGCTCTGCAGAGGGATTTGGACAGGCTGGATCGATAGGCTGAGGTCAGCTGGATGAGGTTTAAAAAGGCCAAGTGCCAAGTCCTGCACTTGGGTCACAACAACCCCATGCAACGCTACAGGCTTGGGGAGGAGTGGCTGGAGAGCTGCCCGTCGGAAAAGGACCTGGGGGTGCTGGTTGACAGCCGGCTGAATATGAGCTGGCAGTGTGCCCAGGTGGCCAAGAGGGCCAACAGCATCCTGGCCTGTATCAGAAATAGTGTGGCCAGCATGAGTAAGGTAGTGATTTGTGCCCCTGTACTCAGCACTGGTGAGGTCACAGCTTGAATCCTGTTGTCAGTTTTGGGCCCCTCACTACAAGAAGGACATTGAGGTGCTGGAACATGTCCAGAGAAGAGCAACAAAGCTGATGAGGGGTCTGGAGCACAATTCTTATGAGGAGTGGCTGACGGAACTGGGGTTATTCAGTCTTGGAGAAGAGGATGCTGAGGGGAGACCTTCTTGTTCTCTACAACTACCTGAAAGGTTGTGGTGAGGTGGGTGTTGGTCTCTTCTGCCATGTAAGTAGCAATAGAATGAGAGGAAATGGCCTCAAGTTGTGCCCGAGGATGTTTAGACTAGATATTGGGAAAAATTTCTTTACAGAGGGAGTGGTCAAGCATTGGCACAGGCTGTCTGGGAGGTGGTGGAGTCACCATCACTGGAGGTGTTCAAAAAACCTGTAGACGTGGTACTTCAGGTCATGGTCTAGTGGGCTTGGTGGTGTGGCGTTGATGGTTGGACTTGATGATCTCAGAGGTCTTTTCCCACCTTAATGATTCTGTGATTCTGTGATCTTATTTGTTTCTGCCCTGAATGTACCTCAGGTCTTTAGATGAAAAGCCTAACATGCTTTTGGAAATCTCATCTCCAATTTTTAAGGATGGGACCGGATATGCAAGCTACAGTTACAGGACATAACAGGAACCATTCCCCTCAAAAACAGATTTTGCCATTTACAGTGCTCTTTAAGTGGGTAGGTAAGAGATATATTTCAGTGAATTCCTCTGAATGTAGTTTGTAATGGTTGTTTGACAGTATTAACTAGGAAGGGCACAGGCAGATACAAGGGATATGGCAACCATGCTATATTATAATAAGCCAACATCCTTATATTCACAGAAATTTCCTAGCTAGATTTGTCAGACTAATACAGGGCAGAGAGGGGAACTGAGGCATCTGGGACAGGGTTTTAACCTGTAATTGACTTCTACTATCTGATACCAAGAGTCAAGCTGACTTCCAAGGATGTCCCCAACCACGTGGTGGTAGAAACCATCTATCTTTTTACAATTCAGCATTTTCCACAAAAAGTGTGTGGTTTTGCATAACATGACTATCAGAGTCACTTTCACCCAGATTATTGTAGTGAACTGCTATTAGGAGAGAGACCTTGGGACATACTGACTTATATTCAGAGTGGTAGGCATCATACTCTTTAAAAGTTCCTTAAAAAGCCTTGTTTTATTTTGAGTTATTCCTAAAACCTGTTGAAGTCTAACAGAAGAATAGCTTTTTCTGACTCCGTATTGGGAAACTCAATGAAACCAGATATTTTCAGATTCATTTAAAATCTAATACTGTTTGGGAGTTTTAGATCAGATACTGATCTAAAAGTGCCGAAGTTATATGCATTGCAGTCACAAGACAGACTGACTAAAGGATTTTTGCTGGACATCAGATGAATTCACCAGGGACGATGTGATATCTGAAGTCTTATGTAGAAAGTTCCTTCAAGCTTTCAGCAGCATCTAAAAAAGAATTAGAAATAAGCTTTTTCTAGCTTTGGCTTTCACATGGGAATAAGCTGTTGCACTACCTCAAGTTCTTTCTGTCAAACCATAAGGGTTTGAGCCTAATTTTTTGAGGATTTCCTCTTAGTGGTAGATCTTTCTTAGCTTCTGACTGCTTGTTTGAAGCTTGAGTCTTCTGTGATTCTTCTCATTAACATAAAACACATTTCTGTGTATTTTGATAGGCAGTACTCTGAATCTTGTAGATATGAAGTAAAGGATATTCAGAGTGCTTAGAAGTCTATAGTTTCTAACCTAGTAGGAGATGAGAGATGGTTAAAAATTTTGGGTGGGTTTGAGATATCTGGGTTCAAGGGCAGGTTGTTTTGTGAGTTTCCAATGGGAAAAATTGTTATGGTACTTCATGGCTGTAAAACCGAAGACTTTTTACTTTCACCACCATTACCTTTAATTAAGACTGTGGCAATCAAATGAGTATCTGAAAAGATTTACTAACAAAGTTTAGAGATCTTGGATGAAGGTCTCTAAATGAAATGTTATTTTTGGACTGTCTGATACAGTGGGAAAAAATAGGCATATTTTCATGGAACGCAGACTCTTTGGGTTAGAAACAGATGCAGAACAGTTCAAAGTCAAACAAACTCTAAGGACAATAACTTTGAAGTTAATCTGCTTGCATCTATCTGTTAGTGTGAATGATGGATCTTACTGGTGGAGCAGTGTAGTGTAGTACCAGGGATAAGGCTGAAGATACTGTGCACTCTGTCCCTATAACCAGTCCTATACTACACACCGTAACCAGTTATTGTAAATTTCTATATGCATGCTAGAGTGATGGAAGGCCTACTTTAGTTGAAAGGAGATTGTTAGTGGTCATTATAATCAAAGGATACCTTTTAATAGAGGTGCCTTTATATAATTTTGCTGTGGTTTATGAGATTTCACTTCAAGGTGATTAGTGTAAGTTGATTGGGATACTGCTTTTTGATCTTTAAGTCAATTGGTGAGTTCTGTGTTGTGGTTTGTTGTTGTTTGTTTTTCCTGGTCAGTTATAAATGCAGGTCCAATGCATAGATCTTTCTGTTCTTCAAGGTGTTCATAACTTCCAATGTATTTGTGAACTTCCATTGCCAAGGCTCATGACACAACAGAAATAAGCTCTTGAAATAAAAGAATTCCTGGATCAAAAATATAGCAGTAAAAATTTTCATGGTGTCAGTAGTTATGCTGCTCATTTTCAACATCTGTTTTGCAAATGCTTACTACAACAAGTTGTTGTGACAACATGTATGAAATGTTCCATGAACAGAGATAAAACCATTCTTACAAAGTGCCAATAATAAAACCAGAATTTTTATATTGATTCCTTGCATAACTTTTTAAACTATTTTTTTCTGAATGAAAAGTTCTGAATGAAAATACAGACCTAGAATACAAAGTCTGTGAGGTTTAGTAGGTAATTTTTTTTTTTTTGTCAAAATCTTTAAGGAATCTTCTTGCTGCCTTGAAATGAATGTATCGTTATCATTTGCATAGTACAACTTCTGGGAGTAAAAATAAATATGAAAGTAAATTCATGGCACAATAACTAATGACAAGAGTTAAAACACACAGAAAAAGTATACTTTGATATGAATTAAATGTCTAGTTTTCAGTATAAATACTGATGGTGGAGCTTTGTGTTTAACGTATGACTAAGAGTTTTCTTCACTGATGGAGATCTTCTGAAAAGAAGTTGACAGAAAAGAAGTACAAACCTGTGTATATTACCAAGATAACTCCATATAAGGACATTTTAGGATTTGCCCTATTTTTAACAAGATCAAGACAGGATGCAGTTTTCTTGAGCTAGCACTACTGAATGCACAAAATACCTTTTCATGCACTTCAACATTTAAGAGTAGAACTCATTGCTACAGGGGAGAAAAAAAAGCTCAGTAAACTCAGAAAAGGTTTAGATAAATTCACGTAGGGCAGTTGTGTCATGGATTGGTGATAGATCAGACACAACTTCCACTTTAGAAATCCCTTAACTGCCAGAGCCAGAGGGATTTTTCTGGAGGAAAGATCATTCTATGTTTGTTCTTTTGCTTTTACTCTTTTCCTAAGGGTTATCTCCTGACAGCTGACTAATAATGAGCATGGATGTGCATGTGTTCTGACTCAATGCGTCCTTGCATCATACATATGTTTGATTTTTGTTTTGTAGAGAATTGAATGTTAATGGATTTTATTTTCAAGGCAAGTTATACTGAGACAGCAGTCTTCCAGCTGCAGTAATGAATCTTTAAATTACTAGCTGTGATCAATTATACTGTAAGTGTAATTCTCAGAATATGAAATAAAGATTTGAAACCAAAGTTTTATTCTGATTTTCACTTCTTCTTTATCCCTAGAAGGTATTTTAAAGTTCCTTGTATAACAGGTGACCATATTATTAGCCTTCCCTCAATGATGCATTGACAGATTTATTTATGCAGACAAAATAATAATGCAGAATATAGTAATATATAGAATATAGGGCAAATAAAACATTCACCCTCCTATGTATGACACCCAGACAACAGCCTGGGTCTACAAAATAAGAATCGCAGGTCTGTCTTCAGAAGTTTGCTCCCACTGTAAGTGGGAACCCTACTAATTCAGAGTAACACTTCTGGAAGTATTCCTTGAAGAAGTTATAAGAAAATGGAAAACTCATGAAAGTCAAAAACAAATTGTGAACGATACTGCCCATCCTTACTGCTGTCCAAAGGAAGATACTGGTTTACGCAAGACTTAGGTGACTAACAGTGTTATGCCTCCATTAACATGACTGCAGCCACAAAGATACGATCTGACGGCCTGAGCTATGGCAGTATACTGCAGGTTTTCATTCTTTTTGTTTGTTTAGAAATCCATCCCCTTGTGATGATGCCTACAATATTGATCATGCCGCGTTGGCAGAGAAAGGAAAATAAAAGCCTGATTTTCTATCAAGTAAATCAAACTGTGTAAGAGATCTTCAGATAGTGGCTCTACATTTTACTTTTTCCTCCCCTGCTATCAATACTCTTATTTCACCATGATTGCAATCCTAGCACCTCAGGTGCTCTGAGCAGGAAATTCAGCTGTCAAATTCCTCTTGCTGTTTTACAGAAGGAGTGCTATCTGTCATTTACAGATACTTCCCAAGCTTTCTGTTCTCCTTGGGCTTATGTTACCATTATGTAAGAGTGAGATTATCTTGCACATATGGATTATGGAGTTGTACCATTCATGTTAGCAGTCTATTCTGTCTGCTTCCCTCTGAAGGGTTTTGGGAGACATTAGCAACACTGTGTATCATTACTTCAGATGTAATTAATACTGAAGACATTAAATTAGGAGATGCAGAAATAAGTCTAACAAAGTGAAAATACCTAAGCGCTGAAGTACTATGTTGTGGGTTTTTACATACCACTGCCTTTGAGAATTTCTTTGTTGTTGTAAAATAGTCTTTACCTAGCAGATGCTAACCACAGGTTTAAAAGTAAGCCCAAACCTTGTGTGAGCTATTGATATATTTTGTGTGGAAAAATTATTAGAGAGGATTTACTTTTTCAAATTAACAAAAAACTAAGGGTTATATGTGGTGTAGAAAAGAGCTATGTACGTCATGAGGGAAATTGCAGACAGAGTACAGACAAGGTCAAGAGTGCACATCACCTCAGAGTGAAGAGCTATACTACATATTTTGTGATTTCTTGTAATAGAAACATTAAAAGATGGGGAATAATAAGATAGCAGTCTTCAATGCCTTCAGTGAATCCCATTTCAAGGGAACTAGGAATAACATAGGTTTTTCTAATATAGCCATTTAATTAAGTTCAACATAACATCAAAGATCTCCACCCATTACAAAAGCACTCTCAGGATGGTTAGATTTCCTGACTACCAAAAGCTTGGAGACAAAACGTTACACATCACAATGTCTGGAAGAACTAGTTGTCTCCAAAATCTAGACATTTTTAAACTCAGGAAGAACAACTATTTGAAATTTCCCAAAATAACAAGAAGAAATATTCTTGGCTGTTATAACTAAAATGTTTTTTATTTATCTGAATGGAATTCCACTCTTCTGGACCAGCTGGTGATCTCTAGCAATGGTAGTTATGATTATCTCTAAAAAAGAAAAAAGGGAAAAAGAACTAAGTAAAAAGTCCCATGTCCTAGCAGGAGGTGTGAGACAGAGAGCAGAGATACAGTATGGTATCCTTTAGTTATGTGGCTGAGGAAGGTTGTGTGAGCAAAAAGACATTCACATTGTCTTGCAACACTGGCCACCAAGACAAAAGTAGAACTGCATTGTGGAAACTACTTCCATAAAGTGTGACTACCATTAATATTTACTGTCACTCTCCTGCCCTTATTTCGCTAGCTGGCTATTATTAGCTATTCAAACATCCACTAATATTGAACATATATGATGCTAGTGAAACGCAGAGCTAGTGGGTGAGTCACTAAAACCTTGTTCAGACTTACCTGTCTACAAAACTATGACTTATCTCCCAGCTGGTTTCCCTTCTTGATTCTGAATATCTATGCTAGTGGAAATCCTAGTATACTAATTTTTGAGAAGCAAGATCTCACTATAAAATTTGCCATGCATAGATCTTGAGTTAGGCTCCTCATACCAAGCTGACTAGTGTGGTTGATGATACACCTGAGGGACGGGATGCCATCCAGAGGGACCCAGACAAGCTCGAGAAGTAGGCCCATGTGAACATCATGAGGTTCAGCAAAGGTAAGAGTAGGGTACTGCAGTTGGGTCAGAAGGAACTTTTACAGGTCATCTAGTTCAACCCCCCTGCAGTGAGCAGGGACAACTTCAACTACATCAGGTTGCTCAGAGGCCAATCCAACCTCACCTGGAATGTTTCTAGGGATGGGACATCTACTACCTGTCTGGGCAACCTGTGCCAGGGTTTCACCACATTCATTCTGATAAATTTCTTCATTACATCTGGTCTATTTCTGCTCTCTTTTAGTTTAAAACCATGGCCTATCACAAATGCTAAAAACTCTGTCTCCACCTTTCTTATAAGCCCCCTTGAAGTACTTGAAGGCTGCAATAAGGTCTCCTTGGAGTCCTCTCTTCTCCAGCCTGAACAAGCCCAACTCTCTTAGCCTGTCCTCACAGCAGAGCTGTTCCATCCCTCTGATAATTTTTGTGGTTCTCCTCTGGACCCGCTCCAACAGGTCCATGTCTTTCCTGTGCTGAGGGCTCCAGAGCTGGATGCAGCACTGCAAGGGGCGTCTCACCAGAGTGGAGAGGAGCGGCAGAATCCTCTCCCTCACCCGGCTGGCCATGCGGCTTTGGATGCAGCCCAGGATACAGCTGGTCTTCTTGGCTGCGAGTGCACATTGCTGGCTCATGTCCAGCTTTTCATCCACTAGCATCCCCAGTACATTCTTGGCAGGGCTGCTCTTGATCCCTTCATCCCCCAGCCTGCACTGATACTAGAGGTTGCCCTGGCCCAGATGCAGGACCCTGCACTTGGCCTTGTTGAACCTCATAATGTTCACACAGGCCTATTCCTCAACCTTGTCCAGGTCCCTCTAGATGGCATCCCATCTCTGAGGCCCCTGTTCCCACAGTCCACCTTTTGAGACTTTTTAAAAATGGGTTCAAGGTTTCCCTTTTTCTAGTCCCCAGTGACTTCACCTGACTGCCAGGACTTTTCAGATGTCATGGAGAGTGGCTTGACAACTACATCAATCAATTCCCTCAGGACTCTGAGATGCATTTCATCAGTTCCCATGGGCTTGTGTATGTTCAGCTTCCTCAGGTGGTCACAAATCTGATCATGTCTTATAGCGGGAGGGACTTTCTTCCTCCAGTCACCATCTTGCACGCAGTCCATCCCCTCAAGAGGTGTGGGAAGAGAGATTGTCAGTGAAGACTGAGGCAAAGAAGTTGTTGCCAGTGTGCCAGCCTCCTCCTTATCCGTTGTTGCCAGTGTGCCAGTCTTGTTTATCTGGGGGAGGGGAGTACACTTTCTTTGACCTTCCTTTTCTGGCTGATGTACCTGTACGAGCCCTTCTTATTGTTCTTTGCATCCCTTGCCAAGCTCAGGCCTTCCTGATCCCATCCCTAAACAACCAGGCAGCATCCCTGTACTCTTCCCAGGATACCTGTCCCTGCTTCTGCTGCCTGTGCATTTCCTTCTTGCCCGTTAGGTTGACCAGCAGTTCTCAATTGAGCCATGCTGATGTCTTGCCTTCCTTTCCTGATTGCTTACAGCTGAGGATCAAGAGCTCTTGAGCTCTATGGAAAGAATCCTTAAAGTTCTGCCAGCTCCTTTCTGCTCCCTTGTCCCTGAGGTCAGTTTCCCAGGGGGTCCTACTGAGTAACTCCCTGAAGAGCTGGAAGTTTGCTTTCCTAAAATTCAGGGTCCGGACTTTACTCTTCACCTGTCCCGTACGCTTCAGAACTGCAAACTCCACTGCAGCCCAGGCTGCTTCTGATCTTGACCATCGTTAGCTCACATGCATTGGTGACCAACAGGTCTAGTATGGCATCCCCTCTGGTAGGGTTGTCTATTACGTTTCATAGGAAGTTATCCTCCGTGCACTCCAGGAGTCTCCTGGATTACCCACAGCCCACTGTGCAATTTTTCCAGCAGATGTTGGGGTGGCTGAAGTCCCTCGGCAGGAAGAGAGCTGCGAGTGTGATTCCTCCCATAGCTGGAGTAGGAAGACTTCATCAAGAAGCTCCCATTGACCAGGCAGCCTGTAGTAGACATCAGCCACGAAGTTCCCTTTGTTGCCTGAGTCCCTGATTCTTACCCATAAGCTCTTGACCTGCAGAGACAGCTCTTCACACTACTGACTTTTTGACGTAGAGGGCAATGCCTCTGCTCTTCCTTCCTTGCCTGTCCCTTCTGAACAGCCCTTAGCCGTCAATAGCCACACTCTAGTCATGGGATTCACCCCACCAAGTTTCAGTAACAGCAACCAGGTTGTAGCTTTCTAGCATCGAGGTGGCTTCCAGCTCCTCCTGTTTGTTGCCCGTGCTGTGTGTATTGGTGCAGAGGCACTTCAGCAGGGCTGTCGGCTGTGTCACCTTCTTAGGGGAACACCCTTTCATTTGTCTTTGGTCTGTCTCTGGTGCAACAGGCTGAGGGGCCTCACTAGCACCCCTTACCTCTAACCTTGGCCTGTCACCCCACAGCTTGTCACGAGTAAGCCTGATATTATCCCCCTCCCTCTCTGAGCCTAGTTTAAAACCCTCTCAATAAGCCATGCTAGCTCGCGAGCAAAGACCCTCTTCCCATTTTGAGAAAGGTTAATCCATCTGATGACAGCAAGCCAGGTGCCACATAGGCCATCCCATTATGAAAAAACCCAAAACTGTCGTAGTGGCACCAGTCATGGGACCATGTATTAATAACCTGGGCCTCTCTGTTTCTTCCTGTCTCGCTGTCTGCAAGTGGTAGAAGAGAGGGAAAAATAATCTGTGCTCCAGATTCTGCATCCAACTGTCCCAAGGCCCTGAAGTCTCTTTTGATCACCCTTGAACTATGTGTTGCAGCTTGAACACCACCCACATGGAAGAGCAGTAGCAGGTAATAGTCCAAGGGCCACATGAGGCTAGGAAGTTTCCTAGTGATGTCCTTAACCTGGGCTCCAGGGAGGCAGCAGACTTCCCTGAGTGAAGGGTCTGTCCAGCATATTGGACCTTCGGTTCCCCTCAGAAGGGAGTTGCCTATGACTATAACCCATCTTTTCTTCCTTGTGGGGGTGGCCATGGTGCAGGGGGTAGGCCTTTCTGACCTTGGCAACACCTCCTCTGTTACTCCCCTCCTCAGCAGGACAGCGAGGAGAAATTAGGATGGAAAAAAATAAACAAACACGTGGGTCAAGGTAAAGGCAGTTTAATAAGCAAAAAAACAAAGGTTATGCATGGAAGCATGTCCTGGTTTCAGCCAGGATAGAGTTGGTTTTCTTCACAGAAGCTGGTGTGAGACTATGTTTTGGATTTGGGATGAGAAACTGTTGATAATGTGCTCATGTTTTGAGTTGTTGCTAAGTAGTCAAGGACAGTCCAGCTTCTCGTGCTGGCCGGCCAGCAAGAAGGCTGGGGGTGCACGGCGAGCTGGGAGGGGACACAGCCGGGACAGCTGACCCAGGCTGGCCAAAGGGGTATTCCATACCATACAACATCATGCCCAGTACATAAACTGGAGTTGGCCGAGGGGTGGGAATCGCTGCTCAGGGATGGGCTATCGATTGCCGGGTGGTGAGCAATTGCTGTATTGGGCATCACTTGTTCTTTTGTACATTCCTTTGTTGGTATTATCATTGTTGTTATCATTGTTGTTTTCCTCTCTCTTGCTGTCCTATTAAACTGTTTTTATCTCAATCCAGGAGTTTTTTTCCCAATTGTCTCCCTCGTCTCACTGGGGGAGTGGGGAGTGAGCAAGCATCTGCGTGGTGCTTAGTTGCCGGCTGGGGCTAAACCGTGACAAAACAAAAGAAAACAAAAGAGTTATTCTCTAGTTCCCATCAGCAGGCAATGTCCAGCCCTTTCCTGAGAAGCAGGGCTTCAGTATGCATAGCAGTTGCTCCAGAAGACAAATGTCAAAAAACAAATGCCCTCATTTCCCCCCCTTTGTTTTAGCTTTTTATTGCTGAGCTGATGTCATATGATATGGAATATCCCTTTGGTCAGCTTGGGTCACCTGTCCTGGCTGTGTCTCCTCCCAAAATCTCACCCACACCCAGTCTAGTGGCCTTTGGGGGTGAGGGGGGAATGCTGGAGACACAGCCTTGATGCTGTGCCAGCACTGCCCAGCAGTAACCAAACACTGGTGTGTTCTCAACACCATTCTAGCCACCAATGCAAAACAATACAGGGCTGCTAGGGGGAAAATTAAGTCCATCTCATCCAGACCCAATACACATGCAAAGCTGTAGAAATTAATACAATGCTCACAGAAATGCAATACTAAAGCAGAAACTAATTTTTATGGAGGGGCAGTTTATCCAAAGTTCACCTTGCATTTGCATCTGTAAAGCTGACAACAGTTAGATACTGAGTATAATTGTAGTCAGGAATACACCATATGAATATAAAAAGGATGGAAAGTTGTTTGAGTTGGTGTAGCCGCACTGGGACAGTAAAACTAGTTTCATTTCATGGTTTAACAATTCAATAGCATGTAGCTTTCCACACAAGAGGATTTTGGAGAGGTGGTTTATGGTTGCTAGGTGCTTAGAGATTCTTTCCTGAGACAAGACCTCTAGAATTAGGGAGTTTGCAGCTTTCCTCCCCTGTCCACATCTCCTTGTCATTCTTTTCCCCACATCTTCCCACTAGGTCTATCAACACAAGCATTTGCATAACATAGAGTGGATCCAGTTACTTTTTATTTCCCAGAGGAAAAAAAAAAAGAAGAGTGGGTTGTTATTCAGATAAGATAATGTTCTCGCACTATTTGGGAATTAGTTATTGCAGAGAGCCCATATTGCAGCCACAGTCAAACATGGAGCTTCCCAGAAACACTGCAATGTGAAAATATCTGTCTGCCCTTAAAGCCAGGCACAAACAGGAGTCTGATCCTTTTATTCAAGCTGCTAAATTTCAGTGAAGATGTGTCGCTAGAGTGGGCAGCATGGTTATGCCTGGAGGTGCATGTTGTTACTTTAACCAGGGCTCAGGTCACTTTTTCGGAGGAAGACTTGAGACTGCTTAAGGAACACATTTTCCAAGGGTGGTGGGAACTTTATACAGAGCCAAACATAGAGACTGAGACTAGAGGCTGGAGGGAACTCAACAGGGTTGACTACTACTTACAGAATCATTCAGTTTTCTAAATGGAGACAGGGAGGAGGGAACCAAGCTGCAAGAACATGATGCTGAGAGGAAGTTTATGTCTATACTTGTTTCTTTCTATTCTGCTTCCTCTATTTGGTTTTCCTTTCCTCTCTTTAACACAAACAAAAGCCTTCCAGTTGTGTCTGCTTCTCAAAGCTGTCTTGCAATGTTTTTCTGAGGAGCTTGTTATGGTGGGAAGGTCCTTGAGGGCCACTTCAGATCTCTGACTCACTGTTTCTTGAAACAAAAATCAGGTGTGGGAGAAGTGACAGCACTACTCACTCTTGCAAGTAGTTGGTACTACTCAAAATTAAGGATAAGCTTGGAAGAAATGTGACTTAACAGATCACCTGCTGAGCTATAAGTCTCTCACCTGCACTTGGAAAAAAGAACTTGAGAAATAAGGACCCCAGCCAACAAAAGGGATATTTAGAGAGAATACATTTCTTGTGTGCATCAGTTTCAGACTAGTTTGCTGGGGGAAATTGTTACCCTCTTTCTATGATCATTGTGTAACTTTCCACATAAGAGAATTTTGGAGAGGTGGTTTGTGTTTTTGCTTGGGAATCAGATCTGATGTCAACTGAACTGTGCATTTCAGTATCTTCACTGAAACGGCTCTAGGTTGATTTGATTTGGGCTAGAACTGCACTCTAGAAAGAAGCAGTAAATTGCCAAGAGAGATGAATGAGGAACTGAAGGGAGGAGGAGGGCACACATGAAGCTTCTAAAACTTCCTTGTGAAAATGCTGTTAGTACAGATAATGATCCCTGTGCATTTCCTGCAAACCAACCAGCTGTAATACCCTGTCAGAGTGACTGCTTTGGAAAAACACCAGTCTCACAGGGACTACATTATGGTTTGCTGGTACATGCCCTGGGTAGAAAGGAGTGTAATAGTGATAACAATTTCACCAAACGCAAGCTGTGCTGAAGAAATTACCCAGATCCGACGTCCCCTCACTCTGGATCTCCTCTTCTACCCTTCCTTGTAGCTTGTTTCAGCCCTTTCTTACCCCTCCTTGAAGGTTTCTGTGCTGAAAGGGGAGAGGAGTGGTGTGGAGATGGAGATAAAAGATTAAGAAGTTGGGGCACAAGTTCTCTCTTAGAAGAGGATTGTGGTGTGACAAAATTGGCAAACACTGAAAGGTAAGAGTTAAATACATAAGCTGCTTAAATCCTTGGGTTCTGTGGCCTGCAGGTATAAAAGTACTTCATAAAGGTCTTTTTTAATGATGAAAAATTAATTCTGTACTGCAGTATTTCCTAAAGAGCATTGCAAGGAAGTTTAGGACGTACAGAAACAAATTTATCTTTCTCAATCTGGGTCTGGGAGTCACTATGAAATAACAAAGTCTCCCTGGTACAAATGTGAATTTTCAGTCTATAGCAGCTTAAGCGGACATATGGTCTAGCCTGAGGCTCTTTCATTACCTATCTGCCTTTTTTTGCAACAGAGGTGAACTAAAACTCTCTTTCTGTATTGGTTTCCTTTTAGACCAGTAGGTCATTGCTCCTGGGAGGGTTGAGCTGGTTGCCTCTAGCTGTCTCATTTTTGTAATCAAACACTGAGTTTTCTAGTTACTGTAATATGCTGGGCTTTCAAATAACACTATTATTCACTGTATTAGGAGAAGGAACTGATGGTCAATGCCAAATTTCAGTGTTCTCAGTGGCAACAAGTTCATATCTTTATTTGGATATCTCAGATGTTACTGAGAAATACTATTTTTGAAAATTCACTGTAATCAACTCTATCACCCTGGACAGTGGCCATAGCTGGTGTTTTTGTTTCTGGGTTGGAGTCTGATCACCCTTGGATAGACAAGTTGGGAAATTATTCATTGTTCTTCCTGGCTACGTAGCCTCAGCTTCACATGCAGAATCTCAGCCAAAGTTTTAGCATCATACTGGTGACTTCAGACCCAGGTTGGTGAAATGTGCAAGACTGGCCCTCATTAATGCCACAAACAGGATGAGTTTAAATGGAGTGGCAAAATGCAAAGTCCTGTGAAAAGAAAGACCTCAATGAATTAGTGGGTGGGGGGTGGGGGGAAATAAGAATAAAACAGAAAAGTGGTGTTGGTTCCTGTTGTAAAATCGTATATTGGATACTATGTCCAGTCTTCCCTTTCTGAAAAGGTACACAAAAACTAGAAAATGTGTGAAAAACAGCAGTAAAGAATGTCAGGTGATGGTTTCTGTTCAAGGAAAGAGTAGATTAATCTCTTCAACCTGGAGGAGAATCAGCTGAGATGGGAGGCTTCTCATTGGCACTAGGATCCATTTTCTTCTTAAAATAAAAACAAACCTGTTATACCTCTGTCTGTGTTCCCTGCTTTTGCAGCCTGACCTGAACAGCAGATTTCTTTCCGATACCAATAGGGCCAGATTACAGTTTTGTACTCCTGAGACTCAATTTCCAGGAATTATCTCAGTTCTGTTAATGCTAGAAGAGCCATGATGATTAACAGCAGCTGAAGGATGGTCTCTCTGTTTTCTTATTATTAATTTTCCTCTGATGCTTGGGTCTCCATTGCTAGGATGGCTTGTTGGACTCTGACATATTTCAATAGAGGTAAAAACTGAGTCTTAAACTCTCAAATATTCACAGGTACAAAACAATCTAGTCTTGACTAAAGTGTCACAAAATTGGATTTATCCAATACACATAAGAAGTAACAGTTGGATAAGCTCATCCTTTCTTTTTGTTTAGAGTTTACTAGGGACTCTTTTTTTCATGTTACAATGAGCTTTTCTGCATGCTGCTAAGATGAAAGATCAGGTATCTCAATTGAGGTGCTCCAGAGTATATTTGTTTTGAGAGCAGCTAAACCAAAAATTACACTTTAAGCAATCAAACCAGAGGTCTGCCATTGACAGAACTTGACGGAAGTGGTTTATTTATATTCTTGGGGGAAGGATGAAGCCAGAAACTCTAGCTAAATACACTTAACACAAGGCATAAATAAGCACTATGAGAATGACCATTTCCTTCGGACTACAAGAGATACATTATAACTTATGTTTTCCGACTCACTGGTTCTTATCCAATACTGTTCTATGTACCCTGCTTCTTTCTAGGATTATCGGGTTTGTTATTTCCTTATCTGGAAATAGAACATTTTTACTCCTTAGGTGTTATATATATCCGTATCAACATTGATACTTCTTTCTGAAGTCTGCTATTAATTTAGGTGGAGTAATGAGCTAACCTTTGCTAATGAAAGAATATAAACCCAGGGAAAGAACCTTTATAAATTGAAAACCCTCAGGAAATAACATATAAGAACCAGGTTTTCCAAACACCTCAGCTGCTCTTTTTCTACTTCTACTGCTGTCTGCTTTACTGTTTCATGAATCCAGAAATCGATGCACGCTATGTGCATTGAGCTGATAACACACTTTCTCTTCCTTTCTGCCCTCCTTTCCTATATTCTTCACCAGAGAGGATGAAATTAAAACATGAATTGTGACCGGCAGATATTAGTCATATCACTTAGTGTATAATAAAAGACATGGGGAGGCATTCATTTGCCTAATTTGATTGCCTACAAAAATGGCAGATAGATGTGAGCTGGTTACACACATTCACCTTACAGGCAGTCAAGAGCTAGCAGCCAGAATCAGTTGAGGACTGTGTGCAATCTATTTCATGCTGAAGCAGAAGTCTGCATATGATAAGAAAAATCCCTTTCTAAACTTTTTTGTCTAGTTCTCTATTGAATCTTTCTAGTTTGGATATAAGTACTTTGGAGCTAGGTGACTTCCACCTTCAGGTTCCATAGGAAGGAAGAAACATTGGCACTTGCCTTGACAGCAGTAACCAAAATGAGAGAAGCATATCTGGAATAAACAAGAAGCTGTTTTTCCAGAAAACAGCAAACAAAAAATGACAGCAAGCAGAATCCTCATTAACAGCTTGGGATTGTCCACTGAAGAGGCATATCCTTTTCCATTGACTGTTCAAGGGGTCAAAGAAGGTGGACTAAGGTAGATATATACAAGTAGATAGTTCACAGAATCACAGAATCATTAAGGTTGGAAAGGACCTTCGAGATCAAGTCCAACTGTTAACCCAACACCACCACGCCACCTAAACCATGTCCCAAAGTGCCACATCCACATGTTTTTTGAACACTTTCAGTGATGTTAATACATCTTAAACTGTATGCTGATATTTCTCTCAATTATATTTTACTTTCATCACAGAACTAGTACCATCACTTCAGTTTTAGTGAAAAACTGTTTTTTAAAAGCTCCCAGGATAATTCTTCTTCTGGAAGACCCTATAGTGTTGCCATAGTGCCATAATGCACCACAGCACACAAAGAGGAATCATTTCTATCTCCATATAATTATGTGATAGTAGTTCAGGACCCCTTGAAATAGGCATCTGTAGCATATCTTTGTAATAAAAACAGAAGAGTTTTTAGAGCCAGTTTGAAATAATTCAGTGCCAAATTCACTTGTAAGCATATGTCTTCTGCTTTGCCTGTAAAAAATAGTTTTTCTTAGCTTTTCTTTTCCTGGAAGTATAGTAGAGACACATATTAAAAATAGATGCATACTGAGTTTATAGAACTAAGGTAAAATTTTTGGTTGAAAATGACAGGCAGATTTTCAAAATAAACTTGAAGAGAACAGCCTGGCATCATCATTCCAACTAGAACTACAGAGTCAACCACTCACTGAAACCAACTTTATTCCTGGAGGAGATGGAGAGGAAGATTCAGATGTGAAATCATTTGGATTTTTTGTTATTCTTGTTGTGTTCTATCTTCTCTCCCAAGTGCCAGGATAGGGGAAACCAGACAAATTACTAATGAGAGTCTTGTTGTCAATGTACCTGTAGGATTGTAAATATAAATCCATGTGTTTTGTGTGGCAAGAACATAACATCGAAGTCATGGACAGTACTGAGGAGTTTGGAGCATGAGGTATGGTGAATACCCACCTGCTGGATTAGTCCTGCAAGGTAGCTGAAGATACTATGTGCATGTTAACAAAATGCCAGATCACTGATAGCTTCCTATGTTTCTTCTCAATATCAACATGGGATATAGAGGTCAGTGTCTACTTGAGGATCATTCCTGAGTATGGGCACTTAGGTTTTAAATGCCTGCACCAAGGGCAAGTCCTGCCTGACCAGCCCAGTGGCCTTCTATGGTGGAGCAACTACATCAGTGGACAAGGGAAGAACTACTGATGTCGTCTATCTGTACTTCTGTAAGGTCTTGACACAGTCCTCCACAACATCCTTCTCTCTAAATTGGAGACATAGGTATTTGATGGGTGGACTATTTGGTGGATGAGGAATCAAGTGGATATTCACATCCACAGGGTAGTGGTTGATAATTCAATGTCCAGATGGAGATTGGTGATGAGCGGTGTCCCTCAAAGTTCTGTATTGGGACCAGTACTATTTAATATCTTCATCAGTGACATAGACAGTGGGATCAGTGAACCCTCTGCAAGTTTGCAGGTGACACCAAACTGAGTGGTATGGTTGACACACCTGAGGGATGGCATGCCATTCAGTGGGACCTGGACAAGCTTGGGACATGGGCCTGTGTGAACCTCAAGAGGTTCAGTAAGGCCAAGTGCGGGGTTCTGCCCCTGGGTCTGGGGCAACCCCTGGTATCAATATAGAATTGTGGGATGAAGATTTCAAGAGCAGCCCTGCTGAGAAGGACTTGGGGTTCCTGGTGGATGAAAAGCTGGACATGAGCCGGCAATGTATGCTTGCTGCCCAGAAGGCCAATCGTCTCCTGGGCTGCATCCAAAGCACCACGGCCAGCAGGTGGAGGGACGGGATTCTGCCCCTCTACTGCACTCTGGTGAGACCCCACATGAAGTCCTGTGTCCAGCTCTGGAGCCCTCAGCACAGGAAAGACATGGACCTGTTGGAGAGGGTCCAGAGGAGGCCACCAAAATGATCAGAGGGCTGGAACATTTTTGCTGTGAGCACAGTCTGTGAGAGTTGGGTTGTTGAGCCTGGGGAAGAGAAGGCTCTGGGAAAACTTTATTGCAGCCTGCCAGTTCTTCAAGGGGGCTGGTAAGAAAGATGGGGACAGACATTTTAACAGGACCTGTAGCAATAGGACAAGGGGTAATAAAAAGTGGGTAGGTTAAACCAAAAGAGGGTAGATTTAGACTAGATCTAAGGAAGAAATTTTTGACAATGAAGGTAGTGAAACACTGGCACAGGTTGCCCAGAGAGGTGGTAGATGCTCCATCCCTGGAAATGTTCCAGATCAGGTTGGATGGGGTTCTGAGCAACCTGATCTAGTTGAAGATGTCCCTGCTCATTCACGGGGTTTTGAACTAGTTGGCTTTTAAAGGTCCTTTCCTACTCAAACCGTTCTATGACTCAGTGATTCTATAAATGTCCTGTCTGAATTGAGATGGTGATATGTTTTCACTCCTGCCAAGTAATTGGTAACAATCCCTATTCTTTTTGAAGGGGAGAGTTGGTACGAAAAGATATAATGAAAAGTGAAATATGATGGATTACTAGAGCATATTTGGAAAGATTTGGAACACTGCTTACATCACAAAAACACTGAATGAGATTTAATTCAACAGGTTTGTCAGTCCTGGGATATTTTGCTCATGGCTTTAGTAGATGTACTTAAGGATTTTGATCAGTTTCTTGTAAGTTTTGGTCATGATTGTGTCTAGGCAACACCTTTTACTACTCCCCGTCATGGAGCAAAACTTTTGTCTGCACAATTAATTCTCCCATCTTCCATGTTCTTCCACATCAACTAACATGCTCTCTGAGCATTATCAAACTGCAACCAGTTTTGCTTAATTTATAAAAATGGCAAAGGACTGTGGAGGAATGTACTGGATGCTCTTAAGAATGAAAGACATTTCCTGATACATTGCCTCTAAGCCACTTCTGGTTGCAAATACCCCTGAGAAAACTTTCACTGTCAAAGTCTAGTTACTGAGAGAAACTATGAGCTAAAAATTCTGGAGCAGCAACGTGTTTATCTATAAATACATACCCACACACAGACACACATATATACATGTATATGAGGAAGGTTGTGCAGTCTCCCATCCTGGAGATATTCAAAAGCTGCCCAGTCATGGTCTTGGGCAACTGGCTCTAGATGCTCCTTTTGAGCAGGCAGGTTGTAGCGAATGGGCTCCAGAGGTCCTTTCTAACTTTGGCCATTCCGTGATTCTGTGACTCTGTGATACATGTTCTCTCATGACAGAGTAACTAACACAGACAACAGTAGATAATGTATGTACAGGGATTAGGATTATATGACCCATCTGTAAGTGCTAAAGACCTTTTAGAATTCACCAAACATGAAATTTGAGTTTTAATGGTTATTCCAGCCAAAGAGCAAAGCCATAATGAGCTGCGTTCAACTAGTAGATTTTGACACTGGTTCAGAGTAATTTCATCCAATTATATTGAGATGAAGTTTTCTTTTTGAAATGCAGTATTTAATCTAAAGCAAAATTAGATTTCCCATTTAAAAATGATTATTTGTTTTTTAAATAGCTATTAGAATCAATGTAGTTCAGTTGGTTGGTTTTTTAATAGGCTTTCATGGGGCAGAATTAGTTTCTTAGTGTTATGGCATTTGCATTGAGATATGTCTTTCAGCATCATGATGGTGGTGATGGTAGGTTCTAAATAAACTAGTTGAATTTTTATACAGGAATAACATCTAAATAAGTAAAGCAAAACAATAATTTCAAAATCACTTCTCATCTGAATTTTTTGTAAGCTTGTGTTAGAAAGATTATGATAATGAGATCCTATAACTGGAAATAAGCTTTATGAAATTCAGACATAGATCTCTTAGGACTTTTTTGTTTTGAACAATTTCAGGCAGGTCTGGGTTTAGGGTTCAAGCTGGAATCCATCCCATGGAAGAAATATTGAATAGGTACCATTTCCTGCAGAAATAATGACCACAACAATATGATATGGGGGTCAGGCTTGATTTTCTAAGTTTGGATCTTTGAAGACAGGGGTATGCTGCATTATGAAAGAAAGACACCATCTATTGCAGAAAATGTTACTAATACAGCTGCAAAGACTACTTTTAGTAAAATGAAACTTTCGATTTACCATGTTTAGGTGAGAGGATAAATTGATGAAAATATTTTAAGAGTATTGAAGAAAAAGAATTATTGATGCTTGTTTTCCAGGAGACACAAGTGACTTGGTACATTCTTGGACATCATGTTCCTGAATATCTTTCTTACTCTTACTGATTCTCACTGGTTCTTACTGAAGCTAACATATAGGAGCCCTGAAATTTTGTGGGAACTGTTTTTTTTTTTTCCCTCCTGTAGTGCATTTCAAGCCTGGGCACTCTAGGTGTTATTTCTATTGCAATTCATAAAATTATTTTGTAAAGGACTCCCAACTAATTTATATAAAATAAATCTGAGGCTAATATTATGCAATCAGATTTTAGGACAATACCCCCACTGAGCAGAGTACTAGCATCTGAAATCAGATGTGCATAGCTTAAGAATAATTCTCTTAGACCCCGATTCAGTGGTTTACCCTGTTAAGCAGTGATTTAAAACTAGCTGAAGAATTTCAGATACATATTCATACCCTGTTGAGTTCAATGGACATAAGCAACCACTTGCAAGTTGAGCATGTGCTTAAGTGTTTCTCTCAGTAGGGGCTCTGGTTGAGTTTTCAATGTCACTGCTATATGTCTTTCCAATATAAGAAAAATTTGTTTTTGGCATTTCTTTATTATGGAATCTGCCCATTCTTTTGGCATTATGATGCTTCTTTTCCCCATAAGAAATTAAACTGTCTTTCTTTTCTACAACATTCTTCTCTACTACAGCCAGTAACACCATCTTAAATAAGGTGGTGCAAACAATCAGAAGAAGCACAGATGAGCTGTTTAAAAACTGTTTTCATTCGTATGCCCTTAGTAATAAAGTACAAGGGGAAAGAAATGCAGAGCATGTGTAATGCATAAGCAGACTTATTTCTAAATAAGATTGTTTCCACAGGATTGTTTCCACATTTTCTGTGAGCCGTCAACTGCTCTTTAATGGTCCATCCCCAGACCCTGAGAGATGGTTCAATGAGCATTTATGTCCACCTGGTGTTCTGATGTACTCCCATGGTAGAGAGAAACATTTTTAGTTTAGTTTAGTTTTCCAAGGACATCTTTTTTTTTACTTCAGCATAAAACTCTTTTTTTTTTAAAAAAAAAAAAAAAAGAGTGAGAAGTGTCCTAACAACCTTCATTCTTCTTTCAATCAAATTCCTGGTGAACTTCTTCATGAAGATGGGGTGGACCTCCAGAATCCAGATACCAAATCTCACAAAGCTGAAGAAAAATTTCTTTTAAGTTTACACATTAGTCTGTGGGATATCAAACAAGGACAGTGTCTGCCAGTCAGCTGACACAGGTTGAATTCTAATTTGATTGTGTGTTTTAACACATGCTTAGAACTTGTTTCAGAAAAAAAAATGACATGGGGTTTTTGAGTCCTAAGATATTAGGTGAAGTTCACCTGTGAGTACAGATAAGAATTTTCTCACTGAAATGCAAGTTATAAATAATTATAAATCTAGTAATTTCCAGTACAAGTACACATAAATGACCTTTAAAAAATGAGAAACTCTGCGTTTGATGCATGTTACAGCACTAGCTGTAGTTTTGCTGTGTGCCCTGTTTCTCTGGGTCTATGAACATCAAGGTGTTATCATTTTTCTTCTCCTCAGATGAAAGGCAGGCTTCAGTTACTTTAAAGTCTAGGTTATTTGCCATTTATTGATTCCAGCTCTAATGTTTTTGTCATCTCACAAGTCTTGCTGGCTTTCCAGTCCTTGTGTTTCTTTTCCCCTTGGAGAGGAAGAACAAAAGGGTGATGGTTTACATCTTCTGCAGAGCATTCCCACTGAGCTGGCAATCACAGAATCATTAAGATTGGAAAAGACCTTCAAGATCATCAAGTCCAACCATCAATCCAACACCACCATGCCCACTAAACCATATCCTGAAACGCACATCCACAAGTTTTTTGAATATTTCCAGTGATGGTGACTCCACCACCTCCCAGACAGCCTGTGCCAATGCTTGACCACCCTCTCAGCAAAGAAATTTTTCCTAATATCTAGTCTAAACCTCCTTGGGCACAATTTGAGGCCATTTCCTCTCATTCTATTGCTAGTTACATGGCAGAGAGACCAACACCCACCTCACCACAACCCCCTTTTAGGTAGTTGTAGAGAATGATATTTCCTCTCAGCCTCCTCTTCTCCAGAGTGAACAACCCCAGTTCCATCAGCCGCTCCTTGTAAGACTTGTGCTCCAGACCCCTCACCAGCTTCATTGCCCTTCTCTGGACATGCTCCAGCAACTCAACATTCTTCTTGTAGTGAGGGGTCCAAAACTGAACACAGAATTTGAGGTGTGGCCTCACCAGTGCCGAATACATGGGTACAATCTCTTCCCTACTCCTGCTGGAGTTGTATGCATGTATCCAGTTGTATGCTGGAGTAGTGTATCAACACTGTTGTTGATACAGGCCAGGATGCTGTTGGTCTTCTTGGCCACCTGGGCACACTGCTGGCTCATATTCAGCCGTCTGTCAACCAGCACACCCAGATCCTTTTCTGCCAGGCAGCTCTCCAGCCACTCCTCCCCAAGCCTGTAGCGTTGCTTGGGGTTGTTGTGACCCAAGTGCAGGTCCCGGCACTTGGTCTTATTAAACCTTATACAATTGACCTCAGCCCATCGATCCAGCCTGTCCAGATCCCTCTGCAGAGCCCTCCTACCCTCCAGCAGATCAACACTCCCCCCTAACTTGGTCTCATCTGCAAACTGACTGAGGGAGCACTTGATCCCCTCATCCAGATCATCAATAAAGATATTGAAGAAGACCAGCCCCAGAACCAAGCCCTGGGGAACACTGCTTGTGACCGGCCACCAGCCGGATTTAACGCCATTCAGCACAACTCTCTGAGCTTGGCCGTCCAGCCAGTATCAGATGTTAAAAGGCACAAATTCACGTATAAGCAACTGCATAGCTCTCATATAAAACTTGATACAAGCTTTGTATTAAATGAAATACAAACTTTTCTTTTCAACAAAGAAGCAGGACAAGTAGCGGCATTCATTCCCCTAGCCAAAACAAGACCCACTAGCTGTCTAATACTAAATAATGTCACAAACATAAACTGCCTTTCAGCCTGGGAAGTGTTGACAAGCTGCTGGGACCTTAGCGAGGCTTGCTATGCCACAGCAAAGCATATGCTGGGTTTGAAAAAACTGGCAGAAAGATTGTGACTTAACTGGTTGGTTTTTAGGTGGGTTTACTTGTCCTGGGAGTGGTGAAAAGAAGCCCTGATCACTGAGGCTTTATCTATGGACTGCTACAGACATTTGTGGGGTGAGGAGGAATAGCAGGTGATTTGGTGTAGAAACTACTCTGTTTGCTTTGTGATTTGATGTTGTTGTGTTCCCCCTTTTTATAACCTGGGATATTCTTGCTCTTCCTCCATTTCACTTGTCATCTGGCTGGGGTTCATCTAGCTGGTCATCCTCTTGAAAGAAATTTCACAACTCAAATGGCTTGCCATAGAGGAAGAAACACAAGATGCCAGGATAAAAACTTCATGATTTGCACCAGGCTTACACAGAAAAGTGTTTCTTTATCATAAAAAAATCTTTTGGAGATAGGAGGAAAAAAAAAAATATTCCCACCTGCCAATAGGCTGCAGCAAAAAACTATTAACATCTTGTGAAAATCCAGGTGTCACCTTTGATATGGCTGCTGGCCTAGTTGCTAGACTTTTCACAGCATATTTGTATAATGTATTTCATAAAGTAAATGCCCAATACTGTTGGAAGTTGGATATTCTGATTCTTCCTTGCTCCTGTTGTTTTGGTTTTTTTAAAAAAAAAAACTTTTAATCAAATAAATTTCTACTAAATGCTTGGAATTTGGTGTTGTCAAGTTTTCTCAAAACATCAACATCCTCTTCAATCTGAGCTGCTCTCACATGAAGAGCTCTGCAGTTCTTGTACTGGGGATGTTTGCAGGAAGGGGTGCACATGATGATTATGTGGCTTGAAGTAACAAAGGTCATCTTGCCTTCAGTACATACTGCATCTGCTAGCGGAGAGCATGTGTCTGCACCAGGTTGTCATTAGAGTTTATTCCACTGAAATTAATGAGCTCCACCAGGAGACAAGAAGTTATTCTCATTTTTGAGATTAAAGTAACTAGCCAAAGAAATAACATAACTTTTCTAAGGTTAAAAAAACCCAAATGACCATCATAAAAATTAACAATAGAAGACTGATCTTCATCCTCAGGACCATGCTCCATCTTGTAGTCCACACTGCCTCTTGGATAATTCTTTTGGTAATTTACCTGTCTTGGGACAGAGGGAGGATTGATACAGTCTCAGAGAATGTGGGACTGTTCTTGTGCGTTTAACAAAATGTCCATGCAACTCATTGTATCTGCTCAGTGCTTTATACACTGATGATTGCTAAGCCTGTTAGAACTAGAAAAAAAAAGCTTTTGTCATTACTGAAGAGCTTCTGGTATGGATTAGCATTCCCATTGTGATCCTCACCATCTCCTCCTCTACCCCAGGTATTTATTTTTACAAAAAGCAAGAATATAGGAAAACAAAATAAACAGAGGTATTTTTAATTGTTTTATTATGGAAATGAACCAGCAGTCTATCTATCAGATCTGCAAACAGAGGCTGCTGTGGGGATCCATGAGACATTACACTGAGACAAGAATGGACTGGGCAGGCCAAGATACTGCAAAGGCAGCCATCACTTTGCTGCAGAGATCGTAAATATACAACTGACATTTCACAGTGAAAAATCTCTTGGCTTGTTTTGAAATGTGAAGTATAGGTGGCATTACAGTAAGTACATACAATGGGTTATTGTCACAGGATGACATCCATATTCCACCGTCGTAACAGGACTTCTGTTTTCAGCTCTAAGTGTAGTAGTCACTAAGTCCAGGCATAACCATGGAACTCATTATATTGGGAGCTGACTTGATTTTTAATCTGAATTGCAGAATTGTTCCTCAGTATGCTGATTTGTTTAATATTTACTGCTTCAAACAGGCAGGTCTCAGGTGGGAGACAGGAGTAATTTCTTTCTGCTGTCTATGTCTGCTGGAGTTATTTTTCTCCCTCTACTTAAAATGGTGAGTTTTTCACAGCTGTTTTGCAAAGGGAAAAGTGTATGATGTGTGAATGAATTTGAATCAGGCCCAGAGGGTTACAAAAATATATATGTGCATAAAAGCTTGGCTTTCACTTACTATAATGTCACAGAAATATACCTCCCTCATACAATATACTTACCTGGAGACAGAAAAGAACCAAATACACTTATTTGGCTCCAGGGAGTGTTAGAACCACTTCTGAAACCAGCAGCATCAAAATAAACATATTTGCCACTCTGGTCTTACCTATTGCCCTGGCTGGCTTTGGGAAATATGTGATTCAATAGGCTTAAGAAAAAAACCCATGATTCTGCATCTTCTCCACCTTTCTTCATTTTCCTCATTGCAATACCTAATTTCCTTCTGCTGTAGAAATCTTGTGGGCTTCCTTATCTCGAAGGCTGCAGTTTCACATGGTTGTTACCTACCCAGCATAAACAAAGTTGATTTGGTTCTTTCCTTTCCTTTTCTGCTGCTGTCAATGATTTGTCCTTTCAAGCTATTGCAGGTCATCCTTTCTCTTTGCTTTTAAATGAAAGCAGATTAGAGCCTGTTACCCCTCTTCCCCCCCCTCCCCCCATTTTAACCTTTTTGTATTGCCTCTTTATGCAAATACACAAGATACTCTCAAGTTCACATGCTCTAGGATTTCTATCACACAATCCTGCATCCCTTCCAGAAACACCAGAAGCATGTTGCCAGAGGCATACAAAACAACTTACCTGGAAAAAGGAAAACTTTTGCTGCTACTTTATGATGTTGACTTATAAGCTGTAAAATTTTATATTGTCCGACCAGCTTTTATTATCCCTGTGCTTTGGCTGCTTGATATCTGAATGAGGAAAGCAAAGGATTATAATTTAAGCAGCTGTGTCAGACTTATCTGTATGTCTGTGGTCCTCTGTCACCATCTTGAATGGGTTGGCCTTTTCTAAATTAGAAGATTCCTAAAGCAAATGAAGGATAAGAGGATGAACAAATGGACTTTCCCCTCTGTAGAAGGTGATATGTATAAGCATCAGCAAGAGTAAGGAAGAGAAATTACTTTCATATCTTACTCTCATAATTAAATTGCTCAGCTATTTGCAGACCTCCTTCCAGGGTCACCACTCTTGGCATCTGTCTGCTGCACTGATCCAGCCACCAGCAGACAGAGTTTATGCAGCCTGCTTCTGTGGAAAAAATTGTGGAATTCACTTTTGCAGAGCCTGGGCCAGGTGTGAGGGTCACCCTAGTTCCTTCCTCTGCATGGGGTCCTGACCGCCCACCACAGACCCAAGAGCAGTGCTGGGTGGTGGTAAAGCACAGAAGTGCTCGTTCCCTCCATAGACCTACCTCAGGGCTTGCCCAGCACCATGGAAACATAGGCCATTGCAAAAGGCCACCCATGAAAAGTAGTCTATTGTTTTCCAGGTTAGCTTAAAGGACAAGACTTCTTTGTCGCCAGCCCTGAGGGCCACCACGGGACATGGCAGTGCCACTCCAGCTGCAGCCCTCTTCTGAAGAGAACCAAGCACTGAGCAGCCCATCACTGGCAGTTGCTGATTGCTGCAGATACGGCATCAAGCAAAATATGACCAAATGTACCTGTGAAATATAACAGTTAAAACGTGTGGGAGTTTTGCCCTCTTCTTCTCTTTTCCCCTTTTCTACTCTTCATTCAGCTTGTTAAATCAATCTCCATATTAGGAAGCATATTTCAGCCCACAGGACATTATTTTACTGAGAGTTTTCATCTCATTCACCCTGTAAAACTACTCCTGGATTTTAAATCAAGATCCCTAATTTCCCTGTCTCTGTTTTTATGTACTCAGGACACTTTTCCTTTACTCTTTAACTTTTTTTGTTAGTTGAGGCCATAATGTTATCTCTTAAGAAGGTGTCTGTGGGAGTGAAAATGCTACAAGGAAAATACACCCTTATTTTAACAATATCAGATGAGGTAAACAGACGAAGATTATGACTCACATAAGGGATTTCACAGAATCACAGAATCACTAGGTTGGAAAGGACCTTCAAGATCATCAAGTCCAACCATTAATCCAGCGCCACCATGTCCCCTAAACCATGTCCTGAAGCGCCACATCCACACGTTTTTTGAACACTTCCAGAGATGGCGACTCCACCACCTCCCTGGGCAGCCTGTTCCAATGCCTGACCACCCTCTCAGTGAAGAAATTTTTCCTAATATCCAATCTAAACCTCCCCTGGCGCAACTTGAGGCCATTTCCTCTCGGCCTATCACTAGTTACTTGGGAGAAGAGACCAACACCATTGTCGCCACAACCCTCTTTCAGGTAGTTGTAGAGAGCGATAAGGTCTCGCCTCAGCCTCCTCTTCACCAGACTGAACAACCCCAGTTCCCTCAGCCTCTCCTCATAAGACTTGTGCTCCAGACCCCTCACCAGCTTCGTTGCCCTTCTCTGGACACGCTCCAGCACCTCAACATCCTTCTTGTAGTGAGGGGCCCAAAACTGAACACAGTATTCAAGGTGCGGCCTCAACAGTGCCAAGTACAGGGGCACAATCACTTCCCTACTCCTGCTGGCCACACTATTCCTGATACAGGCCAGGACGCTGTTGGCCTTCTTGGCCACCTGGGCACACTGCCGGCTCATGTTCAGCCGGCTGACAACCAGCAACCCCAGGTCCCTTTCCGCCGGGCTGCTCTCCAGCCACTCCTCCCCAAGCCTGTAGCATTGCATGGGGTTGTTGTGACCCAAGCGCAGGACCCTGCACTTGGCCTTATTAAACCTCATACAGTTGGCCTCTGCCCATTGATCCAGCCTGTCCAGATCCCTCTGCAGAGCCCTCCTACCCTCCAGCAGATCAACACTCCCACCCAACTTGGTGTCATCTGCAAACTGACTGAGGGAGCACTTGATTCCCTCATCCAGATCAATAAAGACATTGAACAAGACCGACCCCAGAACCGAGCCCTGGGGAACACCGCTTGCGACCGGCCGCCAGCCGGATTTAACGCTGTTCACCACAACTCTCTGGGCTCAGCCATCCAGCCAGTTCCTCACCCAGCGAAGAGTAAACCTGTCTAAGCCACGAGCCGCCAGTTTCTCCAGGAGAATGCTGTGGGAGAGGCTGTCAAAGGCTTTACTAAAGTCCAGGTAGACAACGTCCACAGTCTTTCCCTCATCCACTAGGCGGGTCACCTGGTCATAGAAGGAGATCAGGTTGGTCAAGCAGGACCTGCCTTTCATGAACCCATGCTGGCTGGGCCTGATCCCTTGGTTGTCCTGCAGGTGCCCTGTGAGCACTCTCAAGACCAACCGCTCCATAATCTTCCCCGGTACAGAGGTCAGGCTGACAGGCCTGTAGTTCCCAGGATCCTCCTTCTGGCCTTTCTTGTAGACGGGCGTCACATTGGCAAGCCTCCAGTCTTCTGGGACCTCCCCTGTTAACCAGGACTGCTGATAAATGATGGAGAGTGGCTTGGAAAGCTCCTCCGCCAGCTCTCTCAGTACTCTCGGGTGGATCCCATCAGGCCCCATAGAATTGTGGGTGTCCAGGTGGTTTAGCATGTCCTTGACTGCTTCCTCCTGGATTATGAGGAGTACATTGTCCTCTCCATCCCCGTCTTCTAGCTCAGGGGGCTGAATACCCTGTGGATACCTGGACTGGCTATTAAAGACTGAGGCAAAGAAGGCATTAAATACCTCAACCTTGTCCTCGTCCTTGGAGACAATGTTCCCCGCCATATCCAGTAGGGGATGGAGATTTTCCTCGCCTCTCTTTTTGTTGTTAATATATTTGTAAGAACATTTTTTGTTATCCTTTACGACTGTGGCCAGACTGAGCTCTAGCTGGGCTTTTGCCTTTCTAATTTTGTCCCTGCTTGACCTAACGAGATCCTTGTACTCTTCGTGAGTTGCCTGCCCCTTCTTCCAGAGGTGATAAACTCTCCTCTTCTCCCTGAGTTCCAGCAAAATCTCCCTGTTCAGCCAGGCCGGTCGTCTTCCCTGCCAGCTCTTCTTACGGCACATGGGGACCACCTGCTCCTGCGCCTTTAAGATCTCCTTCTTGAAGACTGTCCAGCCTTCCTGGACCCCTTTGTCCTTCAGGACTGTCTCCCAAGGGACTCTCTCAACCAGTGACCTGAACAGGCCAAAGTCTGCCCTCCGCAAGTCCATGGTAACAGTTTTGCTGACCTCTCTCCTTACTTCGCTCACAACTGAGAATTCTATCATGTCATGGTCGCTAAGCCCAAGACGGCCTCCAACTACCACATCTCTCACCAGTCCTTCTCTGTTTGTAAACAGCAGGTCCAGTAAGGCACCTCCCTTGGTGGGCTCACTCACGAGCTGCATCAGGAAGTTATCCTCCACACACTCCAGGAACCTCCTAGACTGCTTCCTCTCTGCTGTGTTATATTTCCAGCAGATGTCCGGTAGGTTGAAGTCGCCCACAAGAACAAGGGCCAGCGAATGCGAGACCTCCGCCAGTCGCTTATAGAATGTCTCATCTGTGTCTTCATCCTGGTTGGGTGGTCTGTAACAGACTCCCAGCAGGATATCTGCCTCATTGGTCTTCCCCCTCATCCTTACCCACAAGCACTCTACTTGGTCTTCACAATCTTCGATTTCTATGCAATCAAAACACTCCCTAACATACAGAGCCACCCCACCGCCTCTCCTTCCCTGCCTATCCCTTCGGAAGAGCTTATAGCCATCCATTGCAGCACTCCAGTCATGAGAAGCATCCCACCATGTTTCTGTGATGGCAACTACGTCATAGCTGTCGCGCTGCACAATGGCTTCCAGCTCCTCCTGTTTGGTGTCCATGCTGCGTGCATTAGTGTAGATGCACCTGAGCTGGGCTATCGATTTCAACTCTGGCATGTTGAACCTACTCGTAGGTTCAACTCTAGTGAGCCCGGTTTTATCCCCTCCCCCCTCCAAATCTAGTTTAAAGCCCTCTCAATGAGGTCTGCCAGCTCATGAGCAAGAATCCTTTTGCCCCTCGGCGTCAGTTGCACTCCATCAGCTGCGAGCAGGCCCGGTGCCGTGTAAACCGCCCCATGGTCAAAAAACCCAAAATTCTGACGACGGCACCAGCACCTAAGCCACGTGTTCATCAGGTGTGCTTTCTTGTTCCTTTCAGCGTTCTTCCCCGTCACTGAAGGGATTGATGAAAACACTACCTGTGCTCCCGCTCCATCGACCAGTCGTCCCAGTGCTCTCAAGTCCTTTTTGACTGTGTTTGGGCTTCTTAGCGCAACCTCGTCGTTGCCAACCTGCATGACCAACAGTGGGTAGTAATCAGTGGGCCGAACCAGACCAGGGAGTCTCCTGGTGACGTCTCTCACCCAGGCCCCGGGGAGGCAGCAGACTTCCCTGTGAGTTGGGTCTGGTCAACATATTGGGCCCTCTGTACACCTCAGAAGGGAGTCGCCTATGACAATCACCCTCCTTTTTTTCTTAACAGAGGACATCTTGATGCGTGGGGCTGGCTGACTCACCCTAGGCACTCCCTTGGACGGACCTTCGTCAGGGTCTTCATGTTCCTGTCCCTCACGTTCCAGAGCCCCACACCTGTTGTGTGAGGGCAGCTGGGACGATGAGGGAGGTCAGGAGGGGATTTGCTGACCTCTCCGAGGAGGGACCTGCTTCCATTTCCCTTCATCTCTTAGGTCCCCTCCTTCTGCCCGGCAGCAAGAGGACAGGGGATCTCCTGCTGCTTGTGGAGCCTCCACCGGCTGCCCCTGCCTCAGGGATGGCCGGGTGCGGCTCCACCTACCTCTCTCTGTCACACACTCCCTAATGCTCCTCAGCCTCTCCACTTCCTCTTTCAGCTCTGCCACCAGGCTGAGCAGGTCGCTCACCTGGTCGCACCGCACGCAGGTGGTGTCCCCGTCGGTCTCTGGAACAACCGACATGCTCAGGCACTCTCTGCAGCCGGATACTTGGACAGCCGCGTGCCTGAGCGGGAGCTCCGACTGTGTTGCCACATTCTTTCTGGCCCCGGTTTTCAGCCGAGTGGCGACCATGGCTGCGCCTCCTCTGGGAGGACGATGGCCACTTGTACTGTACCCCGCCCGCACGCCTTCCCTGCACGTCCTGCCCGCGCAAACTGACGCGCAAACCGCCGCGCCACGCGGGTCGCTCACGCTCCTGGGGGCTGCTCTTATGGCGAGGGGTTTTGGCCGCCGCCACCCTGGGCCCCGCCCGCGCTGAGTCAGAGCTGCCGCTCGTCAGGAGCCCGCTCCGCCGGCCGGGGGTCGGGGGGGGAAGCTGGGGCACTCTCTCGCTCCCTGTGCTGCCGCCTTCGCGGTTTGGCCGCGTCGGGAAGGGTCCCCCAGCGCGATCCTTCGCTCTGTAGCCCTTCGCCTCGGTGGCTTCTGACTCCACAGACTAGGAACACAGTTTGCTTGAATAACATATGCTCTGCATGAAGCTGTGACCTCTGAAAGGAACTGCTGAATCCTGCAGAGCTGCTGTGATGAGGTTTCTCTGCTAGGAGAAGTTAACTAACACAAGTTAGTTAAGAGCCGTATGGGTTTCTAAGGCCTGAAATCCTGGACTGTCTGTGAACTTCCTTCTTTTCTGACCCCTTTGCAAGACATATTTTTAAGGGTGAAAATGCATCACTGAAAATAATGATCAGATTTGGGGCTTTTCCTTAAGACAGATGATGCCCATTCATTAACTGCTATGTGACAAATGCATGTTTGTTCATGTGTGTGTGAGACACTATATCTTGCATGCCAGAGTGGAGGCCTGTGTTTGTATCTCTCTAGCTCAAGGTTTTGTGTGTGACTTCCAGCAGGCTGATCACTTTCTGTGTCCTTCTGAGCTGAAAAAGGTAGCTGATATGTTCTCTTGTGTGTTTGAACTCTTGAATTTTCAATGTAGAAAACTACATTAATTTTTGCTTTTTTGTTTTATAAAGTATTTTAGTTTGCTTGGGTTTTCTGGGTGCTGATATATCACAAATGGTAATAGCTGGAGAACAGGGAGGAAGGTTTTTGGAGATTAAGGATAATTTTCTTCTTTCAGGGGTATGAGGCATAATCTGTGTTGGAGCTCTTCAGTCTTTATGATGGACTTGATGATCTTGAAGGTCCTTTCCAACCTAGTGATTCTGTGATTCTGTGATTCTGTGATTTATGGACCAGAAGTAAATGATAACTTAAGCTCACACAGGTGGTTTTTTTGGAAGCAGCTGACTTGGAAACAGGAATGTTTTTATAGAACAGATTGAGCCTAAGACAAATGTGCTGATAAAGGTGAGGGAATCCACAAGAGTTTGCCTGGCTCTCATGTGCTGTAGTGAAGGCTGGTCGCCAGGTTGTCAACTGCAACAGAGATTGCATCCAGATAGATGGTGGAATCCACAGTCATTGTTTGACTTGAAAAATCCTGTGCTGTATTCAGGTCACAGTCTTCTCACATGCTGTCTTGAGGCTGAGACATTAGCAAAAGTAACAAAAGGTGTGAATAATATCTCCTGTATTAGTAAAAAAACTGTGTTAAAGACCTGGAAAGTGCTAGAGAAGTAACCAAAGTACAGCTTCATGAGTGGCTGTATTAATAGCAGAAGTGAATTATATTATTTATTGAACAACAATACTTTAGATTTATAAATTTTTCCAAAAACTTGAAATTTATTATGAAGGGTATGAGGAAGGTGGGAGGTTTATTTTCCTAGCCATTGGATGTACTGACACAATAAACCCTAGTTTGAGAATTTTGTCTATTTTTTTCCAGTTTTTTTCTGAACTTCGTATGTTATAGTTAAGCTTGAGCCCTGCTATTCTGACCTAACGCTGAGGAAACTTGGCTGTGATTAATGCTCAGCCCTAAAACGTTTCTGTGAGGGGTAAGTAGTATGAAGAAAAGTGCATTTACATTGGAATTGCTTTGAGGTAGATAATGAACTAGGATCTTGGGGTTAGTGTGAAAACAAAAAAAGCTGCAATAAAAATGTAATTATGTTCTATTGACAAAGCAGTATCTTTTTATTGCATTGTTTATGAATAAAAGAGACAAAGTAATTTAGCTAAACGCATCAGTGTTAAAGCTATATTATGTTTTATACTGGATTCTCATTCACCCACATTCCTTACACGCCCCCCCCCCCCGCTAAACTTGCCAGCAAGATAAAAACATCTGAATTTCTAAATCAATTGAAAAGTCTCAGCTGAGTACACAGAAATCCTAGGGGGTATACAATATGTGCTCTCCCTTGATATAGAAGGTGACTGTAAAAAGTGTGTTGAAACTGCTGGGCTAAACTCTACTCTCAAACCAACTAGGTACATAGCTGTAGATGAAAGCAGATCATAGAAGCTTTCTGCTGTGCAGAAAATCATGGAGCTTCATACAACCTGTCTCCTGGAAGATGGCATCCTCTTCATTAGCTAAAGAGGTGGATTTCACTGGCAAGGTTTAATCTTAAGATAACTAGTAACCATGGACTTGCAGTAATTTGCTTGCCATATTCTCTTCATGTGGCTTAGAACAGAACAATCTCTTTAAAATACACATTTCTACAAGAAGAGATCTGAATCAAATTTTTGGTGCTTAGGATGGAACTTGGGGATTTGCTATGTGAATATTACAAATATGCTTTTAAAATGCATCCAGGTTTGAACTACATATTTCTTTTTTGTTTTGATCAGTACAAAACTGTATATCCTCACCCTCCCTTTCCCACTGTCCAAACAAAAAACCTACTGAAATTTTCTTGCAGCTCTATATGTCCCTGCTGCATATTAATATTCATAGCAAATACCTGGCTAAATAATATAAAATGGCTGCTTTATTTCTTTTTCATAGGTGGCTGAATGGCTTCTTCACTGCATATCAGGATGGCTTTCACACACGTGATATGTTTATATACTACAAATTACTTCTTGTCTAAAAGATAAATTCTTCGTCAGCAAAATATGCTCAGAACACTTCTTAGCTTTGCAACGCTACCTGCTAAAACCCTTGCTAATGCCATTTCTTCCAGTACCAGAAAAGTGATAACGTTTTACAGCATAATTGCTAGGGTTGTGAGTGTTATATGAAATAACATAGCCTCTCATTGTATTCCATCTTTCCACCCTAGTGTTTTGATGTATTCATCATAAGGTGGGACTCAAGTCCCAGATATTTCTCAGTTTGAACACAGGAATTTGTGGCTTGCTGCCTTGCGAGTCAAATCTGATTTGATAAGGGTTGTGAGCCCAGTTGTGTAGCAGCATGTGTCTTAAAGCCAGTCTTATTTTTTAATGCAGGGAGCAAAGAGGGGTCAAAGTGCTGAGGTTGCTGGGCCACCCATGGCTCCTACAGAAAATCTCAGCAGAATATTAGCAAAATGCAATGCATTTTGGGTGCTCTTGAAAGGGTAACGAGTATTAACTGTTATACCACACTACCTACAGATTGTATTTCTCAATAGTGCTGATAATGTGAGGGACAAAGTAACTTTACACTTGTTTTCATCAAGATCAGGACTTGGGGTTTTTGAGGATTGAAGTTGTTTCAGGGTTTTTTTGTTGGTGGTTTAGGGTTTATTTTGGGTTTTTTTGAGGGAGGGGCAATGGGGGTTGTTTGTTTGTTTATTTGATTATTTTGGTAAGGAACTAGTCATATATCTTTAAAGATAAAACCAAACTAACCAAAATAATCTTTCTTCACTGACAGCGAAAGCCCACTGTGAGGGTGGACTTATCCAGCAAATGATTATGGCACAGTAAGATACCACATTTAATTAATAAAAAAGTGTTTTTCTGCTGTTTCCATGCAATGTGTGGAGATTCTCCTCAAATTGCCCACTGGTTATCCTTGGTGTCCTGCTGTGAACTGGGGCTTCAGGGTTACAACTCCAACCAACATTCTCACATAGACTCTCCATCCTTCAAAGTACTTCTCATGCCAAGTGTTACGCTTTGGCAGATGTTTAAATGCATAAGTAGCGAGAGCAGTCTACTTCTAGTTTGGCTGTCAGCAAAAGATTGCTTCAGCTGTCTAGTTTTCCAGACCATTCTTTAGGCATACATGGGAATGTGTTAAATTGTCTTTCTGTGTTGAACTCCTTGGAACTAGATCCTGAGTTGTAGTGTTGGTGTATCTCAGGTAGAGTAAAAAGTGGTTTGACTTCAGAGCTGCAGTGTGTTTGCTAGCGTTAACCCAACTACAGAAAATATTTTTTAATTCATTGCCTCAAATGTATAAGAGTACTGCAGAAGCATGGACAGGGGTTGCATAGAGTGCAAAGGTTTTATGCTGCAAAAAGTAAAGCTCTACACTGCACTTAAAGCATAAAGCAGTAGCTATAAAAAATCAGTATGTTTTCTGGCCTGCCATTTTGTATGATAAATCAGGGTTAATGGAGTCTTACAGGCAAAGGCACATGGGACTTGGGACTGGCAGTCTGACTTGGGACAGGGAGTCTTGTGCAAGCAGGAGGCTCTTGATCCATTGTTCCTGCTGAATTAGTCAAAATCATGAAATGGAGCAGAAGGAAATGGTCCTACGTTTTGAATGGTGTGTTTGTCCAGCATTGTGAGGGAATGTGTTTGTAGAGGTTTGTTATGAGTAAAAGAAATACCCTTGCCATAGGCTTTTAATCTGTGTTGTCACGGTCAAGGTGAGACAGTTGGCTCCAGCCGTACTTATTTTTATCCTCTGCATGATGGTAGTATTTATATGATCCAGCATGCCAGGCCAGATACAAGCACAGGTACAGGTCTTAGTCCAGATGGATCTCTTTACTTTGTTATTGCTTTTGGTGGGATAAGATTCTGAAGTATGCTTTCACTTTGATACAAGTATTTCAGGGCCCAGCAACTAGTACTTCACATAACTGCATGGAAGATCTTATCCATTCCAGAAAACACATGGGAAGAAGGGAAAATAGTGTAGCTGAAATTAAAGTGCTGCTATTCTTCAGACCCACATGAGTGCTTTATGTGTTAGTGATTAATAGCGTCAGTAACATTTTTACAGCCTTATCATACAAACTATACTTTCTTCCCATTTTATTTCCTTGAGCTGATGAATTTTTTTTTTCATGAAGAAGCCAGAGGAAAAATACACAAGAGTATTTGTCAAACTCATCAGAACACTTCCTTCCAAATGAGTCTGTTCACAGATTAGCTAACTGATCTACTCAGAAAAGCCTTGGGAAGTAAAAGGGCTTTGAATCCATTTTTCATCTGAGCTTAAGCCTAGGCTTAAGCTTAGCATACAACTCACTCAATTGAGTTGTATACCATTCCGCAATAACAAAGATCACTTTCAGGAAGGTAAAGCAGAGGTGGTGAACCCTTATGAATTTAATCAACATTTGGGTTTTGGTGGGTTGTTTTTTTTTTGTTTATGGGAACCTGCAGGAAATTTAAAAAATTTAAGAAATGTAGGGAGTAAGGTTGATGTAAAAACATTTACTACAGAAAAAAGTTATGGTCCATTAATTATCTGATGTATTATTGTAATAAACAGTTATTGGCCCACAGAAAAAAATGCTACCCAGCCAAAAATGGGAAATAATGGACAGCTTTTCCTGCATGATTACAAATAACTTACCAAAGTGAAAGAGAGAGGACAGAAGGAAAAGGACAATTGTTGATTGTAATGCTTAAATGAAACTCTGTTAAAACAGGTCTCCTTTGGATTTCCTGTCTAATTCATCCTTCACTTTAAGAGTTAGTTGTTTTTAACAGTCTTTGCCCAAACGTAGGGAAAACAGGCAGAGGGAAACTTCGACAATGTGGGAACCTTAAAAGGAGAAACAGTCATCTGATCAGTAAGATCCTGGTGAGACTCTGTTAATACTTAATTTTCACTGAAATTAATAATAAATGTATGCTTTTTTCCTGGCTTAGTCACAATGAAACTTTTTTTTTTGTTCTCCTTCTCTCTCCCTTAAAGGAGTAATTTGGTTTAATATCAGTTTTACTTTATTACAGGGGCATGATTGCTAACATTAAGAATGTTAGCTGATGCTGAGAATGTTGCAGATGACTAGCTGCAAAGTGTTGGAGAAGTGGCCACTGTGCCAATGACACCATTCCACTCTCATTATACAGCTCAGTTACACCTGTACAAATCTTTTTTTATCAAAACTAGCAGAAAGGAATGTTTAGTAATGATGATCATTTGTCCAGAACAAGATCAGGTGAGCACAGACCTTATTACTGCTTATGGAAATACATGCACATGTAGAAGATGCTTTTATGATACCCATCTTGAAGAATCATCTTATTAGTGTGAGGGATGGAGAATAACAACAGGGCTGCAGTTCATTTGGCGGATTCTAAGGACACCATCCATCACCCTAAGCACAGACCAAGTAGCGTAGGAATGGCAGGCTGATTCAGCAGAACATTCACTTTAAGGTGAAAAAAAAATATAATGGATGAGTAACTTTAGAAATAATGGAAACCACAAAGATAATTCACAATCCAAGCAAGCAGGAGTCTGGGATGTGCCACTTCTCTATGAAGTCCTGCCACTTTCATTAAAGTGTAGAGTTTCAGACTCTGCAGATGTCAGGTTATTATAAAGGCATTGTTTCTCCTGATACACAATTAATGGTGATAATAGTGACCAACACTTCGGGAAATCCAAGAATTTGTAAGAAATATCATGTGGTCAGTTCTAACTGTCGTTTCAACTGCGTATAGCTCCTGTCAATGTTGGGATTGGCATGTACTCACCAAAAGAAGATAGTGTTTGTTCTCCAAGGATATCTCTAGGGGAATGTCTACTTCTGTATCTGCTGTTAATCTTAAAAAATGACAGAATAAATTTGAGTAACAAGCACCTGCTGTATTCAGCATTTCTAAAAATATACTTCTGCCACAGGAATTGTTTCTAATTAACACTGTCTGAAGGATAGTAGATGTTAACTTAAAGTATTTCTCTGGGGATTTTCCCCTCCACCTCTTCTTCTGGCATATTGTAGATTATTGCCTGCAATAGTATGCTGAATTTCAACTCTTGTGACTTCCATAATATCCTAATGACATCTAATAGCTACGTACACAGAGCCTCATCCTGGATGAAACACAGGTTGGACTGTGCTCTATTCTATCCTGACTCAAAGTAGAACTGTGTTTATGAATTTTTTGGGGAATGTATTTTTTTCAATGCTTGTGCTGCTGAATACGTCCCTGTTCTGACTGGCAGAAGGCATGTAAAATATATACTGGAAGAAGAATTCCAGATATATCTGGTTAAGAAAGCATTGCAATATCAATGAAATCAATACAAGCAACATTCTTCAAGACTGTATTTCTCAATGGAAAACAGTCAAGGTCTACAAGAGAGATCATGGATAACATGTTCGGCTCCTATTGCAATGTCAGCATGCAGCGTAGGTGATGCTTGCTCTTCCTTCCTTCCTTCCTTCCTTCCTTCCTTCCTTCCTTCCTTCCTTCCTTCCTTCCTTCCTTCCTTCCTTCCTTCCTTCCTTCCTTCCTTCCTTCCTTCCTTCCTTCCTTCCTTCCTTCCTTCCTTCCTTCCTTCCTTCCTTCCTTCCTTCCTTCCTTCCTTCCTTCCTTCCTTCCTTCCTTCCTTCCTTCCTTCCTTCCTTCCTTCCTTCCTTCCTTCCTTCCTTCCTTCCTTCCTTCCTTCCTTCCTTCCTTCCTTCCTTCCTTCCTTCCTTCCTTCCTTCCTTCCTTCCTTCCTTCCTTCCTTCCTTCCTTCCTTCCTTCTTTCCTCCCTCCCTCCCTCCCTCCCTCCCTCCCTCCCTCCCTCCCTCCCTCCCTCCCTCCCTCCCTCCTATGCCCATTATATTTTTCAATGTCCTACAGGGAAAGGGAATGCCCAGGGTAATCTGAATACCTATGCTGTCACAAGAGAATTTAAATAAAAAGAAATATTAATTTACTTGGGAAGAACATATTTCCTAGTGTTATTTTCTTGATAACATCAAAGGTCTGCTCTTCCCTGAAGGCAGAGTGGAGGCTCTGTTTTCTAACACTGAATGAATCCGCAACATTATCAATACAGGCAACTTGAACACATGGCCGTAACATGACAGAATTGTGAGTAAGCGATAAGTCCAGATTGCTTTAAGATGCACATTCACCTTCTTCCTTCATAAGACTGGCTGGTTTCATGTCCTGTTTTAGGAAACAGTGAACAACATTAAATACTGTGGAATAACGCAGAGATCTAAGATATATTGATTTCTTATTGGTGAGATGTTCTCTACTGACAGTATGATGTGGGCAGTGTTAATGAGATAGACTGAGAGGAAAAATGGAGAGTAGGACTTTGAACATTGTTGTGGCTTAACCACAGCCAACAACTCATCACCACACAGCTGCTCACTCTCTCCCCCACAGTGGGATGCAGGAGAGAATCAGAAGAATAAAAGTGAGGAAAATCATGGGTTGAGATAAAGGCAGTTTAACAGGTAAAGCAAAATCCGTGCACGCAAGCAAAGCAAAACAAGGCATTCATTCCCCACTCCCCATGGGCAGGCAGGGGTTCAGCCATCTCCAGGACAGCAGGGCTGCATCACGTGTAATGGTTTTCTTGGGAAGACAGACACCATCACTCCGAATGTCCCTCCACCCCTTCCTTCTTCCTTGCTCCAGCTTTATATACTGGGCATGACATCATATGGTATGGAGTATCCCTTTGGCCAGTTTAGGTCAGCTGTCCCAGCTCTGTCCTCTCCCAGCTTCCTGTGCACCCTCAGCCTTCTTGCTGGCAGGCCAGCATGAGAAGCTGGACAGCCCTGGACTGCTTAGCAACAACTCAAAACATCAGCACATTATAAACATTTGCTAATCCCAAATACAAAACACAGCCTCACACTAGCTTCTGCAAAGAAAATTAACTCTAGCCCAGCTGAAACCAGGACAACATCATCTTAGAAGTCTAGTGACATAAGACCTTGTCTTGCTTGCCCTAGGAAAGTGAAAGTTCAGAGACGGTCGGTGCTGATTTTACTTCTATCAGCATGGTAAATATTAATAAGGTAAAGTTTGCTAAGTAAAGTTGGCCCAACAACACATATATGAAAGTTGTCTGTGAGTAAATGAAGGCTGGAGATTAGGCAGGTCTTAAGCTGCTGTAGGGTAACCGGGTTCTACAACAGTATTCCCTTCAAAGCAGAAAGGGTGAAAATATTTTCAGCATAAAAACCCTAACTCCGCCTTAAGAAGGGACTTGTAAGATAAATTACCTTGGAGGTGACCAGACTTGATAACCACATCACTGTCTTCTAGTACCATGCTCCTGTCACTTACGGAAAGACTACAATGAGCAAATGCAAACTTAGGTTGGATTTTTTGACTCATTCTTTGGTAATTTACACTAAGAAAATTTCTGAATTGTACAAATTGTTGAGCTCTGAGGTTCTGAAATGTAAGCACTTATATGTGATTTTACAAATGGTAATGAATTTTTAGTGAATGTTTACTAATCATTGCAATTGTACATGCAATAATTAGGTCATTAGATAATGAAATAATTAAACCTAGATTAGATAATTAAACACAGATGTCTATAATTCCATTCCAACATGTATTATCATTAAGAAAGAAATGAGCACTAAAGTGGTGGATTAATTATAAAGATTTCATACCACAGATGTTTAGCAGGTTCACATGCATTTTGAAGGAAACCATAAGCCTCAATGCAGCGTAACTTTAAAGTAATTTTGAAACAGACCCATCAGTTCTGAAGAGATTGCTCCCTTTCTTAAAATTAAATGTATAGGTGCTCCCACTAATCTCAAAAAGAGTAAAGACCTGTGGTCCCACAGTGTAGGTTGGAGCTAGCCTCTGTGCTTATTCTACCTTTTTATTTTTATTTCTTGACCTGCCATAGAAACAATTTCAGACCCCTGAAATAATAGCATTATGACTCAGAAACAAAATTAAATCTTGTAGTGTAATGGAAGGCTGATTAATATTTCCCCTTTAGTTGTTCTCATGTTTACTGTCTTGTGAAAGATAGTCTAATCCTGTTAATGTACCATGAGAACTATTCAGTCTGATAAATGCAGTGTTTTACATTTGTGCTGTGAAAGTCCACCGCAAAATCTTAAGTAATGACAGCAAAACAATAATAAAAAAATGAGAAATAAAACCCAAACAAAACCAGTCCTGCCTTCCTTAACTTGGCAGAGATTTTCTTCAGTTTTTTCATCATTTGATTTCAAACCGTTAATGAAATATCTGCTGATAGCATCAGAGTACAAACTCTCTGCAATAATGTGACCTCTTTTCAAATCTCCTTCCATTGTTTACAGATTAATAACAGAGACTTTCACTTATTCACACTAAGCAGATACAAACAAGGTATTTGTTAACTTTCCGTAAGTAATCATGAGCGTATCTATTACCCACCTGTTTGAGCCTAGATGGTGGTTGGTAGATAGGCTGCTAATGGACACCTCTTAACACTCCTTTTGAATTGCAGCAAGCTGCATACAGAAGATTTTTTCCTTCATCTGTAACCCGCAGTGCAAGCAATGAATTATCTTCTATGGGAATGAATGGGAGAGTTGCACTTGATTGATGGAACAATAGGCTCGTTCTAATAGCAGTAGATTAGTGCCCCTTCTGAGTTCATGCTACAACACCTGCCATTAAGGAGTTCTTTGTTCTTCATTCCACTTGGAGAAGATCATATCTCCTCTGTAATAAGCAAGGCTCCAATGTCATATCTGCTGAGTAGTTAAGATAGGAATAGCCAAGGTAGTCATCAGGGACCATACCAGCATCTGCTGTGCAAAGACATTCAAATCAGTGGCTGTGCAGTAATATACCCCACAGGAGCCTGCTATTGATTAAGATCCATTACTGGTGAAGGAAGGTCACAGTAGCTTTATGAAAACAAGCTAACAGGAACAGCAGGACATTTCAGAAAGGAAAACAACTGTCAGTGCAGAAGCACTAAATACACTCTTTCTGTACAAGCAAAATTTGATCTAGGGAAGTTTTTCACATTAACTTCTTGTTCTGTGGTAAGTGAAAGTTTGTTGCCTCAGAACCAGATATTGATGTTTCTTAAACATCTCATTCTCACTTTTACGATGAACTTCAATTCATCCGCTTACTCTATGTCTTTATTTTTAACTATTTATTTTTCTGGCTCTGTGCCATCACTTGTATGTCAACAGAGCACATTGCTCCTCAATCCTACCATTTGCAATGTGCCTGTACCAGAGACAATGTAAAGTTAGAGGCCTGTTTTGATACTGGTTATCCAGAGAAAGTGTATCAGAATTGCAGAATGCAAGTATATCGTGATGTGAAATAGTCTGGTTCAAACTATTCAGTTTTTGAGCATGTTCATTAGCAGTGTGGGGTACTGAAGGACATAGCATATTTTGTTTCTTTGCAGGATTTTTTTCTTTAAAACACAATAGTTTCTCTTTTGCACCAGAAATTCATCATACTTTAAGTTTCAGTTCTGAATTCTCACTGTTTACTGTTGAAAGAACATCTAATTCAAGTCTTGCATTATAAGGGATTGTTCTATCTTTCCAGCTCCTGTAATGTTAGTGCCAAATCATGCATAATTCTCTTTTGTTGTATTTGATGTATGAAGCTGGGTGTGTGTTTATAACCAGCAACTGCTTAAACCACTAAGATAATTCACATCAATTACATGTGGTGCAAATTTTCGCAGGTTTTTATTATTGTTCATCAGAAGATGCTTCTGTTTCTAACTTATGTAACATGGTAATGGTTGTGTTATTACAAGAAAACTAGCCAACTTAGATTACAATTTGTTCTTTGTGGTATCGGACATGGTTATCCCACTCAGACAAAAGGTACATACTTTAAAACTATAGCGAGTCAAAAAAAAATGACAGCCCATCAGCGTAATGAAACTGGTCTTCATTAACATATTTTTTACATAACTTTATTCTCTTTATCCCCTAGTACCTAATCAAAGATAGTGCTGGAAACTACTCATAGTACTGTTCATATTTACCTTAATTTACTTATTTATTATGAAGATCAGGTCACAGAGTCACAGAACCACAAATTGCAGAATGGTTGAGGTTGGAAGGAACCTCTGGAAGTCATCTGGTACACCCCCCTGCTCAAGAAAAGTCACGTGCAGCAAGGTGCCTAGGACCATGTCCAGACAACTTTTGAATATCTCCAAGGATGGAAGCTCCACATCCTCTCTGGCCAATCTGTGCCAGTGTTCGGTCAGCCTCACAGTGAAAAAGTGTATCCTAATGTTCAGGTGGAATCTCCCGTGTCCCAGTTTGTGCCCGGATCTTTCATTCACATGTGTTTTCCTACAGTACTCCATCAGAGCAGGTAACTATAGTTCAAAACACAATAAAACAACTTGGGTTTGAACACTGTCCTAAAACACAATAAAGGGAGAAATACTAGTATTGCTGCTGATTTGGCTATTTTCCACTCAGGTCCTTGTCCCTTATAAATGCACATCCAAATCCAAAACAGATATTGGCTTATAGTGCCCATTTCTGGATGCTACAAACTCATCCAACTCTTTCCAGCTAGGCTAAAGCCTGGAAAAGTGAGAATTCTTTTCATTCAGAGAACCTGAGAAACTTAAATAGCATGGGAATTGGAATTTGGGTGCATGAACAATTAATATTGTTTCTCTGTGTTCCCACTGGCCTCAACAGTGTGCTGTACAAATAGCAGTGTACAATAGTTAAATTGATCGGCTTTTCTTTTTTTGCTCTTCAATATTTAGGACCACAAAACAAATTTGCTTTGAGGCAAGTTCAGAGACTGTGCTGTATGTTTTCTGAGACCTTCCATTTCTAAATAATCAAGAATTAGAAATCCTGAAGTTATACTGTGAAAGGCCTTAAAGACAAGTTGGGGTTTTACTTCAGCTGCTTTCTCTGTCTCAAGTCTTTGAGAAAAGTGAAAAACAAAAAAACAAAAACCGACAAGAACTGGGTACGTGAGAGAGACTAGTACAAGTTTTTCTTCTCTCATAAAGGTGAACACATGTAATTGGCTTTGTTTTATCCTAATCATTAAGCCCTGAGTAAGCCCTGACCTCCGGACAGCCCAGCAGATCATATGACAGACATTTTCTTGCTTGACTTTAAAATGTTCCTATTTCTCATTCACATGCTTGAGAAAATTATGCTTGTTATGCCTGTAAAAGTGGCAGTGTAACTGGACAGCCTTTTGCAGTCCATTGACAAAGTGCTTTTTGCTCTCATTTTGAGGTCAGCTTCAAGCAATATTCAGTTCTGTGAATATAAGCAATACTCACGGAAACGAAGATCTTTGCATGAACAAAGCTTTGTGCTTTTTCTTTTCTTTAGTTCTGGTACATGTTGTTCTGCATAGTGTTTTCTTCTAGAGGTCATCAAGATGAAGGAAGCTGAAATAAATAGGCATATGCATTGGGACAGCCTTTCACCCCCAAGATGAAAGAAGTGGAGCTGAACATGTGGCGGAAAAAAAGCCTTAAAAGTGCAGAAAATACTGATATTAGGCCAAGTGGTGCCAGTCAGATAATTTTGTAAGGCCTGTTTCTGAGGGGTTGTCATTAGAACTGCAATAGAAAAAAAAGTAGGACTAGATATATGTCTTTGACTTGGTCAGGGGGGTAGCACAGTCTTGAGCAGTTGCCTCAGAATTGCTTCTAAGGCTGTGCTGATTCACACCACAAAAAGAGAGAACTTGCCTGGGTGAACGGCAAGCTTTTTAAAGCCAGGCTGTTGCCTTTACTTATACATCACTTCATATAGCATGGTTGAAATCTTTGAAGTATATAAGGTTCTCTCATGGTAGTATAAGTCTAAACCTGAAGGGGTTGGTGAATTGTTTCCTTTCTGAACTGCTTTTCCTTCCCCAAAGCCTGACTGTTCAGATCAAAGTAATCAGAATGGTTTCCACTAGGAAGACACTTAGACTTTCCTGTTGATGCTGCAATCCATGCTCCATTCAGGGTTTTAAAATAAGCTTGAAGAATTATTATTTTATTATTAATGAAGAAGCATTATTTTCCTGACTTGCAATATGTTCATCTTGGGTGTTTCATTCATACAGAATCACAGAATCATTAAGGTTGGAAAGGACCTTCAAGATCATCAAGTCCAACTGTTAACCCAACACCACCATGCCCACTAAACCATGTCCTGAAGCACCACATCCACACGTTTTTTGAACACTTCCAGAGATGGTGACTCCACCATCTCCCTGGGCAGCCTGTTCCAATGTTTGACCACTCTCTTGGTGAAAAAATTTTTCCTAATATCCGATCTAAACCTCCCCGGGCACAACTTCACAGAATCACAGAATCACAGAATCCCTAGGTTGGAAAGGACCTTTAAGATCATCAAGTCCAACCGTTAATCCAGAACCACCATGTCCCCTAAACCATGTCCTGAAGTGCCACATCCACATGTTTTTTGAACACTTCCAGAGATGGCGACTCCACCACCTCCCTGGGCAGCCTGTTCCAATGCCTGACCACCCTCTCAGTGAAGAAATTTTTCCTAATATCCAATCTAAACCTCCCCTGGTGCAACTTGAGGCCATTTCCTCTCATCCTATCACTAGTTACTTAGGAGAAGAGACCAACACCCTCATCGCCACAACCCACTTTCAGGTAGTTGTAGAGAGCAACAAGGTCTCCCCTCAGCCTCCTCTTCTCCAGACTGAACAACCCCAGTTCCCTCAGCCTCTCCTCATAAGACTTGTGCTCCAGCCCCCTCACCAGCTTTGTTACCCTTCTCTGGGACACGCTCCAGCACCTCAACATCCTTCTTGTAGTGACGGGCCCAAAACTGAACACAGTATTCAGGGTGCGGCCTCACCAGTGCTGAGTACAGGGGCACAATCACTTCCCTGCTCCTGCTGGCCACACTATTTCTGATACAGGTCAGGACCTTGTTGGCCTTCTTGGCCACCCGGGCACACTGCTGGCTCATATTCAGGCAGCTGTCAATAAGGAATCCCAGGTCCCTTTCTACCAAGCAGCTCTCCAGCCACTCCTCCCCAAGTCTGTAGAGTTGCTTGGGGTTGTTGTGACCCAAGCGCAGGACCCTGCACTTGGCCTTATTAAACCTCAGACAATTGACCTCTCCCCATCGATCCAGCCTGTCCAGATCCCCCTGCAGAGCTCTCCTACCCTGCAGCAGATCAACACTCCCCACTAACTTGGTGTCATCTGCAAACTGACTGAGCGAGCACTCGATCCCCTCATCCAGACCATTGATAAAGATACTGAACAAGACCAGACACCGCTTGTGACCGGCCGCCAGCCGGATTTAATGCCATTCACCACAACTCTCTGGCCTCGGCCGTCCAGCTATGTATGGAAATGTAATAATCCTCTGCAGCTCATCTTTCTCTCTTTTCAATTCCAGTATCATTGCCATGCAGTTTACATATACAAAGCCTGCCTGAAATTTTGGGGTAGCTAGACTTGAAAGTGATCTGACAGTGGAGAAGGGAGAGGCACCTCACTCTCTTTGGTAAGGAATTCTTCATAATAAACCTGTGTAATGTTATTGCTTAGTAATTCTGTGTTGCAGAGGTGAAGAGCAGTCCACCTGATATGCACCAACTTCCTTTTTTTCAGTACATGCTGTTATATAGTGCAATGAAGAAAGATGTGATTATATGTGACGGCTGAGCAAAGACTAGAAAAATTGCTAGCTGATATTTAACAAAGCAAAAAATTCCTTAAATCCTCAATGTAAATGTGTAGCCTGCAGACAAGGGAAGGGTCAACTTTACCTTCACCAGTGCAAGTTTTATGAAGAGTGGAACAAAGGCAGTTGTGTGAATTTCATGCCTTCAGATGACATTTTTTTTTTTTTCTTTTTCTGTGGATACCAAACATTTTTCTTACCATCCAGAATTACTATGTTTTCCTTCTTAAAAATCTTTCCCCAAGAGAAGAAAACCTCAGCTAAGCATTTTCTTTTCTCAGGGGTCAATGGATCAACAGGAATTAATTCTTTAAAGGTCAGAGGGCAGAATTCTATTCCTCCTTCAGCTGACTTGCCGTTACTTCCTTTTACATGCATAACAGTTTGCAACTGATGAAGGTCATTGTTTCTTTGATGAATTTGGCTGCTGTTCAATCCAGAGAAGATTTACGCCTGCTATAGCTTAGGCAGATTTGCAGCATTGTTGCAGGAGTGTGAACTTTGTTGAGCTGACAGTCCTTTTGCCAAGACGTCACTTACATAGACCTTGTCTGAATCTATGTTTTCTGATTACATTAGAATCCAGTTTAGCCTTTCCCAGTTGAGTAGTACTTTCCAGCATAAACACTCAGCTACAGTAACCACGCAAAGAGAAACAAGTGCCATTTTCTCAGCTGTCATTCTTTTTATTTCTACCTGTAACTGGACAGTGTTAAATGCAATCTTTTATTTTGAGAATAATGTAAGAAGAAAAGTCTGTAATCTTTTCTGTAGTCAGAAAGAGCGGGGCAAGTATTTATCTCTCACAGATTTTATTTCTCTTCATCTGTGACTTACAGTGACTCACAGGATAAACCACCTTTGGCTACCAAATTGTAACTACCCAAGTTCTTTGAATCGGTGAACAAGTACTGTCCTAGGGCATGGTATTAAAGGAAACTTTGCAGCAAGATCATAGATTTCCAGCTATGCTTCCATCTCTGGATCTCTGTGCTGGTTCATATTATAGGAAATGAACTGAATCAGATTTCACTTAAGTCAGCTGTTCAAAATATGCTATGCTGAAACTCTAACTCCATGAAAATAAGAAAGGTTTTCAAAAGGTTTGAGCAGAAATTTCATTAAAGGAGGATAAAAAGCTGCCATCCTTCAGTTTTCTTCTTTCTCCCTCTCCTTTTGTACCCTCCAAATGCTGATGTGTAGGTGTTGCAGCAAGTTAATTAAGAACACCTAGTCCATTGAACAGAAAGCATCGTGTTATCCGTTGGGCCAAAGTGTAGGCTATCTCCTTTTTCACAACAGAGCTGGCATTAGAACTGCCAAGCAGATTATTTAAGGCAAAAAGACTAATCGAGAAAGACACAAATATCCTTAAGCCAGCTCAGTACCAGCAATTACTAACTAAAATAATTAGACCTTTCATTATCCAGGACTTAACTGTGTGAACTTGAGCGCAAGTTTTAAAAAGATTTCTGCCAGTATTTGGAAATCTTTCATAATACTTTCCTTGCTTCTCTCTCCATTTCTTTGCTTTTACTCACTCAGTGGATTATCAAAGTACTGATGAATTAGAAATAATTCTAAGCTTTTTGTAATGAACCACATCAGGAGAACAATTAAAATAGGCTTTGAATTCTGCTAGTTCTTACTCGTCGAATGCCTGACTTGAAATCTGAAGTCAGAGTCCATCATTGTCAGGATCACGAGGAGAGTGCTCTCAAGATATTATGTATTATGTTTTGTACAAAATCAGTGAGCCTTTAGTAGACTGGAATCATTCCTCAGAAGAAAACAGAATATTGTGAATAGAGAATTGCTGAAATATCCTGTAAGACTTATAGATCATGTCTTCAGATGTTGTTTTCTAACATTGCGGATTAGGTAACTCAGGAAAAACTATCTGATTTGCTCTGGATTTGTTCTGTCTGTGGATGAGTATAGAATATTTTTTATTTAATCTTCTTTAACAGTATCAAATATATTATTGGCAACTGTCCAGAACAAAAAGTTTGGCTTTTTCCCATACTCCCATACTTGAGAACCTGCTTTCACAGTGTTCTCTGTATTTTGGCTGAGGTCTCAAGGTGTCAATCTTTGCTGTAACTATTTGACCTGTATCTGGTGCCTAGATGAGTTGTGTGTCTGAGCATAATTTTATCATAAAAGACAGTTACTTCCTGGGTGGAATGTTGTTTGTTTCAGACACACTGTTTATTTACTGAAGAGGGTTGGGGAAGGAGCAGCAAGCTTTTCTCCCTTCCCTTCCCTTCCCTTCCTTTCTTCCCCCACCCAGGAAGATACGTAAATCTGATATTTCTAAAGATGAAATATTTTCCTCAAATTGTAAAGCCTTTGCACTGCATTGATGGAATTGTTTTGCATTAGGCAGGCATCAAAACAATGTTCTCACGTTCAAGCTCATATAGGTGTGAGCAGTTTCCATGAGCTTCCTTTGTCTGGAGGAGATTTTTAGTGTATTCTCCCATAAAGAGATGAAAAGGCAATGGGATAATAGAAAGATGTTACTGTCTCTGACTCTGCAGCTTGACTGTATCATGGCAGATACTAATAACTGAAATTTGTGCCCAATCTCTGCTAGTCAACACAATCATGGATGATCTTGCAATATTTTGCTGACAGTGGCAATAAGACCATCTGCAATGAGCTGCACGAAGGAGTTGCAGAAACAAACAAGTTAGATAAAATTCAGTGTAGACAAGAGTAAAACAATTGAAGTGTGAAAAGAACAATTTCAACGTCACCTACAGAGTGATGGATTGTTATTGCTGAATAATGAGATCTAGGACGTATAACAGTGCTGATACAGAATGACTGTGTTCAGAAACCATCAAAAAAGTGAATTGATTACAAGTTATAACGAGAGAATAAAATCATGCTGCTATTTAAATCTACCATATGCCCTGATCTCAAATACTTTGAGCCACTGCAGTCCCTCCCACTTCAAAAAAGAATATAACAAAAAAAGATCAAGAGAATGGCAACAATCATAAGCAGTTAAATAGACTAGGAGTATCCAGCCTGGAGAAGGTAGCAGAAAATGGACGCCTTTTATAGACAGTAGTCTATAAACGGCAGTGGCTGTCCTGTGCCCCTCACACAGGGAAGAGGAGTCTGGAGGGAAAGAGTGAAGTTGAGCCCAGGAGAGAGGGAAGGAGAGGTGGTTTAGTGTTTGCCTTTGCTTCTCACTACCTAAACCTGTTTTATTTGGCAGTAAATTAAATTAATGCCCCTCAAGCTGAGTCTACTTTGCCACAATAGTAACTGGTAAGCAATCTCTCTGTTTTTATCTTGACACATGAGCTTTATCATTCTTGGATTTTTCCCATTTTCTCCTCCCGTCCTGCTGAGCATAGGCAATGAGTCACTGTCTGGGTAGAGTTTGGCTGTTAGCCAAGGTTAATCAGCTACAAGTAGTTAGACATACTGCTGTATTTCTTGAATCAATACCATTTAAGAAATCGAGGTCTTATGTAGGAAGAGGGAAGTTATGTCTATTACATCTGCTGCTGACCACTGTCAGCATGACAGTCTCTCTGTTGGGTCTTGAACTCTTAAAATCAATTATGTTAAAACAAAATAGTTTTTTAACTGCATATCCTGAAATTATGTAGGAAAAATTTGAATGTAAACAAGGGGCTTGTTTTTACCCATAACCAACTTTCAAAATACATTTAAACTTCTGTTAGGCAAAAAGCAAAAAATGCAAATGAAAATTAGATCCTTTGTTTTACAATACTTAAAATGTTTTTTTACACTCCATCTAGCTTCTCCAGTAATTTACACATTTTGATGAATAAAGTTCTCAAAACAGATTTTCAAGTGGGCTATTTATGATAATTATCCTCCATAATCTTAGTCTTATGAAAATATGATTATCTTTAGTATTGTTGGTAATGGATAAAGAATTCAGGCCTCCCTTCAGAACAGAAGAGTTAATAATACAGTCACCATCATGTAAATGAAGCAAGGTAATGTGGCTTAGTTTTTGTGAAATATCTGATCTAAGAGGCCTTGGGCAAAGAAATGTTCACATTTTTATCTTTTAATTATAAAACATAAACCACAGAGAACAATGCATAAATAATATAATAGACTTAAATTAATTTTAAACCATTTGTGAATGAACTGATATCCTGTGCTAACAACTAACAAAACCAATGGGACACATCTTGTATGTTACTATTTGTAACTACTTGAAAACATGAAATTATTATTCTTTTCTGAATAGAGCTCTCTTCTGGCAAGAATTAGGCTGGGAGAATTGCATAGAAAATACCTAAATAACTTGAAGTTTTCCTCAATTTCAGGTAGTATGACTGTGATATTTTAACAGAAAAATATTTTTCTTTCTACTGTTAAAACTACACATAGAAAAAGTAGGAGGAGGTTGTAGACGGCTTTATAATGTATGTAAGGTTATCTAGCAGGCCAGTGGAGGAGTGCAGAATAGAAAACATCTCTCTGGCATCCCATTTCTATATTCTACCTACTTTTATTTCAGTGTAACTCCATTGACTGGTCCACTTATTTTAAGTTAAGCTATTCAAGTAACACAGAAAATGTTTTGCTCCTTCAAGTGTCTCATAATAACTTTTTTTGCATTTCACAGCCTTCCAGAACTGTACAGTGGTTGCAGAGGGTTCAGGTTGCGGAAGCACCCTGCCACTGAAGCAATTTGGTTTGGAGCACATATTTTACAGTTAAAATTGTCCACAAAATAAAGATCACAGCTCTAACTGCCATGATACTTTGAGTAAAACTTCATACAGAGATATGCTTATGAAGAAGGCTACAAATGACTGATATGGTTTTCCAGTGGAAACTCTAATGGAACCGCTTTAAAAGAATATACTAATTTCCTTGCATTTTTGGAGGAAATTGAACTGTAATTTAGTAGTATTGTTTTATACTCACTCTCTCTAGATGTTATATACAAAGCCAATACATATATCAGCTGGTGTCTGAAACTTAAAAGAGGAAAGAACAGCACAGAAGAACAGCTCTCAACATCTCATGGAAAGACAATGAAAGACACTCATAAATCAAACATAATTAATTTCTACATCAATCACTTGCATGCATTCCTTTCACACATCTTTAATATGTGAAACTGACACCCCAGTTTCACATGGGGCAAGGGTGACCTCACTCTAATCAGTAGCTTGCAATAGTGGGTATATTGATTTCACAGAATCACAGAATCACTAGGGTTGGAAAGGACCTTCAAGATCATTGAGTCCAACCATTAATCCAGCGTCACCATGTCCCCTAAACCATGTCCTGAAGTGCCACATCTACATGTTTTTTTAATATTTCCAGTGATGGTAACTCCACCACCTCCCTGGGCAGCCTGTTCCAATGCTTGACCACTCTCTTGGTGAAGAAATTTTTCTTAATATCCAATCTAAACCTCCCCTGGCACAACTTGAGGTCATTTCCTATCGTCCTACCAATTGTTGATTTCCAACAACATAAAAAAGGTTGTATGTAGGTTCTGGATATTGTATGTACTTTTCCTAAAGAACAGACATGAGAAAAAAAACTTCCCATAGTAGAGCCCTGTCTGGGGCACTTGGCTAAGAGTGTGCCTGGGGAGGTGGGAGGTGGAGCGTGGTAAGAATGGCTAACAGGAGCAGATGATGGGCAGGTTGGCCTATCTGCAGCTTGGATGAGAATTTTCCACTTGCAGGATGCATAACAGAGCCCTGGGACACTGTAAATCATAACCGTGAATGGCATCTTGTTATAGAAGTAGGAAGCTACCAATAACCCTTGCATGGTCATCAGGGAAGTCCAAAGGAAACTTGGAAAAACTTTATTTCGGACTTGAGAAAGCAGTAATCAGTTATTGTACATGTTTATTGTCTTGTAGTTTTTGCTTTTCCTTCTTGTATTATGGGGTGTTTAGCTATTTGGTTCATTTTGTGGAAGTGGAAAGGATGAGGTGATAGAATAGCACACAAGTTTGTTTAGTTCAATTTTCCTCTACTTCTTGCCAGAAAGTGTGAGAGACTGAATTGTAAAACATTTGTCTCAAAGATTGTTTATCCAAGATAAGGATGGCTACACGGCCACAGAGATCTCCGGTTGACGAAAAACACCCTGCCAAGGTAATGGCTACAAGGATGAAAAACACCCTGCTAAGATAACGGCTACAAGACATGAGACAGTCATGTGAGGAGTGAGGCTGGAGCCACCCACCATGAAGTGTATGTGCATATGCAGGAATGCGAAGATGTGCTAAATTGCACATCTTGAATGAGAGAAAAAAGGACTGCCAAGACAAGCCCGTGTGTGTGCCAGCCGCCTCTGAGCACGATCATCCACCACCGAAAACATCAAGAGACTTGGACCCTAGGACGCTGCGGATCCATGGTGGTGACTATCCTTGCAACTCTATCCCGAATGCTTGCTTGATTTCTGTCTTTTTATTCCATTCTGTCCTATTGCTACTAATTCTTTACTTTTGATAATAAAAGCTGTCTTGGATATACGGCATTTGACCTCATTTGTGTCTTTATCTTGCTCTCGGGATCATATCAAAACCTCCCCCGACATTGGATTGGGACAGAAGGCCACTGCCTATGGTTGCTCTCACAATTCCCACCTCCCTCTCATCAGTGCCCAGAAGGTACCTCCAGAAAGTGGAGTGTATGAATAAACACACACATAGGTAAACACAGTTAAGTCCCCTATCCTTGAATATGTATTGATACTTAGTGTAGGCTGAGTTAAAATAAAAATGTCTTGAATGTAAAAAGGTACATATAAAAAGATTCTACAGCTTATGTTCTTTTAACTTTTGCAATGGCTGAAATAACTGAACTTCCTGCAAGGTCAAAGTTCTGCACAAGATTAGTCTCTACAGGGTACACTAATGGGCCAGGGTATGTGTCATCTACCATGAATTGAAATGGAGTATCATCAGGAAAAAAACCCCACAAACCCAAACCCAAGAAGCTGCCCGAAGCTCTCCCCCAACTATTCCCCAGGTTAATTGACATAACCTTTTTCACATGCTGCTGTTTAGTTAGTAATTTTTGAGGCTTCTGTGTTTTTCTGGATGATTAATATAAGTGAAAAACTTCCTAAAATTTACTTAATTAAAAATAAAAATTTCTGAGGACATGCAGTAAAAAATAGACAGGAACAGCACACTTGTTTGGGAGTCACATATCCTAAGATATCTGCTCTCTTGGAGATGGATAACAGTGGAAATTCACATGAGCTTGGTGTCTTCTCTTGGATTCTAGACCAGTACAAAACAGCAGTGCACTAAACTACTGTCAGGTTAGCGGGCTCAAAGAAACTCAAGTAACCATCTAATCACAAGGTCTAACAGAGTGGATTTCTCAACCACAGGTTGGGTATCTAAGCTTTGTATACAACACATGAGAAAAAAGGTGAAGCATCTCAGACCAATCTCAGAAACCATGCCATCTCCATCCTTGGAGGATTTCAAGCCTTAGTCAGGCAAAGTCCTGAGCACTCTGAACTGACCCCATGGCTGGCCCTGCTTTGAGCATGAGGTTTTGGACCAGGGGTCCCTTCCAATCGCAGTGATGCTGTAACAATAACATGGTTATTTCGAGGTCATGCTACTTTCATGTTAAGAAAAACTTTACATATGACTTGAAATGTTTTCAAATTAGGAGTGGGATTTGGACATTTATGTACTTTGACAATGTTACAAAAGATGTTTACTCAACACTAAAAATTGGATCATAAGTTAAAAAGACTGTGTTTGAAAATACTAAATGCCTTGTATTAGACATTCAGCATCAAAAAAAAGTAGAAAATCTGTCTCATTTTCAAAATCTGCTGAGGACATCTTAAAAGCTGAGGTGTTTCCAGTACTTGACTACTTTAAGGAAGTTACAGATATAGTGGTATTTATTTGCATTTAATATTCTAAAGCATGAATGAGTTGCAGTTCTTAATGTACGTCACCTAACATCTCCCCTGCAGGTAGCAATCTGCATTTTCACAAATGACGAACTGAGGCTCATCAGTTCAGCTGAGGTCATTGTGGGTTGGGATCTGAATTCAGGTCTGAGGTCCCCGGTTATTGCCGTGGTCATTGAACAGTCCTCCATCCTGAGATAATAAGCAATTTATCTTAGTTAAGTAATTAGCAAACATAATAACCTACTAAATCAACTTTCTGAGCTAGACATCAGAAGAGATTTTATTACAATCCTAGTAAATAAATAAGATATAACTCAAATGTAATGCATGCTTATTTTGAAGACGTTGTTTATATACTGAAATATGACAAATACTATGCACTTTGGTTTTTTTTACTCTGTACCTATCAGCATAATTTGATGGCTTTTTCCCAAAGGAGATAAATATGTCAGAGCACAAGAAGAAAGATTATTTTGAGTGTAATGAGGCTGTAGACTGCAATAAGCATCATCCATCACTGTCATATAAAGAAGTTGGTATGACCTGAAGATCCACAGTTCTCTGAAGCAAAGCTCTCAGACAGCTGAGTTCATCCAGTTTGGTTTTATGTGCTTTCAGAAGAGGTTATCTGATTTTGGCAGATCTTCTCTCTATTCTGTCTACTTACACCTGACTGGTGAAATTATAGCATAGCAGGAGGTCCTCTGCATGAGTATGCATGAAATGAGAAGAGTAAGCACTCTTCCAGCAGTATTTTCGAGAATCTTTAATGTTGTTTTCTGCACATTAATTTATGAAAAATAAAGAGCAGTAACAGCAAACAGGTACTTTCAAAAAGCAACCACTGTGTTGTGTTGGAGACCAGTCTGTCTTTCAGTTGTAAGTGTATCTAGGTAAATTTGGGCATTTAGAAGAAAGTGGAATGAAAAATAAGAGTACTTACTTTTTAATGTGACCTAGACTAGCATCTTTGCTAGTGACATTAATGACAGGATTGGAGCGGTTTGTGTTCCTTTACCAGGGTCAGCTTTTAGGTTATTTGTGGGCATACTTTCTCTGCTTCACCTAGAGGTTAAGAATTTTTACTTAAACCTTAACAAATATCTTAGCAAACACAGCCAAATATTTGATAAGTGGTGACCTTATTACAGACTAATTCCTGCCCTTATATGGGAAGGAGGAAAGACTTCTTTAACTAATGGGAAAGCAGAACCAAATCCTGTTGTGTAGTGTAAGCTGCTCAAGTGGGCAGGATGTAATAACGTCAACGCTTACAACAGATGCCATATAAGCTTGATATTTAAAAAAATAACTTTCACCTTGTGGTGAGTTGACCTTGGCTGGATGCCAGGTGCCACCAAGCCACTCTATCACTGCCCTCCTCAGCAGGATGAGGGGAGAAAATGAGATGGAAAAAATATGTGGGTCAAGATAAAGGCAGTTTAATAAAGCAGAAGCAAAGATTACGTGTGGAAGCAAAGAAAATAAAAGATTTATTTTCTACTTCCGATCAGCAAGTGTTGTCCGGCAACTTCACAGGAAGCAGGGCTTCAGTACATGTAGCGGTTGCTCTGGAAGACAAACAACATAAAAAATTAATGTCCCCACTCCCTCCTCCTTTCCCTTAGCTTTTATTGCTGAGCTGATGTCATATGGTATAGAATATCCCTTTGGGCAGTTGGGATCAGCTGTCCTGGCTGTGTCGCCTCTGATTTGAGGAATATTGATCTTCTCCACCCCCAGCCTACTGGCATTTCGGGGTGAGAGGCAAATGTTGGAGAGACAGCCTTGATGCTGTGCCAGCACTGCCCAACTGTAGCAAAAACACTGGTATGTTATCAACACCATTCTAGCCACAAACACAAAGCACAGCACTATGAGGGCTGCTATGGGGACAATTAACTCCATCTCAGCTAGATCCAGCACACACCTCTAATTTTCTTCTCTCCATCACACTGCCTAGAGGACTTCCGCTTTGCAGAACAATTGACACTGTAGTTATTCTGAGCTGTGTTTCAGTAGCATCTATAGACCCGTTTTTATGTTCTTGCTCTGCTTGCTTGTTGACTACACCTCTCTTAGTTGCTACTGCTGACATCCATGGTGTGAACAGCCAGTTCCCTCCTGTGAATCAAGGAAGGCCATTGCCACTCTCTCATGCAGCCCTGTACTCTTTTTCCTGCCACAGTAACTGTGTACCTTTCTCTAAAGCAGAAGGTTTTTTTCTGTTTTGCCAAAGGGTGAGACAATTCAATGCCTTTCTAATTTATGGTCAAGCCTTTGCTTCCTGGCTGCTTCAGCAGTCATATACTGCTCTTCCTCATGCTCAGCTATTTAAAACTAATCTGTCTATAGACTTCAGTTGAATAGATAATTAATTGTAATCATTATAGGCTAAGATCTGAGGAATTTTGTTTTCCTCCCTTCAGAGATGAAGGTTCGTTACCAAAGTAACAGAGTATTACCAGTCTTCTGTGCTGGAGTGCAGGAACATAACAATGAGAAAAGAATATGTTATGAATATGTTTATCTTTTAACAATATTGTGCTAAAGATATCATGCATGTGAAGTAAAGCTATTGTAAGAACAAGCTTCCTCCTGTCCCATTCTTTTATATTCGCTTTGTAAATGGGTGTAAAAAAATCACTTCAGTCAATTTTGTACCTTGAAGAGAACAAAAAAGAGCAGAGTGTAAATTAGGATGAGGAGTACAGGTTTTCCTCCTGAAGTTTAAAAAAAAAAGGGTTTTTTTCATGCTACATAAATAGTATCAGTGGCGTAGAATGCTTATCCTTTCTTACACATTTCAGTCAGTTATGGAGGATGTCTCTCCCCTCAGTAGCTCTTTAGTTGTTTCACAGGTTTCTATACTGAGGATGGCAACTAGTAATGATCCCCTCCCAGGTCAGGAGCATTACTAGGTTGATCCCCGTGTTAAATGTACACTCGATTTTTGGTGAAGGGAAAAAAAAGGATGTCAGGAGAGTCAAGAGAAAGTAGAAATGAAGGTGCTTGTGATTCCATGAGATTATTCTTTTAACCAGTGTGGATACAGACTCTCATTCAAAGTTGAAGTGTATGATTTTGTTGTATCATTTATGACTGACGTGGAAAGCTGTTGACAAGTACACAGAAGATTTTTACTACCTATTTGGCACACTACGCATTAGGGCTTTTATTTTCTTTCTTTTTTTAAAATCACTGTTTAGAAAAAAGAAACCTGTGTCCCAGTTTGTCTACTCCCCTAGATTTGAAAGTGGTTTTACCCACAACTTTTAAAATTTTTTTATCTTTCAGACCATAAATACCTCTAATGTTAAAAACAAAGCATTGTGTTGCTGAAGTCTTGAATGAAGAGTATACTCCTAAAGGTTATTTGCTTTCCAGTTGCTGGTGTAAAGAGTCCTGGATTGCTGTATCATGGCATATAATTAAATTAATGGGAGCTCAAATGACTATCAGGGTTTTTTGAAAACTCACATTCATTTCCTGCTTAGTAAAGAGATTTCACAGATTAAACTTGGCTTATCACTTCTACTGAGTTGTGGGACCAGAAGCTCCCTCTATAGAGGGGGAAAAAAAAAGGAATACAATTTCCTGGAGGTTGCAATGCGGCTAATGACTTAATTGAGCCAGGGGACTGCTAACTTCTTTCTGTTCTATGACAGTTTCCTGCTTTTTCCCCTTAGAGCAGTCTGATGTGGTTTACCCCGCTCTTCTGAAGAACTGGCATGAGACATGCCTGCTGGACTCATGCCCAGTGTCCTTTGCCTTACCATGGCCATGTTTCCACCCAAACTGTGGCAGTGGTCTGTGCACAGAATGAAGCAGAGCATGGCATGCCTTGTTTGCTCAGAAAAGGCAGGAAGGCAGGAGGAGCTCTTCATCCTCCACCTTGCACATTTCCTTTCCTTTTAAAATGACTCCTTTTAATGTGGCATAAATGGCTAAAATAAAAAGAGGATTTATTCTAATTACACTGAAAACATATGTATGTAGAAGTATTATCATTTCCCTGATGGCATGAGAGCATTGGAGCCTTCAGATACAGATAAAACTTGTGTTCAGAACTTGATAAAGTCCTCCCTGTGCTGTGAGCATATTGTAAGCAAAGCTGTTACTAATTGTCGCTGAAGATATGTTCCTTTCTCCAGGAGGCACTACAGCAGCTGTGCCTTTAGGACTGAAAAACACTTTAAATTATGAGCCTCTTTGTGTCTTAAATTTTCTGCTCAGGAATCTCCTTCAGTTCAAACTATCCCAGACAAGAATTGTCTCTGGAATGTGACACCAGTAGGTATGGCTGAGCATACTGTTTTGTTCAATATGTATTGTTGTAGAAAGGTTCAACTACTGTGCAACAGGTGGGTTTGTGTGAGTGTTATGATGTTGCTGGGTTTGTTGTTTTTATTGTTATTTCAATGAAAAAAAATGCAAGCCAACTACTTTTCCTTCATATCTTGAAAGCAGGCAAAAGCTGTCTTTTGCATTCTTCCTTCAAAAATGCAATCTCTGAGAGTGCAAATAATTCAAACTAGAATAAATTACTGTATCCAAAGAGTAAGAGATATGGATATATTACATATATATACATGTATGTGTATATTATATACATTTGTGCTAAGAAGTTCTATTTCTGTTAAGTTGAATTAATCTTGTCTTGCTGAGAAAACTAGGGCTGTAAGTCTCCCTTATGTGACCTGGAGAAGGAAGAGAATAAGGAGAAACCATCATAATAATCTAGTTCATGCCAGACCTGGCCGGTGGGGGAAGAGAGGAAAAAATGTATGGACCAAAGGAAGAACTATGCCTATTTGAAACTATCCAGTAATACCCGCAGGCAGCAGGACAGCAATATCCATGATAGCATTTCCTCTGGGATTCACTTAGGGGGAACATCGGATTCGGGCATCATGACAGCCTGCGTCTGTTTTATTGAAACCCTCCCATGTTAACTGTGTTGGTGAGAAAAATATCTAATTGTGGTGTAGATGCTTCCCCAGGAACCTTGATGTTAGTGAACAGCTCTGGTGGGAGTTTGCAATAGCCTGCTGTCTCTGGGAAACTCTACATCAGCCTAGACATAGAAGTAGCTTATGGGCAATTTTTCATTCTGTGAGTTTGATGAGAAAAGTATTTTGATTTTTCTTTTTTTTGGGGGGGAGGGTGTGTGTATGTGACAAATAGTTTGAAGGAGTGCTAGTTGATGAGATGGAGACTGGGAAAAAAAGAAGTCCAAGAGCAAGTCATTCTTTTCACCTCCTGCTTTTAATCCAAGTGCCTTCCACAGTATCAAAATAAAAAGGGGAATATAGACCTGCATTTTGTATTTACAACCTGATCAATGCAACTGACTTCCCCTCTAAAAAATAAAAACTTGGACCTTTTCTTCATATAAATAATAAAAAAATGCACACTCTCTTTTCAATCTTGAATTTGGGCAGGGGGTCATGTCTGTCTAGCTGTGCAAAGCATAAGCACACCCAAAACCAAGCACAGGTTTTTCTTGCCCCCCTTCTGCAGTGCCCAAAGGGCTAAACAAGATGTGGGCTGGGAAGAATGACTATCAAAAGCTGCACAGTCTGGCAGTACCAGTAATAAAACTCTTTTTTTTTTTTTGTCTGTGGCAAACAGACAGCAACACATGTGTCAGTCTAGAATATGGCATGGAGGGCTTGGAAAAGTGAGGAGGAGAGAAGGATATGTGCATTGGGAAATGAAAATAATCCCGGAGCAGGGTAACAGGGATAGACTAGACGGAAGAAATTCAGGTTTACCACATGATAAAATGATTACCAATTGTTATGCCATTTTATTGGGGTGGCATGAACATTGAACACATGGTTAAAACTGGGTTGAGTTTTGTGGATATGTCAGATTTAATTAGTCTAAATGCTTTTACCTGTGGAAAGCACAGCAGTTTTCCCCCCAAACTGGTATCCAAGCAACAAATGAACTTTTAACCAAACTTTTGGTTTATTTTACTTGTCTATGTTATTACTGTAGGCTAGGAAATACTAGGAGTATGCATTTCAAGTTTTTACATTCAGTAATCCTTGTTGACTTTTAGTTCTTGATCATCTTTAAAACCTTTAGGAAAAGCAAGCAGTCTTAAGACATATTATGAAAGTAGCATTCACCATAAATATTTAAACTGTTCTAAACAATAAAATACATAAAATGTTAAATTGTTTTAATTGTCAACCATTATGAATATATCCTAATCCTAACGATACAGGAAGATTTCTGAACTTTCACAGAGTTGGTATAAGAAGGAAAGTGAGAGATTTCTTGAATTTAAATTTAATTTTTAATTTACAGTTATAATTCTTCCATGTTTAATTTCACAGAGTGTTTTTTGGCTAAACTCCCCAAGCCCAGCACCTAGTATTGAAAAAGGCCTAGCCCCAAACACTTACAGTTTTACAGAACATGTTCTTATTCTTAGTGTGACCAGAATAAAGGATCATGAAACTGCCAGGAAGTCCTACTTGTGGAGTCATTAAATTTAAGCCTTAAAACCTGTGGAATTATTCCTTACAATTAAGAGCTGTTAATTACAACAACCTTGTCATATTTGATTAAGGGTAGATTTTCTGCATTTGAAAATCTCTTTTCCTCATAATTGAAACCAACTAATTATATACTGATTTATGTTGCATAAGCTTTAATGTGTTCCATCTAATATTACATGAAAGTTCCTGGCAAAATAATGGATTTTAATGCATTGTTATACATTTTTTTTAAAGGAGTTTATGAGTTAATTTCTTTCAGAAGAATAAGTACTTTTGTTTCTTTCAGAGTGCCTTGAAATTTCTTGACACAGTTTTCTCTCCAATAATTACTAAGAAATAAAAATTTTCTGTCATGATTTTGTGCACTGTAAGTCTTTTAATGGGTAGTTTCTGTTGCTGCATTTGTTAAATACTCTAGTTTTGATAGTCTGGAAATTTGAAATCAATTTATAGGAAAGACAATCAGATTTGTGCTATGACTTTTCATTTGTTTTACAGACAGGAACTGTGTCTCATTTCTATTCAATATCTAGCCTGGGGGAGTCTAATCTCAGCCAGGGGTTGACAGAAACTATAGCACAAACACTGATCTTACTGTTTTTATATGCACTCACAGAAATTTTTATGTCATTACTCCTCCAATTTTTTTTTTACTAGACTTACATGTTTGAATTATTTATCTGCTGCTTCCTGGTCATTTTTGCTTCACAGTTTCTGAGGAACAAGTCATAGTTGGAAGTCAAGAGAAGAATTTTGGAAATGCAACATTTTCACTGACAAAGGTATCAGTTATATTTTAGAGTTGAGAAGCAAGTACCCTTTTTTCCCCCAACAAAGTAAAGGCTAAAGTATGAGTGTAAGAGGAATCACTGAGTACTCTGACTGCAAGAGAGGTCCTAACTATCTGCCCTTATGGGGTGGTAGCAAAATGACCTGCAGGTGAGAAGAATTAGCAGTCATTGTTAATTGCAGGAACAGGAGGTCAAGACATAATGTAAAGAGGCACCTTTGTAGTAAAAGCAGGGGAGAAGTGTAATGAAAGGGAATAAATGATCAGAAATGGATGCTGAATGGAATGCTGATGGAAATGTGCACAGGGGTTTTAATCATCGACTCTTTAATGCTGTTTCTTGCTGATGTCCATATGTGACCTCGATTTTTTCAATGTTTTAATGAGAACTATAGTTTTTAATCATCATATCCATTGCCTTTCATAGTTTGTAAGAGGCAATGTTATTTAACTGATAAAAGGATGACTTTAATATGTGAAAAGAAAGTGATACTAGGAGCACTGAAAAAAGCCCTAAGAGACCTTTTTTTCTGCCTTTTTTCTTGAAAGAAAAAGGATGAAAATTACTCAAAATACACAAAGGATTTTTGTTTATTATCCTTTGTTTGTTTGGGGAATGTTGTATTTGTTCTGCTTTTAATCTAAATGCCCAGGATACTTAATAGAGAAAAGTTTAACAATATAGACTTTGTTCTCTTTTTCCTTTTTAACTCATTGAAGCTCTTAGAATCTCATCCTGACTTGTTTTATTTAGCAAAAGGCTAAAATTTTCAGAAGAGACTAACAATTTAAGTGTCTTGATGTTTAAATTACTACACCAAGAAGCTTTTACAGGACTTCGTTTTCAGAAAGCTGTTGTCATGGTTCAGACCCAGCCAGCAACTAAGAACCATGCAAGCGCCTGCTCGTGCCACGCCCCAACCCCCTCTCCCTCGTAATGTGGGATGGGGAAGAAAATCAGAAAAAAAGTTGTGGCTTCAGATAAGAACAATTTAATATGACAGCAAAGGAAGAGGAAATAATAATAAAAATAATAATAATACTGATAAAGGAGTATAAAAAAAACCAAGTCATACACAATGCAGCAATTGCTCACCACCCCATGGTCGATAGCCCATCCATGAGCAGCGATTCCCACTCTCCAGCCAACTCCAATTTTACATACCGAACATGACGCTATCTGGTATGGAATACCCCTTTGGCCAGTCTGGGTCAGCTGTCCCGGCTGTGTCCCCTTCCAGCTTTTTGTCCACCTCCCCCCTGGCAGAGCGTGGGAAGCTGAAAAGTCCTTGACTTTCTATAAGCACTAAGACTACTTAGCCACAGCCAAAACCATCAGTGTTATCAACCTCTTATTCTCATATTAAATCCAAAATACAACACTACACCAGCTATTAGGAAGAAAATTAATTCTATCCCAGCCACAACCAGGACAGCTATTGACAGAACCTACTGCAGGTTTAACACTTGCAAAAATTCCAGCTGTTTGACTGTGAAGCTTCACTATTCCCAGTGGAACCAACTGATTTAAGTTACCCATGCCCTGCAAATAACCCCGTTATAGGACTACTTCTACCATCTTTTTGGTAGAAAACATCACAAGTACGTCTGTCTTAGTTGCCAAGGGGAGCTGCTCCAGAGCCGGCCTGACCCGCAGCGGAGGGGCAGACCTTGGCACGGGGCAGCAGAGAGACCTGCCAGGAGCTGGTGGCTCCTGCAGGAGATGCTGACGAGGCCTGAGTGCTGCCAGAGCAATGGCGGCCCAGCCCCACGCCTACAACAAGCAGCCTGGGGAGCGCCGGCAACAGAGCGGGAGGACAGAGCGTGGCGCAACAGCCGGGGCCTGGCGCGGCAGTTTGCACGGCAGTTGGTGCAGGAGGGCACACGGGGAGGGCGTAGTGGCCCCGCCAGCGCAAGGGCTGAGTTCACTTGGTGGTCGTCACCCTCTCAGGAGGAGCCTAGCTATGGCAGCCAGCCGGCAGAACACCACGTCCTCTGCGCTCATCAGAGTGAACGTGGCAACACAGAGACAGCTGCCACGGAAACACGCGGCCACCCAGGCCTCAGGCTGCAGCGAGTGCCAGAGCCTCTCTCGGGTAACCGATGGCAGCAGCGAGAGCAGCCGGGTGAGGGGTGACCAGCGGGACAAGCTGCTCAGCCTGGGGGCAGAGCTACGAGAGGAGGCAGAAAGGCGAAGGAGCATCAGGGAGTCTGAGAAAGAGACGGACTCGTGGAACCACGCTCTGCCTCCCTGAGACAGAAGCTGGATCAGCCACCAGGAAAAACGCAAGATCAAGGGGGTGCTGGATCCTCCCCCTGCCGGGCTGAAGGCAGCAGCTTAAAGGGAAGGAGCGAATGGGCACGTCCATGCTCGGGGTGGCAGGTGAACGCCCTCCTTGCCCACCTCACCTCCCCAGGTGCCTCTGTACCACAGGTATGGGGCTCTGGATGTGGAAGGACAGTCCATGGATGATGTGAACAACAGTCCAGATACACGGGAGGTGTTGCCAAGGTCAGAAAGGCCTACCCCCTGCACCATGGCCACCCCCACAAGGAAGAAAAGATGGGTTATAGTCATAGGCAACTCCCTTCTGAGGGGAACCGAAGGTCCAATATGCTGGACAGACCCTTCACTCAGGGAAGTCTGCTGCCTCCCTGGAGCCCAGGTTAAGGACATCACTAGGAAACTTCCTAGCCTCATGTGGCCCTTGGACTATTACCCGCTACTGCTCTTCCATGTGGGTGGTGTTCAAGCTGCAACACATAGTTCAAGGGTGATCAAAAGAGACTTCAGGGCCTTGGGACAGTTGGATGCAGAATCTGGAGCACAGATTATTTTTCCCTCTCTTCTTCCACTTGCAGACAGCGAGACAGGAAGAAACAGACAGGCCCAGGTTATTAATACATGGTCCCATGACTGGTGCCACTACGACAGTTTTGGGTTTTTTCATAATGGGATGGCCTATGTGGCACCTGGCTTGCTGTCATCAGATGGATTAACCTTTCTCAAAAGGGGAAGAGGGTCTTTGCTCGCGAGCTAGCATGGCTTATTGAGAGGGTTTTAAACTAGGCTCAGAGAGGGAGGGGGATAATATCAGGCTTACTCGTGACAAGCTGTGGGGTGACAGGCCAAGGTTAGAGGTAAGGGGTGCTAGTGAGGCCCCTCAGCCTGTTGCACCAGAGACAGACCAAAGACAAATGAAAGGGTGTTCCCCTAAGAAGGTGACACAGCCGACAGCCCTGCTGAAGTGCCTCTGCACCAATACACACAGCACGGGCAACAAACAGGAGGAGCTGGAAGCCACCTCGATGCTAGAAAGCTACAACCTGGTTGCTGTTACTGAAACTTGGTGGGGTGAATCCCATGACTAGAGTGTGGCTATTGACGGCTAAGGGCTGTTCAGAAGGGACAGGCAAGGAAGGAAGAGCAGAGGCATTGCCCTCTACGTCAAAAAGTCAGTAGTGTGAAGAGCTGTCTCTGCAGGTCAAGAGCTTATGGGTAAGAATCAGGGACTCAGGCAACAAAGGGAACTTCGTGGCTGATGTCTACTACAGGCTGCCTGGTCAATGGGAGCTTCTTGATGAAGTCTTCCTACTCCAGCTGTGGGAGGAATCACGCTCGCAGCTCTCTTCCTGCCGAGGGACTTCAACCACCCCAACATCTGCTGGAAAAGTTGCACAGTGAGCTGTGAGTAATCAAGGAGACTCCTGGAGTGCACGGAGGATAACTTCCTATGCAACATAGTAGACAACCCTACCAGAGGGGATGCCATACTGGACCTGTTGGTCACCAATGCATGTGAGCTAATCGGTGTCATCAAGATTGGAGGCAGCCTGGGCTGCAGTGGTCATGCACTGGTGGAGTTTGCAGTTTTGAAGCGCACGGGGCAGGTGAAGAGTAAAGTCCAGACCCTGAATTTTAGGAAAGCAAACTTCCAGCTCTTCAGGGAGTTACTCAGTAGGACCCCCTGGGAAACTGACCTCAGGGACAAGGGAGCAGAAAGGAGCTGGCAGATTTTTAAGGATTCTTTCCATAGAGCTCAAGAGCTCTTGATCCTCAGCTGTAAGCAATCAGGAAAGGAAGGCAAGACATCAGCATGGCTCAGTTGAGAACTGCTGGTCACCCTAAAGGGCAAGAAGGAAATGCACAGGCAGTGGAAGCAGGGACAGGTATCCTGGGAAGAGTACAGGGATGCTGCCTGGTTGTTTAGGGATGGGGTCAGGAAGGCCAAGGCGCCGCTGGAGCTGAACATGGTAAGGTATGCAAAGAATAATAAGGGGAACTTGTACAGGTACATCAGCCAGAAAAGCAAGGTCAAAGAAAGCATATCCCCCTTGATGAGCAAGACTGGCAGACTGGTACCAACGGATAAGGAGGAGGCTGAGGTACTCAACAACTTCTTTGCCTCAGTCTTCACTGACAATCTCTCTTCCCACACCTCTTGAGGGGATGGACTGCACGATGGTGACTGGAGGAGCAAAGTCCTCCCATTGTAAGAGAAGATCAGGTTCAAGACCACCTGAGGAACCTGAACACACAGAAGATGACAGGAGGGGATGCGTCCCAGAGTCCTGAGGGAACTGATTGATGGAGTTGCCAAGCCACTCTCCATGATATTTGAAAAGCCATGGCAGTCAGGTGATGTCCCTGGAGACTGGAAAAAGGGAAACATTACATCCATTTTTAAAAAGGTAGCAAGGATGACACTGGGAACTACCAACATGTCTGCCTGAGTTCTGTGCCTGGGAAGGTCATGAAGCAGATGTTCCTAGAAGCTATGCTAAGTCACATGGAGGACAGGGAGGTGATTTGAGACAGCCAGCATGGCTTCACCAGGGGGAAGTCCTGCCTGACCCACCTAGTGGCCTTCTATTATGCAGTGACCACATCAGTGGCCAAAGGAAGAGCTACCGATATTGTCTATCTGGATTTCTGTAAGTCTTTTGACATGGTCCCCCACAACATACTTCTCTTTAAATTGGAGAGGTGGGGATTTGATGGGTGGACTGTTCAGGTGGATGAGGAATTGGTTGGATGGTGACATCCTGAGAGTGGTCACCAATGGCTCAAAGTCCAGATGAAGATCCATGATGAGTGGTGTCCCTCGGGGATCCATACTGGGACCAGTACACTTTAATATCTTCATCAATGACATAGACAGTGGAAGTTTGCAGAGGACGCCAAGCTGAGTGGTGCAGTTGTCATGCCTGAGGGACAGGATGCCATCCAGAGGGACCTGGACAATCTTGAGGCATGGGCCCATGTGAACTTCATGAGGTTCAACAAGGCCAAGAGCAGGGTCCTGCAGATGGGTCGGGGTCAACCCTGGTATCAGTACAGGCTGGGTGATGAAAGGATTGAGAGCAGCCCTGCCAAGAAGGACTGGGGAGTACTGGTGGATGAAAAGCTGGACATGAGACAGCAATGTGCACTCACAACCCAGAAGGCCAGCTGTGTCCTGCGCTGCATCCAAAGCAGTATGGCCAGCAGGTTGAGGGACGGGATTCTTCCCCTCTACTCCACTCTGATGAGACCCACTTGGAGTACTGTGTCCGGCTCTGGAGCCCTCAGCACAGGAACGACACGGACCTGTTGGAGCGGGTCCAGAAGAGGCCACCAAAATGCTCAGAGTGATGGAACAGCTCTGCTGTGAGCGAGACAGACTGTGAGAGTTGGTGTTGTTGAGCCTGGAGAACAGGTGGCTCTGGAGAGATCTTCTTGCAGCCTTCCAGTACTTAAAAGGGGGGCTTACAAGAAAGATGGGTATAGACAGTTTAGTGGGGTCTGTAGCAATAGGACAAGTGGTAATGGTTTTAAACTAAAAGAGATCAGATTTCAACTAGATTTAAAGAAGAAATTTTTCCTAATGAAGATGGTGAAACACTGGCACATGTTGCCCAGAGAGGTGGCAGATGCCCCATCCCTGGAAACATTCCAGGTCAGGTTGGATGGGGCTCTGACCAACCTGCTCTAGTTGAAGATGTCCCTGCTGACTGCAGAGGAGTTGTACTAGGTGACCTTTGAAGTCCCTTCCAAGCCAAATATTCTATTATTCTATGATTCTAAAAATCTCAGTGGTGTTATCACTGAAAGATCTGAACTATGTAGGAAACAAATGCATCTATTGTGATGTTAATTACTACATGACTAAGGATACAATGTAGCTGCCTAAAAAATTACTATCATTTGGGACAACTGAGAGCTGGTAACTCTTCTCTGATCACATAGGTATTTGGAGTACTCTTACAATGATAAAACATATTTTATGCCATGGCTCTAGGAAGGAAATTCTGAATCAGATACAACTTTTTCATAAAAAACTGTATTCCTTTGACTGTCCTCCCCTACACTTTTCATCAGCTACAACTTCCCTAGATGAAAAATTTAAACCCAGAGGTGGATTTGTATCCAGAGCTAGGACAAGCCATTATCTATTGGATTTGCAGAAGTACCTTCAGATTCTGCGTGCTCCAATTTTCTGGAGAAATTCCATAGCATGTCCTACCCAAAACCCTGCTTCTACAGTTTGTGCATTACCTGTACCCAGTGCTGTTCAAATAAGAGGCTGAGTGTCCCTGCTGAAAACAGTACTGCCATTTAGTGCTCTGTGCCATTTGGGCACACAGCAACTTCAACAAATACACAGTATAAGCCATCTTGTCATAAGTCATGCCTGAAGAAAGATCTAACTCTTCCCACATGCCTGGCTCACCATCAGGCAGTGGCAGTGTCCTTGAGGAGTTGTTAGGGCAGCTAGTGATACACCAGTACTCGCACCAATAGGCATTATACTCTGGGCAAGTGCAGGAGTGTGCAACAATAGTGCTCAGGAAAGGACTGCATCTCTTCGGAGTGCAGGTGAGAGATGTCCAAGCTGAAGGCTTATAGGAATTTTCAGCAGTCTTCTTTAACCAAAACCACAGCCACTGTCACAAACCTATCCCATGTCACAAGTCTGATCTCACAGTTCTGTGTGGCTATTCTGCATCTTTAGTTAATCTTATACAGTGCAGTATGGCTTGTTATGATCTAGGAAGACTAGCATCTGCAGAACCTTTGCAACATCACCTACTGTGTTATATCAATTACAATTTGAATGAGTTCATAAATTTTGCTAGATCTCCATACAATATTAAACTATATGAATGGCAAGTTACTTATGTAGTTCCATCTTCCTGCAGGAAGGACGATATTTATCTTATTCTTTCTTCTTTCTCAGATGGTGAAGTTACTGATGAAGAATCAATGCTCAGCTCCAACGAAGTTTGACATGATAGAATTTAACTTCCAGTTTAGAGTCAAGGCACTGATATGATTTTAATTGCACGTCTTCTGGTGGTGAATTTGTAACGACAGCAAATTTACAGAATTGTTTCATATGAATGCATACTCATACTGTCTGTAGTAAACACTCACCATTCAAGTGTGCTTGAATGAGTCATGAAAGAGCAGGTTGCCATCATATGGTTTATGGAAAAGACTGTAAGAAAGAGGAGGCAAAGGGACAAAAATACAATGTAAGATATATATTTGGGATAGCGGGACAATTTTTTTGAAATCTTATTTTAATTTTTTTTCTTCCAGTTGAGTGGAAATATATTTTCTGAAGAAAAAGGGTAATAGGGGAACAGGAGAAAAAAAACTCGAAGTTTCAGGGGCCCCAATCATACTGTGAGTGCTAGAATCTGTCTTGAGAATCTGCTCAAGTATGCCAGGATGTATATTACATGTGTGCTGTAATAGCACAGTGAAATTAATAATTATGAGTGACAAAGTCACAGGAGACAGTTATTTTCCATAATTATTTATTTCAGTAACAAAATTTAAACATTTCTGTCCATTGTTCCATGGCACTGGAATAGAAAATAAATATGGATATAGTATTTTACCTTTGAGAAATTGTGGGTTTTTATACATCTCGGAGAGAAAGGAAAGCTAACTTTCAGGGTCTTCTCAGAAACTCATCTCCTTGCAGAATAACTGGACATGATCCAATAAAATTATAAGAACACCAATTCATTGGAGCATGAATAATTTATACGAAAGGTTTGATATGTAGTGAGAAACTTAATTATCACAAGAGGTAGTACCCTCAGGAAAATCTGAACTGAAGCTCAAAAGCTATTGCAAAAGAACTCAATAGCCTGATAGGCTATTTTAAAAAAAATATTCAAAAGTGTGGAATATCTAGAAATATTATCCACTATTTTCTCTATCTGAAGGATTACTGTTTTGATACTGATGAGGTGAGAACAAGAAAAACAGTCATTGCAAAACTGTAGGTCTTCAGTCAGCATCTTAGGGAGTACCATCCTAAATCACAGAATCACAGAATCATTAAGGTTGGAAAAGACCTTTAAGATCATCAAGTCCAATCATCAACCCAACACCACCATGCCCACTAAACTACATCCTGAAGTGCAATGTCCACATGTTTTTTAAACACTTCCAGTGATGGTGACTCCATCACCTCCCTGAGTAGCTTGTGCCAATGCTTGACCACTTTCTCAGGAAAGAAATTTTTTCTAATACCCAATCTAAACCTCCCCTGGCACAGTTTGAGGCCGTTCCCTCTTGTTATATTGACAGTTACCTGGGAGAAGAGACCAACACCCACCTCACCACAACCCCCTTTCAGGTAGTTGTAGAGAGCGTTAAGGTCTCCCCTCAGCCTCCTCTTCTCCAGACTGAATATCACCAGTTCCCTCAGACGCTCCTCATAAGACTTGTGCTCCAGACCCCTCACCAGCTTCGTTGCCCTTCTCTGGACATGCTCCAGCACCTCAACATCCTTCTTGTAGTGAGGGGCCCAAAACTGAACACAGGATTCGAGGTGCGGCCTCACCAGTGCCGAGTACAGGGGCACAATCACTTACCTAAATGTTATAACCCAGTGTCATTTTCTGACTTAGGAGACTGCACTCTGACATTTGGACAGTCTGAAATATTCATAACAGTGCAGGGCAGCAGAAGTTCAAGTCAGTACCTGCTTTCTCAGGACTAATCTTCATAAACTATAGCAGGTATCTCCAAAATTTTCTGCTAGTAGTGAAACACACTAAAACAACTGAAACGTTCTGGGAACTTACAATCAGTCTTCTGTTGGACTTATTCTATGTGTGTCACATCTGTATTAACGTCATATAATTTAATTCAAGAGCCTTGCCATTTTTCTGCATGTGTATATGTTAAACTCTCTCAGTTTATGAATACTGTAAAAGATTTCATTTTTTCCTTAACTTCACAACTGAGTATTGCAAATGCATTGCAACAGTTTAAGACTGATATTCTTGTCCACTAAGCATCAATAAACTCCTCTCTTACTGCAGGTGTTTATGTTACTGGTATTTGTTTCTTTTTAAAGTGTTTTTGATTAATTTTATCAATTGTGAGATATTTAATTAAGCAAATTCTCTTGAAAAATAAAACATTGTAGAAGAAATTGGTCAGAATTTGTTTTGTTGTTTTGTTTCTTGACAACACTGAGAATGCAACACCTTGGTACGCTGCTTGCCTTGCACAGAGATGTGCTTCCCAACTTTTTTGTGTTGGGAGCACCCACATTTACAGTTCCAGTGCTGTCACTTCTCATGATTATATTGTGAGCCTCATAATATTTTCTAAAGCCACAGCTTCTGGGTTTATTAACACTTGAATTTTAAACAAAAATGTGAAGTCTCTAAGCTCCCAAGATTTCAGGTTAAAAAAAGAAGTTAAGCAAATGCAGATATGTGCCAAGTAATTTACAGCCTTCTGCTCAGGCTGCTTTTCTAATTTCTTCAAATTTTGAATTTGTGATTTTTAAACAGGAATTTGCAGTGTTGAATTTAGAGTTGAACGATGGATACTTATTATCATAGAGAGCTGCAGTTAACGGAAAAGTTTTTGAACCTTTTCAGCTAAACTCAATCCAGATTAGAAACACCAAAACATAGTTCAGCTGGTGGAAGAAAGATGAAAAACAGCAGGTCACTACAACTTCTCTAAGTGGTTCAACCCCATGCTACAGAACAAAAGAGTTTGTGAATTATGCCTTTTCCAGATCAATCTCCTTTCAGACTGGGATATATTCTGCCGGTGAACAGATTGTTTTGCTTCAACTCCACAAATCTTAATTCTTTCTAAAAGGTTCTAGAGGAATTAAGTGTCTTTTCTATTGTGAATTCAACTTGTGATGAACCATGACAATCTTGGTTACTGTCTTTAAACATATGTCTCAAAATATATTTTCTCCATCTGTTTGATCTGTTGATTAGGGCAATAAAAATGGAATATATTTCAGAAACCTATCAGCTGATTGGGTAAACGATTTCTGAATATTTTGCACACTATTTATGCAGCTAGTAAAAGAGTAAAAACAGGCTGTGAGGAGGGATTACCATGAGGAACCCTAAAGAAAGTCACTTGCCTTATTTCTGCAAAAAGTACAGAACCAGCATTGGAGCATGGGAGGAATAATTTCCATCATTTACTCAGTTCGTTTAGTATAATACTACACATTTTGTTTTAATACATATGAAAAAGTATCAACTATAAATTTGGTAGGATACAAAATTCATACAGTAAGCCTTCTGTAATCAGGGATGAGTCTTAATTTTGTGCCTTATCTGGAGCAACAATGTTGAGGTTCCTTTCTCACAAGAGACTTCAGTAACACAAAAACAGAGAGGAGTTGCAGTTCGCAGACAGCAGGATTTTGTTTTGTTCTGCTTGATTATGAGCTTGGAGTGCACTTGCAGGTGATATTTTAAACTTGCTAGTTCAATGAGATTTTAAAAGGCACTTTTTTTTTTGTTAGTTCAGTTGGGTTTGGTAGAAGGAAAAATGAAGGAGGTATTGAAGGAAATTTGAAGCAAAGAAACATATCAGAGACCGCATCATTGAGATTAATGTTTAAGCAAGAACTTCTCCACTGAACATCTATCAGGGAACTGCCTACAATCTCTATGATGCCTCAAGCAGGAAAACAAAATGTCCGTTACAGCTGAGCCTGCAAAAAAATGGAGGTGGGGAGTGAAGTTTCCATGGAGAAAACCTATAAAGGGAAATCCACCCGATGGGTTGTCAGTGAACTGTCTTTTTGTTATTTTGAGTCTGGTCAGCTGTACTGTCTTTTTTTTAACATCCTGGGTCTTTTTCTGGAATTTTTATGAGGTGTCTAAATGAACTACTCTTGTTGAGAAAACTTGAATGGTGGTTTGTTTTTTTTCCTTGTGGTACAATGTAAAGGTTATACTGAAAGAGAGAACTTCATGTGAGTTACTGGAGGGTTAAATCTCCCTTCTGCCACATTTTGAGACTACACTTCAGTTCAGCAACTGCCTGTAATTCTCAGCTGAAATGCCACAGGTATGATTTAATATCCTTGAAAATATTATGAAAAAGTGTTGGGTTTGGTTTTTTTTTTTTGAAAGGAATAATGCTATTAGTAAATATTACGTATCATTAAACCTAATGAGATATGAGGTCAGAACAACATAGAAAGGAACATGGTATGATTTATCTCATTTACACTGGATTTCTTATATAATGCTGAATCACTGAAATAAGAGTGATATGAAGTACCAGACTGGATAAGGGTGTTAATATAGGGAAGAAACTTTGACTGTACTTGATTTTTCTGAACTTTGTGCTTATTTCTCTTCCAAGACTAAACATCAAGAAAATCAGGGACAATAGTCATATTTTTAAGGAAAGTAGCTTTCCAAGCATGCAGTAGGATGTCAAGTAGGGTTTTAAAAAGCCTAACTGGGTTGTCGATAATGAGAATGGCTAGCTTAAAATGAGAACTAGCTGCTAATGATTTTAATTGGAGAAAAGTGTTCAAGCACTGAAAATCCAATTAGGTCACAAAAGGGATTTAGAACGAGGCACTACAAGCACTGAGCCTCATCAGTCCTCTCAGGAAAGGCTATCTAAAATGTATGAAGAAAGAAAAGTGACTTTGAATGGGCTTATTAAAAGCAGGAGTGGAATACTGTTCCTCCTAAATATATTGGGTCTTCAGGTCCATGTCACTAAGAGCATAAGTGCTTGGCTCTAATCTATATAAAGGTATAGCTCTTCTCGGGAAAATGACAGCTATGTTTGTTGTCCTGCAGTCAAATGCATAAAGCAGCTAAGTCAATCTTTGCAAATTAGTGATGCACTTATTATCCTCGGCCAGTTTTTCTCTTTCACAGTCATATCCAGTAACCAAAAGTTTGGAGCCCTCAGCAACATATAAAACTCTGTCATTCAAATACGTGCTGCAAAACTGACTTGAAGAAAAATCTGAAGATGCATTTTCTCAGGGTGTGCTCTAAACCCTGTTCTGTGTAGGGAAGAGGAAAGAAAAAACTTCTGTGAGATCAAACTAACTTGGCATAAATCTTTTACTCCAAAGGAAGGCTCAAGGCTTCCTTGAGTGAGCTTTGTTCTTTCCCACCACTTTTTCACACATTCTGCTAAGTGCCAGAAATTACTTGGAAACATACAACATGAATAAAAGGTGACTAACTAGCCTTTATTAGATATAGTTTGGGAATATTATTTCCTAATTTCCTATTTTTTAAAAATTAGATGGTGCACCCTCAACAATAAAATATGCACTAGCGGGGGGGGGGGGGGAAAGGATAGCTTTTAGTCTTCTACCCATTTAACAATAGAAACAATTTTTATTAAAACATTTGATTAGGAGAAACTATCACCAATATATGAAATGGATCAGTAAAAAGGATTAAATATACTCATAAAGAACATCATCAAATCTATTTCACCAATGCCAAGACTCAAAAAGAAGCTGAATTAATTGCATTGAAATGTAAATTTCCAAAGAGGATGCCTTTTTCTCCTTGTTGATAATAAAAGCAATATAAACAAGTAAATTAGGTTTTGGCCTTAGAGTCTTATAACAGTACAGAGTTTGGTCTTTTGCAGAAATCACATCACTTTTCATATTCATCAGGAATAAATTTTATAGGTAAAGATTGTTTAAAAATTACTACCTAATTCCTGCAAAAATGACACTAGGCACCTGTAAATAATAAGGTGTTTTCTGCAAGTCCTTTGCCTCTTATGTGACCATTATTTTGTTAAGCATGCTACTTTGCAGACATTTCAAACTAGTAAGTCTGTAAAGTTTGTACAGTACACTGTAAGTTATCTTTTACTCACGAAATACATGCCCTTCCTTCACACACACACACACGCTCACACACACACACACACACACACAAATTTGTTTACATTCACTGGAGAATAAAACTCTGGAAGTAAATTTCTACTTAGGATTATTTTAAGAGTTTATTCTAGCTGAAGGTTTTCCAGTTAACACAGAGATATTTAGTAGTGATATTTCCTGCATTCTCCTGCTCGTATCAGGTTACATGCTATCAGTAAACTGGAGGACTTACCTGACTTTCTAGTTCCATCTTCCTATAGATATTGATAGAACTTATTTAGTCGACTGTTTGTACATGAGTATACATTGGTATATTTCAGATTGTTTCCAGTATCATTGATAAATATCTTTTAATAATAGTGTGCTGGTTTTGGCTGGGATAGAGTTAATTTTCTTCACAGTAGCGAGTATGGGGCTATGTTTTAGACCTGTGCTGAAAACAGTGTTAATAATACAAGGATGTTTTCATTATTGCTGAGCCGTGCAAGAGGCCTTTTCTGCCTCTCACAACTGCCTCTCACAGCAAAAAGGCTGGGTGTCCACAAGAAGTTGAGAGGAGACACAGCTGGGACAGCTGACTTAAACTGGCCAAAGGGATATTCCAGACAATATGACTACATGCTCAGCATACAAAGCTGGGGAAAGAAGGATGAAGTGGGGGATGTTCAGAGTTATGGCATTTGTCTCCCAAATAATGGTTACACGTGATGCAGCCCTGCTTCCCTGGAGATGGCTGAACACCTGCCTGTGGGTGGGAAGTAGTGAATGAATTCCATGTTTTGCTTTGCTCGTGTGCGTGGCTTTTCCTGTACCTATTAAACTGTCTTTTGCTCAATGCATGAGTTTTCTCACTTTTTTCTATTTCCATTCTCCCCCGATCCCACTGTAGATAGAGTGAGCGAGCAGCTGTGTGGTGCTTAGTTGCTAGCTGGGGTTAAACTACGACAAATAGGTAAGGGCAAAATTCTGCATTACAGTGTAGTTTCCTGTGGTTTTGAACTAAAATTCCTTTTTTTTCCCCTTTAAGGTTTGGGTGAAAGGAGAGTTGAGGAGAGAGATGTGGTCCAGCCAAGCTAAGGCTTTTCTACGGAAAGCTCAGCAGGAGTGTCAGTCTGAAAGAAGACTTTCTGTTTCATCTCCACTTAAGTTATGTTTAATATGGAGTCAGACATCCTTTTCCAGTGAAGAGATTATGTCCCCAAATGTCCATTCTGGCTGAAAGTTACTGTCCTCTCAGGTATGCGGGGTGAACTGCTCTTACCCACACTGCTGAGTACATGTTTGTTTAGGTGTACTTGCTTGGCTTCAACAGTTCAAATGTTTTGGTTTTGCAAATATTAATTTTTAGTTAAATGGGTTAGAAAGTGCACTTAAAGCCATTAAATGTACTGATCTGAAAAAGCAATGGTTTCTTACTGTTGTAAACAACTGAAGGAGGACTTCAACCTCTACATATACCACTTCTACTTCTGAAACTGATCTTCACCCATAATTTCAAAGAAGCAGTCTCAACTGTATGTAACAACTGTAGGCTGTGGTGAACAAGGAAAAGTTTCTGGTGGTCTATTTCCTGAGTTTTGGGACTGAATTTTCAAACCATGCCTTGAAAAAATCAGGTTCAACATTTCTCTTTTTGCTGAAGCGAGATACCAGAAGATATTCACACATACAGGGAATCCAGTGCTTTTATTTCTCTCCTGGATATAAAACAATTCTTTTTCCAGAGCCTCTGGAAAAACTTTTTCCAAAGTTTACTGCCACTTCTGAATTGAAGGAAAATGCTTCAAGAAATTCTGGAAAATTCTAATTAATTTTGAAGTTCAAATTCAGATTGTTATAAAATATTTATATTCAATCCCATGGTGGCATTAAATTTGTCAAAAAAGTTAAGGTCATGATTCATGGCAGGACTTAATGAAATAGCTTATCATGTTGAACTTCTGCTTTAATTTGTCTCTTTTCATCTGTCTACTATTTTTGGATGCAGTGTTGTAATTAACACTGAAGCTTCTGGTTCAGAATATTTTTGTAAGTGAAGGTTTTTTTATGAGAATACCTCAGTTAAAACAAGTCTGTACATAATTTTGAAATAGTTTTATTGCTTTTGTTGGTGCATATTTATGAAGTAGATTGCAACGACAAAGAAGTCATACTGTGACTACAGGTGAATCCTGTGAGTCAGGGATTTTCCAAAAGCATGTATCTTCCCAAACTAGAGAAAAAAAAGAGATGAGTGAATGCAATACCAAAAGCAATATCATTTAACAGCTGGCAGTAGCATATTGTGCATTAAGGCTACATATTTACACATAGGAGACTTTAGCAAACTAGATGTCCACAGTTACTGTAAACACTTATTCATGAACTTACAATCATTGTTGGGAATTGTTCAATGAAGGCTAGTCAGTGTTTGTAGTAACTGGCGCTTAGTTTGCTATTTTCATGACATTCCTTCTGAAATCATAACGGAGGTGTTTTCAGTCTGAGTTGCTTTTACTTTGTAAGCAGGTGAACAAAGAGAAAAAGAAAAAAGAGGAATGTTATAAAATTATCACTTTTCCTTTCCTCCCTGCATTATATTTCTTCCTGACGGCAACAGAGTACTTTTCAGAAGAGCTGGATATCTTCTGGAAAAAGAAACAATCTCACTGTTCAAGAAGTGAGATGTGCAACCTGACAATGGTCAGACGCAAAATGTTGCACAGCTAAAACCATTGCAAGGAAGAGATATAGAGCTAACACTAAAACCCAAAACAACCATTTTCCCTTGTCTGACTGAATTCAAAACCATATCTTCTCATCTGAATAGTACATTACTCACTGCCTAAAGTAAGATGGTGTTTATAAGCATGTGAGTCATACGCTGTTAAAATGGAAAGTTTGCTCTGCTCCTGCTGATATTATATATTTAACAGACCTATAGATATCTTATTTTTTGACCCAAAACTCCTCAAGTTCCACTTTCATATGTCCCTAATATCTGAATTTTGGAAGGAGTTGTGAGCAGCTTTTTGCCAGGCTTGTATTTAATCATGAGTGGGGTAGACAAAGTAGATACCAGTCTACATAACATCTTCTAGATTCTCAATTTCATAAACTGAGAAGTTGATTACTTAATCTGTGTGTTTTTCTAGTTTGTTTCACTTGAATGTTTAATACTGCCACTTTGCTTCTACATCATATATCAATTTGTGAACAAGTGATGCTTTTTATCTTAGTACATTCAGTACCACTGAAATGGTCCCCAGCTTTTAACTATAACGTGACCTATTTGCTTGAAAAGCCATTCATTTGAGATAATGTTAATGTCATTTCAGGAATGTGTTCAAATTAGTAAGTGTAGACTTTGATTCTGATACCTAAGTCTCCAGAGAGAACATTCAATGGGATGAACAATAAGTAAGTACCTGATCTGTCTTTTTCCTACAGTCTCTCTTGCGAATAACTTTTATATGGTTCTTGAGTGTTTTGTGAAAAATCCTAATACGTTGTCCAGACCAAAGAATGACTATGTATATGCTTCTTGGTGTATTAATATTGCTAGAACAAAATGTTCACTAGGAAATGTTCCCAGTAGAAGTGAATCAACTGCGTTGATTTATTTTTTAGTAAAATGTCCCAATCCAGCAGTTGATATGTCCTGAAGAATTATGAGTCATCTGCTTGGATTGCTTCTTCCAAGCTGTAATTAATATTATGGAAGCATGTGTTTGTGCATGTGTCTCTCGTGTGTGTGTATGCACATTTGTGGAGGGAGAAACTCTTATATAATCTGAATGCACATACTAGTAGCTGTTACCACAGCCACTTGCTTTGCAATCTTACTGGATAGAAAATTATTAAGCAGTTAATGGTAATCTATAATGGAAATACCTTTATTTCATTTTCTGTTTTGAGTCCTCTCATAGCTCTTGATTTAACGTAATAGTGATAATAATAATAGATATACATACTTATAGAGATGCATAACTGATCAGCCATTTTTTTTACTTCTCTTTCTGTCCTGGTTTCAGCCAGGATAGAGTTAATTTTCTTCACAGAAGCTAGTGTGAGGCTATGTTTTGGATTTGGGATGAGAAAATGTTGATAATGTGCTGATGTTTTGAGCTGTTGCTAAGTAGTCAAGGACAGTCCAGCTTCTCATGCTGGCCTGCCAGCAAGAAGGCTAAGGGTGCACGGGGAGCTGGGAGGGGACACCGCCAGGACAGCTGACCCAGGCTGGCCAGAGGGGTATTCCACAACATACGACGTCAGACTCAGTATATAAAGCTGGGATGAAGAATAAGGAAGGGGTGGAGGGACGTTCAGAGTGATGGTGTTTCACTTCCCAAGAAACCATTACGCGCGATGCAGCCGGGCTTCCCTGGAGATGGCTGAACCCCTGCCTGCCCATGGGGGGTAGTGAATGGATTCATTGTTTTGCTTTGTTTGCATTCACAGCTTTTGCTTTCCCTATTAAACTGTCTTTATCTCAAACCATGAGTTTTCTCACCTTTACCCTTCCAGTTCTCTTCCCCCATCCCACCATGGGGGAGCGAGTGAGTGGCTGTGTGGCACTTAGTTGCCGGCTGGGGCTAAACCACGACACTCTCTGAAATGGTTCTGCAACTAAGTGTCTCCAAAGAGGCTCTCCCTAAAATGGCATTTAAAAATAACTTCTTACCTCCGCTGAGCTTTTGTCGAAGGAATGAGGAGAGAAAATGAAATTATTATACTGCTCAATTCTTACATTTGTGTCAGGAACTGTAATAGCTTCTATGCAAAATTTCATATGCAATATGTGTGGCACCAGGGTTACTTTTTTTTTTTTTGGTACTTGACTGTTTACATCAAATACAAACTCAAGCATATTTGATTTCATTAAACAGTGCCAAAAGACCTCAACAGAGACTGGGAGAAATAATTTTCAGTGCAACATGAACACCTCGGTGAACTGGACTTTTGCCTGAAGACCTTGAAAGATCCCAGCAGGTACTTACAAACCAACTGATTGCATTAAGGATGACTGCTGGTGACTGTTGGCAGAATTGGGACTAGGATTGCAAATCTCCTTGTTCTTGTTGTGTTGCTACTGACTCTAAGATTTAACTTTTTAGGGAAGAAAGATTGTCCATTTGACCCATTTTGGCAGAAAGATATATTCACAACAAGCCCATGCAACTCTACAGACTTGGGGAGGAGAGGCTGGAGAGCTGCTTGGCAGAAAGGGACCTCGGGGTCCTTGTTGACAGCTGCCTGAATATGAGCCAGCAGTGTGCCCGGGTGGCCAAGAAGGCCAACAGCATCCTGGCCTGTATCAGAAATTGTGTGGCCAGCAGAAGTAGGGGAGTGATCGTGCCCTTGTACTTGGCACTGGTGAGGCCGCACTTTGAATCCTGTGTTCAATTTTGGGCCCTTCCCTACAAGAAGGACACTGAGTTGCTGGAGTGTGTCCAGAGAAGGGCAACGAAGCTGGTGAGGGGTCTGGAGAACAAGTCTTAGGAGGAGCGGCTGAGGGAACCGGGGTTGTTCAGTCTGGAGAAGGGGAGGCTGACAACTTCCTGAAAGGGGGTTGTGGTGAGGTGGGTGTTGGTCTTTTCTCCCAAGTAACTAGTGATAGGATGAGAGGAAATGGCTTCAAGTTGTGCCAGGGGAGGTTTAGACTAGATATTAGGAAAAATGTCTTTACGAAAAGAGTGGTCAAGCATTTGGAACAGGCTGCCCAGGGAGGTGTTGGAGTCACCATCACTGGAAGTGTTCAAAAAATATGTAGGCGTGGCACTTCAGGATGTAGTTTAGTGGGCGTGGTGGTGTTGGGTTGATGTTTGGACTTCATGATCTTAAGGTTTTTTCCGACCCTAATAATTCTGTGATTCTGTGATTCTGTGATTGTGTGATTCAATATTGTTCTGCAGTGTGCAAGCTGGTGTAGATTAATTTTACTGTTTTTGTCTTGTCCCAAGTTTGTCTTTGTTTTTTACTGCTCCAACATGACTTCTCCATGTATTTTCCCATAGTCTGCCTATATGAATTCTGATTGTTTTATTAAGAACTCCATATATCACCAGCCTGAGCTACTTCTGCTGCTGCTTGAAGTGGCCTGTAATATTTACCTTCCAAGACATTACCCAGGCTTTGAGTGAGCTGTTTTCTCTATGTGTAAAAACTATTCCTTTTAACATGTTCCTAATCTCACAAAGTATGAGGAAACTCTTCTAATGAACACATTCTAAAAGATGTGGTTTACAACTGTTTTTCATCTATCAGCACAAGCAAAATAAGGTAGAAATGCACAGTTGGTTTTCGACGATCTAAGGCAGTTGTATTGCTATGAAAATATGTGAGTTTCTCTGACACACAGCAGTAGTCAAAGGCCTGAGACATCTCCAAAGGGAAAGCTTATGCAGGTTCTTCAAGTGATTAGGGTCGATTTCTGTAAGGTAGTACATGAACTTCCCTAAGTTTTCTGTCCTAAGAATTCTTCTTGATGAGCTTTTAATTCTGCTTTTAATTGGTGTCTGTTGATATGATAACATTGACTTGCAATTCACAGAATCACAGAATCACTAGGGTTGGAAAGGACCTTCAAGATCATCAAGTCCAACCATTAATCCAGTGCCACCACGTCCCCTAAACCATGTCCTGAAGCACCATATCTACACGTTTTTTGAATACTTCCAGTAATGGTGACTCCACCACCTCCTTGGGCAGCCTGTTCCAATGTTTGACCACTCTCTCTGTAAAGACATTTTTGCTAATATCCAATCTAAAACTCCCCTGGTGCAACTTGAGGCCATTTCCTCTCATCCTATCACTAGTTACTTGGGAGAAGAGACCAACATCCACCTCAAAACAACCCCCTTTCAGGTACTTGTAGAGAGCAACAAGGTCTCCCCTCAGCCTCCCCTTCTCCAGATTGAACAACCCCAGTTCCCTCAGCCGCTCCTCATAAGACTTGTGCTCCAGACCCCTCACCAGTTTCGTTGCCCTTCTCTGGACACGCTCCAGCAACTCAATGTCCTCCTTGTAGGGAGGGGCCCAAAACTGAACACAGGATTTGAGGTGTGGCCTCATCAGCGCCAAGTACAGGGGTACAGTCACTTCCCTACTTCTGCTGGCCACACTATTCCTGATACAGGCCAGGATGCTGTTGGCCTTCTTTGCCACCCGGGCACACTGCTGGCTCATATTCAGGCAGCTGTCAACAAGAAACCCCAGGTCCCTTTCTGCCAAGCAGCTCTCCAGCCACTCCTCCCCAAGCCTGTAGCGTTGCATGGGGTTGTTGTGACCAAAGTGCAGGACCCAGCACTTGGCCTTATTAAACCTCATACAGTTGACCTCTCCTCTGCAGAGCCCTCCTACCCTCCAGGAGATCAATGCTCCCCCCTAACTTGGTCTCATCTGCAAACTGACTGAGGGAGCACTCGATCTCCTCATCCGGGTCACCGATAAAGTTACTGAACAAGATCGGCCCCAGAACCAAGACCTGGGGAACACTGCTTGTGACCGGCTGCCAGCCGGATTTAACACCATTCACCACGACTCTCTGGGCTCAGCCGTCCAGCCGGTTCTTTACCCAGCAAAGAATAAACCTGTCTAAGCCACGAGACACCAGTTTCTCCAGGAGAATGCTGTGGGAGATTCTGTCAAAGGCTTTACTAAAGTCCAGGTAGACAATGTCCACAGCCTTTCCCTCATCCACTAGGCAGGTCACCTGGTCACAGAAGGAGATCAGGTTGGTCAAGCAGGACCTGCCTTTCATGAACCCATGCTGGCTGGGCCTGATCCCTTGGTTGTCCTGCACATGCCCTGTGAGCACTCTCAAGACGAACTGCTCCATGATCTTCCCTGGTACGGAAGTCAGTCTGACAGGCCTGTAGTTCCCAGGATCCTCCTTCCGGCCTTTCTTATAGATGGGTGTCACATTGGCAAGCCTCCAGTTGTCTGGGACCTCCCCTGTTAACCAGGACTGCTGATAAATGATGGAGAGTGACTTGACAAGATCCTCTGCCAGCTCTCTCAGTACTCTCGGGTGGATCCCATCCCATCATCCCATTGTGGGTGTCCAGGTGGCTTAAAAGGTCCTTAACTGCTTCCTCCTGGGCTATGGGTGGGTTATTGTGCTCTCCATCCCCGTCTTCCAGCTCAGGGGGATGAATACCCTGCGGATATCTGGACTGGCTATTAAAGACTGAGGAAAAAGAAGGCATTAAGTACCTCAACCTTGTCCTCGTCCTTGGAGACAATGTTCCCCGCCATATCCAGTAAAGGATGGAGATTCTCCTTGCCTCTCTTTTTGTTGTTAATATATTTGCAGAAGCATTTTTTATTATCCTTTACGAGTGAGACTGAGCTCTAGCTGGGCTTTTGCCTTTCTAATTTTGTCCCCGCTTGACCTAACGAGATCCTTGTACTCTTCATGAGTTGCCTTCCCTTTCTTCCAGAGGTGATAAACTCTCGTTTTTTCCCTGAGTCCCAGCAAAATCTCCCTGTTCAGCCAGGCCGGTAGCCTTCCCCGCCAGCTCTTCTTACGGCACATGGGGACCGCCTGCTCCTGCGCCTTTAAGATTTCCTTCTTGAAGACTGTCCAGCCTTCCTGGACCCCTTTGTCCTTCAGGACAGTCTCCCAAGGGAGTCTGTCAACCAGTGACCTGAACAGGCCAAAGTCTGCCCTCCAGAAGTCCATGGTAACAGTTTTGCTGACCCCTCTCCTTACTTCACTCACAATTGAGATTTCTATCATGTCGTGGTAGCTAAGCCCAAGACGGCCTCCAACCACCACATCTCTCACCAGTCCTTCTCTGTTTGTGAACAGCAGGTCCAGCAAGGCACCTCCCTTGGTGGGCTCACTCACCAGCTGCATCAGGAAGTTATCCTCCACATACTCCAGGAACCTCCCAGATTGTTTCCTCTCTGCCGTGTTATACTTCCAGCAGATGTCCGGTAGATTGAAGTCCCCCACAAGCACAAGGGCCAACGAATCCGAGACTTCTGCCAGTGGCTTGTAGAATGTCTCATCTGTGTCTTCATCCTGGTTGGGTGGTCTGTAACAGACTCCCAGCAGGATATCTGCCTCATTGGCCTTCCCCCTCATCCTTACCCATAAGCACTCGACTTGGTCTTCACAATCTTTGATTTCTATGCAATCAAAACACTCCCTAACATACAGAGCCACCCCCCACCTCTCCTTCCCTGCCTATCCCTTCAGAAGAGCTTTTAGCCATCCATTGCAGCACTCCAGTCATGAGAAGCATCCCACCATGTTTCTGTGATGGCAACTACATCATACCTGTCCTGCTGTGCAATGGCTTCCAGCTCTTCCTGTTTGGTGTCCATGCTGCGTGCATTGGTGTAGATGCACTTGAGCTGGGCTATCAATTTCAACTCTGGCATGCCACCCCGAGGCTCATCTCTAGTGAGCCTGGTTTTATCCCCTCCCCCCTTCAAATCTAGTTTAAAGACCTCTCAATGAGGCCTGCCAGCTCCTAAGTAAGAATCCTTTTGCCCCTTGGAGACCGTTGCACTTGCATCTGCTGCAAGGAGGCCTGGTGCAGTGTCAACCACCCCGTGGTCAAAAAACCCCAAATTCTGACGACAGCACCAGTCCCTGAGCCGTGTGTTGATCAAGTGTGCTTTCCTGTTCCTTTCAACATTCTTCCCTGTCATGGAAATTAATTCATTAATTCATCTGTTCCTGCAGGGAAATGTAATCTATAGATAAAGGAACAGTTTAGTCTAACACTTGTATACCCTAAAAACAGTCCCTGCAATAAACCTGTTTATTGTTCTTGATGAAATTTTGAGAGGATCTCTCCATCCCTCCCATAGTAACAAGAACAAAAGCTTGCCTCTGAATTCAGCCTCTCTCTTCTCTTGTTCTAGAAAGCTTGTCCTGTTCTCAGGACTTCACCTTATGGCAATAAAACTGGATTTGCCTTTGCTATTGAGAAAACTTGAGTTGGCTGTGTTTTGTGGTATGCTTGGAACATTTTCCATACAATTTATCAGGAATCTTAATGCTGACATTGTTTGCTTACTTTTTTCCCTTTTTAGTTTACTAGGTTTTGACTGTGGATTTTCTGTTAAAATCCGTGTTACTGATGATTGAAACATTTAACAACAAGGCTAAATAGCCAAAACTCTTAAACTATTTAAATTAACCATTAAATTAAAGTATCTCACAATGTAAGGAATGAATCAGTTTCATGATAAAGAAATATGACATTTGGACAGTTCTAGGTTATAAGACTGAGTTCAGTAAGGCTTCAGAAAATTCTGTTGAAAAGGTTATTTCTTTGTCTGTGGCTTTATTTCCGACATGTGTTGTGTCATGTTTTCCTTTCATGATGTTTCTACCAGTTGTCATGGTTTAATCTGAGCCAGCAACAAAGCACCAAGCAACTACTGACTCACTCTCCCACAGTAGGACAGGGGAGAGAAATGGAAGAGTAAAAATGAGAAAATTTGTGGTTTGAGATAAAGACAGTTTAATAGGTAAAGCAAAAGCCACACACGCAAGCAAAGCAAAACAAGGAATTAATTCCCCACTCCCCATGGGCAGGCAGGGGTTCAGCCTTCTCCAGGACAGCAGGGCTCCATCACGCGTAATGGTTTCTTTGAAAGACAGACGCCATCACTCCAAACGTCCCTCCATCCCTTCCTTCTTCTTTGCGCCAGATTTATATACTGAGCATGATGTCATATGGTATGGAATATTTCTTTTGTCAGTTTGGGTCAGCTGTCCCAGCTGTGTCTCCTCCCAAATTCTTGTGCACCCCCAGCCTTCTTGCTGTCAGGCCAGCATGAAAAACTGGAGAGTCCTTGACTTCTCAGCAACAAGCGAAAACGTCAGTATGTTATCAACATTTTTTTCATCCCAAATCCAAAACATAGCCTAGACTTGATGCTGTGAAGAAAATTCACTCTATCCCAGCTGAAACCAGTGTACAGTAAAATATACTAACAGACAAGATCTTTAAAACCAGACAGAAAGAACTGTAACATTTGCAAGCTTTCTGTCAGACACAATGATTGTTCTTTGGTATTATTTTCTGCTTATCAGGGATGCTCAGTACAGTTTAACCTTTGCTTCTACAGTTCCAGAAGGTGACCTTTAGACTGTCAAGTGCTGAACTTCACAACAGGTTTTAATCTTGTAAACGCTTTCATAGGCAAAAAGATGATTGATCCTTTGCAGCATGGTCTCTCTCCATTGAAGAAGAATATAAATGCAAGGAATTGCTATTGAACTAGAGAGTAGAAATGAAGCCTTCATGTCTTTTTCAAATAGTCCTGATTCTCAGTTATGAAAAAAAACCCCAATAATAATCCCCTATATTTTTTTCATGTGCTTTTAATCATAATAGCAAGCGAGTGCTGAAAAGAAGTGGTGGATCATATGTAAAATACTGGAACTCTAGAGCATTTTCACAAGATGCAAAGAACAGTCCAGGTATGACACTAGATGCCACTCTTTCCTTCTTGGTTCATCCCTTTAGCTTTGGCCAGTACACATCAGAAATCTCTCTGACAGAGGTGAATGCCTGTGTGCACTGCAGGGTTCAGCAATTAAGACAACCACATGTCCATATATGTCTGGCAGAACCAATACTGAAATACCACTGTCTTACAGGAGCAATTTAGAAACTAATCTTCAGAACAGGAAGTTGAAGATTAGTGTACCTGGGGTGGACTGTTGTGCTAGGATGCTTGTTAAATACTGAACTGGTATCTGAGGTTTGGTGGTTTTGCTCTTGCTATTAAGTGTGAATTCACATTTCTATTTAAAAAATCTTGGGAAAATAGCTTCTCTATTACATACAAATGCACAGAAGGTGGGAGGATGTATTCCTTGAAAGGGACATAGACTTTATTTGTTAAACCTTGTCTCATCTTTCCGTCTTTCTGTAGGTCATATATAAAATTGCTTATCACCTAGGTATTTAAAATTACTTTGTATGGCTTCTCTGCTACATGATGACTTGACCATTAGGACTTTGGTCTAGCGAAAGGAAGGCTTGGTTGTAGCACTCTTATTGATGTTGGCTCCCTGTAGGGTTAACCTTCCTCAGCTTTCATTTTAAGTTACTCTATCCTGATAGTACAGACTTGATATGGAGGATAGGTCGCTGGATGTGCTTACAGTGTTGTAAGTCTGAGGATCATATTTTAACACATCTCTGAATGTGTGTGTGTCTGTAGTGGTTTTTTGCATGTATATGCATGTGTATAGGTATATATATTTATGTATAAGCTTATACATGTACGTATACTTCTCATAAATGACGACAGAATGGGTATCAGCAAAGCCTGTGCTTTGCATCTGGTTTTATAGTGTTGGAATATCTTGCAGGAATGGTGAAGTACCTCAGTTTTAGGCTGATGATCCACAGATGATCAGGACATTTTTTCCTCTGAGTCCAGAAAATTCCTGAATTATGTCTGTTCTTTATGAATTTGCATGCAATTGAGCTTAGGTTGTCTCCTAGTTTCAGTCAGGATAGAGCTAATTTTCTTCATAAAATCTAGTGTGAGGTTACGTTTCAGACTTGGGACAAGAAAATGTTGATAACGTGCTGATGTTTTGAGCTGTTGCTAAGTAGTCAAGGACAGTCCAGCTTCTCGCGCTGGCCTGCCAGCAAGCAGGCTGGGGGTGCACGGGGAGCTGGGAGGGGACACAGCCAGGACAGCTGACCCAGGCTGGCCAAAGATATATTCCCTACCATACAATGTCATGCTCAGTATATAAAGCTGGGACGAAGAATAAGGAAGGGGTGGAGGGACGTTCAGAGTGATGGTGTTTCTCTTCCCAAGAAACCATTACGTGTGATGGAGCCCTGCTTCCCTGGAGATGGCTGAACCCCTGCCTGCCCATGGAGAGTGGTGAATGAATTCCTTGTTTTGCTCTGCTTGCATGCGCAGTTTTTGCTTCACCTATTAAACTGTCTTTATCTCAAACCACGAGTTTTCTCACTTTTACCCTTCCAGTTCTCTCCCCTGTCCCACCGTGAGGGAGTGAGCGACTGGCTGCATGGTGCTTAGTTGCCAGCTGGGGCTAAACCACAATAGACACAATCCTTCCTATCCCTTGCCTTTCTCTCATCTTGGGATGAGATAGCCAAGCTGCTTGGAAGATCAAAGTAGCGAATTCCTATTAATTAAAGAAATGGAACATCCATGCTCATGTTTGAAAGGTGTCTATAGAGTGAATTATAACAGTTTGATTTACTGTTCCAGATTTGGACAACCACTATCATGATGATACAACTGACATTAAAATGTGAGCTATTAGGAAAAATGTGAGTGGAGAATGAGTGGGAATTACTTATGGCACAGCTTTACTGAAGATCATTTAAACAATAGATAGAGACACCAACAGTAAATATAGCTTCTCCATAAGAAATCACAGAATCATAAAATTATAGAATCTTTGGGTTGGAAGGGACCTTTAAAGGTCATTTAGTCCAATCCCCCTGCAGTGAGCAGCAACATCTTCAACTAAATCCCATTGCTCAGAGCCCCGACCAACCTGGCCTTGAATGGTCCCAGGGATGGGGCATCTATCACCTCTCTGGGCAACCTCTTCCAGTGTTTCAGCAGCCTCATTGTGAAAAATTTCTTCCTTAAATCTAGTCAAAATCTGACTTCTTTTAGTTTAAAAAACATTACCCCTTGTCCTATCACTACAGGCCTTGCTAAAAAGCCTGTCCCCATCTTTCTTCTAAGCCCCCTTTAAGTACTGACAGGCTGCAATAAGGTTTCCCTGGAGCCTTCTCTTCTCCAGCCTGAACAAGCCCAACTCTCTTAGCCTGTCCTCACAGCAGAGCTGTTCCATCCCTCACATCATTTTGGTGGCCTCCTCTGGACTCGCTCCAACAGGTCCATGTCTTTCCTGTGCTGAGGGCTCCAGAGCTGGATGCAGGACTCCAGCTGGGGTCTCACCAGAGTGGAACAGAGGGACAGAATCCCCTCCCTCAACCTGCTGGCCACACTTCTTTGGATGCAGCCCAGGAGATGGCTGGCCTTCTGGGCTGCGAGTGCACATTGCTGGCTCGTGTCCAGCTTTTCATCCACCAGTACCTCCAAGTCCTTCTCGGCAGGGTTGCTCTACATCCCTTCATCCCCCAGCCTGCATTGATACCAGGGGTTTGCCCGACACAGGTACAGGATCCTGCAATTGGCCTTGTTGAACCTCCTGAGGTTCACACAGGCTCATTTGTCAAGCTTGTCTGGTCCTTCTGGATGGCATCCCGTCCCTCAGGTGTGTCAAAAGCATCATTCAGTTTGGTGTCATGTACAAACTTGCTGAGAGTGTACTCAGTCCCACTGTCTATGTCATTGGTGAAGATATTAAACAGTACTGGTCCCAGTATGGACCCCTGAGGGACACTGCTCATTACCAATATCCATTGGGATATTGAGCCATTGACCACTACTCCTAGACATGCATTAATAGACTGGACCTGTCTGTTTCTTCCTGTCTCGCTGCCCACAACTGGAAGGAGGGAAGAAAAAATAACCTATGCTCCAGATTCCCTTACCAACCATCCTAAGCCCTGAAGTCTCTTTTGATCACTTTTGGACTATGAGTTGCAGCTTCATCACCACACCCCGAAAAAAGCAGTAATAGGCAAGAATCAGGGCTGCACAAGGTTAAGAAGTTTCCTAGGGATGTCTTTAACCTGGGCCACGGGGACGCGGCAGACTTCCCTGAGAGAAGGGCCAGAAGGGTCTGTCGGGCATATTGGACCTTAGGTTCCCCTCAAAAGGGCGTCGCCTACAACTACAACCCGACTTTTCTTCCTCGTGGGGGTTGTCATGATGCGGGGGGGCAGGCCTTTCTGACCTTGGCAGCACCTCCAGTGTATCTGGACCATTGTTCACTGCATCCATCCATGATCTGTCTTTCCATGTCCAGAGCCGCATAACTGTTGTATAGAGGCATCTGGGGACAAAAGGTGTGCAAGGAGAGGTGGTTCACCTAATGCCCTGAGCATGGACATGCCTCCATTCACTTATTCCCTTTAAGTTACTGTCTTCAGCTTGACAGGAGGAGGATACAGTATGTTAGGGAGTGTTTTGAGTGTATAGAGCTCGACAATTGTGATGACAAGGAGAGTGCTTACGGGGAAAGATAAGGGAGAAGGTCAACAAGGCACATATCCTTCTGTGAGTCTGTTATAGGCCATCTAACCAGGATGAAGAGGCAGATGAAGCATTCTACAAGCAGTTGGCAAGAAGTCTCACAATCTCTAACCCTTGCTTTTGTAGGGGACTTCAACTTACTGGACATCTGCTGGAAATATAACACAGCAGAGAGGAAACAGTCTCGGAGGTTCCTGGAGTATGTGGAGGATAACTTCCTGACACATGTGGTAAGTGAGCCCACCAGGGGAGGTGCCTCTCTTGACCTGCTGTTTACAAACAGAGAAGGACTGGTGGTGATGTAGTGGTGTCTTGGGCTTAGCAACCATGAAATGATAGATTTCTTGATTTTTGGTGAAGTAAGGAAGGGCGTCAGAAAAACCACTACCATGAACTTCAGGAGGGCAGACTTCAGCCTGTTCAGGACACTGGTTGAGAGAGTCCCTTGGGAGACAGTCCTGAAGCACAAAGAGGTCCAGGAAGGCTGGACAGTCTTCGAGAAGGAAATCTTAAAGGCACAGTAGCTTTTGTGCCACAAGACGAGTTGCCAGGGAAGATGACTGGCCTGGATGAACAGGGAGTTTTTGCTGGGACTCAGGGGAAAGAGGAGAGTTGATCACCTGTGGAAGAAGGGGCAGGCAACTCACGAAGAGTACAAGGATCTCGTTAGGTCATGCAGAGACAAATTTAGAAAGGTAAAAGCCCAGCTAGAACTCAATCTGGCCACAGTCATAAAGGATAACAAAAAATGTTTTTACAACTATTTTAATAACAAAAAGAGAGCTAAGGAGAATCTCCATCCCTTATTAGATGCAGGGGGGGACACACACTGTCATCAAGGATGAGGACAAGGTTGAGGTACTTAGTGCCTTCTTTGCTTCAGTCTTTAATAGCCAAACCAGGTATCCTCAAGGTATTCATCCCCCTGAACTGGAAGACAGGGATGGAGAGCACAATAACCAGCCCATAATCCAGGAGGAAGCAGTTAACAACCTGCTACACCACCCGGACACTCACAAGTCTATGAGGCCTGATGGGATTCACCCGAGAGTATTGAGGAAGCTGCCAAGGGAGCTGGCAGGGGAGCTACAAGAGGAGGCAGAAAGGTGAAGGAGCATCAGGGAGTCTGAGAAAGAGATGGATTCGTAGAACCATGCTCTGCCTCCCTGAGACAGAAGCTGGATCAGCCACCAGAAAAAACCACAAGATTAAGGGATCCTGTAGAATCACAGAATCACTAAGGTTGGAAAAAACCTCTGAGATCTCAAGTTCAATCATCAACCCAACACCACCATGCCCACTAAACCATGTTCTAAAGTGCTATGTCTACACATGTTTTGAACACCTCCAGTGATGGTGACTCCACCACTTCCCTGCACAGCCTGTTCCAATGCTTGACCACTCTTTCAGTACAGAAATTTTTCCTAATATCCAATCTAAACCTCCCCTGGTGCAATTGTCCAAATGTGTCCCAATCTGTCCATCACAACACAGATGCTGTGTGGGAGATTGGTTTGGTTTTAGTGTTTGGTTTGGTTTTTTTAAATTTTTGTTTTAATGTTACATGCTCTGAAAATAAGGATTTCTCTGAACGTGCATATTATTTCCTAAAGCTATCAAATTATTTGGGCTATAAATGAAGATTTTTCTCAGATGGTATGATGAGACTGGCTATTACTCTGCTGTACTGGTAACAGTAATATATGCACCTACCTAATACTTTTCCTCTTGTTATAAGCTGATAACTGGAGCTTATCAGGAACAAAACAATACTTCTGGGAAAAGAAAAAAAATATATCAAACACAAAAAAGAGATGTCAGAGATAGCAAGTGTGGATGTGGTCTGGATTATGATGGCTCCATACTGTGCTGGAATGTCTTCTGTCTAGACTGTGACATGTTTAAAGCTGGCTGTTCTGAACCTTAGAAATTCTCCCAAATCCTGAAGTTTTTATAAAAATATTCTGCAAAAGAAAGATTTATCTTCTAAAGACAGCTTTTGTAAAGCTGTAAATGGATTTTGGCTCAAAATTACAGCACAGTTTAAAATTTGATACAACTCAGACAAACATATTTGTGTGTTCCTCATAAAAACTTCTGAAACCCCTCAGCATTGGCTTTGCTTTGCTCCCTCTGCAGTCCAGGATGACAATCCATCTGGCACCAGAGTGTCAGCAGAGCTCAGCTTCTGCTGAGAGCTTTCTGAACAGCCTTTGTTTGCAGCTGCAGTGTAGGGCTGCTGTTGAAACCGACGGGAGTTAGTGCTGGGCTGTTCATTTGGAAACCCATGAGGTGGTGGATTGATGTTATGAAAACGTTTCAAGATCACCTCTCTCATAAACCTGCAAAGCCTCAACAGTATATGACTGCAAGTAATAAAATTAAAAGCTTTACTGCCGGGTTCTTCTCCCCATCACTCCATTGAGGACTAAACCTGGCCCTTCATTCCTTAGTATTCATATAAAAATTTCAAATGCAGTGTCTGCCATTATTAAAACATGATCTCTAGGTTATTGTTCATGAGTCTTGGGTCTGCAGTGCTTGGGGGCTTCATTTTCTAAGACTATGGAGCATCACAGTGTTGTCAACACATTAATTGGCTCATGCAAGAATAGGATCCAAAGATTAATAAATTCATGGTAAATGTAGTTCTGCGAGAAGAGTTATTGCGATATTCTAACTCTAATTACCAAAGTTAATTATTGTTTCAGCTTCCCAAGCAGTATGGGAAACTAAATAAAATACAGTTTGCAGCACAAGTCTGTTCTGAGAAGGAGAAGGAGCTTACTTTGGGGCTGTAATATTCGTAAGAGCTGATACAATGAAAACACAGGAACTAGGATGTGAGGTGACAAAACAGTGATAGCACAACAAAAAGCTAGGAGAAAGCAGTATGATTTCCCAGCCTTCAGACTTTGGATAAAATACTCAACTGCAATCCTTCCTGCATAGTGGTGATAATTGTCCATTTTATGAGTGCTGATAATTGGACTCATCTTTCTCTGAGAAGGGGTTGTATGGCAGTGTCTGCTTTGTGTGTTCCTTTTTATGATTCTGCTTCATAGGTAAGCTCAAATCTATGCAAGAACACTCCTCCTCCATGATTATCTGTACTATTCACATACCTCGAGGTATTTACTGGTCTCTGGTGCTTTCAGGTCTCTATGTAATACCATCCTTTCCACAGCCATATGCAGCTCTGTCCTCCTGGTCTCTTCTACTGTTACTTTCTCTCTCCCAGAAGCTGAGACATCCCCCTTCAGGAGAGATCCTAAAGGCACTAAGGAAAACTGAATTGTGACACTTCATTCTCGTGTGGTTTTTGGAGTCAGTTTGACTCTTTTGAAGACCTAAATCCAAACCCAATTTTGACACTTTTCAGCCTATAATGATGTGTAAAATTTGCTAGCTCTTGAAATATTTTGAGCAAGGAGAGGTGAGGTTGAGAGAGAAAAAACTGGAGTTTGACAGACAACTTCTAGACTTCCCACATATATTCTGTAATATGCCTTAAGAAAATTACAAACATACAGTATCTCGAGTAGATGCTGACTGCTTATTTCAAGCAGTTTGTTTGCACCGATCATACCAAAAAAAAGAAACAAAGCAAAATGTCTGTCTTTTCCACAACCTGTGTGCTGTGATTCTCTTTAGACAAACTTGGGTTTTCCTGGGTGACCTGTTCACTAGGCAGGAGACTACACAGACCATATCGGCTACATGAGTGGTGCCAGCACAGCTGGCTGCTGCCAAGTTCAACACTTCACCAGCTGAATCCCTCTGCCTCCATGAGGGTGTCAGATGGTATTTCTTCCCCTTCCTCCAGAACAGCTGCTCATCTTCCTGTTGCTTGTAGAAAACCCATTTTCTTTTCCAAATTTTCCTGAAATCAGCCATTAGCTTAATAAATTATTATAGAAGAGACAGACAAGTGGGGAAGAGTAGACTCCTTAAGCCTTCAAGACAGAAGTTTAGATGAAGTAGAGAAGATGTATTTCTGCATCCTGGGTCTACCAGGGTGCCACAGGGATGGGGCTGCCGGCGTGACAGGACCACAGGGGTTCCCCTTGGGCGCTGGCAGGACAGGCACCTGGCCAGCCAGGGAGGGAACAGGGCTGGCCAGGGCGCAGTGGGGAGCAGCCCCCAGCCCCTGGCATGAGCAAGGGTTGGGGGAGTGTAGAATAATTGCTGGGGATGGCTTAGAAATCAAACTTACATTCATGCTCTAAGAACAGCATTGAAGCAGGGTGGAAGGCAGCTAATGTACAATGAATCTGTACCATGGCAATTCCTTAGGCAACCCCAGATGTTGGCAACATCAGGGAAACTTGGTGTGCTGACTCTGGGAGAAATTGCCTGGAGGGTGGGGTGGAGTGGAGTGGAGACATCGCAACCACACTCTGTGATTACAAGGGAATCTAAAGGTACAAGGTGTAACTGATAAACTGCACAGTCGATGCCCTGGGCCCACTTTTGATGAAATGCTGTACTCAGAGTAAACTTTGTTTATTATAATCTCATTATAATACCAAAACACACCTCCGTCCCAGAAGTTACCCACCTCCCAAGGTGTAACCATCCCTCAATGAGCTTGAACAGTGAATTTTTCCTAGTCTGTGCCTTTAAATGTGAAGTGAGAGAATTTTGGACCAACCTCAATAAAGGTATGTATGACTAGAGTCACTCAAGCTCCTCCTGCATTGTAAAACACTATAAAATAGTTTGAGAAGGGGTGGATTTCAGGGAAGATGCCATCGCAGGAACGACTCCATTCTCCTGACCTTTAGGATCTGCCGATGGGCTGATCCTCTCTTCCCCCCATAAAGGCGTCTTTGGGTAAGATTTGAACACTCAGTTATTCCAAGTGAATAATCTCTAGAAAGTTACTTTATTACCCCACACGTGTGTAACCCCACTGTATTTAATCTATTTGCACGTGCTTTGCAGACAGTGAATTTATCACCGGCAATCCAAAGAACTTGTGCACCTGTTGCTTCAATAAATCACACTATTGATTCACTCAGCCGAGTGTGCTGTCCCCGAATGCGACCGTACCTCTGAGTGTGGCCGTGTGGGCTCAAGAGGCGTCTGGCCGAGCAGGTTGTGTGATGTTAGTAGTGCATCTGGACCCGTGAGAGTCCAACGGAGGTGTTGGGCGTGACCGGACTACTAACGCTGATTTGGGCATCACTTAGAACCTAAGCCCAGCCACCCCCAGTCCCTCTGATATATGAGGATTGACTGGAAAGCAAGGGGGTTTAGTTCCTGCCAAATTGCTCTGCCTCTTAACGCAACAGGGAGGCCCCAGAAGGGGTTGGTCAGGGCTGTTATATCTTATTAGTACCCTCAGGGCTGTAAGCAGTTGTAACAAATTCCTCCAGGACATGGTCATATGCGGCTCAGGTAAACCAGTCCTGAAGAAGTAATGTTGTCACCAAGTTATTCCATTCTTTCAGGAAAATATAGTATCCATAGCCTGATTTCCACCATTACAGAGCAAAGTTTCAATGTTTCTAAGCACGTTTCCATCAGAAAAGGCTTTGGCTTTCAGATACTTCAACTTTATGAGTCAGTAGGCATTTTGTAAGGGCTGTGAGTTTCCCCTATATTCACAATTGTAAAATGAATGGGATTATCTGGATGTTCTTGAAATGCACATCTGCAAGAAAATCCTTGTTGTATTAGGATTTGCATATATAAATGACACCTTTCTATTCCTGAGTTTGTGCTTTCCTCTGGAAGCAAAAGAGAAATTGCTTTTTGGTGAAACCAGATTCTTCAGATTCTTCCAGAATATTGTTTTTTTTAAATAATCATACAGATCAGTTTAAAACATGTTTGTAATTTTCCCCAAGACCTTTCTATTACAACTCCAGTTCATTTTAGGGAGGTAATTATTATAACAAGTTGCCATACAATTACTTCTCCTATTAAAGTGCTTAAGTTCTGATTCAATTTTTCACCAGCATACTTGCAATTTGAGATTAAGATGATCACTGTGTTTGCAATAGTATCTGCCGTTCCAGTGAATGGGGAAGATGTAATGGAAGCCAAACTTTTTCCCTCTACATTGGGATGTTCAGTATGGAGGCACAGTTAATCTGCTCAAGACAGGGAAACTGTCTAAAGCCTGGCTGACGCTTATATGTAAAGTTTACAGTAAAGACAAGGCTACATCTAAGTGGTTTAACAACGGTACATATCTCACATAAGAAACAGTGTGAAACTTCTGAGAAGTTGATGATATAGTATATAAACTGATTTATTGGAAACACACAACATAACAATGCCTGTCAGCTTTATAAAGGAGTGGACCTGTCCACTTGTATGAAAGGACATATTACTGTAGAAATGATTCATAGTTCAGACCCAAAGAAAAATCAGTTCGATTTCCCTTTCATTGACTTTCAATGTAAACTGTGATAATATTAGTATGATCCTCATCTAATGTGTTAAATATGTTTAGGAAGGCTTTAAGAGCTTGCAGGAATCTGGCTGCTTGTTTTTTTGTTACACTTTTCCATTTGAAAAGACTTTGTAATCAGCAAATTGACTGTCTTTTGTATTAATCCAATGATTATATCTCCATTTACAAAGATTAAGTAACACTTGGATGAGTTTGTCCTACGATTATATGGGGCAGCATACATATGAAAAAAAAAAGTGTGTGGAAAGAACTTGGCAAAATCCCTAGAACCTAGAATCAGATCTGCTGTGTAAAAATCTTTAGTGTATTGACAACAATATGTGATAATTGTGACATCTTAAAGGCACAGTGCTGTGAATTTACAAAAACATTCTGTGGAGATGCTGGCCGTAAGAGGTGTTCTTTTGACTATATTGGTAGCTGAGCACATGCTAATTATGTGTAAGGTTAAAAAAAAAAAATCTTAAACAGGTTTAAATATGTCTAGACATCTGCTGTAGCAGTAAAAATTTACAACAAAATCCATGGGTAGATGTTGAAACTGGGCAAATTCAGGCGGGAAATTAAGCATATTCTTGCTTTTTTTCTCTCAAAAGGAGCTAAACCATTGGAGTAATACATGAAGGACTGTGTTAGATTCCTCATTATTGGTAACTCTCAGATGGACACTAGACATACTTTTCTAAGAGATTTCCCAATTCCAGTGAAGTTATTGGACTTTGAGTGCTAGAACCTGTGTTATATATCACCGTACAAAGGATCACAAATTGGAATTTTCTTTTTAAGAAACACAGTAAAAATATAGGAAGAAAAAAGGATTTTATTAAGTTTTTGAAGAAGGAAGGAAAAGGGGATAAAGGGATCTGCCAGCAATAATGCTGAAACTCTATGATGGTTCAAACATAGCTGTTAAGCTCTCAGTGATTCACCTGAGGCATCCAATAATTTTTCCAGAAAGTTGTGAGGAGCACAGTCTTTGTCTTTGACATGTGTAGACGAATTGGACTATTCTGTGCTAGGGATCTGTCCTGATATGACAATGGTCCCATCTGCATTTTCATATATACTGACATTAGAGAGTAAACTTTTTCTACAATATATATGTATCAAAAAATCAATATTGTCATAGCATTTCCAGACAGTAGCCATCCAATGTTGTAAAAATGTAAACCTATCTGCAGAGGATTTTTTGCTTTCATGGAAGACAGTGTCATTATGAGAAAAGTCACAACAGATTAGAAATTTACATAAGAGCTCTGGGACCAGGAACTTCAGGGAAGACAGATAACTTGAAATGCCTGTTAAAATTTGGGTTAATTTATCAATCTGCCAGTAGAAAGATCAAAGTGCCTCTGGAACTTTAAGCCCTGACATCTGCAGTGTCCTGTAAATATCACTGCACAGCAGACTAATATAGTGAGATTGTGTTCCTTTTAAGCATAAAGGAGCTGGCTTTTCATAATTATCTGTTCAGTTTGGCTATTGATATCAGTTCACAGTGCTGGTTTCACATCCTGACAGGCTGAACTATTTGCCTATGATTGGAGCAAACTTTATCTGCCTGGTCGTTATATAGACCCATGTGCTACTAAATCCAGCCCATTTTTTGTTCCAGTCATATAAACTGAAATGGTGTCTTCAGATTAGCATAGGCACTTCTTTAGTGAGTAAGTGGGTCTTATTTTGGCCTGAAGGGAACTGGAGAACACCAACACAAAGCTGTTAGGGAGCTCTGTTTTTACTGCAGCTGGAAAAGCTAAACATATTTCTTTTATAATTACGCTGATAAAAAGTCTTCAGAGAAATTAAATCTATTTGTTCTGTTCAATAACTATGAGCTGAGAATAAGACCAGATGTACTGAATTCCCTGTTCACCACTCACAATAACAGTTAAGATTATGAATTCTTCTGTTCTAAACATATGAGTGTGACATTTATAAGATGCCAAGAGATGAAATGCATCATTCTGTGAGATCAATTCATTTTCACCAGTGTTGTTTTTGCTGCAGAAGTTTCTGACCCAAATATGCTTGATGGGAAAACTTTTGCTTTGCCTCCTGAGAAAACTCAGGAGTGTGACAAGCAATATTTTAAGGTGCCAGGTATTGACTAGATATTATCAGAACTTAAGAATAGTCGTGGGAAAGGGCTTTGAATCCAGAAATGTCTTCTCATACGCTTAGCAATCCCATCTGTAGATAACAAACACAACCACAAACTTCTAATTAAAACTGCTCACCATGGGTTGTAGGATTCAATACAGAGCTGCTAAAGAGGTACATAAAGCAAGAAATGAGGCCATCCTCATGTGATGGGACATCATACAAACGTGTTTTCCAGTTTGAGTGGCTGCTGTGTTCTGTTTTGTTTTTTTCCTTTTTTTAAATTTATTTAATCTTCCTTTAGTTCTTTCCTTCCTTCATTTGTTCATTCATTCTTTCTCTCTTTTGCCCTTTTCTCCCTTTGTCTCTTTGTTTCCTTACCTTCTCCTTCTGTCTCCTAGGCAATAACTGGAAAATAAGTCATTTTCATAGAGTCACAGCATGATTGAGGCTGGCAGGCACTGACCCACTTGCTCAAACACTGTTAGATAGATCAAGTTGCCCAGGACCATGTCCAGCCAGGTTTTTAATGTCTCCAAGGACAGAGACTACACAACCTTTCTGGGCATACTGTTTCAATACTCAGTGATGCTCTCAGTAAAAAAAGATTTTTTTTTTAATATTTAAATAAAATTTATTTTATTTTAGTTTGTGCCCTTTGTCCTTAGTCTTGTCACTGAGTAACACTGAGAAGCATCTCACTCCATTTTCTTTAACACTCTCAATTCATACACCTTGAGTAAGCCATCTCTTGTCCAGGCTGAACAGTTCCAGATCTCTCAGTCTCTCCTTATATGTCAGATGCTCCCATCTCTCCATCATCTTTGTGGCTCTAAAATACATTTTCAACTCAGATGTGTTAGAATTGAAGCACTAATGGAAATAATGGCTATTTTGTCATAACTGACAGCTTCAATTATGTCTTCTTTCTGAATAACAAATCGTTAACCAGCCTCAGTTGGGTCATATGCCCTAATGAATGTACTACTAAGTGGCTTACAAATGTGGAAGTCAGACAAGCACCATTGACCTAGATGAATAAGGTACAGTGCAGAAACCTGCTGGACCGAGCTAATGGCTGCAATTTCTCCTTAAATGATAGAAAAAGTAGCATGGTTCCAGAGCTGTTATTCTCCTTCATGCATTCAAGTTCTTTTTTTTTTCCTTTCTGTTTATTAAAAAATTCCAGTTTATCAGATACTAACTGCATACATTTTAAGAATTACTAGAGTGGGTTTTAGAAATAATATTGTGGTTATTAGATATGGAGGGAATTCTTTAAAAAACAGCCATAAATTAGCATCAGATTTTTTTTTCCTTTTTTACCTGAACAGAATGAAGTAGGGGTAGAAAACCAAGTCAATTATTTTAGGAAGAAATAGGGATCATCTTTCAGCATGCAGATCCCTAGAGGCTGATTCCTTTCTTTTGTAGGCCCAGACTTTAGCAACATAGCATGATGAATTTCTAACTTTTAGGCACATAAATTTGTGGTATTTTGATATGTATATTGCACCAGGTGATTTAAGACCACATGTAAGCATTATGTTTTCAGCAGGGACTTAAATTTGCAGCATGGTGCAAATTGGTTTAATCTGAGTTTATTTTTGGGAAGGAAGAAGATGCTTTCTGGTACAGTTAAAGTGAAATTGAAATAGTAGGGAAACACGGAGGAGGGGTGTGATTCAAGCCAATGTGGGTTTAGAAGACACAAGTCAAAGGAAAACCTGACAAAGTAAGGATAAATTACATCAATTCAGAAATGTTATACTCACATCTGAACAGCTCAAAAAGAGGAAATAAGTAGTTAAAAATATTGTAAATGGTAAATTAATATATTATGACATGCTCCAGATTGCCAGAGCAATTTCCTTTTTATATTTCTTGATATAACTAGTCAAGATTTGTGTTTTCAGTAAGCTCTCAGTTACAGGAATGAACTATTGAAGGCTGTAAAAGTGATAAAAGGATATAGTTAATATTGTCCTTAGATTTCTGCATAATGTTTTCAAACAATCTAACCACCTGAATGAAGATGTCAAAAAAAAAAAAAAGAAATAATATCTCAGTTTATGTGTAATATATGCTCGACCAAACTGTCTTGCAGAATGAGCCAATAACCAACTGGACACAACAGTGTCTTACTCCAAGCCTTTTTTCTTTGTCATTTTGTACATGCAGGACTCAGCCTTCACATGAGTAGCTCCTGCGTCAGCTTCTGTTTTAGTTACTTGATAGCTGTCTCTTTACAACTCAACAGCAATGATGAAAGTCATGGAAGTTGTACAGTACAGTTTAGAAACTTTTGGTCAATAGCTCAGTGTCTGTTGTTTTTCTTGTAATAGTACCTTTCAAAGAAGCCTATTGCTTTTATTCTTCATATTTTTTGTAGAATATTCTTACAGACTGCATATCCTTTCCTGAAAATTCCTGAACAATAATCTACGGACCATCATCAAAACTTCCACTCTGAATTCAGTGAGTTCCTCTGTTGCCAAATACAGCTGTGTTTGAGGTTTTTCTCTAAAAGAGCAACCAAGTAGAAGCTCTTTACCTGCTACCCATACCTATTTGCTATGCATTTGGCAAATACAGCAGAAAATACGTGCTTAGGGATGAGATCAGAAAGATATTCAACCACCAGCATCCTTCTTTTCAGCACCTGTAGTTCATCTGAACCCCTTTATGTTCCTATCAAAGCGCTTCATGCACAGTTAAGACAGTAAGACAGTGTGGAGCAGCTTCCGGTTTATGCTTCATTTTTCTTGTATGCTAAGCATTCACCAATAGAGGTGGAATGTGCAGATTCTGGCTTCTATTAGCACTTTTGCCAACTCAGTCTGACTAAAAAAAAAAATCATGAGGCTGATATTGAATTCAAACAATTTAATTTGCCTCTGACCCAGGAATCTAAATGGATTGTGATCATGAGAGCTCCTCTACAGCTGCAAGCGCTGGGAATGTGTTTGATCTGTTCTTTCTCCAGTGACAGGCAAGGTAATAATTTTGGGTCTTTGGGACCTGAGGCTTTAGGAAGGGAGAAGAAAAAAAACCAAAACCCACTCTAAATCTTGCACAGCCTTTCAAGTGTTTTTAAGATGGTTATGTTTCAATACTATTGCAGTAATGTTCTTTCTATATAAGCAATGCACCATGCAACATAATAAATCATCTACCTTCACTTCCCCAAAGTCATTGCAGCACTTGAAAAATAAATATGTTCCTCTACATGTAGATAGATATATATTGCATTTTGAGCATTTTCTTCCAATTGGCTGAAGAAACTAGTAACTGATAATTCTTGTTGCCATGTAACACAGAAAAAACATGTTACTACACACAAATTTTCCCAGACACGAACTAAACAAAGAGGTACAAGACTGAATTCCTCTTTTTCCAGGTTCCCTTTGCCTGTTTTTATTGAATGTCTATTTCCTGCGGGCCTGCCTCCATGCCCATGTTGAGCTCTGCACATTAATTGATGACCGTTAGGGGCCAGGCACTGTAAAACTGCTTCAATCTGAAATGACAAGAAGAGAGTCATATTTGTTGTCTGTACTGAGGTATCTCTCAGTGGAGTTCATTAGTTCTGATGTGCTAGATACCATCTGCTTTATTGCCCAGGACAACTTAACCTGGGAAGGTCAGGTGACATCATTGAAAAGTCATAATAAAGCAGTTAAAACATTCTTGCATTCCTGAATATATTAGTCATAATGAAATGCTATGTATTAATAAAAAATTGATATTATTTTATTCTAGTCCTAATGGAGTTTTGTGGTAAAGTAGAATGTGCTAAAACAATTCCTACAGAAGCTGGAAATAATGCAGGTAAAATCTCTGAAGAACTCCTCTCCCCACCCACCCCAGACTCTCTCCCGTTTGTAGTGAATGTTTCAAAAGATGTGGAAAGAGAAAGCAGAGGTAATGGTCTGTATTTTGTAGGCTGTTGTGAGAACAAGGAATCAGCAAGACAATTGTATGATGCTGAAAGAAAGGAGAGCTGTGGAGCAAAGAAATAAATTGACATACACGGTGTGTGTCTAATGTGGACATTCACAAGAAAAGCCATTACAGATTCCTGATCAGTGTGTGTGTGTGTGTGTGTACTGCGGTGAGGGAAACTATAGATAAAATATTGGAAGGGAGAGGGTAGAATGCAAAAGTGAAGGTTTACTGTCAGTAAGCAATAGCAGTGAGACTTGTATAGAAAGAAAATTAAAATATTGCAGCTTTTCAGGGGTGAGGAAAATAATACACTAGATTTATCAGCATGCAGAAGCAGAGAATAAGTGTCAGAACATGAGTTACTGACAAGTTCTTATTTCTTCGTAAGAAGAAGGTCCTGATTCTTAAATTTTTTTTTTTTTTTTTCTTTGTAGCTAGCCTGATTTCCTACAGTTAGGTGGAGTAGAGTAAAATGAAGCTAGAGCACTTTTGGAGAATGAACCATTTGGCTGTTAGCACTACTATTAATTGAGTAAACTGCTCACATAAAAACAGAGGTGGACATTAACCATGTAAATTGGAAGCTGTAAAAATGTGAAAGCTAAAGCTCACCTTGATTTCAGGAGTTATGTAAATTTGGCACAGTGTCACAGAAAAGAAACTGAAATGCAAGGCAAGTGGCACTGAGGCTTATAATTTATGACATTACATTCAGATTTCTTGATATATAGGAAAATGCATATGAGAAATGAGTAAACAGTTGATTAACAAGCTCATAAAACTAAAACATTAACATTTTTTTGAGTGTGAACACCCTTAAAATTGAATAAGATAAGGAATCAAACGTGAGTGTACATATTCCACATAGTTATGATTGCTTATTTTATTACTCAGAGATTAAAAGCTGATGTCAGTGTAGTGCTGGGACTTCCTAGTTTTCATACTGCTAAATCTTGCTACAGTACCTGATGTCTATTATAATGAGTCATTATAATTGCATGGAGAGCTAAAAACAGTGCCTAAGATTACAGTAGGGTTGATTTACAGCTCATGGAATCAAAACAAGCAACTTGGAAACACGTCAGTGTGAATGGAAAAGCTGTCATTGGCATGTATTCAAGGGAAGAGGAGAAAGCAACTACACATGGAGCTGATGACTGACCTCTATTTCTTTCAGCTCCTCAGGATCCTTTCCACAGAAAGGTTACACAACTGGGTAATCCTTATGTCCACTTCGGGCTTGTGTCCACTTGATTGTCATTAAGACAGGACTGCTCTTGGCACATGCTGGTCATCTATGCCTGGTCGTCTTCTGTCCAGAGTATAGCAATAATGTGTTTTTCCATGTTGCAATGCACAAATAGCAAATGGCTCCTGGTCAAGACAAGAGGGAGAATTAATTGGGTATTTTCTCATAGCTGTCTATGGTTCCCAAATAATTTCTCATTGTTTCTAATTTTAAAGAAAAAAAATGTTTATTTTCCTTACAGTCTTACTATTCTCATGTTAGCATTAAAACCAATTTTCTGAAAATACAAAAGGAAAGTCTCAAAAGGTTTTACTTGCTGCTTAGTCTTTAGGGTAAGAGTCTTTGCTTTGGGTTGCTTTGAGAAGGGTGCTTAAGAAAAATAATTGCCATCAGATAGGGATGTTGTTCTTGCCTCAGTAAAAACACTTTATTATTGAAAACTCAGCACAAAACCTATCTGTTTGAAAATGCTTATGAAAGTACAATCACAGATTCTTACACAGACCACAAAGAAGAAAAGTCAATGGCAGAAATTATATTTAGTACAAACCACTGAAGTACAAAAACATTTATCAGGCTAGAAATCCACTACAAGCAATCAGCCAAATCTCAGTTGTTATTAATTCAGAAACTCATTCTTTATAACATATGTAAAGCTAAATTTAAAAGATATTTCATCATAGTCAAGATCATATTTTAGGGTTTTATGGTAATGAGTAGAGTCCTTAGTTGACAAATTTGCTAAAATAATATCAACTGTAAAGATAAAAAATAATTTGCATATTTCCGTTTTCCTTTAGACATATTTGCAAAATATAAAGCATTGTAGTGTTTCTAAATCACAGTCTATTTTTATTACTGCTTTCAGAAATTAGAGTGGAAGTAATAGAGTTGGCAGAGTTTCCAGGTGGTGTTGTGCCATTGTTCTTCACAATCACATAAATTATTGGTAACTGTGAGGTAGTAGGAATGGAATTGCAGTGATCAACCAGTAAGGATGAGGTGTACAAATTCTTGAAATAAATAGGTAGGGATTTGAATACCCACGTTCCTTAGGTCTCCAACCCTTCAACTGGAAACATCAATTCCACTTCTTCCCTGTTATTACAACCTTACTTCCATCTGTTATTGGTTGGTTGAAGAGACTGGGTTAGCTGGATCTCTGCAACAGTATTGTCATTATTCAGTACCCAAGAAGATGACTATAACTTCTCTTTCGTTGCAGTAGTTTAAGCCAAGACTGTAAAGCTTACTGTCTCCTAAGATTTGCCTATTTTTTTAAATTACTTTCTATTTTAGAAAATGGACACAAAAGTAACTTTATTAAGATTTTAAGTAAGTACATAATTTTGTCTGTGGAAAAAAAATGGAACTTTCTTTCTGATTTGTTTTTATGCTCTTATGAATGCTAGACCCCTCTGCCCTGGAAGCTGTTCTTAACCTGAGACAGATCCCTGCCTGTGCTACATTTCAGATGTGTAAGTAAATGTGCGGACACTCAGTTCTGACCTTGACCCAGACCTGCTGGCTGGGCAGGCTTGACCTCTGACTGCCTTGTTACTGGGCTGTGCCTGACCGTGATCACTCTCTCTGCTCAGATCCTGACCTGGGATTGTTGCTCTTCATCCTGACTCCTTGTTGGTGAGTTCACCAACAGTTCGGCTGGAAGGAGGATCCTGGGAACTACAGCCCTGTCAGCCTGACCTCCGTACCAGGGAAGATCATGGAGTGGTTGGTCTTGAGAGTGCTCAGAGGGCATGTGCAGGACAACCAAGGGATCAGGCCCAGCCAGCATGGCTTCATGAAAGGCAGGTCCTGCTTGACCAACCCGATCTCCTTCTGTGACCAGGTGACCTGCCTAGTGGATGAGGGAAAAGGCGGTTGGTGTTGTATACTGCGCTTTAGTAAAGCCTTTGACAGCGTCTCCCACAGCATTCTCCTGGAGGAACTGGCTGGGTGAGAAACTGGCTGGATGGCCGAGCCCAGAGAGTTGTGGTGAATGGTGTTAAATCCGGCTGGCGGCCGGTCACAAGCGGTGTTCCCCAGGGCTCGGTTCTGGGTCCGATCTTGTTCAGTAACTTTATTGATGACCTGGATGAGGGAATCGAGTGCTCCCTCAGTCAGTTTGCAGGTGACACCAAGCTGGGTGGGAGTGTTGATCTGCTGGAGGGTAGGAGGGTGCTGCAGAGGGATCTGGACAGGCTGGATCGATGGGCAGAGGCCAACTGTATGAGGTTTAATAAGGCCAAGTGCTGGGTCCTGCGCTTGGGTCACAACAACCCCATGCAATGCTACAGGCTTGGGGAGGAGTGGCTGGAGAGCTGCCCAGCCGAAAGAGACCTGGGGGTGCTGGTTGACAGCCGGCTGAACATGAGCCAGCAGTGTGCCAAGGTGGCCAAGAAGGCCAACAGCGTCCTGGCCTGTATCAGCAATAGTGTGGCCAGCAGGAGTAGGGAAGTGATTGTGCCCCTGTACTTGGCACTGGTGAGACCGCAGATTGAATCCTGTGTTCAGTTTTGGGTCCCTCACTCCAAGAAGGCTGCTGAGGTGCTGGAGTGTGTCCAGAGAAGGGCAACAAAACTGGTGAGGGATCTTATGAGGAGAGGCTGAGGGAACTGGGGTTGTTCAGTCTAGAGAAGAGGAGGCTGAGGGGAGACCTCATCGCTCTCTACAACTACCTGAAAGGGGGTTGTGGCGACGAGGGCGCTGGTCTCTTCTCCCAAGTAACCAATGATAGGACGAGAGGAAATGGTCTCAAGTTGCACCAAGGGAGGTTTAGATTGGATCTTAGGAAAAATTTCTTCACCGAGAGGGTGGTCAAGCATTTGAACAGGCTGCCCAGGGAGGTGGTGGAGTCACCACCTCTGGAAGTGTTCAAAAACTGTGTGGATGTGGCACTTCAGGACATGGTTTAGGGGACACGGTGGTGCTGGATTAATGGTTGGACTTGATGATCTTGAAGGTCCTTTCCAACCTTAATGATTCTGTGATTCTGTGATTCACTGATCACGTCAGCCAAAACACAGCTCCCTGCTCACCTGCCCTTGCAAAGTAGCTGGCCCCTTCCCTGACACCCTTCTGCAAAACCATTTAGAAATACCTTTTTAAAGTGGGATCAGGAGCAGAGGGAGAAACTGTGGAGCTGAAAAAAAGTATGTAACATTTTGACAATAATGTATAGGGCTCCTTTGCCATTGACTCTTCCCCATTGGAAAGTTTTGGGCTAGATTTTCTGTACAAAGAAATCACGAAGAATGACAGAATCATTAAGGTGGGAAAGAATCTTCAAGATCATCAAGTCCAACTGTTAACCCAACACCACCGTGCCCACTAAGCCATGTCCCAGAGTACAACAGCCACAAGTTTTTTGAACACTTCCAGTCATGGTGACTTCACCACCTCCCTGGGCAACCTGTTCCAAAGTTAGATCATTCTCCCGGTGAAGAAATTTTTCCTAATATCCAATCTAAACCTCCCTTGGTGCAACTTGAGGCCATTTCCTCTCATCCTATCACTAGTTAGTTGGGAGAAGAGACCAACATCCACCTCACCATAACCCCCTTTCAGGTAGTTGTAGAGAGAGAGAAGGTCTCCCCTCAGCCTCCCCTTCTCCAGACTGAACAACCCCAGTTCCTTCAGCTGCTTCTCATAAGACTTGTGTTCCAGACTCCTCATCAGTTTTGTTACCCTTCTCTGGACACACTCCAGCAACTCAGCATCCTTCTTGGAGTGAGGGACCCAAAACTGACCACAGGATTCAAGGTGCAGCCTCGCCAGTGCCAAGTACAGGGGCACAATCACTTCCCTACTCCTGCTGGCCACACTATTCCTGATACAGGCCAAGACGCTGTTGGCCTTCTTGGCCACCTGGGCACACTGCCAGCTCATATTCAGCTGGCTGTCAGCCAGGACCCCCAGGCTCTTTTCCACCAGGCAGCTCTCCAGTCACTCCTCTCCAAGCTTGTAGCATTGCCAGGGGTTGTTGTGACCCAAGTGCAGGACCCTGCACTTGGCCTTATTAAACCTCATACAGCTGACCTCTCCCTATCAATCCAGCCTGCCCAGATCCCTCTACAGAATCCTCCTACCCTCCAGCAGATCAACACTCCCACCCAGCTTGGTGTCATCTGCAAACTTGCTGGGACAGCACTTGATCCCCTCATCCAGATCATCAATAAAGATACTGAACAAGACCAGCCCCAGAACCGAGCCCTGGGGAACACCGCTTGTGACCGGCCGCCAGCCGGATTTAACACCATTCACCACAACTCTCTGGGCTCGGCCATCCAGCCAGTTCTTTATCCAGCGAAGAGTAAACTTGTCCAAGCCACGAGCCGCCAGTTTCTCCAGGAGAATGCTGTGGGAGATTCTGTCAAAGGCTTTACTACGTCCAGGTAGACAACATCCACAGCCTTTCCCTCATCCACTAGGTGGGTCACCTGGTCATAGAAGGAGATCAGGTTGGTCAAGCAGGACCTGCCTTTCATGAACCCATGCTGGCTGGGCCTGATCCCTTGGTTGTCCTGCACATGCCCTGTGAGCACTCTCAAGACGAACTGCTCCATGATCTTCCCTGGTACGGAGGTCAGGCTGACAGGCTTGTAGTTCCCAGGATCCTCCTTCCAGCCTTTCTTGTAGTTGGGTGTCACATTGGCAAGCCTCCAGTCATCTGGGACCTCCCCTGTTAACCAGGACTGCTGATAAATGATGGAGACTGGCTTGGCAAGCTCCTCCGCCAGCTCTCTCAGTACTCTCGGGTGGATCCTATCAGGCTCCATAGACTTGTGGGTGTCCAGGTTGTTTAAAAGATCTTTAACTGCTTCCTCCTGGATTATGGGTGGGTTATTGTGCTCTCCATCCCCATCTTCCAGCTCAGGGGGATGAATACCCTGCGGATATCTGGACTGGCTGTTAAAGACTGAGACAAAGAAGGCATTAAGTACCTCAACCTTGTCCTCATCCTTGGAGACAATGTTCCCCGCCATATCCAGTAAGGGATGGAGATTCTCCTTGCCTCTCTTTTTGTTGTTAATATATTTGTAGGAGTATTTTCTCTTAGATGATCCTAATGAGTTAAGTGAGGTTCAATAGAGCAAGAAAATACAACCTAAGGAGTTGTTTTTTACATTTTTATTTTTGATGATGTTCAGAAAAGGCAGTAAATACACTCTTAGACAAAGGTACTTCAGACCTACATGTATACATGACAAGGAAAGATGAACAAAACTTGTGTTTATTCTTTCCTTTGATAGACAGAGCTGAGACAAAATTTCTGAAGTGCATCCCAGATTCATAGGATCTCTACAGTTCTCCAAAGCATACTTTAGTGAACATGTACTAAATTTTGACTGGTACGTACAACTTAACACCCACTCATCTGATGATGGATTTGTGAGAGTCTTAGTCATCACAACTATTCCATTTTCCTGAAACTGGCTCTTGAGTTTTATAAGGGAATCATGTCTGTCTTCTTGACTGAAGGTTGAGTGCAGTAATTCAGAGTAAGGCATCATTACCATTTGCACACTTTTAAATTTTTCCTGGTCAGTGTAGACACTTCAGAATTCCCTATCCCCAACATCCATATACTAATGGACATCCACTACAAACTTGACCAATATCTTTCTGAAATCATTGAACTTCATTTGCTGTTCAATCCCTCATTAAGTTCACATTGCATGTGTCTTTCACGTCTCTGTTTTGACACTTCTTTAATTCTAATACTCACAGTACCTTAACATTTTAGAGTCCACTGCTCTAAATTCAAGCAATGTGTTCAAACAATGTTTGTGCACCCACATTTTGAAATGTATTCTGCAGGAATTCTCCTTGCTGTAAAAAGGGGTTATACTTCATATCTTCCCTTATTCTCTTTCTTTTGGCAGTGGTTAGAGGATATCAAAATCAGGTTGTACATGCACATTTCTAAGAGAAGATTGCTACATGTTGCTGCATACTTTGATTGTGTTTTCCTTTTGATGTGTTTGTAAATAGCTGTGCACCATATGGTATATAAGTTTATTTAAAGTCATCATCTATTAGATGATTCTTTCACTGTCCTTTTTGGAGGGAGTTTTGCTCTCTTTTCACTTAAAGAAGTGAAACTTCTTAAACATGTTCCTCACATTTATGATGAATCTCTCTTGCACCATGTTATCCTCCATGGCCTATCTTCTAGTAACTACTGTCCTGCTGTCTAAAAAGCCACTCTCTTTTGCATTCCATAAATTATTACCAGAATGCTTTTTTTATTCCTTGGTGTTACTATGCTTTGAGTTTTTTTCAAATAAAAACCTCCCTTGCATAACTGTGCTGTCAGGTGATATCCATGATTCCTCATGCTTGAGATTAATTTTCTCCCTCATTTAAAACCATTAAACTGATTGTCTGGCATTAATTATTGCTCATAAACACCAGCTAAACTAGAAAAGACTTTTCAACAGCAGTCAGTGAGAAAATATGTTAGCTTCTGAGTGTGCTGGAAGTTTGTCTTGTAAGGTTAGTAGATATGTCACATGTTATCATTGCATTTAGAATTAACATTGCATTTAGAATTAACATTACATTTAGCCACACATGAAAAGCTGGCCATGGAGTTGGATGCAGTAGTTTTCTAATGTCAAGGCCCATATGGCACTTGTGTTACAATTAGTGTAAGCTCATTGATGAGAAAAGGATCTTGCCTTCTGTCTGGGGACATTTCATTCTCAGTCTCAAAAAAACAAACAAATGAAAAAGAGAATAGTACATGAACAAGACAGAGGGAAGCATGAGGTAAGGCAGAAAAGCCTGTCCTGGAAGATGCAAGGTGCTTGGTAATTTGAATCTCACTAAAGATCTCATCAAGGCACTAGAGAATGAGAGCAGGGCACTTCTTAGTACTAGTAGAGATATGGTCACCGAGTAAGTTTGAATCAGAGTGAATAACACTTGGTACTGCTAAGATTTCAATAGGACTTCACAAAACAAAATGATGGTGGTCTTTGTTGTCAAATTGCCTTTGAGTTTCTTATCAGAAGCTGACATAAAGCCTTTTTAAAAATAATATCTACCTGGGGGAAAGAAACTGTTGCTTTGTTACTCTGGAGAACGTTCCTGACTTTGTTTATGGCTTTGTAAGCAGAATATTTTCTACACTTTAATGATGGAAAAAGTCTTTTACAGTATCTTTCCCCTACTTGTAAAGCTTAGGCCTTGTGAATAATTTTGAAGGTGGATGACAGATACGAGAAGAAAAAGCAGTGGTGGCAGATTAACTTCTCTGTCTGCTCTTGAGAAACAAGTGACAGTAAGAGGTTTTTAATTTACATACAGAACTTTCTTCCACATAATCTCTGCTCTTTTATTATGATTGTTGCACATAATACACCTAAGTTGTCAGAGTGCTACACGTACAGCAGAAGATAGGTGTTGTTTTGGGAAATTTCTTCACCTCGTAAGAGGACACTATTTCCTCAAAGGATACATGCCTTGTTGCTTCCTGCTATGGTTTTCTAGGACTAAGAACTGCTGAAAGAAGTCTGGAAAGCTGTGGTTCTTTTTCAGCTAGTTAGCTCTAACTCATTTCCTGTGGAGGATTTTTTATTTTCTCTTTTGCTCTGAAGACTGACAATCCACTGCAACCAAAGCAGTACAAGAGATCTCTTACTGCTGTAGATAGGCTTCATCTGTTTTATACAAATACAGTGGTACCTGGAGGCTTTGGAGACTTCTTGTTATCAAAGAAGTTTCGTCCTCTGAAACAAACTTTGCAAGTGTATTTTAGGGGTAAACAAAACCCCCCAAAAACCCCAAAAAACCCACCTTGGGAAACAAATATATTTGTTTGTTCAAGGACAGCACATATAATGCTTGGAACTTTTTCTCCCATCAGTGTCCTTCACTGCTTAACTGGTTCATGGCTGTCAGATCTGGAGTGGACTTGTCTTTGATGAGCAAGTTGTCTGCAGCAGAGTACAAAGGATGCTTCTTCATCTGCATCCCTTTTCTCAGCGGGCAAAGAATGGTTCATTTTAAATGTCTGATATGTGGGCACTCACTGGAGGCTTGCCTGAAGACAAAACTGAAAACACACTAGTGAACCTCCCATTTTCTGAAGATAAACTGTTGAAGGTGACAGATACATCAGAAAGTTTATAATGCACAGGAAGTGTAATGGCAAACCCAATTATGTGTAGGGTTTCTGGTTTGGGGGTTGTTGGGCTTTCTGTTGTGCTAATTATGAAGAGGAACAGAGAGAAGGTGATAAATCCTGGATTGAAGCTCACTGAGGTAATTTTTGTTGAATTTGGTAATGATTACTGCTTCATTATAGACATGGATGACCTGAGAAAATGGCAGTGCATTACATAAATCATATGACTAATTATCTCATGATTTTGATTATATTTCTTTTTCTTACAGCCACATTTCTTTTTTCCTCTCTGGGTGGTAAAGATTTGTCTTTAAATGTAGATGTTTTCCAGAGAGAGTCTTCAGTCATTTAGCTGATCTGACATGACACAGGTCAAAGAGCTTTGTTCAGTAACATTTATATTGCACTTACACTAACCTAATGACTCTTCTTCAATGAGTCATCTAAACTTAGAATATTTGCTTCTGCTTTGCAACTTTTTTCAAATCTTTTCTGGTTTATCAGAGACACTTTCTCTTTTGACCCTTGCAGTCAGTGTCAGAATCTCAGTCTCAGATGTCAGCTTCTCTTGGACATGGACTACTCTTATTTGGATTCTCTTAAACAGTGTACTGAGAGACTCATTAATTGTTAGTGTACATTAAACAGATGGAGAGACTGCTGACAAAGAAGACCAAGTGTTATTTCATTCCTACATGTCAAGAATAAAAGGAAACCTTTGGAAGTGGCTTATCAATGGCTGTCACTGTTTCTTAAAATTTGTTTCCTAGGATAATACACAAATTGTTTATAAATGCTTTCTGCTATTTTATATGCTTTACAGAGACTATAGAACTCTGGAGCTAAAGAAAAAGAAACTTTAATTTCTGTGTTGCCCATTCCATATGATCCCTGTGCATGTAACCCAAAAATCATAAACATTGTATGAAAAGTGATAGCTTTATCAAAGAAATTTGTTATGCTCCTTCTATTTTGTTTGGATAGCATCACATGGGAAAGTGACTGGCTAATGATCTTGGTAATATTATATTTCAAGGTCTTCATGGGCCCAGAACAGGAACGATTGTCTTGATAGCCACAAGCTTATATTATCTTTAAAGTTCATGTGTATCCCACTGGGATGGTGACATTTCCACACTACTGTCTCACTCATTCTACTCATAACTTCTTGTAATCTGAGCTGACCTTTTCAAGTGTCTCTTTTGCCTGGAGGACACAAAGAGCAGAGACTAATATTGGTTAGTCTCCCTGGCTCTGGCCAATTTGTGGCCCTTGGACTGTTGGGTTTCTATAAAACTTAGAAATGTTGTAACTTTTGATTCTTATTGAAGCTGAGGAAAAAACAGTGTTCTCTGAATTTGATGCAATCAAAATGAGGGAAAGAACCATGAAAAATCAGTGCTTTTATTTCATTTAACACCTGACTTCTCTGACAAGATCATTACACTTTCTGTTTTTAATTCTCCCTTAGACTGTTGAATGCTGAACTGTCAATTTATAGCTGGAGGGGTGTTGTATTTATTCCCTTAGTGCATCATATAATTGACAGTGAAATCCATTTCTGAAACAAAAAGTACTTAAAGTGCGGTATGAATAAGATTGTATTTGCCAATCAAAACCTTTCCAAAGAATGACTTTTGACTTCATGTTGCAGTTTTGTGAGTGAGGAAGGAAATGTTAATCATTTAGTATCTTGCCAATTCTATGAATCTTAATAGCATTTTGTAAGGTAAGTAATTTCCTATCTTGGGCCCAACTAGCAGTTGGACACCATTATTATAATGATATCATATAACTGGTAAACTGAAAGTGGGAGAACTTAACAGCTGGTTAGAATACATGAAGCTTGAATAAGTTTCTTAAAAAGTTGCTTCCTTTTCAATCTTTAGATTACAGTCCAGAACCCTGGTGGCATGTCTTGACCTAGACATGAATCACCAGCCCATCACTATGTTACTTGCTTCCTCTTCGTCATTGGAAAAGAGATTAATTAATTGAACAGGTAGTAATACTTAAAAATGTTTGGATATTATGCTAGAAAATTGTGTGTAGCCATCCAAAATGCCTAGAAGAGTTCATTTTTTAAAATCCAGGTAAATTAGGTAGACTGAAAATGGTATGGTTCCTATTATGCCTCAGTACAAACAAAATACCTATATATGTGATTTTTTTTATAGATATAGAAAGAAAAGTATTGCTTTTTTTTTTTTTTTAATTCTTCTTAATCAAGCAGGAGATCTCTTGAACAAACAGAGAAGCCTTCCAGTAATATCCAAGTATACTGGCTTCAGTTGTGATGGAGACTGCAATCTTTAGAGACTCATTTTCCTGCCATACAGGCAACTGAACCAAACTGAACATAATGACATTGTTATTAGTTTTTTTTCCTTTTGGTCAGGCCATACAAAACGTACTGATAGTCTGTCTTTCCTCCTCTCCTCCTCAGTAGATATTCAGTGTCAACTCATTTTAAACTTCTGCATAGCTTCAACAGTTAAGAATGTTTTGAGTGCTACTGCACAACATTGCCTGGCATTGTGTTTGTTCTCTGTTACCCTTACAGGCTCAGTGAGGGTATGTATGTCAGATGCTGACATAGAGCAGACTCTACTAGTTACTTCCTAAGCTCAATGAGCAGAGCTCTGTAATGTAGAATGAAAGGTCTAAACCCTACCAGTGAACAAAGATGGGAGGGAAATACAGTAATGCCATTCAGAAACACTATTCTCATTTTCTTTAACAATTTTGAATGTTAAATTTGTAATTTGATATGTACTAAATATCAGAATTAACCTTGCCTGAGTTACCTTAATTCTACTCTGGGGTGTCTGTGCATGTTATGATAGCCCTTGGTAGTTTCATCCAAAACTTACTCTCAGGACTTCTGTCTCACTTAGTACCTGGAATAGTTGGTTCTTACCCTATGTAAGTATGGACCTCATGTATAAGCACAGAATAGCAAAATCCTTGACACTGGAAGGGACCTCTGGAGGTCATCTTGTCCAACACCCCTACTCAAGAAGGGACACCGAGAGCAGGCTGTCTAAAAGCCACGTCCAGGTGTTTTTCCACTGTGTTCAAAAGGGGGACTCCACAGTCTCTTTCTGCAGCCTGCATCAGTGCTTGACCATCCCCACAGTGAAAAAGTGTTTTCTGATGTTCAGATGGAACCATCTGTGTTTCACTTTGTGCCCATTGCTTCTTGTACTGGCCCTGGACACCACTGAAAAGAGCTAAGTTCCATCTTCTTTGCACCTTCCCTCCAGATATTTATATACATTGATAAGATTCCCTCCAATCTCTTCAGCCTTCTCATCTCGAGGCTAAAGAGTCCCAGGTCTCTCAATCATTCCTTATAGGAGAGACGCCCGAGTACTTTCACTATTTTTGTGGCCCTTTCCTGGACTGTCTCCAGTATGTCTATGTCTCTCTTGTACTGGGGAGCTCAGAACTGAGCACAGTACTCCAGGTGTGGCCTCACCAACACTGAGCCAAAGGGAAGGATCACCTCTCTCAACCTGCTGGCAATGTTTGTCCTAATGCAGCACAGGATACTGTCAGCCTTTTTTGCAGCAAGGGCACCTTCCTGTCTCATGTTCAGCTTGGTGTCTACCAAGACCCCTGAGGTCCTTCTTTGTGAAGCTTCTTTCCAGCCAAGAGGCCCCCAGCATATATTACAGCATCACAGAACCGTTAAGGTTGGAAAAGACCTCTGAGATCACCAAGTCCATCTGTCAACCCAGCATCACCATGCCCACTAAACCATGTCCTGAAGTGTCACATCCACACATTTTTTGAACATTTCCAGTGATAGTGACTCCACTCGTTAAACCTCATGCAGCTGACCTCGACCCATTGATCCAGCTTGTCCAGATCCCTCTGCAGAGCCTTCCTACCCTCCAGCAGATCAACACTCCCACCCAACTTGGTGTCATCTGCAAACTTACTGAATAAGCACTCGATCCCCTCATCCAGATCATCAATAAACATATTAAACAAGACCAGCCCCAAACCTGAGCCCTGAGGAACACTGCTTGTGACCAGCTGCCAACTGGATTACACTCCATTCACCACTACTCTCTGAACTCGGGCATCCAGTGATACAGTGAAAACCATAGGAGCCTCTAGCTGAAGAACCTCCTTCTGAAAAAGTGCAGATGGTCAATATAATTTTAAAAATGATGTAGTCTCTTGAAAGTAAAAAAAAAAAGTTCATTATTAATGTACAGTTACTGACAGTTGTCTTTAAATTAAAGATAATAAGTCATATTTAAAAAAACCAAAAACAAAACCAGAAAAAAAACCAAAAACAAACCACAAGAGAAAAGAAATAAAAAAAAAGTGACCTTGGTACCGGGGAGGATTATGGAGAGGTTCATCTTGAAGGGTGTTCACAGGGCACGTGAAAGACAACCGAGGGATCAGGTCCAGCCAGCACGGGTTCATGAAAGGCAGGTCCTGCTTGACCAACCTGATCCCCTTCTGTGACCACGTGACCTACAGAGTAGATGAGGCAAAGGCTGTGGACATTGTCTACCTGGACGTAGTAAAGCCTTTGACAGCTTCTCCCACAGCATTCTCCTGGGGAAACTAGTGTCTCGTGGCTTAGACAGGTTTACTCTTCACTGGGTAAAGAATTGGCTGGATGGCTGAGCCCAGAGAGTCATGGTGAATGGCATTAAATCCGGCTGGTGGCTGGTCACAAGCGGTGCTCCCCAGGGTTTGGTTTGGGGGCTGTTCTTGTTCAATATCTTGATTGATGATCTGGATGTGGGGATCGAGTGCTCTCCCAGTAAGTTTGCAGATGAGACCAAGTTAAGGGGGAGTGTTGATCTGCTGGAGAGCAGGAAGACTTTGCAGAGGGATCTGGACAGGCTGGATTGATGAGCTGAGGTCAACTGTATGAGGTTTAATAAGGCCAAGTGCTGGGTCCTGCACTTGGGCCACAACAACCCCATGCAATGCTACAGCCTTGGGGAAGAGTGGCTGGAGAGCTGCCCAGTGGAAAATGACCTGGGGGTGCTGGTTGATAGACAGCTGAACATGAGTCAGCAGTGTGCCCAGTTGGCCAAGAAGGCCAACAGCATCCTGGCCTGTATCAGAAATTGTGTGGCCAGCAGGAGGAGGGAAGTGATCGTGCCCCTGTATTCAGCACTGGTGAGGCCGCACCTTGAATACTGTGTTCAGTTTTGGGCTCCTCCCTACAAGAAGCATGTTGAGGTGTTTGAGCATGTCCAGAGAAGGGCAACAAAGCTGATGAGGGGTCTGGAGCACAAGTCTTACACGAAGCGGCTGAGGGAACTGAGGTTGTTCAGTCTGGAAAAGAGGAGGCTGAGGGGAGACCTTATCGCTCTCTACAACTACCTGAAAGGGGGTTGTGGTGACGTGGGTGTTGGTCTCTTCTCCCAAGTAACCAGCGATAGGACGAGAGGAAATGGCCTCAAGTTGCACCAGGGGAGGTTTAGATTGGATAATAGGAAAAATTTCTTCACTGAGAGAGTGAAGAACAGGCTGCCCAGGGAGGTGGTGGAGTCACCATCAGTGGAAGTGTTCAAAAAATGTGTAGATGTGTCACTTCAGGACATGGTTCAATGGGCATGGCGATGTTGGGTTGATGGTTGGACTTGATGATCTCAGAGGTCTTTTCCAATCTTAATGATTCTGTGACTCTATGATTTTATCAAAAGGAATTTTTAAATTTTTACTGGTTTCTGTGTAATGTTCTTGTGATTAATGTACCTGATACCACTAGTACAAGCCATTACCTACACAGGATGAGTATGTGTTGTGGTAAGTGTCTAGCACGTAGCAATTACAAGGAAGTGGGCAGCAACACACAGAGACTGTATCCCAGCACACACTTTAACTGTAGAAAAAACTATCCATCTCAAAAAAACCCACAGTTGAAACAGAGCAAAATATTGAACTTGTGTAGAAAGCTTTTCTGAGTTGTCTGAGATGCAAAATTTCTTGCCCAGCAAATAATTTTGGGGGGGGGGTGAGATATGTTGATCTTAAGATCAGAATTTTTTTTTGTTTTAATTTTAAGAGGCAAGGAAAAATGTGCATTTAAGCAAATTGCAAAAGGAATAAAAATATTTTAACAAAATGCTTACTATGGACCATCCAAGAAGAATAATAAGAATCAAAATTTAAAAGAATATTTATGAGCAGGATAGGCTTTTCAGTCAGAAATTCACAAAAGATTTTCCAGAGCTTAGTGCATTTTCTATGTCCTTTCTCTACATAAGATCATGAAAGTTAGTAAAACTTTTTCTCAAGGATATTTTCAGATGCTTTTGATGTGGAGACAAATCATGGAAACATGTCCTAAGCAAAAACGTGTTCCTGTTAATACAACATCCTTAAAATTACTTTTTCTACATTAAATCGATTAGTTGACACATTCTGTTGGTCAGGCTTTGGCGAGCATAGTTAAACTTGTCAGTTTTGTCATGGAGTGTGGTCAGATTTTTTATATACTGGATTTCAAAGGAACATTACTGGAGATACATATGAGAAAGTATTTAAATGGAGTTGATATTATTTCCAAAACAAAAAGAGATGTTTTTCTCAGAAGTCCCCCTTTCTGTCTTCCCTCCTTGCCACTGTGCACTGTGGCCACTGCTGTGGGGTTTTAGGTGGAGGCTAGCTAAGCTGAGAAACAGTATATGGCAAAGAACATTCTTGTTAGAAGATTATTTTTTCAGTGACACTGAAATTAAAAGTAACTATACCCAAGACTTAATTGTCAGCTGTCTGGACAAAGCAATCTGCTACTCACCTGCTCATAATTGCTCTCTGAATGGGGGTATTTTCATGTTAATTTGTTTCAATTGCCATGTGCTGTGGAAACATGTTCTCCTTTTTTTGAAGCAAGCTAATTAGTGAGTTAAATTTAGATCTGCTATTCAATGGCATAAACAGCAGTAGTTTCCTAACTAGAAATGAGTATTGCAGACACACACCATTAAGTATGTTTGTAATGGCATCCTTAGAGTAATCACATTGCTTAGTCTTTGCCATTATTTGAAATCATGCACAGGTTCTCCAGCTAACTTGGACATTGCATACTTTTTGTTTTGATCATCCATCTGAACCCAGTTTTGTGATAGTTTGCACTGAAGTAGAAGAATGGGAATCTTCTTATGGGGTATCTCTTATGCAGGTATAAGAAGGCTGAGTATCCTTGGTATATGAATGAGCTGGATCTCATAGAATCATTTAAGTTGGAAAAGACTGTTAAGATCATCAAGTCCAACCACAAACTTAACACTGCCAAGCCCACCCCTATCCATGTCCCTAAGCACCATATCTACACCTCTTTTAAACACCTCCAGGGATGGTGATTCAACCACTTCCCTGGGCAGCCTGTTCCAATGCTTGATAACCCTTTCAGTGAAATTTTTCCTAATATCCAATTTAAACCTCCATTGTTGTCACCTGAGGCAGTTTCCTCTGGTCCTATCACTTGTTACCTGGTAAAAGAGACCGACACCCACCTCACTACAACATCCTTTCAGGTAGATTACCTATCCTCTGCAACCCCTGATACCAACATACTATGAAAACACAGTGTGTCAGACTTTTCAGATTGGAAAATGGCAACTCTAATGATTTTGCTTAATGAACATCCAAGAAGAAATACTGTCTTGGATAAGAGGATATAAACAGAGAGTTATATAGACAGAATCTGCTCATATTTAATATCTGTGGATTTCCTAAAAAAAGGGGAAAAAACACCAAAAAACGTTTTATTAGCTTTTAAGAAGCAGAGTGAAGGGTGTATCAATGCTGATGTTAAGCATCACAGGGGAATGCAGGGGTGAAGTCATCACAAGGACAAAGCCACACCACTCAAGGACTTAAAATCTAAAATATATTTACTAAGTGAAATAGGTAATAGCAGGTTGATTTCTATTCTAAGGTTTTTATTCTCACACATACACACTCAGAAGCTCTGTAGAGAAGACACACTAGTCAAGGGATTAGGTCTGTCTGTGACCAGAACCAGTGACTGGGGGAACAGGACACTCATCCCAGCCAGTTGAGGTGTCTGTGTTCAGGCTAGTGGCCTGCCTTTTATGTGTTCCTCCTTGGGATCAGGTTTCTGCAAGATATCGGATGTCTGTGGATGTGTGGCCCATGAGAGAGGCTTTTGTTTTTAATCTTTATTGCTTTCTCCCTTAGATGATTGGCGTAAGCCACCAATAGCCCTGCTGGTCATGTGACACCAGGCCAATCTCTTTAACTATCTCCAAATCTAAAACTAAGAGATGGTTGTTACTCTAAATGTATCATGAGTATGTGAAGGTGTTCAAAGTTCATCTGCACTTCTTTATTTCTTTCCTGTGCATACTTAAGCCATTAGAGCAAGGCAGTTGTAGTACAGAGGTTTGGCTCAGCCTTCCTTGGAACAATCAAGATTACTTGTTTTGTGTCTATGCTGCAAGAGACACTAGAGCATCAAGGCCTCTGGAATAGTTGAAACAAGAATTCCAACGTTCGTAGCTGCTGTCAAGTTATACTAATGACCTTAAGATATTGCCAATAGAGTCCTTTGCTATCTAGACATTAAACTAAGGTAAATAATAACTTTCTCAGGACATTGACATTTATATACAATCTTCAACTTATTGTAAAGTAAATCATAGTGTCAAAAAATTGTTCAGTTTGGAAAGAATCTCTGGAGGTCATCTCATCCAGCCTTCCTGCTCATAACAGGACCAAACTGGAATTTTGATCAGGTTGCTCAGGGTCATGTACAGCTGGATTTTGAATATCTCCAAGGATGGTTGGAGATCCAACCTCTCTGATCTCTTGTCCCACTGTTTGACGTCCTCATGGCAAAGAGTGTTTTTCTCTAGCTAATCAGAATTTTCCCTGCTAGAGTTTGTGTTTGTTCCCTCACATGTCTTTGTTAAGCATTTCTAAGACTCTGACTCCATCTTCTCCATTACCACCCATAAGGAGCTGAATATACTGACTGACTTCCCCCTTAGCTTTCTTTTTTTCCACACACCCCCCCCAGCTGTCCCATCTATTAAATGCTACACAGCCCTGCAACCATCTTTGTAGCCCTTGGCTGCGCTTACCCCAATTTGTCAATGTCTGTGTGATTCCAAAACTGGACACAGAACTGCAAATATGGTCTTACAAGTATTAAATAGAGGGCAATCATGTTTTTCTATTGCCTTTGTCTTATATATAATTTTCATAACTATGTGTATGTACAATATATACACATAGCTATGCACACATGAATATTTTATCAATCTTTTGACTGAAAAGGTCAATCCTAGTAATGGTATTTATGAAGAGGACATGTGTGTTAGGATACAGAATACATCATTGTTGGCATCACAAACTTATTGAAACTATGAAGAAAAAGAACAGGATGATATTAAAAATAATGAACATATGGATTACTGAAGGGATAATAGGCAGTGTGGAACTGAGTTGCGGTATAGAATGTACAGACAAGAAAAAGCATGTCAAGAACTCTGCACCTGGTATAAAAAGGTGACGTGTGCCTTAAAAAGCTGAATATGTTTACAAAAATAAATAGGTGCAGGTAATGAGATTTATCCCAATGGGGATTGATACTAAATATAAATGTTTTAAAGATCTCTAATTTAGAAAGGAAAACAGAAAGCTCAAGCAGTGAATAACCTTTAATGGAAGTGACTGCTCCTCTGTAAATGGCTCCATGACTTTGCTGAAAAGTTAAAGGAAACTTTGTCTATTTCATTTGTTTTAACAGAGTTTAGCTGACTCATTTCTTTATTTATAGAAAATGAGATACATTTTTAAGTATTAAGTCTGTGCTGTTGTGGCATTTATTAACTTGACTAGAAGAAGGAAAGTAGATTATACTGCTATACCAGGATTTTAGTGATTTTCTATCTTCTAATCTCCTCTCACTGTTACTGTTACTAATTACTTAGAACATGCTGCTTTTATTGGAATCTCTCAAGGCAAGCTAATTACATGGCTCTAATGAAGTGATTTGTAATGCAGACACTAAATTTTTCTTATTTCATAAGAGTGTCTTTATAACATTTTGAGAAAGGGGAAATGGGTACTTCTAACAAAAGAAATAGCAATAAACTTCAAAGCTTGATTTTGCTTCCAAAGAAAAAAATGAGAATATAAAATACTTCACTGATATTTTTCTTCCTGAAGAGAGTAGGATACAGTATCCTGATGTTCTCTTTTCACATTTTTCACTTAGTGAATTCTCATTTCTCTAAATGCAGGAATTTACAGAAACACAATGTAGTAATGTGAAATATGTTTATCTGATTTGTGTGATGAAGTGTAATCTTCTGTACTTTCATGGATTTCTCCTGCACCATAAAAAGGGGTATTTTACAGGAGAAAGTTAAACTACTTTGCTGGTATATCAGCTCAAACCAGTTTGACCACTGACCGCATAGTATTGTGTAAAGAAAGTGCATGCATAAGGTTTGGGGTCATCCTAGGGGCACGCCGAGGAAGATTCGAGAAGACTCTAGCAGGAGAAGAGGGCATGCGCTGAAGAAGACACGCCTGTTCATTAATATGTATTAGAAGACACGCCTATTCATGAATATGTATTAGCGAACAGGATCAGCTGAGGAAGAGTAGAGAAGATTCTAGAAGGAGAAGAGGGCATGCACCTATTCATGAATATGTATTAACGGACAGGATATAAACCAGGAAGAGGAACTGAACCGCGTGCGTCTTGGTGGAGCAGAGACTCCCGGCGCACCCAGCGCTGTTTGCTTGCCTCTATTCGCTTAATAAATTGTAAATTTGAATTGGAATCCTGTTTGGGACTAAATCATTTATAACAGTAAGAAAGATTTAAATGAGCTTTAAGTCACGTGGCATCCTTAAGAGTCAGCTACCCAAGACGTCTTTAAGAAATTACCTATTAATCTGAACTTAATTTCTACTAGGTGGCTTTACGTACAACTCCATTTGACATCATGTGCAAGGATTCCTCCTAAAAATGACTAGGGGGTTTAAAAGTGCATTTTCTCCACTTCTTGGAAGTCTGGGGAAAATTAAAATATATTTGAAATATTTTTTTGAAAAATGGCTCTTAGACCAGTGACAAATATATGGAGATACTGTATGAAATTCTGTTGTTATTGTTGTAAGTAACATTTTCAAAACCATTTCTATAATTAACAAGGTTTAAAATGAAGTTTTATTATTTAGAAATTGAGTATATGATATAGCTACAACTTCTGTAGAGCAACACACATCCTTTTAATGTATTTATTAACACATAAATTATTTAACTTACGTTTGCAATATGGCTAGCCTTGTCTCAAATTATTGCACACTATAATGTATCATTAAAAACATTTATTATGAAATTAAGATACAGGCTCAAATGTACTGTTAAATCTTAGTATGTGATGCGTTAACTCCATTAAAATGATCTACATATATCACATAGACAGCTTTTTCTTTGTAGAATACGTCTCTGCTTATACAACATTTTCTAATGCTGTAGAAGTTCAGACCTTAGTGTACCACTTTTTTTTCAGTATATATACTGAAAAATGCCTTACAAAACTTTATGTAATGATACTTACCTTCAGTGTAAGAACATAAGTGAAAATCACAACCAGTATATCTTTACCGGTTCTGCATTGGAACTAGAGAGAAAAGCAAACAAGTATTCTTGAATAATAATGAGTTTATGGTAGGTGACATATAACCTGTGACATGCCTATTGGCACTCAGACTTTTTAAATTACTGAGGCTTTCATGCCTTTAAAGACAGTTTAGAAACAACTTGTCTGATGGGAAAAGGTTGGGAAAGACTCCTGTGATGTTTTAATAAGTTCACATATTTTATTTCCTGTTGTTCTTTTCCTCCTTTTGTATATCATATTCTTTCTTTCCCAAAGTAACAATGTGCTGCTTTGCTGAGCTATTTGGTGTTAAAATGTAAGCATTTCATCACCTAGATAAGTATCTATAAATACAAGCTATAAATAGTGAAAGTATTTACCAAGCATTGATCATAATTTTTCCTGGTGTAAAAGGATAATGAAAATGTTGTAGCAGCCCAGTAGGTTTTTATCCAATGTTACACTTACCTGCCAAGCCAATATTTTGATGAATGATGTTATCTAAATTCAATGGGTGTCCTGAAAACAGAAGCAGTTTTAGGAAAAAAAGGGTGAAAGAAAACTATTGCTAAACAAGGAGAAGCTATGAGGAAAACTGGAACTGAATTATGGACTATAAATGATGATGTTTTTGAAGATTATAAGTAATTGGCATGTTCTCTACAGACATCTCAAGGAACTTCTAGCTGAACTCTAAATTTAGAGTGGCCCCCAGCCTTCACTATGCTTAGAGACAAAAAGCATAGTCTTCTGAATATTTTTATTTGGGAAAACCAGATTTACCGCTAAAGGTGTGTTTCACACCTCTAGCATTTATCAGGTTTTAGAGTAATTGTATTGGACAAGTGCTAAATTTCATCACGCAATATGCCAGTGATTACTTCCAGGTACTGGAGTGAAAAGCCTGAGGTTATGACACCATGAGTCTTTGCAATCCTTCTCTTTTCAGTGCATAATACTTGGGAAATTCTGCCTTTTTGATTTAATAATTCAAACACAGTGATGATTAGTTTGCATAAATGTGGTATTTGGATACGTAAACTTAAGTATTTCACATCATATGGGACCAATCAAGTCCAGCATTTCAGAGTTCTGCAGAACCAGTCTGGAAAATCCATACCTTTTCATTCTCACCTAGGTCAGCAGATGCATTGAGATGATTAGAAATAAAAAAGTTTAAGTAAACTTTACATTTTATGTAAGAAATTAAAACTCTCACGGGTATGACTTGGATTGCTGTGAGAAAACAGTAATAAAGATTAATAATCCCCATATATCACAAGAAATAATCATAGAATCAGAATGATTTAGGCTGGAAAAGACCTTTAAGATGATCAAGTCCAACCATTAACCTAGTACTGCTAAGTCTACAAATAAACCATTTTCCTAAGCACCACATCTACACTGCTTTTAAATACCTCCCGGCATGGTGACTCAACCACTTCCCTGGGCAGCCTGTTCCAATGCTTGACCACTCTCTCAGTGAAGAAATTGTTCTTAATATCCAACCTAAAACTCCCCTGATGCACCTTGAGGCCATTTCCTCTTGTTATAGAATCACAGAACCGTTTGGGTTGGAAGGCATCTTTAAAGGTCATCTAGTCCAACCTTCTTGCAATGAGCAGGGACACCTTCAACTAGATCAGGTTGCTCAGAGCCCCATCCAACCTGACCTCGAATGTTTCCAGGGATGGGGCATCTACCACCTCTCTGAGCAACCTGGGCCAGGGTTTCAACCACCCTCGTTGTCAAAAATTTCTTCCTTATATCTAGTCTAGATCCACTCTCTTTCAGTTTAAAACCGTTACCCCTTGTCCTATCGCTACAGGCCCTGCTAAACCATCTATCCCCAACTTTCTTGTAAGCCCCTTTAAGTACTGGAAGGCTGCAATCAGGTCTCCCTGGCACCTTCTCTTCTCCAGGCTCAACAACACCAACTTTCTCAACCTGTCCTCACTGGAGTGGTGTTCCAGCTCTGAGCATTTTGGTGGCCTCCTCTGGACCCACTCCAACAGGTCCATGTCTTCCTGTGCTGAGGGGTCCAGAGCTGGACTCAGTACTGCAGGCAGGGTCTCACGAGAGCAGAACAGAGGGGCAGAATCCTCTCCCTTGACCTGCTGGTCATGCTGCTTTGGATGCAGCCCAGGATACGTTTGCCAAAGTGGTATTCTTTAATCTTTCTACTTCTTCTTGTAGCTCTGCCACCAGGCTGAGCAAATTGTCCACCTGGTCACACCTCACACAGCTGCTCTCGCTGCTGCCATCAGTAACCAGTGGGAGGCTCTGGCACGCTTTTCAGTCTGAGAACTGGATGGTTGCATTTTTTTGTGGGAGATCTGTCTGGTTGCCACATCCATTCTGATGGACATGGCTTTCCACTGAGTGGCTACCATAGCTAAGCTCCTTCTGATAGGGTGAGGACCACCAACTGAACTCACCGCTTGAGCTGGTAAGGTGACTACGCCCTTCCCGTGCACTGTCCACACAAGCTGTTGCACAAACTGCCATGCACCCTGGCTGTCACGCCACTCTCTGTCTGCCCGCTCTGTTGGCAGCACTCCTGGTCACTCATGCTCCTCACACTGCTTTGTATAGATGTGGGGATGGGCCGCCATTGCACCAGCAGTGCTCAGTCCTCGTCAGCATCTCCTGAGAGACCTGCAGGTTGCTGGCAGTTCCCTCCTCTGCCCTGGTGTGTTCCCTGCCTTAGGAAAACCCTCTGTGTGCCAAGATCTGTCACTTCAGTGTGGACTGAGCTGGCTCCAGAGCGCTTCCCTTGGTGATTGACAGCTAGCTTCCATTACACTGCATTTAAATCTCCCCAGTATCCTATCGTTTGTTACTTGGGAGAAGAGACCAACACCCACCTCACCACAACTCCCTTTCAGGTAGTTGTAGAGAGCAAGAAGATCTCCCCTCAGACTCTTCTTCTCCAGACTAAGCAACCCCACTTCCCTCAGCCGCTCCTCATAAGACTTGTGCTCCAGACTCCTCACCAGCTTTGTTGCCCTTCTCTGGACACGCTCCAGCACCTCAGTGTCCTTCTTGTAGGGAGGGGCCCAAAACTGAACACAGGATTTGAGGTGTGGCCTCACCAGTGCCGAGTACAAGGGCATGATCACTTCCCTGATCCTGCTGGCCACACTATTCCTGATACAGGCCAGGACGCTGTTGGCCTTCTTGGCCACCTGGGCACACTGCCGGCTCATATTCAGCCGGCTGTCAACCAGCACCCCCAGGTCTTTTTCTGCTGGGCAGCTCTCTAGCCACTCCTCCCCAAGCCTGTAGTGTGGCACGGGGTTGTTGTGGCCCAAGTGCAGGACCCAGCACTTGGCCTTATTAAACCTCAGACATTTGACCTCAGCCCATTGATCCAGCCTGTCCAGATCCCCCTGTAGGGCCTTCATAGCCTTAAGCATGTCAACACTTCTGCCTCACTTGGTGTTACCTGCAAACTTACTGAGGGAGCACTCGATCCCCTCATCCAGATCATCAATAAAGATATTGAACAAGACCAGCCCCAAAACTGAGACTTAGGGAACACTGCTTATGACAGGCTGCCAGCTGATCTGAACTCATACACCACAACTCTCTGGGCTCGACCATCCAGACTTTTTTTTACTTAGCAAAGAGTACACCTGTCTAAGCCATGAGCTGCCAGTTTCTCCAGGAGAATGCTGTGGGAGACGCTGTCAAAGACTTTACTACAGTCCAGGTAAACAACACGCACAGCCTTTCCCTCATCCACTAGGTGGGTCACCTGGTCATAGAAGGAGATCAGGTTGGTCAAGCAGGACCTGCCTTTCACAAACCCATGCTGAATGGGCCTGATCCCTTGGTTGTTCTGTACATGCCACATGGTTGCACTCAGGATGATCTACTCCATAACCTTCGTTGGCACCAAGGTCGGACTGACAGCCCTGTTGTTCCCTGCATCCTCCTTTCTGCTTTTCTTGTAGGTGGGCATCACATTTGCTAACCTCCAGTCAACTGGGACCTGCCCGGCTAGCCAGGGCTGCTCATAAATTATTGAAAGTGGCTTGGTGAGAACTTCAACCAGCTTCTTCCGCACCCTTGGGTGGATCCTCTCTGTCCCCATAGCCATGTGTGTGTCTAAGTGGTGTAGCTGGTCACTAACCATTTCCCTTTGGATTATGGCGGCTTCATTCTGCTCCCCATCCCTGTCTTCCAGCTCAGAGGGCTGGGTGCCTGGAGAACAACTGTTCTTGCTATTAAAGTCTGAGGCTTCTGAGGCCTTGACTTCTATTCCCTTGATGTTCAACATGTGGGGTTTTTTTCCACTATTGGGGGTTTTTTTCATGCTGGGGTCTTTTCCCATTGTGAGGCTTTTTCCCACTATGAGATTTTTTTCGACTACATTTTTTCTCCCACTATGCAATTTTCAATGGCTGGTCACAAAGTCACAGGGTTATCCATAAAAGTAGGTCTGCCACTGCACTGCAGCTTTGCTCTCCTCCCTTCAAAAAATGAATTAGTTTTATTGCAATGGAATATGTTCTAAAGACGGTGCTTTCTTCATTCCCTGATACGTTTGTTTAGTAATAGACAGTAAAGGTAAGTACTTTTATTCTCTTAAGCAGTAAACTTCCTACAACATGCTGTGAGTGTGAATGAACTTGGACAAGAAATGAGGTAAGCGTTCCGCTCAGCAGGGTCAAACAGTGCCACAAGGTGGGGAATGAGTAAGTCTGTGGAGGCTGAGATTGCATTGTGATGGGAATATTTCTGATCCTGTCCTGTTGTCATGTAAACACCCACACAGGAGACATAGGTAAGAAGCAAGAGTGCTTTCTGGGAGTCAAAGCCTTTTGATGCTTCTGATAGCTTTTGTGCTCATGATATGCAGTTTTATGTCACTTTTTGAGCCACTGTTTCTACCACTTACCATTTTAAACTGTAGTTAGTTCAGGACACGGTCTGTTCATTGGTATCTCCTGTAAGTTACCAACGTTTTGGGATCTCTCAGATCTTTGACTGAAGCCTCTGAAGTGCAACTGAGTGCTTTTTTCTTACTGATGTAGGTTGTTGTGGTTTTTTAAATTATTGTATAATATGTTTGTAAATGTTGAATTTCCTCTGGCGCTGGATGAAAAAAAAATGGTCCTCTGCTCAGAAAATATCATCAGAGAGGTTTTATTTCGGTCATTGGAGCAAAATTGGTACCTCTTATATGGGGAAAGATTAATTTCTCTGAAATGACACTACACTGCTGGGAAATCTGAAATATAATCATTGATGATATCAATGCTTATCTTCACAAAAGTGTGCTCCAGTGAAAGAAGGGTTGACAGCATTTGCAACAATCTCTGTTTTTCCCATGATACTCCTGTTGAGATGTGATATCATCTGTTTATTGCAAAAAAACAGGTTGACTTACTCGTCCTATTTTCTTTTTCCACACTGCTTAGGACAGTAAAACTTGGAACTTCAAATATTTTTGTTCTCTGGTAGCTTTCTATTTCACATAAGTACACCAATTATTTGCAAGCCACAATGTGTGGGCCAACATGACAGCTGTCACCATGAGCTTGCTGTGTGAACTCTTGTGATTTTTATCTTCTCTCTTGGAATGAGGATGTTAGTAGAACATGCATGGGGTCCAGCCTACTAGCTGAATCAAAAGAAGATGCTGTTTTTACCTTATATGTTAGTACTATTTTAAATTTGTGGAAAACAAAACCTATGAGAACCTCACTACATGAAAAAACTCACAGATAGTTGATAGCAAAACAAAGTGTTTTTGCATGTACAGTGACTATTCTGCTTTAGGTACCTACAGAAATGACAGTGCAAATGATGACTTTGTATGTAGTATCTTAAACTAACAAGTGTGTTTATGTGTTCTGAGGTTAGTTCATATCTTTTTATGTTGTGTTGTGAGGGAATGAAACCAAAGAAATTGGCCTCAATGTATCTTAAGGGACCCCAGGGACACCCACACATCAAACCCCACTAAGAGTATCTTTATTCTTACTATTTCTCTATTAGACCAACCTTGGTTTTAGCCTTCACTTATGAAGCATTAAGGGAAGATTATGATGGGCTAGATGTTAGTAAGGGCCTTATTCGAGTGGCTACACCTATATGTATTTTTCAAACTTACAGAATTTTTCAAAAGAACTTAAAGAATGAAACAAGTTTTACGTCTTCTATCTCCTCCCACAGAATCCCTGAAGTTTCTGGTAATGTGTCTACAGTTTGGTGTCTCTGCTTTATGGTAAGGACAAGAGAGCACCTAATCAACAGCACATTGCTATGGCATCTTTCAACAAGAACTAGCAAAATGTTCCTGTCCTCTGCTCATAGATTTGGGAGAACAAACAGGTGGGAATCAGAAAAATACAGAAGTTTTCAAAGGTGTTAGGAAGAAAAGCAAATTTATGAAGAGTACAGACTATGTCTTATGACTTGATTGCAGCTGGGTTTTGCCAGACCTTCCACTTGCAGAAAGATACCTCTCTTGCTTTGGGAGGTAGTTTTCAAAACCATTCATTAGAAGACAGGTTTAATTTGCAAGCAGAATGTTTCAATGAGAATTCTGAAAGCTCTCCATTTTCTTCCCTGAGGAAGACTTGGTACTACTGGTGAAATTGTAGCAGATGGAGGTGAAATGGAAATGTTTTGTGTTGCCTCAGAAAGTAAGTAGCTGCTGTGCTTGAAACTCTTATCATGAGGAAAAGAAAATTTCAAAAGCCTTTGTGCAGACTTCCTGAAAGTGTATATTTAAAAAAATCATAATATGTGATTTTTAAAATATTTAATATTTAAACAATATCTAGTACAGTGATCTCACAGTATTTAGGCAATAGTACAGATCAACAAGAACCATGACAAAAACAGAGATGTGAATCCTGCTGTTTTGAGAAAAGACTGAAACACTTCATTGCAAGAGGAACATTTTTTTAACAAATGAGGTCTGACTACAGCATCTTGGGAGTTGGTTGGACTTCAACTTCAAGACATAGAAGCAGTTCTGAAATTATCATCCCCTGTCTTCAGCCTCAAAAGAACAAGTTTCACGCTTTCTAAGGGTGAAAACCAGGTAAAGATTTGACTGTGGAGATAAATCAAGATGATTAGACTAAGGTGACTGATTTTCTTTATCATTATTTATTTAGAAATCCACTGTAGTCAGTAGAGAGAAATAAATATTTTTAAGGCACTTCAGGAACTCAGTTTAACACCTCTGAATTGCCATTAGCTGTAGAAGGAATCTCAGAAAATTACCTTCACTGGAAGGATTTTAGGCTTTGTCATAAATTACACTGTGCTTCAAGAGAGGTTACTATAATAAATAGTTTACTGCTGGCTGTAGTCCTATTAAACAGAATAGGACAAATACACCAAGAAAGAAAAGTTTGCTAAAGCAAAATGCACCCACAAATTATGGGATTTTTGTGTATGTGGGACCTCAACTTGAAAAATAAGGGCTGTAGCAACTAGGGCAGCTCATACAAGGTTGCAGTCTTTAAACTATTGGATCTGTCTCTCTAACTTCTATTCACTATCCAGGAGAAATGGAGAAGTCAAGCATAACTTCAAATTCAACAGATGAAAAGTCAACAGACTTTGAAAGCATAAGTAATTTCATAATTCCACGAGCTGGATAACAGAAATATGTGAGATAGGAATCTGAGTACCACATATCTTCACTGTTACAGTTAAATATATATAAAAAAAAAAAATTAAAAAGACAGGTTTTACGGAAAATTACTTAGAATCAGAAAACCTGTATTTTTAGCTAGTCTAAAATCAGGTCACTTTACCATATTCTTAAGGGGGTTGATTTTATATTCTCTCAGTGCTTGTGCTTGAAAACAAAAGACATAAAATGCCTGGGCTTGTTTAGCAATAAATTGAAACTTTCTTGGTTTAGTGTGAATTAATGTTACATAAAAAATTTAATGTTCTTGTGTGGGAATGAGGAATCTGGGCAACAGAGTCCTTCGTTCCTTAAGAATTAATAAATATTCAGAGGGAGATTTTTCAGTGGAAGAATATGGATCCTAAAAATGCTCTCCCTTCTCTTGTTCCCATTGGTACAGATGATGTCACTGACTTTTGTAAAACTGCATCAAGCTTAGTAATGTTATTGTCCTGTGAAGGCAGCACAGGGAACTAGAAGGGCAGAATTTTCCATGTTTGTCTGTCCTGTCTGAAACTGTCTTTTTTTTTTTCTCCTCATTTATTTAGTTATTTTTGCAGTTTAGACAAACCTATCAAAAGTTAACCCCCCCCCAAAAAAAAACTTTAAAAATAAGATTTAATTTAAAAAATAAATTTTAAAAAATTAACACTACATACTGTGTTCAACTTTTGTCCAAATATTTGTGCAAGGAATTTAAATATTTCAAAACAAATAGTTCTGTTCTTTTCTGATGCCTTTATTTCCCTTCCACAAAAGCACAGCCTTCCTTTTTTTCCTTTTGAGGTAAAGGTTGGATGACTTTTTGACAGGGTTTTTTGTTTTGTTTTGTTTTGGTTGGCTAGCTATGTTTTTTCAGGGTAATATCTTTAAAAACAAACCATTGAAAACTGTCTTTTACCAGTATAGAAAATATTACAGAATCATTTTGAATATTGCAGAATCATTTTGATTAGTGTTGTAAAAATACTTGACTAAAAATTAAAACATTAGTTTTCTCTTGTGAAAGGGCAGTAAATTTACATTATTTCATTGAGAAGCTGATGAAGATTTTCTGAGATTTTCAGAGTTAATTGTGTCTTAAAAATCTACCTGTTCCACTGCAAGGACAATACAAGGTTAAACTTGCTGTCAGTTTGACTGACATTTTATAAAAACATCAGTGGTGCACGGTAGTTAGGGCGATTCATTTAAAATTGACAGTTTGAATTTGGGGGAAATACCAAGCTAATAAATATTTTATATATGCAGCATTCTCCAGAAGAAAAAAAAGACAAAAACAGGCAGGTAGTAGAGGCTTTTATTTTTTTTTTTAACCTAAGTTTCCATTTTAGAAAACTTACATTTTCCTTCCTGAGAGTTTCTTTTTTTGTGTGGAACTGATTTAACATAATTTAAACATGTCCAGTTAAGTGAAATCACCCAGATATTCCAAAAACACAGTTTAAACTTGAGCTCTTGAGCTCCACACAGAGAGAATCTGCCTTGCTCTGAGGTTTTAGTGTGTGCATACTTTCGTGTTGTCATTTCTTTAAAGAAAATAATAAGACATATGTTACACGTATGTTCTATGTTACACAAGAAAGAAAAGGTCATTATATTATTTATGAGTTTCTAATTTGGTTCAGCAAATCTTCATTGTTGAATATTGCACTAAGACTAATGCAAATGTGCATTTCCTAGAGATCTAGTCCCTTTCTGAATTTAAACAGTGTCCTGGATTCAGCTGGTGTATAGATAATTTTCTTCACAGAAGCTAGTGTGAGTCTATGTTTTGAATTTGGGAATAAAAACTGTTGATAATGTGCTGATGTTTTGGGTTGTTGCTGAGCAGTCAAGGACAGTCCAGCTTCTCGTGCTGGGCTGCCAGGGAGCAGGTGGGGGTGCACGGGGAGCTGGGAGGGGACACAGCCAGGACAGCTGACCAGGCTGGCCAGAGGGGTATTCCATACCACACAACATCATGCCCAGTATATACAGTTTGGGAAAAAAAGGGAAGGGGTCAGGGCAACATTTGGAATGATAGCATCTGTCTTCCCAAGCAACCGTTACACATGGTGGAACCCGGCTTCCCTGGACATGGCTGAACCCCTGCCTGCCCATGGGAAGCGGTGAATGAATTCCTTGTGTTGCTTTGTTTGTGTGCGCGGCTTTTGCTTTACTTATTAAACTGCCTTTGTCTCAACCCACAAGTTTTCTCATTTTTACTCTTCCAATTCTCTCTCTCATCCCACCATGTGTGAGTGAGTGAGCGTCTGCGCGGTGCTTAGTTGCTGGCTGGGATTAAACCATGACAAATGGATAAATAAAAATTACTGATTTGTAACTCTAATTTATCCTTTAAACGCTCTCATAACAGAATTGCGTGACAGTGCTCCAATTGCTTTCTCCAATTCCCCAATACCACTGGAAATGTCCAAATGTTTCTTTGTATCCTGGCAGTAAAACCCTTTTCTCTCTCTGTACTCCCTTTTTCCTGTTGCAAATCCAGGGTATACACTAATTTGGAGAGAGGCTCTTCCTCCTGTAATATTTAGTCAATATGCAGAACGAAGGAGCACCTCTGTTGTGGTTTAGCCCCAGCCAGCGACTAAGCACCACACAGTCGCTTGCTCACTCCTTCCCTCAGCAGGATGGAGGAATAGAATTGGAAGCGTAAAAGTGAAAAAACTCATGGGTTGAGATAAGAACAGTTTAAGAATTTAAATAAAATGAAATAAAATTAATAGTTAAAACTAAAAATTTGTAATGAAGACAAAAATAACAATGAGAGAGAAATAAAACCCAAGCAAGACAAGTGATACTCATGAAAGCAATTGCTCACCACCAACGAACTAATGCCTAGCCAATCCTTGAGCAGTGGCCCCCCCAGCCAATATTGCCCCTGATTTTGTTGCTGAGCATGACGTCATATGGTCTGGAATACTCCTTTGGTCAGTTGGGGGGCCGCTGTCCTGGTTGTGTCTCTTCCCAACTTTTTGTGCACCCCCAGCTTACTTGCTGGTAGGGTGATGTGAGAAGCAGAAAAGGCCTTGACTCTGTGTAAGCACTGCTCAGCAATAACAAGAATGTCCCTGTATTATCAATCCCGTTTTCAGCACAAATCCAGAACATAGCCCCATACTAGCTACTATGAAGAAAATTAACTCTATCCCAGACAAAACCAGCACATCATCCAAGAACTACTGTTAAATCTGTAAGAGGAGAATCTCTTCTAAAGAGAAGAAGGTGATCTGAACCTGAAATTCAGACCTCACTGCTATATCTCCTAGGAGTAGGGAAAAGAGGAATCCATGAATGAGATTTCACATTTAGTTTTAGGGAGTTTATTTTGTTTCAAGCTCATTAGAACAATTGAAAACATATAATGGAAGGTGGAGTTTTCTAAGGAACTTAGTTTTTGCTGAAACTCTGTTGCTGGCTAGTCTTCTTCCAGTTAGGCCCTTTCTTTGTTATTTGTGATAGTGGTATTATAGTGCTTAGCAACGGCAGCCATCCATAAAGAGCTGGTGAGACTGTCTGCTGTCTTCTGACAAAATGTAAATAACGTGTCTGTTAAGGAGTAACGATGGCAAAAAATGGCCTCTAAGAGCAATACCTGATGCCCATTCATCATGACCAGTTCACTGTTAGTCTAGTGTATCTGATCTCAGAGGAATGAAAAAAAAAATAGCTCAAGACATTTCTTTAAGTGGTACCTTCTAAAACTATTGTACTCTGGGGCATAGAGCAGTCTAGTTATTTACCTGAGAGATGCAGTCACCCTCATGCAAATGACATGGGTGTCCTGGTTTCAGCCAGGATAGAGCTGGTTTTCTTCACAGAAGCCAGTGTGAGACTGTGTTTTGGATTTGGGATGAGAAACTGTTGATAATGTGCTGATGTTTTGGGTTGCTGCTGAGCAGTCAAGGACAGTCCAGCTTCTCGTGCTGGCCTGCTAGCAAGGAGGTTGGGGGTGCACGGGGAGCTGGGAGGGGACACAGCTGGGACAGCTGACCCAGACTGGCCAAAGAGATATTCCCTACCATACGACGTCATGCCCAGTACATAAACTGGAGTTGGCCGGGGGGCGGAAATCGCTGCTCGGGGACGGGCTGTCGATCGCCGGGTGGTGAGCAATTGCTGTATTGGGCATCACTTGTTCTTGTACATTCCTTTGTTGGTATTATCATTGTTGTTTCCTTCTTTCTTTCTGTCCTATTAAACTGTGTTTATCTCAACCCACAAGGTTTTTTTTCCTAATTCTCTCCCCCACCCTACTGTGGGAGGGAGAGTGAGCGAGCGGCTGCGTGGTGCTTAGTTGCCGGCTGGGGCTAAACCACGACAATGGGTAAAGGCTTTCTAACACTTGTGATATCAATGTAGAAGAGAAGGTGAAAGAATGCACAAAACTGAACATTAATAGGTTCAGCTAGCTGCTTCCATGGTGGAAGCTGGGATCAAAGCAACCTTGCTTAGGTTGTCCAGGTGGAACAGTACTCAATCACACTAACTGTAAGACAACCAAAGAAGAGCTTTGCCAAAAGCCTCTTTGGCAGTTTCCCAAGCCTCTGACATGGCCAAACACTCTTCTGGAAAAGAGCCTAGGAAACAAGCCAAGGCAAATCAGTTTGAGAGACTGGTAGCAACTGGGAAATAGTGCATAAATAACTGTCAATGTTTCTGAAATGTTCCTGTGATCTATGCAGAGAATGAAAATCTGAAATCTTTCAAAGCTGGAGGCCTAGCAGACCTTCCAACCTAACCTGGCTACACCTAAAATGAGTTTGCACTTGAAAAACCATCACCTATCTACTTAAAATGTGTCTCACTTTGTCATTTCTTTAAAATCAACACTACACAAATCTGTCCCTGATACTCTGCAGAGGTTTAACCACAGTTGGAGAAGCGATTTGTACCTCAGGGTTGTGTCACCAGGCTCTGTTGTAGGTTGCTCTTCCAGCCATTCTTTCTTCTGTTTCTCTCTCCTAAGCATCTCCTTTTTTTATTATTTATTTTGTACATTTTTGTTCTGTTTGTTTCTCTTTGAAATTAAAATTAGGGGTACAGTTTGAAAGCAGGTTTCTAAAGCCATTGAGAAGCCAATGCATATTCGCAGTCCTTCTCTGTGTAGAGGTACAATGTGTGCTTGCAGCCCAAAAAGCTAATTGCATCCTAGGCTGCATAAAAAAGAAGGGTGGCCAGCAGGTCAAGGGATGGGATTCTGCCCCTCTACCACGCTCTGGTGAGACCCCACCAGGAGTCCTGTGTCTGGCTCTGGAGCACTCAGCACAGGAAAGACATAGACCTGTTGGAGCAGGTCCAGAGGAGGCCACAAAAATTATGAGAAGGATGGAACACCTCTCTTCTGAAGAAAGGCTGAGAGAGTTGGGCTTGTTCAGCCTGTGAGAAGAGAAGGCTCCAGGGAGACCTTATTCCAGTCTGCCAGTACTCAAAGGGGAGTGAAAGAAAGGTGGGGACAAATTTTTTAGCAGGGCCTGTAGAGACAAGACAAGGGACAGTAGTTTTAAAATGAAAGAGGGTAGAATTAGCTTGGAAATAAGGAAGAAAATTTTTATGGTTAAAGTACTGAAAGAATGGAACAAGTTGCCCAGAGATGTTGTGAATGCCCCATTATTGGAAGCTTTCAAGATCAGGTTGCATGGGTGTCTGAGCAACCTGATCTAGTTGAAGATGTCCTTGCCCATGGCAGGGGTGTTGGACTAGATGATTTTTGAAGGTCCCTTCCAACCCAAAACTTTATATGGTTCAGTATTTCTAATTTAAGGCCTAAATACAGTGTTTCTAATACTTGGCACTATTCATACCCCCAAACCAGCCACAAGAGTAACTGCGAAGTAAACTACAAGCACTGAATTCCCCTGTAAGACACATCCTGTCAGCATGCACAGGCACACCACTGTTGATAACCTGAATTTTACTTACATGACTTCATCAGGACCACTGCAGAGAAGGCCCACATAGTTCCATTTTCAGCTATCACAGTAAGGTCTCTCCCAAGCCAATTCTTTAATTACGACACTCACATTGCTTAGCAGTCACCCGAACACCAAAAGCCTCAACAAATCTTAGACAGAGACATTCCAAAACACAATCAACTATAGTCATTGCTGCAATCTTTCTTTCTCCCTTCTTCCTACCTTCCCCCCCTGCAATTCTGACCATCACTTAGATACTTAGGATGGAGCCCTGTAAGCCAGGAATCTTACCCAGAATACTGTGGATACATTTTTAGCACAAGCATTAGATTTTGGCTCTGAAAAAACTTAAACCCAATGTCTTTTTTCTGGAAATATGCTAAGTTTGATTTTGAAATTGTTTTTCTTTCAAATCATCAAGAGAAAATAAAAAGTTTGACACTGAAAATAAATGAAATAAAAATAGTTGAAAGGCTTGCTTAGGCTCTGCATTCAAAAATGTCTGAAGAATGTTTCAGGTGACATGCCAGTCTCTTTTATACCTCACACACAGAGACTGTACACTTCTGGCACTTTTCTCATCCTTGCTGAAAAGGTGATTTTCTCAGCTCTTATTAGAAGACAATGTGATTTCTAGAATTTGCTCACTTGTAAACCAAACAACAAAATAGATAGCTCTGTTGCTAAACTCCTGGGGTGCCACTAAGCTCTGTCATGTACGCTCCTGCCAGACGTCTGATTCCCATTCAGCAGAATTGTGTTAGTTTCTTCTTGCAACAAGTCATCTTTATTTTAGTCTCCTGGGATATTATATCTACTTCACATGTAATTTCAGTAAATTCCCTCAAATTGGTAAACCCAGTCTTTGCATTAATAGGACATGAAGGGTATTGCTTTTTAAAGTGGTTTTCCAAGACTTCATAGCGTCTGGAGCCAGAGCTATTACTGGCTCTTTCAATAATATTGTTCAATAACCATAAATCTATGCTGAAACAATTTTATTTGTTAGGAATATAGAGACACAGTTATGATTCAGGATCAAGTTCCCACTGGACTTTGCTTATTTGCTAGAACATTTCATCTCTGCTCAGCAGAACAGAATAAAATCTGGCACTGATTCATGTTTTGTAGGCATGAATTGTACACAGTATTTCTCTGTGCCGCAGGGTGCGGAGATCTCCCTTTAAACCTGTGCAAATGGAGGATGTCCATTACCATACACTGGTGTTTGGCAACCTCTGTGTGGACAAAGATGGAATTTTGGAACAGTTGTCATGAGGATTCTTTTCCGTTGTTATAGAGAGGGGTGTTTCTCATTGCTTGAGCAAGGGCCTGTTAACGTAGGCCATTTGTATTTCTTTTCATTTGGAATTTGAAATTTGGTTTTCTCTTAAGAGTTGTAAAGGTCTAAAGATGCAGGCAGTACCTGGAATTCCGGAGTACCTAGATATGCCCTGGTTTCTATGGCAGCTAAATCCACAGATACTTCACGAGATGCATTTCGTGCTTTAAAAGGACTCTGCCCCAAGGTGCTGTGATAATCTTGAGTTTTATACGCACGTGTATCCCAGAAAATACTCCCGTTAGCTTCACTGTCACAATTGCATTTTCTCTCCTTTTCTCTCCTGTCCCATCTGCCCTGAAATCATAAAATGATAGCAAGGTTGGAGTTGGAAGAGACTTTTAAAGAGCATCTAGTCCAGCCTCCCTTCCATGGGCAGGGACGTCTTTCACCAGATCGGGTTGCTCAAAACCTTGTCCAGCCTGACCTTGAACACTGACAATGATAGGGCATCCGCAATGTCTCTGGGCAACATATTCCAGTGTCTCACCTGAGTGGAGGGGCACAATCACCTCCCTCGACCTGCTGGCCATGTTTCTTTTGATGCAGCACAGGATACGCTTGGCTTCCTGGGCTGCAAGCACACGTTGCCAGTTCGTACCCAATTTTTCATTCACCAGCACCCCCCATTCCTTCTGGGGCTGCTCTCAATCCATTCATCACCCATATCATTTTGTTATGTTCAGGAAGATACCTTGATAAAAAAGGAGGCATTCCCCCAAGTGGGAATAAAGTTGCAGCTCTAAGGAAAGAGGCTAAGCCAACTGGCGACATCTAAATACACGTGGGGTAGATATTCACTCTTGACCAAATGAACAGTTTGCAGGTTTGGGGTGCAAAATGTGACATATGGGGAAGGAGAGAAGGTCATGGAAGATGAGTTTTTCAGCAGCTGAGAAAGAGCAGTATTAGAAAATGTAGCAATAAGTGAAAGATGTCTATCTTATTCAGGATTTTCCTGTATGTGGGGAGATGGTGTGAGTTCTGAAGGCTGCATTCACCTTTTGCTGGATGGATGATCTATAACAGATGATAGCAGCAAGCTGCAACGGAAAGGGAGAAATGCTAGGAGTGCCTAATGGGGAGGAACAGCTGATGCAATGAAGCATTGCGGAGAATAATGAAGATGAGAACAGCTGGCACCAGCTGGTAAGCGGCAACTTAATTTAGGCCTTGCTGCCTACCAGGAAAGATAACAGACCTCAGGACTGTAAGTCCGTGTTACCGAAGGGAAGAATACTTGACCTACCAAGTGTCTTGCCACTGAACTGGAGAAAGAGGCTGTGAAATCTTTGTCCTGTAGGCACTCTATGTTTTGCTGTTTATCTGCCATGTAAGAGGGTTGTTTCCCCTTCAGATTGATTGGCTTGACAAAAATGTTTTATTGAAACTTGTAAGTGGAGAAGAAAAGCCCAGGGAATATCATAAAGTTTATTTTATTTAATTTTACTTTATTTTATTTTATTTTATTTTATTTTATTTTATTTTAATTTTTCACATGTTTCTGGATAGGCATTCAAAACATTGTCTTAGTTGTAATCCAGCACCTGTAGGCGAGCTCCTGGCAGAAAGTAACACAAAGAAAGAATAATTTGTATAAGGGCATTGGTAGGAAATGTCCTGAAACTGTGTGGAAAGAGGGTACTTCTCAAAGCAAGGGCTTCTTAAAGCAAATAAATAACAGAGAGCTAGCCTGTGGCCCACTGAAGAATTGCAGTGGGGCGATGCAGACAACAGACAGGCTGAGGTCTGTTGGGCAAAGGGTGTTCAGAGCCCCGCCACCCCCAGGTGACGTTTGCAAAGTGGCCTCTTAGCATGACAGAAACCCCAAAGCAGCTGTGACTTACCTTCCCGCTGGGAAGACATGGAGGGAGATCACAAAGTTTTAAGAATTCGCTGCTGCCAAAAAGCAACCAAACCAAAGCACTTTCACTACTGCCAGGGTGGCAGTGCTACCTCCAAGGCAATAATGGGGATGATTTCAGGCAGCTTTGCTTGGGGTTCAGCTCTGGTTCTGCTTCACTTGAGATGTTTTGTTCTCAGTGCTGTTCCTGGAAATGCTGCCAGGCCATCTGTTTACGGAGTGCTGGTCTACAGGCATTTCTCCTTTCCTTGGACCACAGAGCTCTGCTGTGTGTGACTGCATACGTAAGCCTCGACGTCAGTAACCCTTACTCAGGTACTTTGGCATTAACTTTTTCAGACAGCCTGATGTCACCGAGTTGCATGGAGGCTTCAGGACGGTGTCTGCCTCATTACTGTAGCTTTGACTCACCCTGTGGAAACCGAGGGTTATCTCGCAAACAGCAAATTACTGTGGGATGCAAAGAGAATGAAAAATTTAACTGGAAAGCTGGTAACTCTCCCAAGTGTTTTTCAGTTACAATTTATGCGAGTGCCTTCAGTCCCTGTCTAGTTCTATCTACCTGCTGGCCAGGAAACTCTCTCACTTGTCAGGAAGAGCTTCTGTTCTCATGGTGTGCACCTTATTAAACCTCCCTTTGCAAGAATGAAGAGTCCTTGAGCTTCAGATGTTTCCTCCTCTTTATGTGGGCATGTTGCAATGGTGATCAAATCAATTCCCATGCATTCTCCTCTAAAACAATCTTTGGGAGGGCTTGGGGTTTTTTTTTTCCTCCCTCAGATCTCTTACTAGGAAAAAAGATACCCCCCTGCTCCAAGTTATCTTGCAAAGTTTCTTTGTGCCATTTCTGGTTACTTATCACTGGTGAACATATGTTTGAATCTTGTTGGGATAATGAACAGAACTATGGATACGGATAAAGACAAATGTGCACGTGAAGCTCATTTTACTATTTGGTCTAGTGGTAGGGCAGATAACACAGGTTCTATTGGTACAAGATGATGTCAGTTCCCTGATGGTTTGTTTCAAAAGCTTTTTTCTTTTCTCTGCTGTTCACTTCCCTTTCTGAAAATGTCCCTACAGGGAATTGAGGCAGAGGCTGCATTTACACATACGTTTGCATATGCGGGTAGTGGATTCTTCACTTTTCCCAGAAAGCACAAGTAATTTATACTCCTAGCTCAAGTCAGGCAAAAGAGAGAGTTTGTTCTAGCTGCAGTTAATAGTATCATCTTCAGTTCAAGCGTAAAAGATCTAAGCTAAGACAGCACATGTGATCTTAACTCTGGAGCATCACCAATGGAAGGGAAGAGTCCATCAGTGTACCTCCTTGGGGAATAAATTAGACTGCTAATTAATAATTGGCTTGAATTAATCTCAGTGGTAAAACACATTAAAATGATCCTTGTATGTTCTCCTGATTCTCCTCTTTCCCCTCCTTCATGCTTTATAATCTGCCTCTTCTGCTGCTTTGTGGAAACTTGGAGGTTGTTGTTCGTGGTTTATTTGCCTGAGGCAGGGGAACTCTATGTTAAGCAGACTGTATGTTAAAATGCATCTACCAGCCAAACAAAAATGGCTCAGTTGCGTTTGCAAGTAGCGGTATTTAAATGTGTAGGGAAATTTAGCACGTCTGCCTTTGGCCCATGTAAACGGGCTGATGATTCCTGAACAAAACTGAGTTTTCATTTCTGGCTGTACACAGAGGAAGAACCATAGCCAAGCATCTAAGTATATAGGTCATTGGAGAGTTTCAGAATAGCCGTTTCAGCTCCTTTGCCTACTTAGACAGCGCATTAAAGCATTCCCTTCGTTTCCTCAATAGCTGAACGAGTGGGAGGAACAAGCCTCATTTGCTAGTACTTGTCCCTTGAAATGAAAAGCAGATCGATTAAGATGATGCATGTGGACACACTTCCCCAGTTATCAGAACAAAGGGACTTTTGAGACCGGTACCTGTGGTTCATAAAGGTCCTATTATGGAGATTCCCACAGCCATAAATCCTGAAGGAAAGGCACTCCTGAGGTAAATGAGTGTACCTGAGAAATGAGCATGGGTAAGGACACATGGTACAGTTCTGAGAAATACAAAACATTTTATTAGCTCCTCTTTTATTTTTGCTTTTGTGATCTCAGTTTGCTAGCAAGGTTGTGAATGGGGAACGTGCAACCTGTTAATGCTGCATGACCCCGACACCCGGACCTTGCTGAGAAGCTTCCTTCTGCAAACCTGACTCTCTGCATGAAAGCTCCTTGACTCATGTGGGTAACTAGATTGGACTCCAAATCAAAGGCTGTGGGAATGAATCTGATTTCTGATAGCCCAGATTGAGCAGAGTCTGCCACGTTGGTAGGAATGCTCAAACTGAAGTTGTGCACCTGGATTCAGAGAGTAAGTCAGGTGGGAAGGGACTTCAAGAGGCCTCTAGTCCAACCTTCAACTCAACACAGCATCAGCCATGATACGAGAGCAGGTTGCTCAGGGCTTTGTCCACTTGGGTCTTGAAAACTCCAAGGGTGGAGTGTGCACAGCCTCTGGAGTTGATGCACAGTAACTTCAAGTTAGAATCTGGTTAGTGACATAAAAGGTCTGACCAAGTGCATGTAAGTCTCCCGCCTAACCGTGGTGGGATGTGAATGTGGATTTATGAATGATGGACTATGAAAACTACTTCTGTCAGACTGAAATTTCAGACTGATTTCAAGGTGTCGTGGTTTAGCCCCAGCTGGTGAACGAGCCCCACGCAGCCCTCATTCCCCCATGGTGGGATGGGGGGAGACTCGGAAGAGAAAAAAGTGAGAAAACTCGTGGATTGAGACAAAGGCAGTTTAATAAGTAAAGCAAAAGCCGTGCACACAAGCAAAGCAAAACAAGGAATTCATTCACCGCTTCCCACGGGCAGGCAGGGGTTCAGCCATCTCCAGGGAAGCAGGGCTCCATCACGCATGATGGTTTCTTAGCAAGCCCTTTCTTCTTCTTCGTCCCAGCTTTATATATGGAGCATGACGTCATATGGTATGGAGTATCCCTCTGGCCAGCCTGGGTCAGCTGTCCTGGCTGTGTCCTGTCCCAGCTCCCCGTGCACCCCCATCCTTCTTGCTGGCAGGACAGCTGGACTGTCCTCGACTGCTTGGCAACAACCCAAAACATCAGCACATTATCAACATTTTCTCATCCCAAATCCAAAACACAGCCTCACAGCAGCTGCTATGAAGAAAATTAACTCTACCCTGGCTGAAACCAGGACACAAGGTCAGAGTAGTTAGAAATTTTTTAAAACTCTGCATTTAACTGCTTGCTATTGGAACAGTTGCCAGTCCAGCTTTGCCTGTGATGTGGTTTATGTCAAATAGCATCCTTGGAGTTAGTGCTAAAAAATAGCTTGTACTAGTGTTTTTGTTTTCCAAGGCTCAATGGCAGATCAGCTTACATGCGTCTAACAAATTTTGACATTTGCCTTCGATAAAGTGCCCATCATTTAAGAAGAGAGCTCAGGCATTTCCTCCTGTCTAGAGCTCTTCATTGGCGCTGGGTGAAAGGGTAAAATGATGACAAGCGTGGCCATGCTTGTCAGTATAGCCTTCAGAGAGTGCAGAGGGTTTCTCTACACTCGCTCTATGTATCTCTACGCAATTCCAAGCAAGCAGCTGTGAAGAGAACTGTGCCATCCATGTTAAGAACAATTCAGAAGCCTCTGTGCTGTAACGTGGTGAAAGAAAGTGCTTGTGGGTTGGAATAGCCCCCCAAATCATCTCTAGTCCAGAGAAGAGACCTCATCTCCCTTGCTGACTTCCCATAATGCTCAAGTGCTGCGATGTGTCACGCAAGAGTTTTACTTGCTCTAAGCTTTTGCTGAATGGCCTTTTCCTTGCTTCATGTTTCGTCTTGCCCATGGAACTTAGTTCTGTGGTCAAGTACTCAAAAAACCTCACAGAAATCTACACATCATTGTTATGGGCAGACAAACTGTCATTTAAGCGTCTACCCTTCCCTCTCCTGTTATCTCCTTCCTAAGGAAAGAGATTTCTTCCACTCTTGTCCCTACAGCTTTATGTTTTATCTCTGACCTTTCTAGAAGGCTATTTAGCTAGAGGTTCTCAACGTGCTGAAAGTACCTGGACAGAAACTGGGGACTGTCATTGTTCTTGGAGCAAGTTATGACTTGACACGGTCATACCTCTGAGGCAATGGGACGGGATGCAGGAAGATGCTGTAAAACAAAACACGGCATCGACACGTGCAAGTGGGATTCACCCACTAAGCTGTATGACTTTGGATAGTCTTGTCCATTTAGAAGAAGTCAAAGTTTAAAAATAGTGTGGAAGGAAAAGTTGTAAGTGAATGTTCCAAATTAATGGCATTTGAGCTCAAGAAAAAAAGAATGTTTTTGCTTATGGGAGATGAATAAATTCATTGGAATGTATTCACACTGTGCATGTGGGTTGTTTTCTGTCAATTCCACTTTTTCCCGCATAGCAACATCAATCAAAATTAAGACAGACAAATAGTTCTGCCTACAGCAGGGAGGAGAAAGTGTAGTCATCATTTAGATGATCAGACCCTCCGTATGCTGAAAGCCTTCGTCTGGACTCAGTTTGCTATGCAGCCAGTGGCGGTCTGAGAAAGGGCAGAACATATCGGCAGAAAGTTGTCTTCTGTTTGCTCCCACATCAGCGCACGGAACTGGACACCAGTGGGACAGGTACCCGATGTAGAAGCAATTCGGTGGAAGATGTGTGACAGTTTAAGCTTCTTGTACAAATTCGTTTACACATACCACCCCATGACCAACCGATATTTATTTCCATTTTCTTGACCAGTGACACAGACATTTAACAAAAAAGTTTTAGATTTTCTTTCCACTAAATTCTGCACCTGCCCCTTTACCTGCAGATTCCTGACAGCTACTGATTTCACCACTGTAAGCAACAACACACGCACAGAAATTCATCATGGATTGCAGCTGCTTCCCTCCAGGCCCTGACACATCCGCTTAACCACCGTGCAGAAGTGGCACTTCCTACCACTCCATGTTAGACTAACCAAAATAAAACTATCATGTCGGTCTGGACTTCATAGAACCAGTGATGATTTCACTTGACATGGCAAATTAAAAACACCTGGAAGGCCTGATAAAGATCGAGCATTTAAATCTCATCTTTGACTTCGTGGAGGAAGCCTCTCCTCAGCCTTGGAGTGCTAGCAATTTCAGCCTACATTGCCTTTTTGATTTATAAACTTCCACCCATTTCTGTTTCTCTTTGATAGGTTGTGCTTATACACACTTTTCTACAAAAGCTACTCAAGCACGCTTTATACGTTACTCATTTTTGCTACATAAGGCTGAAATTAAAAGTCTTGTCAACTCTTCATAAAACAGGCTGTCCTTTTTTTTAAGTAGGTGTACAGGCTAGTCATGCCTCTCGCAACACCTTTCCGTGTTTTGTCTTTTGTAATAGCCTTTCAGTCTATCTCGTTGTGACGAGCATTTTGAGTATTCTTTAACGGTAGCTCCAGCTACAGATGATCTACATTTAATAAAAATACATGAAACAAAGTTTGTTTGCTGTCGTCTTGGTGTGCCCCCCTTCCCTCCCTTTACCCAGCAGAATCCCCAATAATACAGAATTATCTCTGCATTTGCCTGGGGCATTGCACTTACCCTATAATCTTCTCACAAATGGGTGAAATTTAGGGAAGCCCTTGCACAACTTACCCTGGAGAAATGGGAAGTGTTAAAACAGCCTCAGGAGCCGCTAGCTGCTCTCTGGTCCAGACAGTCTGACAATACACGGTACCAGGACACGTTGAGCTTTCAAAGGAGTAGAAGTACTAGTGGTTGTCATTTGTATCCAATGCTGACATCTTAGCCCTGAGGTTTCAAGTAGTAATACTATAAAAGACAATCTTGATATGTAATTTCTGTGCAGTAAACACAGAGAAACTCTAATGAGGGATCTCACAGATCTATTATTATTAACAGCAGGACAAAGGCCTTTGCACATTTCAGTGGTCTTCAGACCAGGCTACATAGTATTGAGCTAGAGAGGTGGTCACGGTCTGCTTGCACAGGCATAGTTCCCCATCTGAGCACAAGAAGGGTTTCCATATCTTTCCAGCTCTGATCTCCATGGAAGTGGTTCTTGTCCTCTTCACTCCATCTTCTGCTCTATGTTCAGGAATTAAATGCATAGTCAAAACCTGCAGGAAAGGACAAGACTGCAGATGCTCATTCCGTTACACCAAATTGAAGAGGACACCTGAAAACCCATCAAGGCATGGAAGTGAAAGAACAGAACTTACAATAAAGAGATGCTAAGCAGTAAGATATAAAACACGGGAACCGCTATGCTCATTTGTGGTAATCTAGAGGAATGCTCTTTTTTACTCCATTCCTAACCAATATTTGCAGTATGACAATAAAATCGTACCCAGTAAATGAGGTCACCTTAAATCCTTTTGGCGGGTTTTTGTGTTTCTGTAGCTGATGTAGCATTCCTAAAGGATAAGTGGACTTCAGAACCAGGCAAGGCTTCAGAAGTGATACAACTTCACTTCAGAAAGTGATCAAACTCCATTTTTTTATGTTGCACATGTTCTTTTGGAAAGGCTACCTTTAGAGAAATAGAGAATTTGAAAAAGAAAACCAAACCAAAAACTACCTTCCCATTCAATTTCAGCATTTCAATTTGGGAAAAACAAACCCAAACTTTGCCTGAATGATAGCATTTCTTACGTATATCCTTTCATTAAAAACAAATTAAACAAACATTTTCTATTAAGAGTAATCGTGATATGGTTGACCTTACTCAGAGCAGCTGAACTAAATCACGTAATCATCTTGTGGTGACTTTGCCAGTACTGTATTTGTGTAAGCGTAAACCTTTATAGAAGTCTACCTTTATGGGAAATTGACAAAAATTGTCATTATATAACACCCCTTCCCAACACACGCATGCACTTGGAGGATATTTTTCAAGAAGCACTGGTTTGTGATAGAGCTTTTCTTGGAAGCAGACGCTCTTTTTTGGTCAAAGAAGAGTGTCAGCAGACATAAGAAATTTCCTTACACGCCTGGTAGCTAATCATCTTGTTGGGAATCTTCTTTGCAGAAATTACTTTGTCGCTGTTTCTCTAAATTCAGCCTTACAGTCCTTATTCTGAGTTTTGTTCACTGAGGATAGTGGGAGATGAGAGCAATGCAGGTAACCAAAAAACACAGGAAAGCCTTTGTATTTTCCCAAAACCCTATGATGTCTTTAGCTCCAAGGAAGCTCTGAAGGTCAGGCCCACATATGTTAGATCACTCCCAGCTCAAAGAAACAGGTTGGACTGCCTTGCACAGATGGCAGAGATGTAGCACTGAACCTTTGGCTCTTGAACGCTCACTTAAGAACCAGAGCACGGGGACACTGTGATTCCTGGAAACTCTCGGCTTGGTTCCTTCATGGCCTTTGTTGTCATTTCTGTTGCACATTTCCACGGTAAATATTTAGAATATGGCTGTAAAAACCTGTCTTCAACTGATCACACAGCCAGGCATGGTCTCAGCAATGGGTCTGTGCCCAGAGCGCCCAGAGCTTTGAAGGACTCCGTACAGAGGCACACTTTTGCCATCACAGGGCTTTTCTTCAGTGAGCAAGGGGAAGGTGTGTTTTGTAAGAACAAGCGGCTCTTTTTGGCGAAGAGGGAAGCAAATGACTATTTTCTGTCAGATCATCATGTCAAGTTACTCAAAATATTATTAGCAAATGAAATAAACCTGGGAGTTTAAAACCCACTCTTAATTAGGCAGCCACTTTCTGTGTTTTAAATGTAGTTTCTAAGAGGATTATTTATTCCTAGGGAGTATTTGGCTTAGAAGATACCAAAGTGCATTGTCAGAGCATTATACCCTGTCCTTTGGTTTGTACTCTTAATAAACGTATTGCTAGAGGTACAGCTGCATACTAATAAGGTGCAGAAAATGGATCTGGTCTCTGCATCTGATTTGAAATGTGGTCTGTTGATGGCCAACGGAATCCTTTTGACAGGCCAATGTCCTGGTTTCAGTTGGGATACAGTTAGTTTTCTTCTTGATAGCTGGTATAGTGCTGTGTTTTGGATTTGGGATGAAAATAATGTTGATATCATACTGATGTTTTCAGCCATTGCTGGGCAGTCAAGGACTGTCCAGCTTCTCCTGCTGCCCTGGCAGCGAGCAGGCTGGGGGTGCACGGGGAGCTGGGAGGGGGCACAGCCAGGACACCTGACCCAGACTGGCCGAAAGGCTATTCCATAACATTCGACGTCATGCTCAGCACATGTACTGGGGGAGTTGACTGGGGAGGTGCCACAGCTTGGGAACTAACTGGGCATCAGTCAGCAGGTGGTGAACAACTGCATTGTGCATCACGTGTTTTGTACATTCTCTTATCATTATTAGTATCTTTTTTTTTTTCTGTCCTATTCAACTATCTTTGTCTCAGCCCATGAGTTCTACCATTTTTTTCCTGATTCTTTCCCCAGTTCTGCCAGGGGGTGGGGACGGGGTAGAGGGAACAGCTGTGTGGTTGTTTTATCTACCTGCGGCGTTAAACCATGACAGCCACACTTTTTTCTTTTTTCTTGCAAACTGTTCCTGCTTGTCTAATGCAAACCAGAGCTCTGATTCTATTGAATTCATAATGCAAACCAGAGCTCTGATTCTATTGAATTCATAATGCAAACCAGAGCTCTGATTCTATTGAATTCAGCTGAAGGTTTAACCAAATACTATGGGACTAGCAAAACTCACAAATTGAGAAACAAAGCATCCATGCTACTTCTCTAATTAGGTCTGGAAGGCAAAGACTCATTGTATGCCTTTCAGGAGGGAGTTCAGGACTGGAAGTGGAAGTTGCTGCCTTCTTGCTAAGAGTCAGGTCTTAAGACCCAAAGGACAGAAGGCTGACGTGCCTTCTGCTTGGTGGCATCAGCAGATGTTACCCTTTCGACACAGGCTTGTTGACCTTTCATGCAGGTCCTCCCGCATGAAACTGAGGAGAAAACGGATGGTTGGTGGTTGTACATTGCCCGTCATAAAGTATCAGAAAAAGCAAAATCAAAGATTTGTTTGTCTGCAGTTCATAGTGATCCTCATGGGCATCTTCACCTTGTGCATCAAGAACGCAACTTATCTTTGGGAACACGATAGGGAAAAGGATGTAAGTTATGTTTTTACATAATCAATTAGCATCACAGGGCAAGAGGTAAGGTGTCTGAGTCCTCCTTTGATGCTTTTATATTGGCAACTGTGCCCTGCGAGCAGGAAAAATATTTGAATGACAGAAGGGAGAAGCGTGAGGCATCAATAGTCTTTTCTGCATGGTGTTGGCTCCTGACCAGCACCTGCAGACTGTAACATAAATCATACGGACAGTGGCTTCCAGATCACGATCAGCTGCTTTACGTGGTCGGTTATGGCAGCCAACCCTGTTTGTACGCTTTTGACAACACTTGACAGCGAAACAAACACGGATGCCAAACACTTCCTTACAATGAGGATGTAGAGACACAAATCTAACGATGCCATGTGCAAGAAGTTACAAACCAGACTCTGCTGTATTGATTACATAGGGCAAACTGGGGAATTCTAATGCACTTTGAACAGTAAAATGGCTAATGAATGCGTAACGGTACCTTGTAGATATAGAGAGACCTCACACACAAGTGCCTGCTCTTTTGGATTCACTTTCTTTTCTCTTCTGTCTCTTCTTTTCGCAAGCCAGTAGATCTGAGCAAGAAAATAAACAAGGTAAGAGGAACCTGTTGTTGCTCTCACGCTAAGCAGGCTTTGCGCTGTTAAGAGCCATCCGTTCTAAAGAAAAGAAGGTTTGGGGACTGTTTGCAGATTAAGAAATTGAGTTCTTACACGGGCTTGGGAGGGGAATATCTCTGGCTCCAAGTGGGCCTAAAAGTTCATCCTTTCTCCCTTGCTCTTTTCCTTTGTCTTTGCTTTCACACAATGTTCAGGGAAATATCTTGGAGCCAGTGATTTCTGTGTCAGCCTTTTTAATGCAACTTCAAGGTCTGAAAACTGCCAGTTAAATAAAACGCTTGTTTAGGAAGAGCAGTTCAAAGTCAACACAGGGGAAAAAGTGGAGGCTTTTATATAAATGTAAACAGAGTAATTTCATATACTGTTGCAGTAATAATCTCAATTAGAGTGAGATGTCTTCAGATCAGTCAAAGGCTGGCCTTCTAGTTTCAGGTGGCAGCGTGTCGAGCCAAAGCCCCAGGGAGCTATTTCGGACCCCCTCCCGTCACCCCCTGTGCAGCCTTCTTGTCTTCCCAGGGCTTCCTCTGAAGTCGTGCTTCCTCCTCACTCGAATGAGGGAGAGGGGTCATCATCTCCCTGCACGGCAGGACTTGAGGCATATCTGCACCCATGCAGTACTCCCTTCAGAGAGAGCCTTGGAGCTGGCACCGCTCCTCTCCCTCTGCACCGTAGTTCTGATGATACTTGTACCCACTGGCAGAGCTCAAACCATGGTACTCATTAGTTGGTCCACAAAGCCGATCACTACGCTTGCCTTTGCTGCCAACTGGTCCATTGTCCTTTTGGGGACCCGAAGTAGGAGTTTGCAAAACTCCTGTGGGTCCTCACCTGTACAAAAATCCCAAGCGTTGTTTGCCCTTGTGCACAGGCTGTGCGAAGACTGTGCAAGACAGCTCACTACCTCAGAGTCCTGTGCTGCTGCTGCTGCTGCTGCTGCTGCTGCTGCTGCTGCTGCTGCAGAAAGGTCACAGCTCATGAGTAATGACCAAGATAATGAACGCTTAACAGCACATTAGTCATTTCATGAGGCACACACCTTCTACAGGATGTATAATACAACATTAATTTTGCAATTAGCCAGGAAAAGACTGTCATCTCTGAACTTCTGCATTTCTGACAAGATCTTGCAAAGGATACCCAAGCCAGCTGGCATCTCCTTTTCTTTCTGACATTTTGGGGGTTTTGTGGTGCACCACTGTTCCCATAAGAGGCGTGATTTTAATTCAGCTACTAGAGGAGATAATCATCCAAATAATAATGCTGTTACTGTTAATTAGACTGTTGATTTTCGAAATATTAGGTACTATTCCGTTCTGCCGTGAACAGGACAGAGTTTTGCGAAGAGAAAAAAAGGCACGAAGTTGGTATCTGCCATTTCTTGCCATGACTGTAATAGTGGTGAGAATTTTGGTTTATTATTGTAAGCTTTAACTTCAGGTTCTCATAAGTCATGTGGACTTCACTAAGAGCAAAGTTGTTGTTTGTCTGATACAAGAGTGTTCTGGCCCAGATCATGATAAAAGAGTTACTGAAACTATCACTGTACAGACATGGGGGAAGAGAGCACGCCTTCTCGTCTCGTCTGTTGGTTTGTTAGTAGCCGCAGTGGCTGGCAGCGAAGGAAGATGGAACCACAACCGACTACAGCCCAGGCAGCCGAAAGTGACCCATGCTGAAATAATAAACTACGTTGCCCTCTTTCTACTATGTATATTATAGTTTTCAACACTCTCCCAAGACATCCTACTGTTAAATTATGATGGAGTAGGGCCATTACCATTGATTACACGTAGCCACTGTTAAATGCTCAGTGACACCAAAGGGACTTTTATGGGATTATGCCAGACTTGCAGGAACATAAATGACAGCAGAATCTTCCACCCAGTTGTTGGTTACCAAAATGCCATCTCCCATTTTTGAAGGAAGAAGGAGATGAGTCTTTCAACCAACTTCCAAACTGAACTGAACTGCACCACAATGTACAAAATGAGCATTACAAAGAGAAGCATGAAGAAATGATCATTCCAAAGAATAAAAAGCAATCCTTCCCACAGCACTGCATTGCACTTCTGGCAGGAGGAATGCGTAGCCCTCCTGCAGAGAGCGTGTGCATAGGAAACAGGCGTGTCTTAGTATTCCAAGAAATGCCAGATATTTTTAATAGTGAGCAGAATTTTCACAAGTAATAGTGACTCAGAGAGATCCCAGGATTAGGTTGCCCAGTTTGAGATACAAGAGTGCAGCATGATTTTTGAACCCACCCCATTTAAAACCAGGGATTAGTCATGAAAACTGAGACATCCAAAACACAAACACACAGAACACATTTTCAGTATCTACTGGCATGATGCCGGAGGTTGTTTTGAGCAGCAGCATGCGGTGGCTTTAGCCTCCTGTACACCCAAGGACTATGACCCTGTTGCAAACCACAAAGCAGTGCAGGCGTTTCTGCCTCTCGGTTTGCAGGGAAATGACCAGTGAAAACAGAGCAGAAGAAAAAAGTCGTTGGCCAAGACCCAAGCCCTGCTTCAGACAACCTGCTGGGGTGGACTGCCTTTCGGTCTGTCCTGCGTGCTGCTCGGAAAAGGCCAGAAGGGTAATACCTGCTTTCAAAATACCTCCACAGCTGGCTCATTCCCAGCTTTGTACCTACAGGGAGAAATATATATATATATATATATGTGTATGTATGTATGTGTCTCTACATATATATGTATACACACACGCGCGCACACATATATTTATCATTTTGTTTGTACTCAGTGCAGAGACAGAAAATGATCCTGTGTGATACCTGATAGAAGAAACATAATTTTCATCAATCCTTGACCACCGTAAGGCTAAATTTATTGTTGAGGGGAGGCAGAAGAGTCCGCAGAGTTTCCCCTTGCTGATGCCGGTGGAGATGAGAAAGATGAAACAGCTCAGCCATGCTCCCTGTGTCGTGCAGACAACATTTGTGTGGAACTAAGGGGACATTTCATGGCTGCTGTGACAATGGCAGCAGCTTTAGCACTGTGTGCTCTTGTTTTCTAGTGCAGGCTCCAGCTACCCTCAAGAGATCCACCCATGTCTGGAGACTTCTTTGGGGGAGAGGTTAGTATTGTGGGGATGGTGCTTTGAACGTATTAAGGGTGCTTTACGCTACATAATTAATGCAGCCTTAATTGGCTGTTTTCCCTCACAGAGGCGCGTTACAGAATGCGCAGATTTCTCATACACCTGAATGCACAGAATCTTCCAGAGCTTTTCCTTTAAATTTCATTCTCAACTAGCTGTTTTACAGGTCCTTACTTCCTGAGGACAGGATTACAATTTTAAAATGGCAATCAGATTTGTCTAGGAAATTTAGATATAAATCCTCAGGGTGCAGAGCTACAGATATTTCAAGTATTCATAACTAATTTTAAACTATCAATAAACTAAGAGTGTTGTTAAGGTGAAAAGAAGTCTCCTTTGTGGCATTCATGTTACGTTCCCTTTAATTATAAATAGCTGGGTGACAAACATGTAAGCAAATTTTCATTCACAGTAGCTCACTTGGGGGCAAGTATTACGTTTATTTTGCATTTTTCTCCTGTCAATCTGAATACAATAGATCAGTATGATGGCTAGAGAGTTAAATGCAGAACAACATGGGATTTCTGACACTGCCCTGCCAACATTGACTGCTCTCATCTCGGTGAGGAGACTGGCAGTGCTAGTTTTCCATGTCATGTTTATCCAAACCAGTGCTGTCAGTGTTTTCATATGTGTGCTAATGAGAAGGGTAGAGTGTATGTTTGCGGTTTAATGGAGGGTGAAGCAGTGCCGAAATTCAATTTATTTCATTTTTTCTTTCATGACATTTTTTCTGAGGTCAGTCTGAAAATCAAGGGCATCTTTTTGAAAGTGCTCAGAATACAGTATCTTTGATTTAGGTGGTAGCCAAGTGACCCCTCAGAACCTGTTTGCTTTTAAACGACTAAGTGAAAGTATGAGCTCTTTGGGCTTTTTTTAGAGAGAGGAAAAAAAACAACCCATTTTCTGAATCTCTGGAAAATCTGACTCATTCAAGAAAGTTTCATTATGGGTGTTCAGATTTTCTGTTTATCATTCTTTCAGGCACTTGTTAAGCCAGAGCAGTAATGCTCTTATTTATGGTTTAAGACAGCTGACTGAATAAGATCACTTGAAATTTTGGCTTCAGTGTTCCATACGTTTTGAATATGAGAATACTCATTGCTCCTCTTGGAGAGGAACAGAACGCATTTGCACAGCTCCGTTATGGCTTTTTGTTCAATGCACAGATCCTCTCCTTCCCCCTTCTCTTGCCTTAAGCATTAAAGTAAACAGTCTGCTTTGGAAATGCAGCTCAAATGTAACTCTTTCTGTCATTTTGCTTAACTTGTTTGCAGGAGCTGAAAGTATCCGTTGTAATTTTGCTTTATAACATTCTTTGTAATTGCGGGACTGAAAAGAGACCACAGGAGTTTCTCCCACCAATAGAACATATTTAGAAGAGAGGTATAAAGACCCTCTGGCAATATTGATGTCTTCTTTTATACATAACTTTATTAAATCTATACTGTGGAATAAATTTTACCTAGCAGGCTTTCAGTTCAATTACAGCAATTGTTTTTCAGCAGGTTAATTTTTCTGTGAGACTAGACAAGGGGAACGTAATCACTTAGAAAAATGAGTATTCCACATACATGTGCAGTACTCTCATGGCTGCTTTCACCTTGAGAAGTTCTGGAATGGCTCCATCTTTGCTCAGTGAGCTTATGGGAAGTTTAATCCTTCAGGAAAAGGAATTCATGCAATCCATTACCTTACAAAATGACCCTTCAGAAATCAAAGCAAGGACATTTAGGCCAAATCACATGCAAAGTGTTCTGGTCTGGTGTTTTCTTTGCATGGCTCTATTTTTTATAGATTGGATTATCTTGAACAGTTCCAAAAAACACGTGTTTCCTTGGCCATAGTACAGTAAGGCAAGGAACAACAGCGAGACACAACCTGAGCAGCTAAAAGAAGATGGACAATGTCATCCACCTGGGACAACTCCTGGTAGCAACTAGACAATACAGACAGCAAGTGTGGCTTTTGGGAATTTGCAGCAGAGAAGGACTTAAGGTTTGTAGGAGGACAACGCAGACAATTCTTTGTAAAAGCTTTCCATGTGATCTCCCACTTACCTTTACTTAATTCCCAACTACATACAAAATTTGTCTCCTGTGACTCTATGACGCTAAGTGTATGCCTCTTCCAGAAAGTAAGAAGAACAATTCATGAGCCTCAGAAAGAGCAAGTAGCTGTGTTGTCCTAGAAGAGAGGCTTAAAAAAAGTGCAGTGAAGCTGCTGAAATGAAAGATTGCCTGGCAGATATGGTTCTGTCCAGGCAAGTGTCAGAGTCCGTTATTCTCTGACCAGGTCCTTTTAGATATTCCATGCATGGTGGGTGTAATGTTTAATATAAAATTTACTTATCTGAAGATATTTAATGTTACATGGGATTCCTGATTTATCAGAGTGATACAAAATGTACAGAAAACACAACAGAAACGTGACTCTTCTCAGAACATAGCTGTTGCAATACACAGTTCAACCATAATACCACTGTGACTCCCATCACTCATCTCTATAATTTGCTCACCATCAGGACGATGGCTGTCCCCAGTCACCTGGAAGGAATACGTGTTTAGAAGCCAGCTCAAGCCCACTGGTACCTCCAAAATTCTTTTGTTTGTTGTTTAGTTCTCATACACTATGTTGGTCTGAGGAATTCACTTGCCCCGTGCTGGTCTGGCTAATTCTGGGAGACATTCACACTCCTTCAATGAACTCAAGGAGAAGCATTTACACCACCAGTTCATCCACTCAACTGTTGATAGCCGTTTATTTAAAACAAAGTCCACCGACCCTCCACTGGTCCCCTTTGCTTTGAGATAAAATCAGCTTTCTTTGCAACAGCTGTGATCAGTCACTCCCTGAGTTATTCCCTGAGCTTCATGGGCTTTGCCCATCTCCCTTGAGCCTTCTTTCATTTTAGAGGTTCATTGGTCAGTCACAGTAAGCTGAGTCGAGTGAGTGACAGAGCACTTTCGGGGTAACACCCTGTTACTCACTTCTCTGCAGAGCTTGATGGGGATATTGCAAAGGTCCTGAGGCCAGATGGCTGAAGAGAGAAAACTCAGATGGGAATTGCTATGGTGGCAAGGAGACGGTGGGTCCTTCAAAATTTTAAGGAGCAGGCTATAGCAAAGAGTTGTCTATGCGTGCTGGCAATCAGCCTGGGAAATAGCCAGTGGAATCTGATGCAAAGTCCAAGAGGAATGGACCAAAATGGACACAATGAAAAAGCACACATGGGCAAGAAAGAAGGCTGCAGCTTTGCTCTTAGTGCAGTCAGTCTAGTGGTTAATGGGAAGCACGTGCTGCGAAAAGATTCAGCATGATAAAGAGCAGAGACTGAAGCTGGAGGGAGCTCTGTTAGTTACTGGCTTTGACAGCAGTCATGAAATTTGGAAGCGGGCATCCCCAGCCTACTATTCAGTGGCACTCTCTAACATTAAGGGTTTTTTCATTTGAAATATACCTCAAGAACTGTCATCACAAAGATCCTTGCATTGTTGTTTCTCGTTTCTGCCAACCTTTATCAAATCTTTCTTCACATGCACAAGTGATTTGTGCCTGTCTAAGAGCCCATGTGAGCTGGAGCACATTTGAAGGTCTGCTTGATATAGCACAAAAGAGCTGGACATTAATTTTTAGATTAGACTTAATCTAAATTTTTAATCTAAAGTCTGATTACTTAGACTTTTTTGCACTAAAAGTTCCTCTAGGGCAAAGGGATTGCTTATTTTTGTTTAAACGTTTCAAGGATGGGAGACATTTATCTAGTTAGTCTGCAAGCTGACCACACTTTGCCACACTGCAGTTTATGAGATCCTGGCACTGCATCTCAGTGAGCTCGCAGCTGAAACAGTGCTCTAGGCCATGTTGCCCAGTTTGTCTAAAGCCTTTCATTATACCTATCTCTCAGTCATCTCTTAAATCGGTACAGCGCAGAGATTTTTGCTTTTCTGTTTTCTTTCTCATAGCTTTTCTTACCCTAAGGAGCCCTTCCTGACAAAAGGTAGAGTTCTCGTCTAGCTCTTGTGGGCCTTGTAGAAAATGTTTTCACCTGTGATGCCAAGAAATTGGGAGGCATTTCATTCCCTAAAAGTCTGTACTCTTGTTGATTTTGTTCTGGTAAAGTTTCAGCTAAAGTTCTTGGTCCCCGCTAGGGTATTGCATTTACGGACTTTCGTGTCCCTAAATGGCGAGTCCAAAGCAGAGTCAATAGGAATGACCATCTGCAACAGAAGACTCAGCTTGGACTGTTAGTCCCACAAATCCAGAATCAGAATGCAAGTAAATGTGTCAGAGCAAATATTCATGTAACCCATTATCCTGTCTCCAAGAGACAAACACCAGATACACCAGAGAAAAAGCAGAGCAAGCGAAGAGTGCTGCTATCCCCTATTTTTTCCTTCATCCAATGCTTTGTAGGTCAAGCACCTCCTCAGTCCGTTCAGGTGCTTTTTTTATTCAAAAAAGTTAGCAGGGTTCTTTTAAAAATTATTGTTTGTTGTGAAACCTCCATATGTAGAGAAAGCATCCTAGAATGAAATTTGTGCCCAGGTGGCCAAGAAAGGCAACAGCGTCTTGGCCTGTATCAGCAATAGTGTGGCCAGCAGGAGCAGGGAAGAGATTGTGCCCGTGTACTCAGCACTGGTGAGGGCACACCTTGAATCCTGTGTTCAGTTTTGGGCCCCTCACTCCAAGAAGGATGTTGAGGTGCTGGAGCGTGTCCAGAGAAGGGCAACAAAGTTGGTGAGGGGTCTGGAGCACAAGTCTTATGAGGTGCGGCTGAGGGAACTGGGGTTGTTCAGTCTGGAGAAGAGGAGGCTGAGGGGAGACCTTATCGTTCTCTACAAATACCTGAAAGGGGGTTGTGGTGAGGTGGGTGTTGGTCTCTTCTCCCAAGTAACTAGCAATAGGACAAGAGGAAATGGCCTCAAGTTGCACCAGGGGAGGTTTAGATTGGATACTAGGAAAAATTTCTTCACTGAGAGAGTGGTCAGGCATTGGAACAGGCTGCCCAGGGAGATGGTGGAGTCACCATCTCTGGAAGTATTCAAAAAACGTGTGGATGTGGTGCTTCAGGACATGGTTTAGGGGGCATGGTGGCGTTGGGTTAACGGTTAGACTTGATGATCTTGAAGGTCCTTTCCAACCTTAGTGATTCTGTGATTCGGTGATTCACCTGAGGGGAAAACCTGAAAATGGATACAAATAACCTAGAGATGACATGTGCTGCTCAAGCCGTGATACTGAAACTACCGACAGCTACTGATTTTTTCCATGGCCTGCCTTTTGCAACAAAAAGAAGACTCCAGCAAGAACTGAGGCTCATGAGATTTTAAAAAACCAAGCTCTGCAGCAAGGAACCAGGAAACCTGAGCCTGACTGTCACTCTGGGAACCTCAGATCATCAAAGGTTAACAGACTGGAAACTGGGAGTCTGGGTGCTCTACCTCCAAAACACTGCTCCAATGTGTTATATACTTCTAGGACCAACAACGACAGGGTAGATCCATGTCGTTCCTCAGAATTAAGATCAGGTATCCTGGGAGCTCTGGGGTCTGACTCCAGAGAGATCAAGGTCAAAAGTTGCAATTTGAAACACAGCTCCCACCAGTTTCAAAACAAAATAAAATCTTCCATATGTGTGTATTTTACTTTATGCATAAGCTTCCTTAACTCTGAGGTGACTGTGAGCTGAGCATTTGCTGCCATGTTGTGTGTAGTGATACCCTGTGTATGTTCATGCGCATGTTTAATCCTATGCCTGTCAGGAGGAACTAAAGGGACAACCAGTATCTGCAAAGTTCAACATTAAAATCAGAGTTTCCAAGACTGGAAAACATGCCTGTGCATGAAGAACTTTGAGACGAGGAGGGAAGAAACATTACAAAACTGCTCTTCCTTGTCCATTATTCCACCTGAGTGAACAGCTCTTTGCTGTGCAATAATGACACTGTGTATATAACAAAACTATCAGCAAGTGTATTCAAGATTAAAAGGTTAATTTACTTTAATTTAACAGTTATGTTCCTTCCTTCCTGCACTGCTGCTGTGGGAATTGGGCACATTGTCACTGGTTACTAATACAGTAGAGTAATATATTATTTCAAGTGGATTCTGTCCAACCACATGGACTATGCCTATCATGCAGCATTCTCGGTGAGAGAATTTGGGTTGTCACTGTAATTTTAAGCAACTTCCAGTAGTAAAAATAATAACAGAATTCTGGCCACCATTTTGTATTTGAATGAACTCCCTGTCAACATTGTTATCAATCCCAGTCAATTGCCTGATGTTTCTGGTATTTCTGCATGGGATTATCAAGCAGTAAATCAACATAAACAAGACCAATACACTTTGTCCTGGGCTTCCAAAGAATTTAAAGGAGAAAGGTGGCAATATATTTGAATGGAAGCAGAATGAGAGCAAATCTGACTGCTTTCCAAAGCCCCAGCCTCTACTACAAAAAATAATCATGTGACTAAACTTTGTCCTACCACTTTTCTGGAGACATAAGAGGTACAAATACTGACAAAGGAAGATGAGGAGGCTGGCGTCAGTAATCCACAGGTAGTGTGTCTACAATATACAGAACAAGCTATATAGGGTATATACAAATTCATACTCATTAAAGATATAGACAGTTTTCCCCTTCAAGATGTCTTTGACTTATCTGATTTTCTCTTATTTATGTCTTTTGTTTTTATTGGTTTTTATCAGAAAGAAAATTCTAACTATGGGAATTACTTTTAAAGACTTCAGGAGGACAGACTTCAGCCTTCATGGATCTGCTTGATAGGGCCTTAGAGGGAAGAGAGGTCCAAAAAGCTGGTCGATATTTAAGGATCACCTCCTCCAAGATCAAGAGTACTCCATCCCAACAGGCAGGAAGTCAAGCAAAGATGCCAGGATGCCAGCACGGACGAGCAAGAAGCTCCTGGCTAAACTCAAACATAGTAAGTTGGAAGCAGGGACAGGTAACCTGGGAGGAATACAGAGACATTTTCCAAGCATACCAAGGTGGGGATAGGAAAGCCAAAGACATCTGGAGATCAATCTGGAGAGAGATGTCAAGGGCAACAAGAAAGGCCTCTATAAGTATATAAGCAGCAAAAAGAAAACTAGGGAAAATGTGGATGGACTGCTGAACGGGATAGGCACGGCATGGTGGTAACACAGGACATGGAAAAGACTGAGGTATTGAATGTCCTCTTTGCCCCAGTCTCTACTGCTACGATTGATGTCCAGGAATCACAGGCCCCAGAGATGAGGGGGAAAGTCCGGAGCAAGGAAGACTTATGTACCCTTGGTGGAAGAGGATCAGGTCAGGGAATACTCAAGCAAACTGGATATGCATAAGGTCATGGTCCCCGATGGGATGCACCTATGAGTGCTGAGGGAGCTGGCCGATGCCCTTACAAAGTCACTCTCAATCATCTTTGAAAAATCATGGTGATCAGGAAAGTGGCTTGAGGACTGAAGGAAAGCAAACGTCACTCCCGTCTTCCAAACGGCCAAAAAGGAGAATCCAGGGAACTACATGCCAGACAGCTTCCCCTCAATCCTAGTTTTGTTTAGCATTTTCATTAATGATCTGGGTGATGGGCAGAGCTTACCTTCAGAAAGTTCACTGATGACACAAAACTTGGAGGAGTGGCTGATATCACTAAGGGATTGTGCTGCCCTCCAGAGGGACCCCGACAGAGATGGGAGAAATGAGCCAACAGGAACCTCATGAAGTTCAACCAGGGGAAGTGCAAAGTCCTGCACCTGGGGAAGAACAACCCCATGTACCAATAAATATTGGGGCCACTCAGCTGGAAGGAGGTTTTGCAAGGAAAGACCTGGGCGTCCTGGTAGATACCAAACTGAACAGGAGACAGCAAGGTGTCCTTGCCGCAAAAAAGGTTAACGATATCCTGGGCTGCATTAGGCAAAGGATTGCCAGCAGGTTGAGGGAGAGGATCCTTCCCCTTGGCTCAGTGTTGATGAGGCCACACCTGGAGTACTGTGTCCAGTCCTGGGCTCCCCAGTACAAGAGAGACATGAACATACTGGAGAGAATCCAGCAAAGGACCACAAGGATGATTGAGGGACAGGAGCATCTCTCGTACGAGGACAGGCTGAGAGCTGAGGCTGTCTAGCCTGGAGAGGAGAAGGTTCAGGGGACATCTTATCAACTCATAGGCCTTTTCCAACCTAAATTATTCTACAATTCTGTAAATATCTGAAAGGAGGATGCAAGGAGGACAGAGATCTTTTCAGTCTTACGCAAGCCAAATTGTATCTGGGATGAGGTTTTCAAATGTGCTCGTGATTTGGTAAGTCAAGCTCTCGCAGCTGCTGAGAGAGTCAGACATTTATACAGCAGTAAAGCTCTCCTGTTGTCTGCAGCTCAGAGAACACTTAAAAAAAATCTTTCCCTCAACACCGTTTCCTACCTTTGAAGTCAATGAAAGCTTTACATGTTAATTTTAGTCAGTCCAGATTTCAAAGCATTTTGTCCAAGGACCTGTGTGTAAGTGAACTTGGTTGTTCCTAGGCTTTCAAGGCAAAACTGGACTTTGGCGATGTCCTGGTTTCAGCTGGGCTAGAGTTAATTTTCTTCCCAGAAGCTAGTGTGAGACTATGTTTTGGATTTGTGAAGAGAAAATGTTGGTAATGTTCTGATGTTTTAAGCTGTTGCTGAGCAGTCAAGGACAGTCCAGCTTCTCATGCTGGGCTGCCAACAAGAAGGCTGGGGGTGCACGGGGAGCTGGGAGGGGACACAGCCAGGACAGCTGACCCAGGCTGGCCAAAGGGGTATTCCCTATCATACAACGTCATGCTCAGTACATAAAGCTGGGACAAAGAAGAAGGAAGGGGTGGAGGGACGTTCGGAGTGATGGTGTCTGTCTTCCCAAGAAACCATTACACGTGTTGCAGCCCTGCTGTCCTGGAGATGGTTGAACCCCTGCCTGCCCATGGGGAGTAGTGAATGAATTCCTTGTTTTGCTTTGCTTGCGTGCGCGGCTTTTGCTGTACCTATTAAACTGCCTTTATCTTAAACCACAAGTTTTCTCACTTTTCTGATTCTCTCTCCTGTCCCATCCTGGGGGAGTCAGCGAGGGGCTGCGTGGTGCTTAGTTGCTGGCTGGCGTTAAACCATGACAGGAGAACAAGTTACTCCCCGTAACTTAACTCCTAGTTAAGGCACACTACAAAGAACAATTTTGTTCATTGTCTTGCATTGTGAAACTGAGTAAGAACTGTTGATCTGCGATCAGATTTCAGAAGAAATTCTGCAGGAGTTGAAAAGAAGTGAGCCAGCAACAGCTGCTGTACTTCCGGTGACAAAGAGTTTTTCTCCAGCTCAAGTTAATCTCTGGTTTTCTAATTGCTGCAGGGAACAGAGAGAGATCAAGTGCAATTGACTGTCACTCCCATTTGTTTCACAAGCAATTTTAAGAGGGAGAAAACCTGACTGTGCAACTCTGCAGGAACTAGGTACTGATGGGCGAGACTGTACCTGAATCCCTGCTTCAGACAACTTGAATAACAAACAGCACTGACTTTCTCGTTGTGTGCGGATACAGTCGTCTCCGTCTCAGAACTCTCCTGAAGAAACTACCCATATATTAACAGATCATAGGTGAGTCTCATTTCACCTCAGTGCTCATATTCAAGGCAAAGGGAAGAGAAGGGAAGGGAAGGGGAAGGGGAAGGGGAAGGGGAAGGGGAAGGGAAGGGAAGTGAAGGGGAAATGGGAAGGGAAGGGGAAACGGGAAGGGAAGGGGAAACAGGAAGGGAAGGGGAAACGGGAAGGGGAAGGGAAGGGGAAACGGGAAGGGGAAGAGAAGGGGAACGGGAAGGGAAGGGGAAACGTGAAGGGAAGGGGAAACGGGAAGGGAAGGGGAAACGGGAAAGGGAAGAGAAGGGGAATGGGAAGGGAAGGGGAAATGGGAAGGGAAGGGGAAACGGGAAGGGGAAGAGAAGGGGAACGGGAAGGGAAGGGAAGGGGAAACGGGAAGGGAAGGGGAAACGGGAAGGGAAAGGAAGAGGAAGGGGAAGAGAAGGGGAACGGGAAGGGGAGAGGAGTGGTCTAGTCCAACTGCCTGGCCACTTCAGGGCAGACCAAAAGTTAAAGCATACTGTTAAGCACATTGTCCAAATGCTTCTTGAACACTGACAGGCTTGGGGCATCGACCACCTCTCTAGGAAGCCTGTGCTGGGGTTTGACCACCGTCTTGGTAAATAAATGATTCCTAATGTCAAGTCTGAACCTCCCCTGACCAAGCTCTGAGCCACTCCCATGCACTGGATCTCTGGATACCAGGGAGAAGGCCTCAGCACCTCCCTCTCCATGTCCTCTCCTCAGGAAGCTGTAGAGAGCAGTGAGGTCACCCCTCCGTCTCCTTTTCTCCAAACTAGACAAGCCCATAGTCCTCAGACGCTCCTCACAGGATATATCTTCCAGCCCTTTTGCCAGCTTTGTTACCCTCCTCTGAATGCATTTGAGTGCCTTCACGTCCTTCTTAAGTTGTGGGGCCCAGAACTGCACACAGCACCCAAGGTAAGACCACACCAACGCTAAGCAGTGCAGGAAAATCACCTCTTTTGACCGGCTGGTTGTGCTGTGTTTGATGCACCCAGGATGTGGTTTGTGCTCTTGGCTGCCCGGGCACACTGCTGGCTCACACTGAGCCTGCTGTTGACCAGCACCCCCAAATCCCTTTCTGCAGGGCTGTTCTCCAGCCACTCTCTCCCAATTTATACTTGTGCCTCATGTTACCCCATCCCAGGCGCAGAATCTGGCATTACTTCTGGAAATCTGGCATTTGTTCTTGTGTTCTTGACTACTTCCTTCCCTTATTGTTGAGTGACTTCCACCAAGCCCTGTTTAATACTGGAGATAAATCACAGCATGAAATTATGCACCATGATATAACGGGTTTAGAAAGATCCGTCATCTGCAGCTTCTTGGAATTATTTACAAAGCCACAATTCAATATTTTTAGTTTTTCAGAAGCTACGTTGTCATTATTACCCAAAAGGAATAGTAAATTTAGTCAAAGCTTTCCAACGCAATTTTCGTAAGTGCATGAAATAGTTACAGCTGGTGGATGTCAGCATCCAGGTCCAGTTCTCTCTGTTTCAACTGCAGGCTTTAACAGACTACAGTGGTCTTAAAGGTTAAGCACCATGTTACTGAGAAACTGATGAACTAAATATAGTCTAATTAACGAACAAACACTACTGTTATTAATTTACAATTGTATTATTTTACACCCACAATAATAAAGTTGTTAGTTATCATTCTGAAACCTTAACTAATTGTCATTGAATTACAGCTCTGTCACCCTTCCCTCCCCACACCACTTATTACTGGCGAGCAAGTCCAGCCCTCTGTACCCCTCCACACCAGATCTTTTGGAGACAGACCTGAGAGTGAGTCCAGTGTGTCCTCTCTGGTGTCCCGGTGGGCTTGGGTCCACAGGCCAATGCTACTACTGCTGTCCACAGACCTCCACACTCTTACCATCAAAAAAACCCCTTCTTTTTTCACAAGCTTCACCCTTGTTTGGTATTACTGATGTAGTTGCCTGGCTACAGGTGACCTTGCATGATTTTGCACCCCTGGCTACAGGTGACCTTGCATGATTTTGCACCCCACAATTCTGTTAAAATTATCGGTTTCAAACTGGCAGCATTTGTGTGTTGGTGTTCACCTTGCACACTGTCTAGGACAAACCAGTCTCCGTTAGCCTTTGTTCCCATGCCTAACTCCAAGTAAGTGCAAGGTCACCTGTGCAACCTCACAACCGCATATCTTGTTTGTCATCCTGTGTTTCTGTGCTCACACAGGATCCTTGCCCTTGAATAGTTTTAAGCACTTTCTCGGTTCCCAGCAAAGACCTTGGTGATGGAGGCCTGGTGCTCCAGCAAGACCTGGTGCTCAACAGGGAGGAGGTTTGGCTTGTCCTGCTTTGGTTGCCTCCTATGCTTTAATGGTAACTTTAGACTGAATTTTTCTTCTCTCTTCATATATTGGAATTTGATCTCACGATTCTTCACTGGCCCACCATATGTATCGTTCTTTTCTGAAAGATACTGGTTGGAACTTTGCTGAAGACCAAGTATGCTGGGAAGCCACAAGTTTCCATGGGAGATTTTACCTGACCTGTGGTGTGAGAAGAACTAAAATAGCCTGCAGATGTGCTGGAGGCAGAAGCAATCAGCAGATGTGAGAATACTCGTAGTATTTTCTTGAACTCTGTACCTGTTTCCCACATCAGAGGACTAGAAGATAGAAGATACTTGATACGCAAGCTGACCGATGTATATGTGCTGTCTATCAGCAACCAGCCTTAGAAACACACTGGAGAAACGGTCACTGTCATTTAGAAGAGGCGACTCTCTACAGAATGACAGAACAAGAAAGACATGAAAGTCAGAATTTTCTGGCCTGTGTTCATGATTTGTTGTATGTATCATTGTAAGAGCTCAGACTGATTGCTAATCGGAGTGCTTGAGTTAAGCCCTCTGCTGTTAGATCTGTTCCTAAAACAGGCTTTGGGGAGCCACAGAGAAAAGTGAAGGAAATCAGGCTTCTCCGGGCTTTATTCCATAGAAGAGCACTCAGAGAGGAAAGAGACAATAATTCACACCGAAAATGAACAGGCAGCTGCACTCTTCCTGAAGCAGACCTGGAAAGGGGTTCTTGGGCATCATCATTTTTCTCTTAACCACAGTGAACCAAGTTTGTGTGAACACCTAGGCAATGGGTTTTCAAAAGTGCTCTGCCTTACCCTTGCTCCCGCCCCTCTGAAGCTGACAATCCAATTCCCAGCCTGAGGAGCGGTTTCTGCAGGACCTTGGCCACAGGTTAGAGTCAGGGATTTCAACATGGTGAGGTAACTACAGTATCTCTACAGGCTAGAAGGTGTCCACTGAAGACATACTTGGATAAGTGCAATTCCCAGCATAAAGGAGACCCGATAGCTGACTGGCATCTGGCGTCACGATGGTGAACTCAGTAGGAAATAGTAACTACCTGCCTGATTAGTTGTAATAGTAGTACTAACAAAATTAACTACCTAAACACAAACCCATCTCTAAGATCACATTCTGTTTTTCTGAGCATTGACAATTACTAACTCATAGTGAAAACACTGAGGCAATCAAAACAATTTAAGCTCAACGGTATTGAAAGAATGGTCTGTATATAAAATAATCACCAAATACGATTCTGGTTCTTTCCGCTGTGTTGAAGGCTGAAATAAACCACTCCCTTTTGAATCATTACAGTTCTTTGTTTTGCTGAGGTCTTCCAGCTTCCTCATACGTAGCAGAGCAAAGCAACATCTGTTTGTGCCCTGTTAAATGTCACTTCATTACGTTTTTACAAGTGAGACTTCAGGCACATGTAACAGGCCAGCGTGTGTTGCACTGGCATTTCTGGAATAGCGTTAGCGTACTTTTTCAACAGTCTGTTTCAGCACCATTCTCCAGGGTACTCTGAATGCGTTACCCATCTGGCAGGCACCTTGCAATCATGTGCTTTTCTTCTGTAAAGTGTTTCAGATGTGGAAGAGGGTAAATAGCATGTCCCGTCCATAAGTTAACTTCTGGATTGTCATGGTTGTTGTCAAGGAGAGCTAATGAAAAAAGACAGGTAAAAATATTGCTTTTGAGGGTGAATACGCTAAAACGGTTCTTGATCATGATCTCTTTTTATTCCAGTTTGGAGAAGCAGTAGATGGCCTTTCCCTGTAAGTATTTAACTTAAATCTATGAATGGTTCATATTTGGTATATGGAATTTTATCACTGGAGCACACTGAATGGTTGTGTTGAAATTTCTTAGGGGGGAAAAAGTGTACAGATGTATTTTTCCGAACCTTTTAATCTTCTCTCCTGCTGTTTTGTTTTTAATTCCCAGAGAGACAAGGCTTGATACAGCTGTACAGGACGTACAGCAAAACAGAGAAACAGTTTCTTTTGTCGTGACAGGTGGGGTCCGTATGTGGCAGCAGCATGACTCTTGTTTACATGATGCAGAAGTTGACTCCTCAGTGCTGGAATGTCGGTTCATGGTACCCCCCAGACTGGAAGTCTCAAAACAGTTAGAATTAGATGAGAATTATGAGACAAGAATGACTTCTCTCAGTCTTCAGTGAGAGGCTGAAATGACTGGTATAAGCTGCCGCAAAAGACAACCTATGAGCAGCTAAGGCTTGTCTCTGTTGAAGAAAGGGGAAAAGCCACTCCATACAATTGAATTACTATGCATGATAATCTTTATTCAGTTCTCTGACTACTGAGTTTTGGTGCATCAGCTGTTTCTAAATGTAAATGTGGTAATACACAATGGCATCACAAAGTTCTTCAGAAGTTTAGGCATTGTAAAGCCTATCTGAGTAACAAGACAGAGTATGCAGAAGTGTGCTGTCCTGGATAAGGGGAGATAAATCCCAGGTAGCAAGGTCTCTTTTGCTTAGACCTTTCCTCCATGCAAAGGTTTCTACAGATAAAATTCTGTTGGTGGCAGAGCAGTGGGTTCCACTTCACACTGAAAATTGCTGTGTTCAGGACTGATTTATCTAGAATTTGAAGCTGTGGTAGTGGTAAAGCCATAGCTAGTATCACTGAGATAGACTAGTTCGTTTAGTCCGGGAGCAGAGGCTAGCAAAACATCTCTCTACAGACTGGGGAAGACTATAGCCCTTCTGTGGGACACCCTGACTATGCCACCCATGTAGGAAGGGCGGTTAGCCTTTCATCTGCGTTCAAGAAGCCCAAAACTTAAGCACTTAACAGTAACCCTATCCCTAACCCTAACTCTGCCCCATGGACCTGGGCCAGAAATGCAAGGAGTGTTTCTGCATGTGAGAGGGCAAACTCTTGAGCAAATGCTTCTGCGTCATGCGTTACTCCAGCTGTGCCTCTCAAAGGATTTTTTCCACAGAATTCCCTACAGCTGTATCAGCAGATGAACAAAAGCGAAAGCAACAAGAGAGGAGTAAAATCCTACTTTTCAGAGGTTTAAGCTCCTTAGCCTGGGACAAGAAATTGCAATCAACTATGGACAAGCTTTTTCTTCAATGGAAGGTGTCAGAATCAATCTCTGAGCCTTCAAACTCCGAGCGTTCTCTATGGAAGAAAGGCAAGCCTTTGCAGGCAAGGCAATTGGGCAAAGCAGTAAAGACAGAAAGTCAGGGGCTCAAAGAATGGAAAACTGAATCTTTCAAGGCTGCTTTAAGGAATAGTCTTCAGAAAATAATTTGGTTTTATAGTTCTCTCTAACTCTTCCAACATTTCAGTAGACTGTCCCTTCAGTTCACACCTTGCCAGAAATGTAGTTTCCCTACATATAAGAGCAAAGAGACATTCTCTTGATTTTTAAATTACAGAAAACACATCTTTCTCATCAAGTGCAGATCTGCTGGACCTGTGAACAAAACGGTACACAAAAATCCTGTTAACTCAGTTTCCATCGTGACTTCAGAGACAACCAGAAAAATGCAAAACAAATAGTCCATTTACCAACACATGATCTTGCTTTTTAGTAGAAGACATTAGCTTTGATCGCTGAAGTTTTGTACAGGAAAAAAAGTAATTCTGGTTGTAAATGAACTCTTTATTCTTTAGCTTCGCTTTGAAGCGTCTAAAATTCAGCTGCAGCAAGTAGCCAGAATTTGACCCTTTGTTCTTACCCCACCTCCCCCCACCCCAATCCTCTCAAACTCTCTTTGCTTAGCAAATCATTTAACACAATAGAGCACATCTGAGACGTTTTTACACCCCATTAAAAGACCATCAAATATAAGTTATTAAGAGGGTCACTGAACTGGGATTCAGGAGGAGCTTCAATGCTCCAGGGCAGAGGTCTCAGTGGGCCACCCTGGGAGTGACCTCCCTCACTCTCTTGGTTGCTTAAGAAACTTAGTTGCTCAAAAGTCTTTTCAGAGGAGCATATATTGGGAGAAGCTACTTTCTGGCCACACCTCTAGCACAGGATTTTGCTGCAAGTAGTGGTATGCGACATGTATGTTGTGTGGCTAGGGATAAACCTGCCTTTTCTCTTCCTTTTGGGGAGCTCTGCATCATATACTTAGTTGTGCTCGTTTGGGGGTGAGAAGAACATGCCTGAAGTGAGTAAGAGTAAAGAAGGATATGAAGAATTTTCTCTCTCTTAAGCTCATCATGTGTGCTAATGTAATGTAATATAATATATGATTCGTGCCTTATTGCCATGTGCCCTTTAAGTTTTGATGTTTTGGGGTGTTTACCGTAAACATGCTGCTGTTCTCGTAGGAGCTTAGGAGATGTACACACTCATTGAAATTAAATGCTTGTTAGAATGCCTGGCACTGTTACAAGCCTTAGAACAACATGGCACTGAATATTTCACAGTAAACTCTTGTCCCTGCTCATTGAAGGTTGGGCTAGATGACCTATAAAGGTCCCTTCCAACCCAAACTGTTCTATGATTCTATGATTCCATGAAACTCATACTGTACCTGCTGACATTAGACAAAACTAAGAAAATAATGTGTAAACAGATGCAGGCGTCTTCTTCTGTAGGGGTGAGACTGGAAATGCTTGGCCCAATTACAGACGATAAGTAGATTTTTGCCTTCTCAGAGGTGGTGATGACAGTATATCCAGCCATTCGTTTTCCTTCTCGTACAAAACTGCTTCTATCTGTGTATAACTCCAGATCAGGCTTTTCCAGAGGTTCATCTCTCAGGTCTGGTCTACTGGAATAAACTTGTTCAATAGTTAACAAACAATCATGTTCTAAATTTCCTGTTAGATTCTCTGTTGACAAAAATATTGCTGGATTAACAATCGGTGTGGTTTTCAATTCCACATCATCTTGTTCCAATAGGACAACCTGATACTTCAGCATTCTGCTGGGGGATAGCCAGTGACCCCCCTTTTGCTCTAGAACAGTTATTACCATATGTGGTACGTGCACCACCATCTTTTGACCTGTAGTCAATTTTTGAGCTTCTTGGATCAGCAATACTGTTGCCGCTACAGCATGTAAACATCCTGGTCATCCTTTACTCACGTTGTCAAGTTGTTTAGAGAAGTACCCCACTGGTCGTTTCCAGGATCCCAGCCGTTGCGTCAGCACTCCAAGAGCCAGATGTTGCCTTTCATGTGCAAACAACTCAAAAGGTTTGGTCACATTAGGTAATCCCAGAGCAGGTGCCACCATTAATGCCTTTTTCAGTTCTTTGAGTGATTTCTGACATTGAGGTATCCAAGTCGGATACTGATCCTTGGATTCCTTTAAGGCTTTGTATAATGGTTTTACAATTCAAAATCCAAAGTCGACACCACCCAACCATTCCCAGGAAAGTTCTCAATTCTTTTGGGCTACTTGGTTCAGGAATTTGACAGATAGCTTCTTTTCTTTCATTTCCCAATTGTCTCTGTCCTTGGGATATTTCAAATCCCAAATGAATTACTGCTTCTTTTCCTATTTGGGCCTTATTTCTGGAGACTCTACATCCTCCTTGGCCTAGGAAATTTAGTAAACTGATAGCAGAACACTTCCCTTTTGGTTCTGTCTCTTCCATATCTCTAATTCCTTGGCCAATTGATTCCCAAATATCATAGGGTTATTTTTGAATCCTTGTGGAAGTACAGTCCATGTCAATTGGGTCTTTCATCCTGTGGCCAGACTTTCCCACTCAAAAGCAAATATGTTTTGGCTGCCTATATCTAGAGGTATGCAGAAGAAGGCATCCTTTAAATCTAGTACAGTAAACCATTTATGTTCCTCTTTCAAAGAAGTCAGTAAAATATATGGATTAGCCACTACTGGGTGTATATCTTGGATTATCTGATTTATAACTCTTACATCCTGAAGCAATTGGTATTCCTTGTCTCCGGATTTCTTTACTAGTAATAGCGAGTGTTATGTTCTGATTCACACTCTACCAATAGTCCATATTCTAAAAATTTTGTAATCAACCCCTCTAATCCTTTTCGAGCCTCCCACTTAACAGGATATTGTTTTTGTCTTACCGGTTTGGCTTCAGGTTTTAAAATCACCTTTACCAGCTCTGCCAGTTTAGATCGTCCCAGAATTCCACTTGCCCAGACCAAAGGAATAACTGCATTTTCCACTTCTTCTGGAATCTGTTCTTCCCTGTAGGAATCCTGTAACATAAACACTCTTGCCTCTATGGTTTTTGATTCTGGTATTAACAATTTGATTTCTCTATCTTTGAAAGTTATTTGTGCATCTAATTTGCTCAATAGATCTCGTCCCAACAAAGCCAGTGGACATTCAGGCATATACAGAAACTGGTGAGTTACCCATTGTTTTCCCAATTTAAACTTTAATGGCTCTAAAAATGGCCAGTTTTCCTTCCGCCCTGTCGCACCAACAACATCTACTGATTTATGACTAAATTTCCCTTTACACATATTCAGTACCGAATAAGTAGCTCCAGAAACTCTGTTTCTTCATTCCCTAGCTTCAATGTAACCAGAGGTTCAGCTAGGGTTGATTCCCCTGGTCCCCTTCATAGTTCTTCATCCAGAGTCATTAATTTAATTGCCCGGAGAGCCGGATCTAATTCTCCTGCCTTAGGACATTCTCTTTTCCAGTGCCCACGCTTCTTGCAAACAGCACTTCGATCTTCTGCTAATCGGGGCTTATTTTCCTTCTCTCTCCGATATTCATTCCTCGTCCTCTCCCTCTGCCTATCCTGTTATTCCCTGCCAAAGCTGCTAGTAGCTTTCCATCCCTTTGGGCTTGCCCCACCTCTTTTTCTTTTTCTCTATTGTTATATACAGCCCAAGCAATTTCAAGCATTTTACCTTAGCCACCCTTTCGGGATCCTCCCGATAGGTACCTGCAGTCTCTTTCCATGATCTTAAATCAGTAATTGAAAAAGGAACTTTCACCACCACTGAACCATCATTCCCCACCGCTTCTCGGAGAGGGGCTTGGAGGGAAGTTAGTCTTACTTCCCCCCTCCTTCCCCGTGTTCTTCCTGAAATTGGGCTAAATCCCACTGCTTCCCCTTCCTTGGGAGAAGTAGGAGGACTATCATCCTCCAAATTTTGGACCTCTCTTCCCCTTTCCCACCTTCGGAGAGAAGCAACCATTAATTCAATATCTTCCTCCTCAGTTCCAGTTTTCCAACAATTTTCTTTAGTATTATACGTAGAACAACCCCTTTTCGAGTTCTTATCACATTTTCCCTTTTTCACAATCTTTACCATGGGATCATATGGATGTATTCCATACTATCTCTGCCATGCAGTGATGATTTTGTAGTGTAAAGTACAAATCAACATAAGCCATTTCTTCCCATTTACCCATCTTCCCAAGACTAGTGGGGTGCCTATCACAGGCACTAGTCGGAGGGACCCCTACTCTCCTCGAGGGTCCCTCTGGATCTTCTAGCCCCCTGCTAGAAATCCCCCAACCTCCTTACCTGGGCCCCTAGCCCAACTTTGTGAGGCTTTCACCGCGACTTATAGGCAGGCATTCCTTGTGAGGGTCTCATAGCCTCACCCTTTCCAGAGGTACCTTTCAGCCCTACTCTGCGTAGCTTTCGCCGTGCCTTACGAGCGAGCTAGTGGGACTCGAACCCACGTTACTTCAATCCTTTAAAGAATGTCTTATTACCTTTCCAGGGGACTTGCTCAGAATTCTTTGGTCCGGGGATCAGAGGTTCTCCCCGAGAATCCCTCGGTGTCGGCTGGAGGTCCTGTGATCCCACGGATCCGTTGAGATTCACAAGCAGTGTCCCATCTGGGTCACCAAAACTGTCACCGAAATCGGGAATAAACCTCCTAACACCAATGTAGTGTTAAAAGGCAGGCATTCTTTATTCACGGCATCGGGAACACAGGGGATAACTCCTCCTAAATCGTGTTTGTCAATCAGTTCAAAAATCAAACATTTATAGGCAAGATTAATACATATTCATCAAGTTTCCATACAATGATAGGTTAAATATTCCTCGCCTACCATGTAAATGACCACGCATGCTCACTATAATTTCTTGGGATTTCACTTCCTTAACCTTTTGAGTCGGTGGGTTTCTTGAGTGGATGGTCTCTGAGTCGGTGGTCGCGATCTCCCCCTGCCGGAATTACCTTTCCTACAAAGTTCACTTAAGCTTGGCAACACTCAATAGATCTTCACGGGCTGTCGGTCCAACATGCAATCATTCACCCCACAGTCCTTTGTTTTAAGGCAAGACTATAGAATGAATAATTACTCACCCACCGGACCGTAGAACTGACCAAGGTGTTCCTTCTTTCTGACTACTTGTTATTAGAACAAAACATAATACCATGATCACAATGTCACACTTAACTCCTTGATAATTAAATCAAGATGGGAAGGGTTAGGTGGGTTCTCGAGCAGCATTGCTGGTGCATAATGTTCTTATAGTTACAACTTGCTACAAATTCACAAACCTATTTTCTAACCCTATTTTATTTTAATTCCCTACCACCTTGGTTACACATCTGTAAATGAAAATCTTATCTATCTATTCTGCTGGTTAAAGAAAAAGATAGCTACAAAAAAAAGGCATGCTGGCTGAACTCTTCTTCAGCACCAGTTATTACAGTCTGTTACACACATACAGTCTTACGCATTGCCTTCTGCAGTACCTGGTGGCACATCTGTTCTTCTTCCGCTGGGAGGTGCCTGCGTCACCATGCTGCTACTCTCCTCCTTCCTGGTAATGCTCTCCCTGGGGCAGTGATGCTGGGGCTAGTCATGCTCCTGCAGAAAGCTGTGAGAGACTACCTCTTGATCTCCTGGGATTTTGTATTCGTCTAGCCAAAACCAGCTCCTGGTATCTGAAGCAGTCTTATCGTCCTCTTTCCCGGGTGCTGTTTGCCCTGTGGAGGTGGCCAAAATACTCCTTTTTGCCACTTTAACTAGAGCTGTGCTGAACACAGCATGGGGAAATAGAGTCATTCTAAGGCCAGAACATTCTGCTTGAGAATAGAGGATCAAATCCTTCCTTGGGTTGGATTCTTTTCCACTTTGGTAATTTTTAGACATAGACATTTTGGCTCATATAAAAGAAAGCATTGTCTAATCCAGAGCCATTGTCTTTCCAGCAGAGCGCATTATCGTAATGCTTCAGGGAAAATGCAAACACCTTCTATAGGAAAGGAACAGCTTAACTTCAGGTTGAAGTCTGGGTCATATCAGATCTTCCTGTGGGGTGCTGTGACCTTTGCTCTGGCTCTGATAATAACTTTAAGATACCTCACTTCTCACACATTCCCATCTGGTGGCAGGTGATACTTGGACATTGCCCTTTCAACAGCTGGGTTCGGAGTGGTAGCGCCTCACTTCCTATGCTGGATCCCCACTAGTGAGCTCATTTTCAGTCCCTTTTGATCATAGCAGCAGACGTTTAGTTCAACAGCCCTCCAGAGGAAATCCCACTGTCCTTGCAGGCATTTGCAATATTGGGAAAGTACATATGTCATGGCGATGGACAATTAATGGTGAAACAGACAGGTGTGCACAAAAATGGTGTGGCTAGTAACCAGCTGTAACCAGAAGTGTTTTGATAATTAAGCTGGTGATTGGGTGGGGAGTGTGATGACTGTTCTTCCCCTGTGAAGAAACCACTTCTTGTTGCAGTTAACTAAAATTGCTAAAGACATATGAGTCAGGGACATAAAGCAAGACTAGAGAAATGCAGATAGTGTAATAAAGGACTCTTAAGAAAAGTGTAACAGCTGATTAAAGCAAAAAATATGCTTCTGGAGTTTAAATGAATATAATTTCTGCATGATCACATTATGTAGCTGGTCACATAAACTGCTCAAATTGCTCCTCTTCCCTCTGGAAGTTGGATTTTTCAAAGCAGTTTCCGGTGTAGCTTCCTCCATATTCTGTGTAATCCAACATCAGTTTAATTTGAAGTTTAAATCAACGTTACTTTCAATTCTCACATTGCCTTTTTTTTTTTCTTTGTAAAGTTTCTGGCTGTATTTTTAAGAAAAACAAATGTGAACTAATATACTTCAGAATGTATTTTTACATCTTTATGAGAAAACCTTTTACAATCCCTGTTTAGGTCATAGCCTAACTTGCTAAGCTAATTTTTGTCTTTGCTTGCAAGTCAGACATAACACTTCCTTTTGCTTATAGGTGGACTTGGAGAGATATGATCTTAAACGAATCATTTCATTTTCCTGTACTATAACGTGGCCTGTGATTATTTGCATTTCTCTAGTTTAACTGATTTCTTAGAAGACTCACTCAGTGTATTTGAAGAGTACCTGATCAAGACAGAAATAAGCATATCTTTTCCTACCACAGAATCTTATAAGAATATTGATATTCCACCAAGCCAAGGAAAGAGTTTCCTGCCTCTGGCTGACATTTATTCACAGCAGTGCACTGATATGCACTGTAAATGAGGAAGGCATATCTGAGTCCCCTCATGGGCTAAATGACAATGCCAGTCAGGCTGGGATGCTTAGGCCAATGTGTCTGTCACTTAACCCACGGCTCGTTAAACTCTGAGGGGAATTTCTAGCATCTGTCCTGTAATTTGACCATAACTCAAGTCTATTGGTAGCAGAACAAGAATATTAAGAAGGCACTCATCGTGCAAGAAGTTAAACGTGTGCTTAATTTCATGCCGTGTTATGACAATGCCACTGAATCAATTTAGCCTTTCAGGGCATGAATCTAGAGATGTTTCCTTTCAGGACTTAGAGATTACTTGGGTGTTAGCTTTCAAGGTCTGGGAGGCAGGATTTGTCCTGTTCAGCACTCTGACCTGTGAAAAGGAGCCTTCACCAGCATCTGTAAGACATACTAGTACCCCTGGATTGATAATGCTGCACAAAAGGCTGGTTGCCGTGCTGTTCAAGAAATGAAGATAAATGTCATTCTGTTCTTTAACAAAGCACTCTCAATGGGCAAGGTTTCACCGAATGCACAACTTGGTCATAAGCTAACTGCTTCCATTTCTGCAGGGGCTCATCCTTGGCATGCTGGAGTCTCAGCTGCTGTATTTGCTGAAGATGGGGAGGAATAACGCCTAGAAGCAAGATTACAGAACTAGTTTCTCTAAATTCACTGCCTAATCTCTTTGCAGGTCATCAGCAAGTAAAATGTCCCCTGAAATACTCATCTCTGAGCAGAAGATTCAGATTACAAACAAAAGCTGAAGAATATTCCTGGAGCTGGAGGCTTAAAAGTCCTGTCAGTTCAAGGGAGAATCAGTTGGCTTCACTGGCAGGGTGAGCAGGGCTCAGAGAGTCTTGTTGCACTGAAGTTACTAACAGGAACTCGTCACAGAGGCACCAGTTTTGTCCTATCAGCCTCACGTAGAGCACAGATGAGGAAGAATGGTAGAAAACAGCCCATAAAAATAAAAAGGGGAAAACAAGCTAAGCAGAATGCCAGTGGCAAGTACTGTTAACCAGTACTGTTAACCACTTGAAAAATGAGTGATGTCATTTAATTGTCTGAGATTCAGTTTACATGAAGTCCCTTCAGTTGGTGGTCCTTTGGTGGGAATGTATTGAATCCTCTGGAAGTGAGGCAAGCATGTGTCTTTGGTGATTTTCCCCCTGCTCTCCCAGCACAACATCAGGCTCTCACAGGTGCAATTTACACATTTAAGCATGTGTACTGAAATAAATCTGACATTTTCATTACTCTGTGGAAAATCTAAAGCCCCTAAACAAGCAGAATATTGCTTTCATGAGGATCTACAGAGTCTTCAACTGTCTGAAGAAGTGAAAGAGAAGTGCCATGGAAAGGAGTTATAAAGAAAGAAACTTGTGTACTCAATAGTTCCTGGGAACCAGCTCAATTTCAAGCACCTGGGAATGTGGATTTGCTTTGCATGGAAAGCTAAAGGATGAAAAAATATGAGTTTGTTCTATGTCTTCCCCAACAGCAAGCCCTAAGGCCTGACTGGGCTCCACACCTAGTAACGGCGGTGGTCAGTAATGTGTATGCCTGGGCAACGGGATGGTCTCAGACCTCTGAGAGACAGGATGGGAACAGACGTCTGCTCCTTGAGGTGGCAGAAGGTTCTGAGGATCTTGAGGGAATAAGTCAGAAAGACATCTTCCAGGGTAACATAGAGAGTCTTCCAAACACTTTGCAGATGGATGTCGGTATATGAATTATAAATGATGCAGTGTGGCCTTGCGATATTGAAGGTGTGAAGATTTCAGACTCTACCACGACTGTCTCATGTGTCCTTGAGCAAATCATTTGTTGTCTTAGATGTCATTCATCCAGAGATGAACCATCTCTATCTAGGAGCCAACCTAATAAATGACTGTATTAATTACATTAGATGTTTTGATATAAGAGAGAAGTGTTTAGCACATGTAAATATCACTCCTTTGTATGACTGAGTTACTCCTTTTGTAGCTTGGCTTTATGTAAATGATGATCACGACAGAAAAATAGGTTATATTTTATCACCTTTTCACATTGAGTGTAATGGATAATAATGTACAAATTGAAAGAGGACCTCTTTGACTTTAGCTTTTATACAACACACTAAAGTTTCATACTTGCAAAAGCTTATCACGTCTTGCTGAGAAAAGCCTGGGGCAAGTTTCACAATGTGAACTCTGTTTCATGTCTTCATTAAAGAACAATGTGGCAGGGAAGTGAACCAGAAATGTCACAAGGAGATGTTACAGGCAATCAAATAGGAGGTTTTCTTGTTCGCATCCTGGTAGAAGAAACATGAAATTAAATGTAGAAGGCACTTCTCAAGGCTTCTGTCATTCATTTTTTGTCTTAGAGTCCTACACAGGAAAACATAAATAAACTCTAAATTTCCTTTTTATTTTACACTCTGTGATTAATGCAGAGAGGGCACTTAAGCATTGTTTTTGAAGAACCATGAAATCAAAAACTCGCTAACGCTTTGTTTCTAAAAGGAAAACACTACCTGCCTTCTGTAATTTTTTTTTTTGGTGAGGTGCTTCTTTTGTTGTGCCTTTTGTGTTTAATTGATGTAGCACTTGAAAGCCTTTCAAATAATTTATAAGACCTTTGGGAAACTGTGGGTACTCAAGAATAAACCCTCAAAGCTTCTCAGCAGCATGAAGATTGGTGGAATTTTCTTCCCCCATGGTGAGGGGTCGGGGTCTGCCCTGGCTGCGCCTGTTCCCGCAGAGGGAGGAGAAGCGTGAGGATGGTGAGGAGCTGCAGGAGGAAGGCTGCACAAGGGGGAGGTGGGAGAGCCCCGAACCGTGTGTTGCTGTCAGTTGCTTCAGGTAATCCTTGGGCCGAGGCCACTGACACAGGTATGTGGGTCACAGCACCCTCTTCCTTCTGAATTCCTTCCTTCGTGGCAGGAACAGCAGCCAAGGCCAGCTGGACACAGGCTTTTTAGTGAACCCAGTGGTTCTGTGCTTTTTAGTGAATTCTGCCAGTCTGCTGCCTGAGAAAACTGTTTCCTGTATCTCAGTCTGCACTGGGCTTGTGCGACAGGGTTTTGGTAGTGGGCTACAGGGGTGGTTTCTGCTAGAAGGTTCTCCTGTGTCCTACAGAGCCAGTGCCAGCCGGTTCCAAGACAGACCCACTGTTGTCCGAGGCTGAGCCCATCAGTGATGGTGGTAGTGCCTCTGGGATAATAGAGTTAGGAAGGGGGAAACCACATGCAAAACTTCAGTCTCTAGAGGAGTGAGAACACGTGAGAGCAGCAGCAGCCCTGCAGACCCCAGGTCAGAGCAGCAGGAGGGGCAGGAGGGGCTCCAGGCGCCGGAGCAGAGGGTTCCCGGCAGCCCCTGGGGAAGCCCCTGGGGAGGCCGGCTGTGCCCCTGCGGCCATGGAGCTCCATGGGGGAGCAGATCTGCACCCGGCCCCGGGGAGGCCCCACGCCGGAGCAGGGGGATGCCCGAAGGAGGCCGTGACCCCGTGGGCAGCCTGCGCTGGGGCCGGCTCCTGGCAGGGCCTGTGGCCCCGTGGGGAGAGAGAGGAGCCCCGGCTGGAGCAGGTTTGCTGGCAGGACCTGGGAGCCCGCAGGGGCCAGGCTGGAGCAGCCTGTTCCTGAAGGACGGCACCCGTGGGGGGTCCAGGCTGGAGCAGCCCGTTCCTGAAGGATGGCACCCATGGGGGACCCAGGCTGGAACAGCCCGTTCCTGAAGGATGGCACCCATGGGGGACCCAGGCCGGAGCAGCCTGTTCCTGAAGGACGGCACCCATGGCGGGACCAGGCTGGAGCAGTCTGTTCCTGAAGGACGGCACCCGTGGGGGGACCCCGGCTGGAGCAGCTTGTGAAGAACTGCAGCCCATGGGAAGGACTCATGCTGGAGAAGTCCTTGGAGGAATTTCTCCCATGGGAGGGACCCCATGCTGGAGCAGGGCAGAGGGTGAGGAGTCCTCCTGCTGAGGAGGAAGGAGCAGCAGAGACAGCGTGTGATGGACTGACCACAACCCCCATTCCCCGTCCCCCCTGCGCTGCCTGGGGGAGGAAGGAGATAAAATCACGAGCAAAGTTGAGCCCGGGTAGAAGGGAGGTGTGGGGGGAAGATGCTTTAAGAATTGGTTTTAGTTCTCTTTACCCTGCTCCGACTTGACTGCCAAACCCCCAAGTCGAGTCTGTTTTGTCCATTACAGTAATTGCGAAATGATGTCTCCTTGTCCTGATCTCAACCCACATGCTTTTTTAATATTTCCTCTCCTCCGTCCAGCTGAGGAAAGGAGTGATAGAGCGGCTTTGGTGGGCACCTGGTGGGCACCTGGAATTCAGAAAGGGTCAACCCACCACACAGTTTAACTGACTTACGTGTCCCAGGCTACCCAGGACCTCTCTTTGAAAGGCAGTTATCATCAGACAAGCAGGTTTGTGAATGCTGTAATCCGTTCCAGGAGCAAAACTTTGCTTTCTTCTATTTTATGGCTTTTAAAGCCTCTAGTGTCTTTGTTTTGTTTTAGTTTTGGGTTTTCTAACAGAAAAAAAAACAAGGTTTTGTTGCTGTTCTTGGTGTTTTCAGAAAACAAAATGTCAGTCACTATCCTGTACAGCAGATGCTATAAGTAAAAGGCACGATTCTGATGCAAGGCAGATTATCTCTGAAGTGAGTTGTTAAAGTTGTTCTCCAAAGTGCTGCTTGATATGTCTGAGATAAATCACCATGTATGAGACCTGCCAGCTGTAAGAATACCTGGACACAGTCCTTCATCAATCTCAAGCAGCAAGTATAACACTGAATGGAAATTACTAAACTCGTAAGAATCCATATAAAAACTGCCTACAGCTACACAGAATACTATGCATACAAAACAAAAGGGAAAATCATGCTAAAAAGGACTAAGAAATGACCCTTCAAAAAAGAATTAAAAAAAAAAATCTGTCTCCATTAGATTATCATAGATGTCAGGTGGTTTGGGTTTCTCCATTAATATGCCTCAATAGACACCTGCCTTGTTCTCATGCTCTGCTCCTGGATCCCCACCCTTTGTGGAGTGGCCAACCCTTGCTGCTCACTGAGAGGAGCTGTGGGTCAACTGTGCTTAACAAGCTTCAATTTCTGCAAGTAGAGTGAAAAGTCGTTTACTTCTTGCAGAGTGTTTCAGGTATCCACATTTGTCGGGGACCATCCCATGGACAGTCCTGTTGGATGTGTAGAAATGGAGGTAGAAAATATGGTTTGTGAGTGCAGGAACACAGACTGTAGAGTTTACTGTCCTTCCTGCTGGGCAACATCAGTGAAACTGGGGAAACATGCCATCCCTGGATGTTTCTTCTTCCTACTTTGCAAAATTATCTGATGATTATTATGATGAAATAGGCTGTGGACTTGGCAATTAAGTTTTCACAAAAGTAAGGATGGGTTAGTATAAGCTCTATTGATGGTTTGTGTCAATCTTACACCGCTAGCAAAAGTCAAGTGAATCTTAGGAAGAAGAAGAGGAAAATAAGTCCACCTGGAGAGCTAGAGGATGGGGTGAGGAAAGTGGTGGCCACCTACCCTCTAGAAAAATGGGTTATTTCTGTGGAAGTAGGAGGAGGAGACAGGAGAAGGTAGTTTCTGAGGAGGAATAAAGCATAGGACAGAGAGTCTCATCTTGTATTATTTTGGCTCTGAATCACGGAGGATTGTGATTTTAGAGCTGAACTGTGGCCTGCCTTGGTTCTGTTTATATCTGACAATCTGACAAAGTGCTCTGACAATCAAGAGCACTTTGGCTTTTGCATAGCTTCTAAATAACGCATGCCCATTATTTTCCTGGTCCCTTGGGCTTCTGGAGGGATTAAGTGGTATGCATGACCTAAAAATCCCTTATCCATAGTCAGTGAACCTTTTGCTTTGTGCAAACCAGGCTAAATGTAAGCATATAAACTGCTCTTTGATTTATTGTCATTTGCAGAAGTTGAACTCACTTTGGGAATATGAGTGCTAGAAAGGTACACCATTGTAAACAGAAGTGGTAACATCATTTCATTTATGACTAAACTTCAAATTGTTAGGCACTACTCTGCCAAACCAAATGGCTGAAGGCAAAATGTCATGCTGGATATGTGCTGCAGTGTTATTTTGGTTTCATTTTTGATAAAGAGCTTTCTAGAGGCACCAGTGACAAGCACTGAACAGGAAAGCGTTTCTTCAGCTGGCTCTTCCCTTGAGTCTGAGCTGCTGATGCCCCTGCTGCAGATCCCTGCCTCAAACTGGGATTGTGGCCTTTTAAAAAGACTGATAAAGATTCAGGACCACCCAGATAAAACAGGCCAATCTTCCAGGACCTGTCTTGCAGAGGAATTTCAGATTTGCCTCTCACATCGCTACCAGACTCTGAGTTGGTGAAGCGTGAGGGCAGTCCTGATACAACTGTGCAATTTGCTGATCGGCCAGTGACCAGAAGAAGGAGCAAGTGGTCACGGCTTTCCCTTGGGCGGGGCTCCTGGCCTCTTTCCAAGAACTTTACGTGCATCTGTCCTCTTAGTGCTTGACATGAATAAGAAGAGTCTCCAGAAACGACAGCTCTGTCTCCCGAAGGACAGCAGCTCAGCCCACTCCATGCTCGCACTGGGCAATGTGTGGCCAGGGCCCACACAGCAGGTCAGAGACCGCTTCCCCCGTGCCATGCCCAGGGCGCTCGTTCCAGCTTTAACACTAGTACTCACCTCTCCAGGTACCTGTCCTGAGCACGTGCAACAGCGACACACTGATGACAGAGGGAGCTTTGTTGCCCTACAACATTTAACATTCGCATTCATTCCATGTGATTCACCTGGCTGGAAGCTGGGCAGAGAGCTTAAAAGGCGTTGTCTGGGGCCCTCCCCTTCAGTCAGAAAAGTAAATGGTTGTCGTAGAATAGGATGAAGAGCTATGTGTTCAGGGTGCGTTTCTACTAGCGCATGGACCACTCTTAGAGATGCACCTGCTTTCTCAAGAGACAGAATTATGAAATTATACCTCGGGAGTTAGGCAGAAGTCTAAGGATGGTATGCTCTGCTGTAGGTGTCTAAGATCTTTTGATTTATAAAGCATGTGTCAGTTAAGGTCACTGTGTTTGCAATCCTGGGAAGCTCTTTACATTAACGCTGTTAAATGAGATTTGCAGTGTGAATAGTGGCATTTAATTAAAGACCTCATCCTTAACAGCTGTCAAGCTGGAAAGACAAATAAAGTTATGTAAGACACAGACGTAACTGGAAAGATGTGCTGCCGGGGGTGATTGCCTTTGTTCATGGGTCTTTAGTTTGCCGTAAAGGAATGCAAATCCTTATTCGTATAACAGCAGTTTCTGGAGTCCTTGAACAGAGTGAGAATCTAGCATAAGGTTGCAGAAGGCAACCTTTGCACACACAGGTGCATGAGGGCAGAGGTAGGCAGATGAAGGGACTGAGAAGAAAATGGTGAATATGACTTGCTCAGGGTCATGGGGAAGGTCAGTAACAGAGGTCTCCCAGCCCCTAACGAAACACTGTACTACTGTTCTGGAGGGTTATAAAGCTGCTTCATCCCTGCCGCTTTCCTAGCATGTTACTGTACTGGATAAATGAACTTATGTTGAGAGAGCGGAAAAAGGCAAGTTTCAGTCAACTAAAAGGTTCCCTGTGATGGACACTGTGATCCCCAGTTAAGTAACGGTCACGCGGGAAACATTTTCCGCTAACCCATCTGCAGCAATAAGAATCTTAGCAGAAGGTATTAATCTCTGCAGCTGATGAGTAAGTGTCATTGCGTGATACACTGTGAATTATTAAGCCTCGAACAGTTTGTTGTAATGGGAGATAGAACCTGGGGAGTGCACAGATGGCATACACGCTCTGCATTGTGTATCTCCTGTACCTGTTCGGTCCAGGCTTACTTCCTTCTTTTTATACACATAGTTCACTTCACCTGATGTTTTAATGTCCTGTTATCTCTTTGATTAATGAAGAGTGTGTGTGCTCTGTGTTAAAGGAACAAAGCCAAGAGCTTGTTCCCAAGTCTGTTTCAAATTTATAAGGAGACAACCTTGTAGAATACCAATGAAGCAAAAGGAATGATGAAAGAAAACGGAAAAATGGCAAAAATTAATGAGGAGAAGAATTAATAATTTGAGACCACAATCGTTTGTCTTAGAAAAAGTACATTTTCACAAGCACAATGAATAATCTCCAACGGGGACTTTGGAACTGGCACGTAATTTGTGTTGTCAGAGGCATTACAGATACCAGAAATGATACTTTAACAACTTTGACCTTATTTCTTCTCCTTTTTAAATCCTGTTTTCACTGACAGGCACAGAGCAGTGGCCGTCAGTAACAGTGGTAGTGCCCCAAATATTATTTTTTCCTCTCCAGGTATGAATCTGAGCCTGCACCATAAAGAGAGTCTGGAGAAAGATGTTTGGTACTCGGCCACCTCCTTGTCTTTCTCAGCATGAGAGCCAGGAGGAAAGTGACTTTGCTGGTGGCAGCTGAGAGGAGCTCCCTGGGTTTGGCTGCTCTGCAGGGAGGAGGGGTTGCTTCCAGCTGGTCCAGAGCAGTGGGTGATTTCTCTGTTGGCTTTGCAGAGCTTGAGCCCAAGCATGACAGTTGCATGACACCAGCAGACACAGTGCTATAGGTGGTGAGAGAAACACAGGTCCCTCTCCGTCTTCCCCAAACCAGCAAACTTCCAGCTGGAACTGGAGACAAAAACATAAAATGAAATATCAAGGCTAGTCTACCCAAAGCAGCTGTCTTGGTTTCAGCTGGGATAGAGTTAATTTTCTTCACAGAAGCTGGTATGTTTGGGGTTTGGGATGAAAATAATGTTGATAACACACTGATGTTTTGAGTTGTTGCTAAGCAGTCAAGGACTGTCCAGCTTCCCATGTTGGCCTGCCAGCGAGTAGGTTGGGGGTGCACAGGTAGCTGGGAGGCGATAAAGCTGGGACGGCTGACCCAGGCTGGCCAAAGGGATATTCCATACCATACGACGTCATGCCCAGTACATAAAGCTGGGGTGAAGAAGAAAGAAGGGTTGGGGAACGTTCGGAGTGATGGCGTTTCTTTTCTCAAGTAACCTTTACGCGTGATGCAGCCCTGCTTCCCTGGAGATGGCTGAACACCTGCCTGCCCATGGGGAATGGGGAATTAATTCCTTGCTTTATTTTGCTTTGCTTTCCCTATTAAACTGTCTTTATCTCAGACCACAAGTTTCCTCACTTTTACTCTTCTGATTCTCTCCACCGTCCCACCGTGGGGGAGTGAGTGAGCGGCTGCGTGGGGCTTAGTTGCCGGCTGGGCAAAGTATGACAACAAGGCTGCCTTAAATCAGGAAGATTCCTATCTAAAGGGTTGGAAAATTCTAGTTTGGGGAAAAAGATGTATTTAAAAAGTCATCTAGGATATTCTTTGCTGCAGACCCTTTGCTTTAGGATAAGCTTCCCTCTAGAAAAAGGGAGTAATTGACTACACGATGAGGAAGTCCAGTGAGTTTCAGATCTTGATAACTGGCTGAGTTATCACAGAAGTCTGTGGTCACAGCAAAACTTAGAGATCCCAGTCAAGATCAGGAAATCACCTACTTAGAAGCTGTACAAAGATGGACCAGTGGAATCTTTGGGGACATAAAATCAAGCTTCTTCACTTAACTGAGTCACTTTCTTACATACATGCCTACTTAAAAGAACACGAGCCTAATCCAAACAGCTTCTTAACCAAGTTTCTGGTCATCCCTGAAGTGGTCAGGCAGTTGACTAGATGGTCATTATAGGTGACCATCTAACTGAAAATACTATCTTCTCTTTTATGCTATATATCTTTTAAAACGTGATTGCCTGTTGAATGAGGGAGGCTTCCTAAACAGTTTTTCATAGTTTATTTTGTTTTGATTTTATTTTACATTGGGAAATGTATCTGTACTTACATAAACGGGAGTCTTATAGCAGAGAATACAGGCTTTTTGAGGGGCTGAGGTTTTTTCCCTCCTCTGTAGGCTGTCAGGATTTTTTTTCAGAAACTTGATCATATCTTGGGTTTGGTTATCATATGTTAGTGTATGCTAGATAGGGAAATGTAGAACTTGAATATTACTGAATCCTACAGTATATTATTGAATGTGATATACCTTTCCTCTCTATTTCACTGCTACATTCAGTTGGGGTGCTCTTTTAGTCCAACAATAGGAACAGCAGCAGCGTGTGTTAGGAAGCCCCTTATCAACTTGCTTAATGCTGCAATCACTCATCTGACATCTCAGCACCCAAATGTTAATGTGACACTTGTTGTGCCCAATTTCAGTCGCTATCCAGAATCTCTCTGCACAAACAATTTATGCTGCTTACATTATCAATTTCCCAGAGAATATTCCATTTCCATAAAAATAATGAAATTATTTATTAGAAGAAAAGACAACAAAGGAGTAAGGGTAACACCCTTACAGGCTTCCAGCCTGTAATTACAGGTTTTATTAAACAGATCTGTCCCCTTAGAAGGGTGTACAGAAGAAAAAAACTAAATTGGTAAGCTATTTCAATGCTTCCTTATTTATACATCTTACAGTGTTTTTTCAGCCAGGTAGAAGATAATAAGCAAGCTATTGCCTACCATACTGTGAAATTTTGTTCACCAATAATACAGAGGGTGTGAAATTGTAGTTTCTTTGAGGCCGTAAGTACATGATCGATTAAATTATTCTTCATTGACTTTAGTGACACAAAGGCTGCCACCATGATTATGTATCTATTCCTATCAGTTCTCCTCCAAGCAGTAGTCAGTAACCAGAAGTTCATTAAAGGTTGTTTACCTTAATGAGTGTTTAAGGACAAATAAGGGGCTTCATTCATCTATTCTGTGTTTAAATAGTAAGCAAGGGAGTGATTTATTAAATAATCCCAGCGGATAACCAGCTAACACATTTCTAAGTGGTAACCATTCCTTTGTACTTCTTATGCACTTTAGTTTCAGCCTGTTTCTTGTACCTACAACAACCTTCAGTCAAATATGAGCTAACCCAAAGCCTCTTGAAATAATGAGAAAGGCATTTTTCTAGGTCTTTCTCTTACGGTCGAAATAACATCATCGGGGACTGGAGACTTTTCTGCAGTACGCTGCTAAAACCATGTTCAGCACGTGCACTTTATCACGGAAAATGATTTAAAGTGACCCTAGTCATGGTTGTGTATATTTTAACGGGTGTTGTAAACAGCTTGTGGAATGGTGTTCCATTCATGAAATGGTTGTAATCAGGCAACGAACGGCACACAGGCGTGGTTCTCTTGGGTCTGGGGAGGAGCAATGGGAAGTAATGAATCATGAAGCAAGAGCTGAGGCCCACAGCTCTGCAAATACCGTAAGCCAGGCAGTTCTGAAGGGTCAATGTCTAGATATGGATTAATGTGAGCAATATTGCCCTGGATGTGTTGTTTGCACCCTTCACAGTTTATGAACGAACCTACTCTTACTGTGATGATTTAGGTTTTCATTTAAAATAAAGAAGGAGGAGGGGCGGTCTCATCCCTCATGACTAAAACTATATTCGTGGCTTCATGAGAAAGAGACAGTCATCTAGCCTTAGTGGTTAGTGGCATCTCTTTAATGTAGGCTGTTTCAGCTGCAGGCTGTGCATTCATTCAAGGACTTGTCATTTTGAACACGTTTTTAACGCTAATCCTTATTTGCAATAGTGAGGTGGTTTTAACTCAGACAGACCTGTGACGTGCAGAATACAAATGCTTCCACAAATTGATTTCCTGTATTAGCCTGTTTGTGTTTCAACAGCTCAAAGATAACTGCCAGTGCAGGAGATGCCAACTCAGCAAAATTCTCACACAGATAAACAGAAAATGGAGGATGGGAGAGGGAGGTATTTCATGACTAACCTCCAAGTGATTTATGGGTAGCAGCTCCTTTTCATCCTGAAAAGGATTTAGTTAAGCTCCTCAATCACTGATCTTCAGAAAGCTGCAGGCTCTTACGGAATGGTGTCTTCTTGCATTTTAAATGCTAGTGATGTCTCCTTCTTTATTCTGCTTAGATGATACAGAGCAGGCAACAACCTGCGGTTTCTTCCTAAACCCTAAACTTTCTTTATTTTGTAGAAGTATAAGAGCAATTCTAAATTCAACCCAGGAGACAGCTAGCCACAGAATCATTAAGAAGGTGCACCTTACCTTTTAGGTGGAAAAAGACCAGGCACTTACAGCAGATTGTGAGCTGGGCTGCTGAGTCAGCAGCATTAGTCCAGCATGTTTTAACAGGAAGGTAAGAACCTATTTGTCTGGAGGTCTCAGCTGAGCAAGCGTGTCCCGTTCAGGCAAAAGACTTAAAGGAAGATGTGGAACAACTTCAGAGAGTCCATGCCCATGCTCGGAGGAAAGACTGAAAGAGTAGGGATTGTTTAGTCAACAAAACAATAGCCTGGGGGACACATGAAAACATTCAAATGTTTTAAAGGCTGCTATAAAGAGGAATGAAATGGATTGTTCTTGCTGTCCCGACATAAACAGTAGGAAGCGGTAAGTTTAAAGTAGCAAGGGAGATTTCCGGCAGTTAGGCTTGAACAGTGGCAGGGCGAGCTAGAAAGAGAGTAGATTGTGGACAGAGTGGGATCTGCAAGTGCTGAGGGTTGAAAAGGAAAGATCAGGAAAACATCTGTGCTTCTTCTTCCATTATGGTACTGAGCAGCCTCTCAGTGCTGTGTTTTCTGCTTACCCATAGATGACACAAACATTACTGCTTGGTGGGATACAAAGAACTGTTAAATCGGCTTGGAGATACCTGAATACTAGCTGAATCTGTTGAGACTAATTTCATGTCTTTATATTCTGCCCTTACTCCTTTCCTGCTGACACCTTTTGCACCAGCGGCAGTACAAGGAAGGACTTGACCCCAGAATCAGAGCTACTGACCATCAGCTTCACTCCGTATCCCCACATTTGTTTGGAGGGGCCTGTGTGTGCTCGGGTGACGACCGGCAGGTATAGTGCATCACTGCTGGAAGAGCCGCACCACGAGTCAGCGTGGAAGGAGACAAGTGGAAATGGCCATCAACGGGCTCCGACGGTCCAAGCAGGTCCAAGGTCCTTAGGGCAGGCGAACATCGCTGCCTTGCTCATTTACTAACAGGCCATCAGAAGGGATGGTCTTGGAAGGGACAAGTACAGAGTAGGGCGCTAACTTAAGAGACCGCATTATATGCTAAAGCTCTGATTTCTCATTCCCATCAGCTCTGTTGTAATGAGGTTAGGAGGAGGAAGAATACAATTGCTGTTATGAAATGGCCTAACTTTATAAAGACAGAAGGAACGGCAGAAGTTTCACACCTGCACTACAGTTTTATAGCTGAAATATTGCCATTCTTGGAACACACAGCAATTTGTCATTCTTTTCTCTATACCAGACTTGACTGAAACTTTTTCACTCTCCCTGTACCGTTAAAAAGAACAAGTTTTCAGGAAGCAGAAAGCCACCATGGAAATATTCCTTAATGTTCTGGGCTTTTGGGATGGAATAGGAGGTTGACAAATATCTACTATTTGTTGTAGGAGTCGCTTCCCAGTTCAAACGAAATCCATTGCATAGCATTAGTAAAAAGTGTTAGGCCACAAACTGTGATCTTTCAAGGAGGTAGTGATGAACTTATCCTGAGCTCCTACTTAGTTATGTGACAGGAGGCCCCAAAACTGGTGTAAATTAGAAAGATAAGATAGTCACATTCATCAGAAGTTGCCTTCTCAAGAAAAGAAAAAGAACGGCCCACCTGGAGACAGCGAAAAGATCCAGTGACGAACAAGGAGACCCTGGACCCAAATACTACTGTTGGACCGAACCGTCTAACGAGGGGAGGGGAACCTAGACTGTAAGGGTATAGCTGCCCGGAGATTCTTTTGTTCGGGGTCCCTCTCCGGAGGCACCCAGCTTGAGCTGTTCTACATTGCTGTACCACCTAAAAAATTCATCTGTCGAATGTCATGTCGGAGATTCTGCTTTGGGAAACCTGGGGTCGAGCCTGAGGGAAGAGGAAGCGCCCGAGAGTGAGTGTGTATGTGTGTGTGTGAGGAGTCGAAAGGGACACCATCGGCTCACTGGAGTCACCCGCTGCGAAGGGACTCCCGTCGTGGCAGTTACGGTCTCGGGTGATGTGTGTGCGACTCCTCGACTGGTGTGTGAATCCTCAGGCAGCGGCTTCTCCTTTAATGCATTATTGTCTTCTGTCTCTTTCCTCCCACGCTGTTGCTGTGAGTAACCTGTTGCGGTTGAAAATGTAATCTCAAGTCCTTTTTCTCTGAAAACCAATAAAACCAAAGCCTTGTCTGCAACGAGTCACATAAAGGCACTGCTTTTGTTAAATTGCTGTCTGTGTCTGTGTGTGGGGCAGGAAAACTTTAGTTTGGGCCATAGCAGTTCTGGTTTATCTAGAATGACCTCCCAGGTAGCGTACCACATCAGTGAATACTTCCCATGCAAAGGGGTGGGAGATGCTGTCTGGGAAAGGACAGGAGAACTGGGCAAAAATTTCAGTGTGTGCATCTCTGAGACAGCTCTACTCAGCGTTTCGTGGATGTCGTCCTAGGATTAGACCTGCCATGCGAATGAGCATATACTTAAGAGCATTTTGAAGGTGCTTTTATAGTGAATGCCCATTCAGGAAGGGAAACAAAGCTGGATTTGTTAAAAATCTCACTATGGATTTAAGTAGAGGGAAATCCGAACTCCAGCTGCCCTTTGGACAGCAGAGAGGAGTAGGGTGAGGAAATCACAAAGAGGAGAAGTGGGTTCTGGGGAAGCTGTAGGAAGCCGTGTTCGGAGGGAGCGAGAGTCTCTGGGCAGGCAGGAGCTGAGCAGGAACCAGTGAACGGAGACGTGTTTCAAGGATGCCAAGTGGAAATTTTGCATTTGGTAGAGGGAATTCATGGGGAGATGTTTGCACTCTGAGTAGTTTTAGCAGTTTGACTGGCACAGGTGGCCTGCAGGACAAGAGAGCCTGTGGCACTGCAAAGACGGTCAGTTTGCTTTGTTCAGCACATACCACCACACTCTGAGGGGCACTTTGCCGGGTTGGTGATGTTTGGCCTCTGCGTTGCTGTTGTTGCTATTTTCCCTTTACAAGACACTTTACGCGTATGTTGCTGTAGTTCTTTCCTAAGTGCATTTTATAAATAAATTGCAGATGAGGGGCATTTCACATCAAATTTACATATGTACAGGTCCTTCAGCCCTGCTGTTGTGAAGCTGTATTGGATTTTATGAACTGCCTGTGTGAGATTAATACAACAGTTCATGACAAAGTGCAAGCTCCCAGGTCACAGGAAAACAGCACTCCTAATGCATTCCTCAGATCTTTCAGGTTTCTGCCTGTCTCCTTCCTGAAAATACATCCTACAGTTTTAAGGGGCAATGAATCTTCCAGACAATGAACTGCTATTTTTGAATACTTATAGAGTATTTTGTTGTGTCTTGCTACAGAGTGGTCTAGAAATAGGACCCATGAGATTATTCAGGAACAAGTAGCCTGTGTACCTGTGAGTGATGACTGCTGGAAACTGAAAGTGGTAGAAAGCTGTACTGAGTGTGCCCAAAACTGAATCTCTTGTGGCAGTGACTAGAAGAAATGCCCCACTATATACACACCAGACCTAAGCAGTTAATGAGTTACCTCTGCAATCTACAGCTTGGCAGATAAGAGTGATAACAGAAGGAGTTCATACCCAGAGGAAGCACAGTATTTCTCAGCATTGCCTCGTCCAGGGAGCAAAGTGCACATCTACGCTGACACTAGAGAAAGCACACGCTTCTCCAGAGCAGGTCGACAGAGGAACGGCCATTAGGCTGCTTCTCAGACAAAACCGGTTTGCATTATGGGGGAAATATTTTTCATTCTTGATAGGTCTGGCATGAACCGCTCTGACTGAGGAATCAGAATAGGGAAATTGTTTTTCCTGCCTAGGACTTGATCTTTCGTTGGAGTGCTCAGAAATGTCTGAGACAGAAGGAACCTTGCTTCAGCCTGTGACTGAACTCTGTCATGAGCCGTCATTAATATGACCATGTCAGAATGCTCCAAAGCACCTCTTGAGCATCTTGTTCCCTCAAGTGCTACTGAAATCCAATGAGATCTTGCATTACTTTCCAAAGGAAGAGAAAGCAGCCTCAAGAGTATCGCAACAGCAGCACAAAGATGAATGTGAGAAATGGAGCAGAAAAATACAGAACAAGATTTATGGAGGAAGGAAACTCATCTGAAGGAAAAGGGAAGAACAATTCATAAGGCAAGACATTAATGAAGTCGCCTAGGATCAGTATTGTGTCAGAGGTGAGTTTGTCTAAGAACCTGGTCTTGAAATTAGGTTTGGCTTTTAGAGGGGACCGCAGGTCTAACTACTGTAGAGGTCTTTTCTTCCTCCATTTCACCTGAAGAGCTGACTAGAAACCCAAGCACATTTTTCATACTTGTTAATTAATTTACCTATTTGGACGTGTTCAAAGGAACTGATAAGCAGAGACTCTCTAATCCTACTTCTGTCAATGGAAAAGAATTCATCACATGTCTGCATGTTTAATTTCTGCTCTGACAGGCTTTCAGAAAAGTTGGATTAGAAATTTCCAGCTCAACACATTGCCACAAAAGACCAGAGAAAAGAAACACAATAGAGTGGGTTTCTCTTCCATGGGGAATGTTTGCATGTTCAAACATTGTTCCAAACACCAATGTTGCAGCTGAAAGCTGAGATAACTTGATACCCATAATATTTTCACGGTTCCTTGAAGAGCTGTGCTTCATGCTCACATTTTCTTCTAGAAGCCAGATTTTTGGTTCAACTAAACTTACACCAGTGCCTGAAGATCATCCTTTTGTCTTTTATGTGGGCAACTGTACCCCAGTATTCCTGGGTATTATGTAGTTTACTCTGGTTTTCCATAGAAGAGAAAGCAAATTGATCGAAGTGTAGTTTGGAGGTAGCTGAGAAGTACACACTAGTACTGAAAAAAAACATATCATTTTCTGTTTTTTTTCCAAAGTAAAAAATAAAAACCACCAACTTTGACTATGATGTTTCCTGTTTCATAATGTTAAGATGAAGTTTTCTAGAGAGGGATAATTTTCATAATTTTTTGCTGAGTGGACCCCATGTCTTTCGTACATATATATTTTCAATGGGGCAACTTTCTTTTAAGTTCACACACAACGTACAAAAAACCTTGTTCTTACTGAGCTGCGACAACATCTTGGTTATGTTCATGGACAAACCTACCTCAGCATATGCTCTTTCTTCTTGGGGATTAGGCTGTTGCTGAAGTACCATCTGAAAAACATGCTACCCATGGACAAACCATGGAAAGGTTAACTGTAGAGGACTTGGCAGGGATGGGAGAATTCACAGAAGGCACTTCCTCACCTGAGTTCTGTGTTATCATTGTGTGAGAACTGTTCCCAGCAGAGCCACACTCGGGGAGATGCAGTTGGAGTAAGTCTCCTCCTTGATCCCTAGATCTCAAAGTTATTCATGAAATTAATGTTGTCACGTGTGTTTGGCAGAGAAGGACAGAAGCACCTGTCAGGTAAACTGCCTTCCACATTTTTCAAATGCGCTCTACCCCCAAGATTACTGTAGTTCTTTACAGAGCAACGTAAGCTGCTAGAGCTTTGGAAGAAGGCTTCCTCACATCAAAAGGTCTCAGGAAATTTAATATTCCTCTTGCACCTGTCTGAAAGCTGACCATATAGAAAATCATCCAGATAAGCCTTACTTAGGTTTGTTTTCAGAACTTAAGAACTGTGAGGTATGGTGGGGGATGGTGTACAGCTGTTGCCTTCTGGGACCTGCTTCTCTTGTGTTTTGCTTTTAGTGTCTACATGGTTTATGGAGCCACCAGAGTATCTTTTTCTAAATGCTAGAAGGAAAGAAAGAGGCAGGCAGACCTGCACTTCCCACTATTGCTTCTACGTGATGTGGCCTTGAGAGGAGAGAGATGGAAGAAAAAGGTAAAGCCTAAACTCTCTTTGGACAGTGGCTAGAAAGGTCTTAAAAGTTTTCTTTTGCTAGAGCACTGAACACCTGTTTCCACATAGGTGTGAGAACTTTGAGCCAGGTATACCACTTAGAAGGACGGAATCAATGATTACTGGTCTGATATATCTCATCAAATAGAAACTCATGAGAAAGAAGATAGCTTTGTGCTGGTACTTGCTTTCCGGACAGCAGCACAGACTTGTGAGACACCAAACACCGGTACAAATAAAACACGGGCGGCTCTGATAAAGTGCAGCCTGTGCCCATCGGGGTCATGGTCAGCCTGTTAGGCTTCAAGGTTTCTGATGAGGCTTTTTTAACATGGGATTGGGAAACTGTTATTAAAAGGAGGGTGTTTTCTGAAGACCTGGATAGGTCTGGGTAGGAGCAAGGGCATCCAGAAGGGCAGTGGTCTCTAGGGAAAACTGAGCTGGAACTGAATCTACTAGATGCTGCCAGACAATCCTCCCTGTTCCAAGTAGCTGTGGAAGAGAAGGGCAGGTCAGGAGCAAAAGAAATTCTGGATGGTTCTGAAGGGTTTTATCAAGCCTGAAAGAGAACATTTGGAGAAAATAAGAGTTTTGTCTGCTGGAAGGTGCAGAGAAACTGAAGGAACAATAGATGCAGAAAATATCGATCTGGCGCTAAACTCGGGTCTTCTTATTTTTGTCAGTAACGTGTCTGCTAAAATTAGAGTAGCCAAAGGTGAAAAGGTGACTGCGACTAGATCAAGAAGGGGAGTGATAATGAGCAAATACATCAACAGAAAGGTATTAAAACATGCAAAGCTTAGACAACTTAGATTCATCTTGTGTGTCTGGACGCCTATAAAGAGGCACTGTTGAATCTTTTAACTGTTAATGAGCCAAGAGTGCTAAAAAGGGACCTTGAAAGTCAACTTTACTGATTACGGAGCCAGGTAAAAATTCTTAAATAAGGAAGAAAAGGAATCCATGCTCATTTTGTGACAGAGAAGGACACTTTGCTGTTGCTGCATCTAGGCCACCAGCATTGCTCTGAGGTTGTTTCTGGTGCCTCAACACTCCAGCATCTATGAGAAAAAAAGTCAGAAGCTATAGAACCCTTACATTCAGATTGAGATTGCATTGACCCCTGCAGATATTAAAACAGTATCTTGATCTCTCTGTTCTTTCTCAGAAATGCAAATATCTCTGTTTGCCTTAATGACTAATTAAACATTAAATACCAGAAATCTGTTTTTAAACCAGAAAACGGAAGGCAAAAAAGAAAAGGGATTCAGAGACAATTTCAAGCTGGAGTGTGAAGAAAAAGAAAGGCTTTGACTACTGTTTCGTGCAGCAGACTCCAGCAGGCATTCAATACACTGCAGTCCCCTTCCCACCCACCCATCCAGAGGTGGATGTGACTACAACAGAAGTGGGGAAACAGCATATTCTTGCAGCTCAGCCACCGCAGTTCACAGCCTGGTGCCTTTGCTCAGCCTGACTTCTCTCAGCATTAAACTCAAGTGTCTGAGTGAGCTGGCACGGCAGTGGTACGCGCGTACTTTCCTCTCCTCGTGGAGGAGATAACCAATGTCTACCATGGCAAAGGGCATGAGGGTAGGAGACCTTGTGTTGCTGGAGGTGAGTCCACCAGATTCCATCTGCAAGCAGTCTTGAGGTCTAAAAGAAGATTTCTGTGGGAGAACCTTTTTGGTAGACTAGCTAATAGCTGTATGCCTGGCTAGCATGACTTGTATTTAACAGCGTGATTTCTTTCATCCTCCCAGAGAAGCGTTCCTGTGCTTACTGAAGGCTGAAGCAGTAACACAAAATGTAACGGAGAGAGGATAGCTGTTTTCTGTAAGAGCAAAATGTTGACGACTTGCCTAGTAACAAAACTGCCTTGAAAGATGCCGATTGCTCTCCATGCAGTGCACAAATTGGGAAGGATGTTTTGTCAGGAAATACAACATTCTTGCCGTTATCTCAGCTGAAGCAAATGACTGTTTAAAGCCAGGTTATTACATTCCAGGTTCTTCATCTGACGAAATTGAGAATCTGGCTTTCTAACTACTCCCAGTTATGGCCAGTGGAGGCAATGCTTCCTAATGCCCATTCTGCGTCATTGCACTGTAAATACCTAATTCTGCAGGGCGTCTAGGAATGTCAATGTCTTTAAGAAGACGAATGGAGCAGCACACTCCCTGGGACTACTCCTCATTTAATTGTGGAGCATTGTGGTTAAGAAGAATGCTGTGAAAATAGGTCCAATTCTCTTATGAATTCACTGTTTTCCTCTAAATACAGAGATTTCAGGGAGGGAGATTGCTTATCAGGGAACAAAAGGCCTGTGAATAAAGTGACTATACCATTATTGCAGCACTTGTTAAAGGAGAACTGAAGATCCTATGCACTGAGAAGGTAAAAAACAACTGAAGGGCTTTGTCAGAAGCATGATGGGAAGCAACAGTGACAAGGCACAGGATTGGAGACTTTGTCATGTTGAACTACAGATATATGGAATGACTCTTTAAAATAACCTGAATACCAACAGAAAAAGGACCCTATGTAGACTGAGTTTTTCTTTAATGTGAATATTTGCCATAGATATTGGATTTTAAATCCACCGTAACTGAAAAGTTAAAAATGAAAATTCCCACCTACAGTGTTCAGAATATTACAGTGAGATTCAATTCAGAAATTGTAGGAAGCTCTAGAGAATATCTGTTGTCAGATGGGACAGTCAGGCAGGACTATCAAGTGTTTGAAGAACAGAAAAAAATATTAGATTATAGCCAGAATCCTTGCCAAGTCAAAATAGACTTTAGTTTAAGGGGAAAAAGGAGAAAACTTCCTCTGCAGGGTCAATGGCCAGAGGCAATTTAAGTATTCCTTAGCAGAAAGAATATAAGGAACCTTCACGAAACAAAACAAAGTTGCAATAAATGAAGGTAGAGGTGCCCAATTACACATGGCGGCAAGCAGGCACTGGGATATACACACTGCAAGTATTTCTCTATCCCAACGTCAAATTACATTTTGAAATAACAGTAAACTGTAAAAAAACCCCAACAACAACAAAACTTCAACCTTGATCTGCAGAGACAACTGCAAGCAATACTTTGTGTTTTAGAAAATGTTTGCTTACTGCCTATCTGTAAAGAGGAAGGAAACAAATATTAGCAGGGCCAGACTCTCAGCAGGTACCAATCACTAGGAAGAATAGTTCTGATTTAGACCAGCTGAAATGCTTCTCAGTTGCAAGTCAGCAGATAAAAAATCACACCGTGGAAGGCTCTCCTGTCAGGGTGTATGAGGTCTGCAATATGCATGATATACGGAAAAGAAGTTGTCTCATGTTGACAATATCACAACGAAATTGTCAATGATGTCAACATTGTCAGTATCATTGTCAATCTGACAATGATAAACGCGTGGTAACAGAAAATTCAGTGGACTTGTAATGGAGAAATAATAGGTAATTACATTTCCAACTATTATAAATAATAAGTAGTCCCATTACATTATAAATCACTGGTTCAAGCAGCCTTCCTATTTCTATGTACTATTTTCTACTGAAATGATTAAATGAAAATTATATTGCATATATTGCAAAACAATGTACTTATGTTTACATACATAGAGTAGGTGGAGTTTTATTAAGAACGGTTTAAGGAATGTAGTAATATTACATGGATTTTAAGAATTCATTGCACATTAAGATACAAAGCTAGTGTGATAAAATTATTAGCTTATTATGATAATTATGCAAAATTTAGTACCAATAGTAATGTTGTGGACAATTGTTTGTTATTAATTATTATGTAGCCCTTTTTTAATACACACAGTTATTTTAAACAATATCTTTCAGTGTTATACCTTTTGTAAAGTGGTCGGTTCTCTTCACAAAATATGTCGGACTCTGTGTCCTCTCACAGTTCCATGAACTGCAAGACATCTGAGCTCTGGATGTCTTTCGCCACACACTCTGGTCAGGGAATCTGTTGAGCTGGGGAGGCTTAAGAAACCTTGAAGAACTCTCTTTTCCATCCCAGAGGACCTACCATGGCTCCAAAGGCATTGTCCCAGACCGCAGCCTCCTCTTTCAGCAGAGTGAGTAGGTGATGAGCTTCGGTAGCAGAGGTTATGTACCAGTGTTTCACAGGGACACCATTTGCCCTGCTGTTTCACCGTTTCAGCATAATGTTGGGCATGATTCCTGTGGAACTTGTGCGAGTTCCCCTGCTTTTTATTCTGAAACCTGTTTGTCTTCCCAGGGTGAAACTGAGGCCATCATGTCCAGCAGCAGAGACCTCTCTGCACTTCCACATGGTGGGTATGTCGCGGTTTAGGAAGTCAGCACCCTTCCCTCCAGGCTTTTGGGAAGGAGAGGGAGCAAGGCAGGCAGAAGAGAAAGTGAAGCACCTGCAGAGCCTGTGCGCTGGTCCACAACGGACACTGATTTCATGTCTGACAGGTCACTGTGCCAGTCTGAGGGAGACACTGAGGGCTTACCTGCTCAGCCCTTCTGAAGCAGAAATCCATCAGGGCTGCTGCCCTGAGCTCATCACACGTTTCTGCTTACAACTGCCTGCTTCATTTGGCTGATAATTGTGGTCCTCACCCAGGAAAAGGAACTCTGAAATACGAATTTAAGCAAAATGCCTCGGTCCATTGCAGGGGTAGTAAGGGTGGGAATAATGGGAGAAGTTGCAATGTTCACCCGACTCTGCAGGAAATTGTGTTTGACCTTGGCTATTTATCATCTCAGCATCTGTGGTTTTCTGAGTATACAGAAACCGCTTCCTCCCTCTGCCTTGTGAAAAGGGTGAAATGTTTGAGTTCATCCAGGTGTGAAGACCCAATGTGAGACTTTGCTCGCTCCACTGAATGGAAACATAAAGACAGTTTTTGAGAAACCAATATTTCAAACTTTGACTTTTTTTTCTTTTTCTCCTTTAAGGTATTCTTGGATTATTCTTATGGTGACGTAATATAATTTGCTAATACGTCTTTTCATGTTCAGGTTTGAAACACCATATGTTAGTTTAATTTAATAGGCCACACTAAATTTTGTTGTTTTTCCAGTTTCTGTTCTGCCACAAGGAGACAGCAAGATTTATGTTTGATTTCCAGAGGTGATCAACCATTTGCAATGCAATTTTCCAAAATTCCAAATCTAAAACACAACACACCAATTTCAAAAAACAAACAACCAGCTTTTCCCCTTTCAAACTGACAAAGAAATATACTTTTTAGAATCAAATTGATACTTTTTAGAATCACAGAATGGTTAGCACCAAGTGTGTGGGAAGGGCCATTAGGAGACCTCCTGTCCAATCTGTTGCTCAGATTAGCAGCAACCAGAGCAAGTTACCCAGAGATGCCTCCCATTGAATTTTGAATGTCCCCAAAGACAGAGAACCCACGTCCTCTCTCCAACCTTCTGTTCCTGTCTTTGACTTCCCTCATAGTAAGTTTTTCAATCTAAAGTTGGAATTTCCCATGCTCCCACCTGTTTCTGTGGCCTCTCTTTCTCCTACTGTGCATCTCAGAAAAAGGTCCTGCTCCATTTCCTCTAGACCCTGCCAGCCTCTCTCATCTCTGGCTGAACCAGCCTCAGCCACTCAGGCCTTGCAGGGCAAATGCTCCCGCCCCACCACCTTGGTGACCTTGTTTAATGAACCTTGGTGTCTTGTTTAATATCTTTATTGATGATCTGGATGAGGGGATCAAGTGCTCTCTCAGTAAGTTTGCAGATGACACCAAGTTGGGTGGGAGTGTTGATCTGCTGGAGGGTAGGAGGGCTCTGCAGAGGGATCTGGACAGGCTGGATCGATGGGCTGAGGTCAACTGTCTGAGGTTTAATAAAGCCAAGTGCTGGGTCCTGCACTTAGGCCACAACAGCCCCATGCAGCGCTACAGGCTTGGGGAGGGGTGACTGGAGATCTGCCTGGCAGAAAAGGGCCTGGGGGTGCTGGTTGACAGCTGGCTGAATATGAGCTGGTAGTGTGCCCAGGTGGCCAAGAAGACCAACAGCATCCTGGCCTGTATCAGGAATAGTGTGGCCAGCAGGAGCAGGGAAGTGATTATGCCCCTGTACTCGGCACTGGTGAGGCCGCACCTTGAATCCTGTGTTCAGTTTTGGGCCCCTCCCTACAAGAAGGATGCTGAGGTGCATGAACATGTCCAGAGAAGGGCAACGAAGCTGGTGAGGGATCTGGAGCACAAGTCTGATGAGACACAGCTGACGGAAGTGGGGTTGCTTAGTCTGGAGAAGAGGAAGCTGAGAGGAGACCTTATTGCTCTCTATAGCTACCTGAAAGGGGGTTGCGGTGAGGTGGGTGGTGGTCTCTTCTCCCAGGTAACTAGTGATAGGATGAGAGGAAATGGCCTCAAGTTGCATCAGGGGAGGTTTAGACTGGATCTTAGGAAATATATTTTTACTGAGAGGGTGGTCAAACATTGGAACAGGCTGCCCAGGAAAGTGGTGGAGTCACCATCTCTGGAAGTGTTCAAAAAACATGTAGACATTGGCGCTTCATGACGTGGTTTAGTGGGCATGGTGGTCTTGGGTTGATGGTTGGACTTGATGATCTTCAAGTCTTTTCCAACCTCATGTTCTTTTCCAACCTGTAATATTCTTTGTAATTCCCTCTGAAATCATCCAGAGGAAATAAAATCAGTAAGTTAACACAACTAAGTATCTCTCTCTATTCCTATTCTGTATACATTTATTAAGTTATCATCATTTCCTGTCTGAGTTTTATGTAAGGAGTGCCCTGTCAATTAAAAGGAGAGTCTTGTTAACTAAAATTTATTCAGAGAAATGGAGGAGTTTTAAGGGTTTGAAGGGAAAACCTGAAACATATTGATGACGATGATGATGTTCATCATTAAATTGGTCTAGCCCAACAAGAAGGCAGCAGAATATAGGAAACAGATACAGAGCTTTACTAAGACAAATACCTGTGTTCCAATGTCTAATGTCAACATTTTGAAATGAAGATTGCAAGCCTGGACTTGTGGTAGAGAAAACTCTTAAAATTCCTAATGGATCAACAAAGTGCTTTGCAGCATGTGGTGAAGGAGCAAAACTTGTCTACTTTAAAAAAAGAAGGATCAACAAGTAAGTGGTGTTATAATCAAGCCTTTGAAGGCAGAATTTTCAGGTCATTAATGAACTCTGACCTTTAAAAAGAACCCCAGTAAGAGCCTGCCTCTGGGAATAAAACCAAATGCATTCAAAATAAGCAATGATTTTTAGAAGTCTAGACAAACCACTGCAGAGAGTGCACAAATGCAGAGAATACATATTTAAGGAGCACAAGTGACTTTTCAGTGTCATATTTCAGATACGTCAGTGAAAGAAAACATATATCTAGGTGCTTTAAGTTCCAAGAGCTTCCCAAATAAAGCAGACCAGGCCTTTTTCACTAAAAGTCATCTTCTTGCAGTCCTTCATTCTCACCACCTCCATTTAATTATAGACTCAGCCTTGTGATGTCTATAGTCACTGTCATAACCATGAGAAGCTGAAGAATTTTACAGTTTTCAGGCACGGTCTGCTAACCTTAAGGAAGCAGAAGAGGTGCTAGATATTTCTCTTGGGCCACCTAGAGAGCTGCGTTCTGTTGAGGAAAACAGGAATTAGCAAATTGCATTTAGCTCTGTAGTTTCTGTGTTTGGGTTAAAAGGCTTCAACTAGTGTTTGGGGTTTATCTTCACCTTTGCGAAGTGATAATCAGACTAAAAACAGATTGTTCCTTCTTATTGCTAATTCTGATGGATGGAAGATAGGAAGGGTTGTGTTGTAAGGAAAGGAAAAATTAAAGTGGTACTGCTCATATTTGAAGTGGATTTAAGTGGAATCCGTGTTTTGTACGCTAAGGAGCTGTTTCTGTCCTTGACCTTTTTTTGCCTTTTTTTTAGGGCCACCAACTGCTGTGATCCAGCAAGTGCTGGAGAGTAATTGTCTGTGACTATTTAAGCCTTGCCATGCCACTTTTAAACATTGTCAGAAACTGAAGCTCTGGGTTTGGTTGGTTTGTTTGCTTTACAATAGAAGCAGGTAGATTACAGGAACGTAGAAGGTTCTTTCAACAATTGAGTATAGCGCATAGTGCACGTAAGGGGGTATGTGCATACCGTTGAAAGATATAGCTGTAGATAAATCAGACACCTCTGCCCTTAGGAGTTAAAGTGCACTCATAAAGCTGTAAATAATATTATCTTGTCTTGAACCAAACATACATACACTAAAACAGTGTAACCAAAAGAATATGCCAGTATTTTTTAGCCAGACACAAGATAGAAGCACTTCAAATGAATATGAAAAATATAAGTACCAAAGGGGCAAACAATGTAGCTGTACTCAGAAAGCATCCATGTAGCTAAGAGTTTCCAGACAGACACCAAGATAAACACCTGGGCAGCAAATACGCAAGGCATGCTGGTGAACATGGAGGAAAGAGCATTCACAAAACGCAAAACACGATAAGCAACACTGGCAGGTGGTGGGATACTCTCTGGCAGTAAGGGAGCAAGTGGTGTGGAAAGACCAAATATAAGCAAGGAGGGATGGGGTAGAAAGAAATTTCCCATTTCTGTGCTCATTTCTCTTATCAAGGGTCTCCCAAGCCTGACCACCTTAGCCCTAGCAACTTTGACCTCAGCAAGGTGATGGTCTCATCAAACCGCCATAGCCATCAATGCTAACTGTTTGGCATCCGCTCCCTGGTGTTTCATACCCACAGCTAATTTAGGATAACTCTTGGAAACTTAACTTGGATACTTAGTTTGGTATATGGAGTGAGAAGTAGCAACAATTTGCAAACACAAGCCTTTAGCACAAATGTATTTACAATGCATGGATTCAATAAAGTTTTATTTTAAAATTTTAAACTGAACTGACTTGCGAGTATCTAAACACTCTCATCACAGTGAACTCTAACTCGCTGATATACATATATGCATATATACATATATAAATACGTATATATACATATATTCAGTTACATCATTATCTGTGCACACAGATACACACAGGACAGCAGACACTTAAAAAGACCTACAGCAAATCCATACCCTTGTCAGCTGTTAAACACAAAGTAATATTCTGAATGTAAAAGCTTACTCTGCATGTTATTTGGACTCCCAGGTGAGCAGAATGTCCTCTTCAGGCACAGATGAGACAAAAAACAACAACACATGAGACACTCCCACGCTGTCTGAGAGCAGCAGAAGGGAAATTGCTGCCCTCCAGAAGTAACAGAAGACTAAATGAAACTGCCATCTTTTTATTGCTCTGTTCCTGGATCTAAGTAGTATTGAGCCATGCTTTACTGATTAAACTACCTAAGGTCATGTCACAAATGAGTGGTTTAAGTCTCTTAAAGAATCACCGCCAAAGATATGGGAAAGCAAAGGATTTTAATATAGATTTGTAAAAAGGTGCGACTTAGCAGAATTCGATAGCAAGGTTCACTCTATTACTTACTTAACAAGGAAAAGGTTTACAAAGAGAGACCAAGATACAACCAGATTGGAATGATTTGCTCGTGGATCAAATCAGGTTAATGTGGCTGATATTTACATCGAGGAGAGAAAGTAGGGTAGACTCTCCCGTTGAGTCACGAGGTTCAGAGTGGACCCCCTTGCTTTCTAAACTCCTTCTCAGAGAGCAGTCTAGGTGCGGCTGAATCCACTCCTAGTCCCAGACTTCGTCAATGGTTTATGACTAAAGGAACTGGGTATTGGGGATTCTGGTGTAGTGCTTGGTGTAACTTTAGGATGGCAACAATCTAATACGAAATAACAGCAATCAAATTCACTGACACTATTGAAATAAATCAGAGTATCAAATCATATAAATCTTAGCAACATAATCGACCTAAAACTTACTGTTTCCTTAATCACATACACATAAGTGTAGAGATAGAGACACATGAAATGATGTAGACAAAAGAGTACAAGATATGTACAACGGTACCTTTACTATCCCCCTCGAATTCAGTCAAATACTCACATTGAATGTTTTGCATTGCTCAACAGGTGATCAGCCAAGCCTCTGAGTTGATCGTGAACTTGAGGGTTCACAGACTCTGAGAGGTGTCCCACTCACCAGAGGGAGGTGCTGGTCACAGCCCGCTGAGGTCCAGGAGAGCTCAAAATGTCTCACTTGGGACCCCTATTTATAGGACTGGGAGATGATTGACTTTAGGCATCAGTAAATTTCCATCCTTGCCACAAATCATTTGTTGGTAATTGCTAGAATTCTCACAAATCTAGTGATGCTGGTACTGATCCAACCTGAGTCATGGCTGGGTAAAACATGTTCCAAGGCTGCCTGGGGATGATGAGTTCCTCCCATCTATGCAAGAGTGCTTGGTACAGTCAAGGGTCTCTTCACCACCAAACTCTCTGTTCCAAGGCCAAGGTTATAGAGCAGGGGGCGGGGGGGCGAGGGGGAAGGCGGGAAGAGAAATGCACCACGACAAGTCATGTTTATTGACCTTTGTTAACAGAAGATGAAGTTTTTGATGGTTTAAGTTTCAGTTCCTTGACTGGCACATAGAGGACACTCGGCTTCCAGAAAGGTTCAAGTGCAATAGAAGAAGCTCGCATCTTCCTGAGAGGTTAATGTAGGTACACTTCACACGACATGATTCAGTCCATAACTACATAAAGTTCTACACAGGGGAAAAGTTGGTTTCACTTTTTCACAATCAGTTTTGCTATAAACCGGGACAATAAACTCAAAGTGGGAGTAAACTGACCATTTCAGGATTTTCATTTGTCTGTATGGGAGAGCTTAGAGCATAATCATTTCCTAACCCTGTTCTCCAAACGTCTAAATTCAGGAGTACCATTCCCAGGCAGACAGTGGTCTCTGCAGAAGGACCCCTGTCAACACTGGTTTGTGTGGGTCAGAGTGACTGTTAGTCAGGTGTCCCCATGTACTTGTGTCTCCTATGATCAGCATGGTTCTTACAACCCTCAATCATTCCCTGGGCAACCTTTCCTTCATTTGGAAGAACATCAGACTTACCAGCTTGGAACAAAATGGAAAATTTTGTATAGAAAAACAACCTTGTTGCTATGAAAGCCGTGATTTTCTTGGTGCACCTAAGACCCCTTGGGGTCTTCAGGATAGGGTAGCATGAACTCTTCTCAACAACCTTCTTTCAGTGAGCCTGGCTTGATGTCCACATGGCGAAGCAATATTCAATCTACTGTGTCCATCCTAGGGATGTGAAGGGCTCTGGAAATTATGCTCATCCTTGCATATGGATGGTATGGTCTGGGAGTATTTTTCCTCAGTATATTGTGAAGAAACCGTCCTCTCTTCTCTGGAAGTGTGTAGCAGCTACAGGGAGATATTGGAAGACCCATGGCAGACAGGTGTAACAATTTTTTTTTTACATTTAAGAGGTAAAAAGGAGTGGGTTTTGACTGAATCTGCTCAGTCCATTTTTTTCTTCTGTCACTCCTGGACAAACAGTCATGAGTTAAATATATTTGTTTGGAAAGTAATTATTGTAAATTGCCTAATGATTTGGAGAAATAAGTTGTGATATATCAGTATGTATGGCATCTGTAAAAAAGGTTTTTAAAACATGTCATCGTTTACATTCACTGATTATGGCAAAATTAACTGAAAATTATTTCCCGAATCAGATCCTTGTCTTCCAGCAGAAAACTTTGAGAGGGTAAAAATATGAAAAGTGACTTCTTACTTCCCTGCACTGTGCCAGTAGTAAAACTATATAATGTATTTACAACTTTCTTTGTGTTACAGGACCTTGTAGATTTTTGTACTCGTTATGGAGCTTATTAAAGTCAGAAAATGAGAATATGACAAGAAATAAAAGGAAACAATTTGCTATTTTGTGCTCATAATATAAACTACTATACCTTTCAGGAGACCACACGCTAAGTCCTCAGTTATCTCCTTATTTCATATCCAACAATCATTTTCATATGTTCTGCTTTTTCAAAAAGGCTTTGGAACAGTGCCATTTATCGCAAGTCACCCTTTTCTATCATTAATCAGCAAATAAAAGCACTTGTCCTCAGTAAACCCAACCAACCTCAGAAAATGGAAGCAAATAAAAATTAAAAACTCCAGGCATAATTGTCCTCTGTCAGTTCCTCTTTCCTACATATGATTAATGTGGCTGAATATTTAACAGTGCTGAGGACGACAAATATTTATCTCCGTCCTCAACAGATTACCGTTTTCTCCATTCTTTTAGTTCTTCCCTAGCCTGAAGGCTTTCAGTTTTCCTGGGGTCAGAGGCTAAATCCTGATCACTAACTGGTTTTTTATTCATGTCCGTATTTAACCTATCATTATTGCTACAATTGTACCAACGATGAAATTGTGATCTTCCACAACCTACCAGGATTTTTAGTCCTTGTTTGTATGGTATTTTCTTTGCATCCCTCCATTGTTCTTGGGGACCAGCTGAAAAACAGAGAAGTCTTTCTTCTGTGCTAGTTGCCAGTTCAGTAATTTCTATCCCTGTTTCTAACCTCATCTCTCTTTTTCTCAGTTAATTTAAATTACTTCAGCAAAATTTTAAAATTTACAGAGGTCAGTGACAACCATCACAAAGTTGAGAGCTCTTGGATGCGGGCTCCAGACTCATGAATTTCATGTCTTCATTGTCCTTTACAAAAGGTGAAGATTTGTCCCTATAACTCCAAAGGGTAAAGCATGGGCATTGCTTTAAGTCCACAGGAATTATAACAGCACACTCACTTAATTACCTTTCAAAATAGAGGATATCATTCACTCTGATGTTCTCCCTAGATGAGCTGGTAACACTTCTTCTTTTGAACCCTTTGAAACATAACATAGGTGTTATAATTGCATTTGACCCATGGGAAATTATTATAAATAAATGAGCTTCTTACTACCAAATTTGTGACGTTCAACGTCGATGACCCTGTTCACAACCTCTCCAAACTACAAACATTAAACACTGAATGGGTAGTCTGTAAAAGGAGGATGTCCCACACAAATATCTCATGCCTTTAAAGGAAACTCCACTGACAATTCACAGTTTAGTTGTTGAGTTCTGTCAGTCACCCATAATCGTGGAGGCAGAGGGCTTCCAAACATTCCGTTAAATACCGGCAATTTTTTCAATCCTTCTAATGTCTTGTCTGCAGAATGGATGTAAAAAGCTGCAGTTAGCTATAAGAGGTTAGTGGGAGTGTGATTCATTCATCCAGGGAAAAAGGAAAAAAAAATTAGCACGTGCATTGTGCAGGAACAACTTTTCACTGTGATCCGCACTCAACAAAAAAGACGAGCGTGACCACAAGCGCCCTGGTGCTCTGGTAACAGAGAGACAGTGGATCACTGTGGAGGGGAAGCGCATGTTGATGAGCTCTTTGAAGCAGCTTTCCTGTCTGGTCATCATCATGTGCTTCTCTGCAGTGAGTCGAAGCCAGCTGCTCTTTGTCTAGGAACTGAAGAGGAAAGAGAACCCAGAGGTGTCTTGAATGGGGAGGTATTTACACATCATTAGGATTTAGCTAGAGGAAGGTGATGGGACCATCTACTGCTGTTGTTCTGTGACTTCAGGTCAATATTCTGTGTGCCCCAAAAGAGGTGCCCCAACGGCCTCTGTCTGTTGCTATAAGAGGAATTTACAATCCCTGAAAGAAGCAGAGAAACCGTAAAAGGAGACACAGTTTTTGTCTGTCTTTAAAAGAACTGGGGAAATGACAATGATCACCTGCCACAACCATTAGTTAATATTTGGAGTCTGGCTGTGTTATTGCCCAGGTCTGCATTTGGAATGGGGTCCAGGAAGGAGCGCAGAGGAGAGCCCAGAGCTGCCATTAATATCAGTCAATGTTGCGCATGTTCCCCATTGCCCTGCAGTGGGGACCTACCAGCCGTATTATCTGTTACCCTCAAGAGACTGAACCTACCTCAGGCTTGAGTGTTTCAGGGCAACAAACCCACCCATTGCACGTTTGCTTCAAGAAAGGTTGATACCAATTTATGTTAAAGAACTGCTCAGTGCAAACTTTTAAACTACATACTCTGGAACTTCTTCCAAAACATATGGCAGAGAGCACTGAATCCACGGGGGATTTTTGTGTGCTCTCCCTAATTTCTAGGCCTCCTACCTTAAGTGTGTGCAAATATTTTTGTCCGTATTTTATTAAACAGAGAAATGGCTAATAAAAAACCTGGTGAGTGGAACCCTTTAGAATTCATTGTGAATTTTTGCCTGCTTTAGTTATTAATTGTACTGCAGAGAGCCAGGAAATTAGGATGTCTCTTCTGCAAGCTGAATCTTAGTAATGTGTGTCTGAACAGCTACATTTTTAAATGCAGTATAGTTATAATCATCCCCAGAACACTTTCAACTACATTATTAGCCAGATTTTTCAACTTTCTTAATCGGAAAAGTCTCCACTCCTAAAATTCCTGTCGTGACTTTGTGTGATTCCAGACCACCGTGCCAGCAAATTCAATAGACTGTTCAATTCACAGGGATCCTCGTGCCTCACCACCGTCCTTGGTAGCTTAGCCGTACCCCAGAGTTAAGGTGTGTTTCCCTCATCTTAAGCAGTTAACAAGAACTCTGCCCCAGAAGACATTGGCGGGGTGTGCTCCTGAACTGTTCCAAGGAGCTATGGGTGGAACAGCCTGCAGAAGCAGCAAACAGCCGGTTCACATCTGGTCCCACAATTCTTTGTTTGCCCTAAAGAGGTGGAAAAATCTGTATTCTTCAGCTGGGAGGGATCTTTTTGTGTTTCTAACAGATATGCTGGGCAGGTTGTTCACCTAATCATAGTATACCAGGTCCCAGGAGATGCTTGTTCTATGCGGCACAGTAAATTGCTTGTACAGAGCGAGAGTTTAAAGAAAAAAAACCCACAACAATTTCCTATTAACAAGCTCCAGAGACTAAGGAGCTGCCCATCTTCTGCAACTCAGTCTCCACACAGATGGTTCCTCCAGAAAATCTTACAGAACATCTTTTCCAAATGTTCTTAGAGTTATCAATATCTCTTAAAGGTATATCATAGTTAAAGTAGTGTATATTTTACCTCTGTGACACTATTGGTGTGCCATTATATGAAGTATTATAGGAAGAAGGGAAAATAGCGTAATGTTTCTAACCTGGAAGATTTACACACTTAAAAATATTTTCAACATTTCAGAATATTAGAGGCTGTGCAGTTCCTTACATAGGGCTTGTCAAAGAAGGTTTTGTTCCTACAGAGAAGTTGGGATGAAAATATTTCAGTGGGCATCAGTCAGATACTGTGTGCTGGGATTTCATCTCTAATTCCTTCTGAGCAAATCAGTACGCCAGCCTCATATTACTGTGCCAGTTCATGGATCCTGCACTTCATTAGCTTTGTATCTTGGTTGTTTTCCATTAAAATAAGCTGGATGACTGAAACATACTGGGAACACATTGGTTGAATCAGGCAATATTATTTCTGTTTTCCTGTTTTTTTGTTGGTTGGCTGGATTTAGGTTTGATTTTTTTGTTTTTCCCTTACTGGTGCTATACTTTAAAACCAACAATATTTTCATGATGCAGGAGCTTAAGATATTCTCATGTTTAAGTCAGTATCTCTTTGGGGATTTAATGAGTACTTCTGATCCTTAGGATCTGATCAAATGTGCTGTGCTGGGTTTAATAATACAGTGATATTGGATATTTTTTTCTATTATCAGTATGCGCCTCTCCTTCGCCGGCTTTGACTGAGCATTCAGACATTTTTCTCCAGTCAAAAAAATCAGCAGCATGTGATTTGGGCAGTAATTAAACACAACCGGCTTTAAATCCAGCTCCTTACTAGCCCTGAAATGGAGTGATCAAGCAGGTGTTCGATCATTGCCTTCCCCTGAGTCCTGGTTCCTGTCCAGACAGAGTCTCCAGAGCACTAGTTTAACATCCGTGCAGCTCCTCGCGAGAGGAGACTGCTGACACGCTGCTGAAAGGACTTGGAAAACTGTATTATCTCTCCACGTGGTGATGCCTTAAGCAGCCGTGCTTGCTACGTTTTTGTAAACGTTGGAAAGCTTCCTTGAGTTTACCAGGTAGATAAGCTGCACGTTCAACAGGCATCTTGCCACCCGTTGCACAAAACACAGCCACCGTGCTGGATACCACAGTGCGTGCCTTCGTCGTTCATTTTCTTGGGGCGCTTTCCCAAATTGAAAACTTTCCACAGTAACACCGCTCTGGCCAAGAAGTAGTCAGTTTTCAGTTGTTTACCCTCCTCCACCACGTACCATCTTCTTCACTGACGCTGGTGTTTTCTCTGGATGTTCCCATCCTTTTTATTCTTGAAGAACTATGAGATTTTGTCTCATTTTGCACAGAAAATGACAGCGTGAGACCAGACTCAAACTATAACCTTCTCCTCAGAATGCTGATCTTTCATCCTTCTTGTGCGTTGTAGCTTGCTTTGTGTATTTATTTAGTATTTAGCCAACAAAAATTTAAACCAAACAATCCAGCAGTATCTTTTAACCATGCAGTCCATGTCGGCTGTTATCTTTTGAGACAGAAAAATGCACAAGTGGGTTAACTGAAAGTAACACATAAACTCTAAAAATAATTCCTAAATAAGAAGGCAATTCATCTTTGCTGTTCCCATAACCATATTTTCTGTTGTAAGCCCAATCTTAGTGAGGCTTCCTTTAACTGTGAAATTTTGCATACGGATAGTGCTGTTTTGCAATCAAAGTGATGGCTTTTATTCCCCCCACTTGCACGACTAAGATTTTATATCTTTTTTTCTTAATCAGCCTGCATTGAGTGCTGGCTGAGCAAGGAAACGGGAGGTTAGGATTTCTCTTCTAGTTCTGTTAGTAGATAATGACTAGAAGGGACTTGGTCTTGCATAATGCCAGTCACAGGATATTATTAAGTTCAAAGTCAACCTCCTAGCCAAAATGCAATGCTTCTGCTAATTCACAGTACCTTTTTGTACCGAGGAGAAGACCAAAAGAAAACAATGCTCAGGAGGCTATTCGGATATATTTAGCTCCCAGTGGTTTGATGATATAGTTTATTTTGCATGTATTTATTTTTTCTCGTGTTATGCCTCAAGCGGTTCATTAAATCTTCTGTTGTGATCATCAACTTCAACTGCTTTCATTGCTGTACTCATAATGCCGAGTGTAAAATTCTAGCATCACAATTAATGCCTGCTTCCAAAAGAAGTGAAATTTGGAGTGGGCAAAGGCCACTGCTTGCTGTTCAACTGATCATTTTTTTTATACCTATCTTGGAAATTGTTGGGTTTTCTCCCTTTTAAAATGCAAACAGGAAATTGACTGTCACTGGTATTTCATGAGAAGTGTTTGCAACTATGAGGGAGAAAGAGGAAACAGCAGAGAAGGTTCTACTCTGTGACCCTCAAAAATACAAAAGCCCAAAACAAAGAAAAAAGATAATTTATGCATTCATCATACTTTCAGGGTACTGACTTTCCACTTATGATTTTCTGATATGTTCCTGATACCAGTGTGCTGGTAAACTTTAATGAAATCATGTAAGTCAGCTTCTTGGGATAGGCAAGTAGATGCAAACAGGTTTTTCCACAAAATGAGAATTTCACAACATACAAATTACTGGTGCAATTTCTTCGCAGGAACCTTGTCTCCTTTTCTCCTTGCTTGCACATTTAATACCGTATCATTGTCTTGCTCAGAAGGATGTCATTATTAAATGACAGAAGGATCTAATTATTAAACAAAACTGAAGCTGGTGTGGGGTGAATGGCCTTTTAAGTTAACCATGTTAATTTATTGCAAACTAGATAGATTTTTACAGTGGTCTCCAGCTACTTTTCCAGTGTTGTCTTTAAACCACTCAAAATAATTTTACCACTAAACATTTTGGTTTGGTTTTTATTTAAATATGCATTTATTTAATTTGTGTTTTCAGTGCTGCCTAGAGTCCTCACATGGCAGCGAATGAGTGTATCTGGTGCTGTTACACGTCGCACGTGCTGTCACCTTTGTTGGTGCCTCGCTTGCTGGTCAGACACCCATAATTCTTCTGACTTTCCTTTTGCATGGAGCTATTCAGCTTCCTGACAGGGATTTTCGTTAGGGATTATGTTTCTCCAAAAAGGTGCCTTTAAAACCATTTGCTGTCAAAATTATACCTTTTAGTACAGTGAGATTAGATTTTGTCTGAACAACATTTCTTGTTAGTGCCTTTCAAAGAAAATGTAATGTCAACTAGAGCAACACTTCTGTCTTTGTTTTTAAACACCCAAGTGCCTTTGACATTGTCCCTGTAACTAATTACTTCATGAAACAGGCACCTCGTACAGTTGCTCCAGCCAAAGTAGGACACAGAAAGGGTGCAGCTGTTTACGTTAAAGACATGAATCAATAAAAGAACCTACGTTATGTTTTTCAGATGTGATCGAGGCTCTTTGAAGACGGGATGCCTAGCCTGCCACTGTGGACGTGGGTGAAGGAAGCATCTTCCCAAACCAGTAAGCCTTGCGAGAGCCAAGGTATGTAACACAATCCTGATGTTCTCCTGCACGGAGATGTTAGTGGTGTTAGTCACTCCTAATGGTGGTGTTAGTCACTGCAGAACATGGGCACAGGGAGCTCACATCTGTCTGGAAAATACTAATTACTAAAGGTGTCCGCCTTTCCAGCTGACGCTGAGTGACGTGCTGCTTGTTGGAGAGCTCTGTGGTGTAATGGCGCTCAGTCAGCCCGGGTTGTTTTCTGCTATTTTAATGTTTTCAAACAGCACAGTTCAGGATCCAGCAAGGCCCATAACTGAGGAAGAGGCTGGAGTGATATTTTCTTACGGGAACAAGGGCAGGGAAGGAGCAGCAAGGCTGGGGAGGAGGGGGAAACGGGGAAAAGGACAGTCAGACCAGGTCTTCCCTCTTTTCATAGCAGTGAGATGCTTTGTCCATACTTGACCCCAGAGGTTAGAGGAAATTTGGAGATGTGGAAACGATATTTATACCTGAACAGAAGGATTTAACATTTCCATTAAGCAAAATTCATTGGAACTACTTTGTTCAAATGCATCCAAACGTATATAGTGGTCTTAGCATAAAGGTAAGGAATATTTGAGCTTTCGGCAACCTCCAGTGATGTCGGCTATGTTGCTGCTTCTTAGACTTCATGGAACACCAGTTTATTCAGCTTGAAGGTTTTGAACCTGTTGCAATGTGGTGCTTCAACGTATGTAGGCAGCAGCTAGAAAGCAAAACAATTTTCAAAGTGCGTTTTCAGTGAGACGTGGTGCCTACTTCAGGCTGTCACTCTTGGTCATAGTTGCTATCTCTTTCCTTCTGCACATCTGGATTTAAGAGCTGCCTTATGAGAAAACTGGAATTGATGTGCTCGGAATTTGAAACACCAGTCTCCCCCCACATATTCAGTAGCTGTAACTAATGTGATTGGAAATGTAAAGTGGAGAGTTTTTTCAGCCTAAATTCTAGTGAGTCAGGCTCTTGTAAGACGTTATACTGGTCTGTATACATTTTAGTCTCACACACACACTCCCCAGGTACTTTTGCACCATCTTAGTTAAGGGAAATCTTGTTAGTAAACAAATCATAGCAAAGAATTCAGATGGAGATTGAATCAGTGAGATTTTTGTAGAAATGAGCCTTATTTTCATCCACTGCTCTTGGAATTGCTTGTTTTACAAACATCAGTATAGATATAGGACTTCTGTTTAAGCAAACACTTTGCTTTTTTATTTCCACTGTATTTGTAAAGGGATAAGTAGGTCACTATTTATGAGATTCATTAAAAACCTCAGTTTCGAAGGCCCTTTTTTATTAGAAGTCTTAATTCAATTCTCTTTATTGGATTGGGAAGTGAAAATAAATTCTCCTGAGCACCACTGATGAAAGGTAAAATTAAACATGGTACACAGACAACTCAAGCTAATAATAAAGAACCAGGGAATCACTTTGAGGAACTGATTTGTCTCAAGTAGTGCTACCAGAGTCTTGGGGTCTCATCTGCTATGCAGTTGCTGCCAGAGACATCTGAACTCAAAGATGCTGTGGTGAAATTTCCAGTCTCCTCAGTTTAAAGCACCTTTTGTTTTCTGAGATGTTCTCTCCCTTGTTGAATTTGGATGCTCTTGAAATATGTGTCTGTCTCTTTCCCGAAATGTGTCAATACCTTAGTATTTCTTTCAGGACATTCTAGATCTGGATGGTCTTTGTTTCTCTCAAATTTGTCTTCTGGGATTTTTAGTTTCTTTGTTCTAAATGCAGGATTTTTCCCACTCTCTTTTTGTAGAAATACTTAAAAGTAAGAAAATGGCTCTATTTAGGCAGTTATCAGCAAGTTTTAAACATTTATTGTAACTATTGGTAGAAACAGCTGCATTCCGAATCAGGAATGGAAGAGGAAAATGCTGGTATATCCCTCCCTTGACATACTTCCACTGGAGAAAATTCTGTGTGTTACTTAATAGCAATAGGCTGTGGGGAAAATAAGCAATTTAAGTGTTTATTCTCTTCTCTGACCTCGCTCTTTAACTGAAGTCTGACAAGTAGAACCAACAGTAAAGTTAAAGAAATTATACATAGAAAGGCACCCATCATTGTCAAGAAAGCAAGCAAGACCAGTTATTTCCTGAGCTCATATTACACCTTTCCTTCAAGTAAGGAGGGTAAAGTCAGGCATCATTTGCACAAGTTGGACCGAGAGGAGCTAATGGAATATACCTGAGGGGGTCAAGAGAATTGGCTGACATCATTACAAAGCCTCTCCACCATCTTTGAAAACCTGTGGGGTCAGGGGAAGTCCCAGATGGCTGGAAAATGGTAAAAGTTTGCCCATCTATGAAAAAGCAAATAAGAGCTACTGAGAAACCACAAATCATCTGACACCATACTGGGAGGAGAGGTAGATCTGCTGAGGGAAAAGCAACCGTTTAGAGAGACCTCAAAAAGCTGGAAGATTGACCAACAAGAGCTGCATGAGGTTTAACAAAAATAAATGTAAAATCCTGCACCTGCGATTGAAACAACAGTACAACAGTTGACTGTCTTTGGATCAGCTGTAATGAAAAAAGTCCGGGTGTCCTTTGGAAACCTGTTGCACGACAGTGAGCTGAGCATGAGCCAGCAACAAGGATCAACAGCACCCTGGTCTGAACTGGTACAAAGATAGCCAGCAGATCAAAGATGTGATTATTCCACTCCACTCACCACTCAGCAGGCCACACAGGGAATATTGTGTCTGGTTTTGATTCTCTCGTTTCAAAATTTTACCTAGATATAGGAAGAGAATTCCTCAAGATGAGAGCAATGGGTTAAGTACATTGCTTTTTCAGTTTCGCGTTCATGCAGGGAGTATATATGCCAAATAATCCCCAGAGTAGCACTGTAAGGGTATTTCTGACCTTGCTTGAAAAAGAGGTGTCTCGAATAGCTTGATAGTTGATCAAATTTGGTAAGAACAAAATAGTTAGAATGAGTTGATGAGCTTCTGGATTTTCCTTTCAGATTTGCTATTTATTTGTTTATCATTCATTGTTCAGTTTCACAGTCTCTTAAATCACAGTTAGAGAAAGCTACTCTGACATTTTTTCTTCCATTTGGAAATCTTATCAAGGCAGGTGTTCTTGGCAAAGCTTAAGCTGTTTTTGTAAAGGCTCCATGGAAGAAGGGAAAAAGTTTCTACTCTTACTAATTGCAAACTCAGTCTACAGGCTCCAGAAGTTTTTGAATTTCATAAACTTCTTGATATGTTTGGGCTGAATGTTAAACAAGCCTGGTAGGAACCAGATAAAAATGTATATTAGATTTTTATGTCGTTTCCATCGGGTCGGTTCAACAGCTGTTGTGGGGAGATTTTTACGTTTGCTTGAACATAAAATTCCACGCAGAATTTGCTAGCTTTGAACCTGCAGGAGAAAGATAACTTTATTTCCCCAGTCAAAAATAAGATACCCTTCCTAAGTGAAATGCCAGACTGAGCTGTCTTTGAGAGCTGCATTAGTACAATACGCATTTGTGGGCATTTAGGTTGCTTTTGGACCTTAGCAGGATCAAATCACTGAACCTCATGGTAAGACTTTGACAGTTCCCCCCGTTATGACTCAGTCATCACATGGAAGAAAAAACGATTTTCCTAAGGTTTTATGAAATGCAATTTTCAGTCACACAGTCATTACTTTTAGGTTTTTTAAAGACCGAATGGGTGACCAGGCAGGAGAATGTAAAGTATCTCTGTGTGCATTAAGGGCTAGAAGACACAAAATGCCCTCCGCCTTTCCAGCTGCACTACTATAGCATTTTTAAACCCAAGGAACTAGAGGCATTTGGTCTTTTGAGCACACAGAAGTTTGCACCCTTCAAACACCTCAAAGTCACCAGAAGCAAAAGGATCTTGCAAGCAGCTTGTAGTGTCGTTGATACGAGACCCAGACATCTGGGTACAGGTAGTGGGACAGCAAAGCTCAACTCTTCCGTTCGCTCTGCCAGGGCGCATTACATGGCCCTCGCTGCCACGTCCTAGGACCACGGTCATTACTAACTTAGCTACAGAAGAGACTTTCCGAATAAATATAAAAAATGCAGGCTTCTTAAAGGGACTTAAAGGTCTCCAGTGTTATTGCAATTTGAAAAGACTTCAGAGCGTAATACTCTCAGGCCATTTAAACATCTGCAATTTAAGCGTTACAGATGTGACTGCTGCAGCCTACTGACATCCATTGAAATTAATGAGCCTGTGGATAGAATGTACTGTATAGTACGGTTAGGGTTGCAGAAGTGAGTTTAAATAAAATTATGAACCTTTAGCAATTACAGCAACTGAACTATTGTATGCTGCCCCTTTTATTGTTTTTTGTAGTCATTCTTAAAGTTGATTGTCGTAAATCGCATTTCAGAAGGAGACAAAACAGAGCAATTTGGCCTTCTTTACTATGCCCAGTGCAATTGGGTGGTTTTTTTTCAGCAGCTGTATACAATTATGACAGCATACATTTGGAAACAGGTTATTTCAAAGTATTTATGATAGCAAGTGGAATGTGGGAATCATTTTCAGATGCAAAACCGGAAAGGAAGTATGCTTGATTTTTAAAAATCTTTTTTCAGGAAGTCATTTGTTTCTGAAATGCACTGGTCTTTTCAAACCAATCCATTACAGCAGAACATTAAAAAGGATACAACAACCTAAAAGTTAAGCAGAACACTTTGCTTGAACTAAAAAGCCCTGTGGTTTAGCCTTACCTGGCAATTTTATCTGGTTGTTCAATTTCACCTTTTACTCTCGTCACTTATTTGACCAAATACAGCTCGGGATTGCTTAGTACACATTTCCCCAAATGCAGCTTTTGGTCTGTAGAAATGGAGTCTCTTATCACCAAGTGGGAAGGATTTGGGAAAAATGCATAGTTGCTATAGCACCTGCATAATGAAATAAAACTGTAAACACCTTGTCTGCCACCATGAAAAATCAAATACTTGCACCAAAAGAAGAGGTGAAGACCTTACCTTCAATGCATGTGATTATTACAGTGCAAATGCTTTACTTCTCTTCAAACTTTATCTGCTCTTTGCAAAGAGATGGGATTAAGTACATCCAGCTCTCCTTAGGCAAGTCCCCGCCCCCATTTTTCACTCCTTTTCAACAAAGTGCTATTATCATGGATCCAACCTAAAGTCTTCCCTTAGCTCCAAAGGTGCTTAGAGCTGCAGAAGTGTTTAATTACGTCATTGGGTCAAGGTCCATATGAACTCGTAACTGTTGTTAACCTCAATGCTCACACTCTCTGCGATGCTGAATTCATTCCTGAGATCTGTGATTAATTTATCTCAAAGTTTTACTGCTGCCGATGCTGCCTTGTGCCAGGCACGTGTTATAACTGAAATTCTTTTGAAGTATTTGTCAGGAATGTGTGAAGTATAATAGTAAATCATTTAGGACTGTTGAGCCTTGAAAGAATAAAAATCTCAAGGACCGTTAAATACTAAACCAAATCTCCAAACATTTAAAACATCAGCAGTAAAGAGTGTTAAAATGGAATGTAAATATCTGCTTTGCTGAAACCTTTTTGTGCACGAAGAGCCTTACTTTACAATGGGACATTTTGTTATTTCTGTAATAAAGACATTATTATTACCTATATGTCTTTAAAGAGTCAATACTGTATATAGCTATTGCCTTGCTTTCCTAATTAAGTCAATGCTGGTGAAAAGAAGCAGGGAAAGAGGGGATATAATTTCGTGCTCTTAATGGTGTTGCCCATTAAGTATATGTAAATTATTCAAAGAAACTCATGTCACGTTTTAAGGCACAAGACATAAAAGAAGAACATATTCCCTCCATCAAGGCGAAGAGGAGACAGGTAATTGTCTAGGTAAAGAATAGGTAAAAAAATGTAGAAAAGCCACCACAGAACTGATTAAGTGGAATAACAGTGTGCACATTGATGAGAGAAGAAGAGAAAGTTTCTCACCTTTTTCTTCTCAGCAGGATTGCTCCGGCCACGTCTTGGGCACTGTAACTCTGCTTAGGGTGAAAACTTCTCTTGCCTGTGTTTCCTGTCAGTGCTTTTCCTGTGATTCATCACTCTCAGTATGAGCATAACCAGAGAATGGCTGAGCATTGGCTTCCCAGGCTATTGGGTGGGTAAGCACACTAATCACAGTAGAACACTTAGAAGTGTGTCACACAGAGATATTACCGACTTCAGCCAGGTAGCACGACCAGCCGGAACAGACTGTAGATCTGTAGCTACGGCACAGGTAAGACCCTCACCTGATCTGAAAAACAAACCAAAATGCTTGCTTCAAATCACTATAGTTCGAAAGATTTAGCTGTCAAAATACTTAATCTTTAGAAAACAATGTTGTAGTAAGTGGTCAGGCCTTCTAAGACTACGAAATCATATTTGATCTTAAAAAAGGTGTAGATGGTGATGGCTTATAGACGAGCCGATAGCAGACATCTCATTGTGCCCAGGCTTTTATTTATTCCCTGCTCCCTGAAGTATGACTGGGGTTGTTTGTGTAGTAATTTGAGGGGCAGAAGATCAGGTGTAGGGCATGCTGCCTCTTCTCTGCATGGCTGTGTGCCAGCACATAGACTCTGGAAGCAACCAAAGCATCTTCCTTCTTATAGTCTTTTAACTTTTCTCTCTTGACCTGTGCAGCCAATAACCGCAAATGTGCCAGTCAGCTGTGCTCTTTCTTAGGGATGATTTCGTCATTCTGGGTGAGTCAGAAACTCACCCAGAACACACAATACATGTGTTTGGGTTTTTTTTACCTTGGTGATAAGGATACTTTCCCTACCTTTAGACAGTCATATTCAAGGATCCACCAGTAAAAGTTAACTGTCTGACACATATCGTATCCTTCTCTATGCTATGGCTGGTCTGAAGTGCTCCTATTTCCCAGCAAGAGGAATTTTTTAAGGCTAAATTTTGCTCCTGTTGCCGTGGTGGTCATCACCTCTCTAAGCAGGCAAACTGACCCTTGGTTTCAAAGATTGTCTTGGAGTCAGACATTGCTGTTTGCTGGTGGTCTAGAAGAGTACTCTCTTGCATTTGGCAGCTGGAACCAATGGGAAACCATGTTGTCGGATGGTGGCATTGTATGCAAATTGCTCACTCTTCATTGTTCTTCCAGTCAAGCAAGAACTTCGCACAACTTCCTCAGATAACAGTGTTTGTACCTCTGATTTCACTTCTTGCACCTTCCTGAAGAAATACATCTGCTGTCCGAGAGGAGCTTCTCCACTCTGGGCATGTCCTTTCCTTCCTGCGATGAGCTTCTACTCTTCAACTCGGCTTCTCTCCGATTTACTCTGCAGAGAGAATTCAGTCTGGATGTTAGAAATAAGCAATATGGTCTCAAACAAGCCTATGCAGCCCTCATAGATAGATCCCTTTGTAAAGCAGGACAACACATGTGGCTTTCTTACATTCTGCTCCTTGTACGAGCAGGAATAACTCTGCTCGAGAGGGTGGCAGAAACAGATTTGCTTTTACAAATGCACTGCCTCTCTTTCAGTAGGGCATCCTTTCCTATTTTGCTAGAGACTGTAATTTCGAGAGGGAAATATTCCCTTGGTTTAGATGGAACAGCATTGATGGTTTTCATACTTTCGTATGCACGGATTGAGGCTGGAAGGAAGATCATGGGTCTAGGAGGAGCGATTGCATTTGCTGTGCCATAGGAACAGATGTTCAGGCTTTTTACAGACACACAAAACCACATTCATATAGACTGGTAGTTTTCCAAGTATGTGGTTTAATGAATTTAAAGTTTTATTGTGTGCACTGAGAAGAATGCACAATATCTTGTTCAGGATATAATGTAGAAGAACAAGGATAATAAAAGAGTATTGCAGCGAGCACCCCTGGCAAATTTATCTTCCTTCCAGGCTAAATCTCCAGAGCCTTTTTGAAGCGTTCTGTGGCCAGATCCTTAGCTTGTGAGCACTGGCATAGCTACACAGATCTGGACTTTTTTTTAAGAAGAGGTGCAGGGTCTTATCACATCCGGTGCTCCTGAAACTTATTCTACATCCATCTATATGCAGAATTCTGAAAACATTTTCGATTCCCCCATCCTAACCCAAACTATAATAGTCTCCTGGTGCTTTTGCTTAATTGCTTGTTAGTTTGTTTTTTGAAGACAACTGTAGGGCAAGTGTTATGAAATAGTTATTTGCATTACTTACTATTGCCAAAGGGAAACAAAAAAGGAATTGGTGAAAGGTGTTTCCCCCTTACTGGTGAGAAAGGGAACTACGTATCACTGTTTTGCTCTTGGAAAAAAAACCCTAACCCTTCTAAAAAACATTTTTGCAGAACTTTCCATGTAAGTGCATTATGCCATGCATTTGGAGGGCTACCTACAAACACAATCAGAGTTGTAGAGCATTTTTTCAGCAACCTGAAGGGCTGGTGTTTGCCTTGGGCTCTAAGGCATCTGGAAGCAAAGGCTTTTCAGAGCCGCAGGCAATAGTCCGTCTGCAGCCAGCACCGTGCTTGGGGTGAGCTCTGCAGAGATTCCCGTGTTTCCCAAGGACTGAGGCAGCCTCCCTAAAGCAGACTTCGTTGGTTTCCTCTTGGAACTGTGAGGCTAAATGATTGTTTTGGAAGGCCTGTGCTGATGCAGTAGCTGCGGACTCCTCACCCAGCATGCGTGCGGGGGCAGGAGGAAGCACTGTAAGGAGTCTGGGCAGCACAGCCCAACCAGCCCGCATGAGAACAGCACGGCAGTGAAGCAGAGGTGTCACCTTGAGCACTTGCATTAATTGGAATGAGGTACTGAGGGCTGCACACATAACCTGCTCTTATGTAATTTCCTATACATGCATTTCCTGTGAAACACAGGTACACCTCAGGGTGCCCGTTAATTCACCAATTCTAGACCCACTCGTGCGTGTCCTGTTTCCCAGAGCACTAGCAGTGTGGTTTGGAAAGGTCCAAGCAATCCCTCAGCGGCTTGTCCTCTTGGGGCTTGGGGGCACAGGTGGTGTCTAGGCTTTGATGCCAGCAGTGGTCAATGTTTTAAAATCGCTGGTTTTGCACCTGCAGTGAGTGACGAAAGATGATTGTTTGTAGCTCGTATGCCCATAGGGTACCCGTGCCTACAGAGAGATGAGTCTGATCGTCGCACGCTGAAATTTTTTATTTTCCCTGCCTAAAAACTAATGTATAAAGTTAATATAAATAATATAATACACATATTTTTAATAATAGATAATAAATACCTATTAATATAAAATTATTGGTTTTTAATCTCTACTCTTTTAGCTATAAATTATTTTATGTAAAGAAGTATGGAAATATATTATATGTATCTACAGTTCACTGAACTTATTGTACTCTAGGGTTTCAGCCACTTCCAATACTCTGTAGATTAATTAATTATTGAGTTAATTCAACTTTTCAGACAAAGTCCTTGTCAATGTGCTATGTTAGAACTTACAGCGACCGCTAACCTGTTCTCTGATCTTGTAGTATTTCCTCAATCATTTCTTCATCAGGAATAATGAGAAAAAGACAGCATCACCAGCCCCTGTGGTCTTCTGCTTAGTTGATTGTTTATTTATTTATTCATATTATCACGCGATAAATCTATGTGAACACAGGTTTTTGGTGACAACTTGGCATTTACTGAAGAACCTGTCTCTGAGGGATCAGGGACAAACTGTAACTGGGTGCCCTATGCTGAGGCTTACTCAAGTGAGAGTATTGCTCAGCACAATCTCTACAGATGTCATTCCAGCTCTGCAGAGCACCAGAAGTATCCCCATAACCAAAAAATCAATGAGATCCAGACACTTTTGATGTAAGTTTCCTTACAAACACATAGTTTTTCTCATAGAAGAAGCCTCTGGAAAAAGGATATAGATTTAGTGCAATGCTTTTTATTAGACATTTTAGCCACCTGAATACAACTTTTTGTGGCATTTCTATTTACATTTATTAAATATTTTTATTGAAAAAAAACCCCAATAATTTGGGATTTTAAAAATGTAAGGTGGGATATAAAACCTATTTCAGATTCTGATATGTGAAAGCTGAGCTACATTCCTTTATTTATTCTTTTTTTATATTAGAGGTGAATGATCTTCCTTACCTTCCATGACATCTACAATAATAATAGAGGTCTTGTGCTGAGTGATTTCATATCCAGCCTGAGGAACAAATCCCACCCCCCCCATCCTCTTCATAAGTCCCTTTTCAATACAGCACTTGAAAATCTGCTCTGTTGCTCATGTAAGCTCCCTATAAAGGCAGAAAGCATTTACTTCTCTGTATTTTGCACAAATGTCCAGACTGGCACTGATAAAACAATCAGAATTCATGAAATTTTGTCTGCTCTTATAACTTCCACACTGTCCTGATTCTGTCAGAGACAGCCTGAGACACCGTGTTCCTATTTTTCCATCAAATTTGGTAGGAAGCTGGCTTTCAGTGCTGGCATGGGCTCTATCTGTTATTAGCTGACCAGCTCTAAACTTGATTCTTTGAAAAGTGGTGTCTGATTTGTTCCTGTCACCATGTCTCGCTACTGGTTTGGGAAAATACAACTTTTGTGATATAATCTGCTTTTTAAAGGAATGTCTGACATTTATCCCTGAAGGCATAACTGACCTGCTCAGAGATGTTTGCCACTGGTCTGCAAAAACGCGTCTTTTGCCTTGCAGTCTGAGTGAGAGCGCTTCAAGTAAGTAAGAAGGTTTCCAGCCTCGCAGGCTTTTCAGAGAATGGCAGTTACCTCAAAAACTTACATATTTATAAGGAAAAGCTGTTCTTGGGTAGGGACTTTGCTATTTTGTTAGCTAGTTAACAAGCAAACATCATTTAAACACAAGATATTCAACTCCTTTAAAAAAAATAAACGTATCTAAGACTAAATAATCTAAGGATGGCTTTTGTATAATTACAGCAAAAATAGAAGGATAAGGAGGTCAGAAACAAAACCTTATTTTCCGTTAGAGTACCTAGAGTCCGTCAACTTCCCCATAAATAATGGCATTATTCTTGTTACTGGTACTTTACAGATTTGAATTGCATTATACAATAAAAGAGGCAAGATAACTGGTTTTGCTAGGGAAGTGTTCTTTTAAGTCTGTACCTCTATCCCGAATCCGCACAAAGGAACAGGAGAGCTCTAACTTGTTGGAGTTTTCAGACAAAACAGAGAGCAGCAAGTGGTACGCGGAAGCAGGAACAGGAGGGAGAGCGAGAAAAAACATGGGACACACAGAGCTCTGCTCTCTGTTACATGTGGAGTAAATGCTCCACATGCCATGAACATTGGCCAAAAGGCTGTTGAAAGCTGATCGCTAAGCAGCCCTGTCGTGTGCAGTTAGCCTTCACCCTGCAAAGCAACAGGAGCATCACTCCCAATGCCTCAAAGCCAACAGAACCAGCTTTGCAAGGACATGCAATCTTCTACTGCACTGCAGAGCCAGCATGATTCTTTCCTAGCTGATTTAAAATTAATTTTGGTATCACTGTCAACGTTCTCCTGAGGGGAAAAAAAAAAGTTGGTAGGTAGAGAGTCTCATGCTTAATTTCTTTGCAATTATGTTTTCCAAGGAGGCATATTAGTATGTATTATTAAATATCTTGTTCTTGCTGTTATAGTTAAGGGTCTGGCACAGTTTCCATTATGAAACCATAATTTTAGGGATTCGTAACTTTTCCAAACTATAAAAATTTGCTTCAGGCTGCAATTCAGCATAGCAAGGTCCTAGGCTAAGAACAAATTTATTGACAAAACCTTAAAAATAGCCAATTTCCCTGCTTTTGATTTATTTTTCCAAAAAGCAAAAAAACCCAGCAAAAACCCCACATATATATATGCGTGTATACATATCCATATATTTGCTGGTGCATTTTTGTAATTCATGAATTCAAATATTGGTAGTATTAATCTATAATGGAGTCCAAATGACCTTTCTAACTGAGATTCATTAATTCTTTTCTTTCTGAGAACACCAGAAACTTATAAACTGAAAATATCTGATGATTTTTGTACAGCCATTTTCAACTTTTTTTCCTTCTAAAGCTCCAAAAAGGAAAAATAAGTTCTCTCATAAGCATATCATACTAAAGGTAATGCAGATTTGCAGTTCTCTGGGCACATAATCACATAATTTTTGTTCTAAAACATCTTTGTATGGGTTTTATTTGAGAGCATGCTGAGGCTGAAGTGGGTTTTCTCTTTGTCTCTTACAGAGGGATGGTGCCTTCTTTTTATCACTCTTCTCTTAGCTAGAATGAGCTAGTTCCCCTAAACAAGTGGCAGAGGTTGCCGGACCAGCACCCTTAAATGAAACGCTGGTTCCAAAGGCTAAAACCGTTATTTCTTTTGGGATACTGTTACATTTTGTGTTTCTGTACTCATTCATGCTAATTAAAAAGCAGACACTCTGACTGCTGTGCATATGCAATCTGGATCTCCTCACTCTTCCTTTCTTAAAAATATTTGTCTCCAATTAAAATGATGCTATCAATTCTTTTTCTGTATTTTCCAGCATCTCTGCTTGAAATTGCACAGACTCCTGGCTTTGACAATAGTGAAAGACAGAAATTCTCACTCTGGCAGTTCTGCAATCAAATAACACCTTAAAATTGGTATGAAATCTTAAAAGACAGTCTTGTAGGAATTACAACATAAAATCATAGAATCACAGTATCATAGAATCATACAATAGTTTGGGTTGGAAGGGATCTTTAAAGGTCATCTAGTCCAACCCCCCTGTAATAAGCAGGGACCTCTTTAACAAGATGAGATTGCTCAGAGCCCTGTCCAAACAGTTTATCTCAACTGGCAGCGCACTTTGCTAGGGAAAGCTAATCATCCATTTCTTTGGTCTTTCCAGCAGCCAGGCAAGATGTCATGGTTTAGTCCCAGCCGGCAGCTAAGCCCCACGTTGGGTTTTTTGACCACGGCGCGGTTTACACGGCACCTGGCCTCCTGGCAGCAGATGGAGTGCAACTGTCTCCAAGGGGCAAAAGGATTCTCACTTACGAGCTGGCAGGGCTCATCGAGAGGACTTTAAACTAGGTTTGAAGGGGGAAGGGGATAAAACCACGCTCACTAGAGATGAGCCTAGGGGTGGCGTGCCAGAGTTGAACTCTACAGCCCAGCTCAAGTGCATCTACACCAATGCACGCAGCATGGGCACCAAACAGGAAGAGCTGGAAGCCATTGTGCAGTCTCTGTGACGTAGTTGCCATCACAGAAACATGGTGGGATGGTTCTCATGACTGGAGTGCTGCAATGGATGGCTATAAGCTCTTCCGAAGGGATAGGCAGGGAAGGAGAGGCGGTGGAGTGGCTCTGTATGTTAGGGAGTGTTTTGACTGTATAGAAATCAATGATTGTGAAGACCAAGTCGAGTGCTTATGGGTAAGGATGAGGGGAAAGGCCAGTGAGGCAGATGTCTTGCTGGGAGTCTGTTACAGACCACCCAACCAGGACGAGGAGACAGATGAGACATTCTATAAGTGACTGGCAGAAGTCTCGCATTCGCTGGCCCTTGTTCTTGGGGGGGACTTCAACCTACCGGACATCTGCTGGAAGTATAACACGGCAGAGAGGAAACAATCTGGGAGGTTCCTGGAGGAATGTGGAGGATAACTTCCTGATGCAGCTGGTGAGTGAGCCCACCAGGGGAGGTGCCTTGCTGGACCTGCTGTTTACAAACAGAGAAGGACTGGTGAGAGATGTGGTAGTTGGAGGCCGTCTTGGGCTTAGCGACCATGACATGATAGAATTCTCAGTTGTGAGCGAAGTAAGGAGAGAGGTCAGCAAAACTGTTACCATGGACTTGCGGAGGGCAGACTTTGGCCTGTTCAGGTCACTGGTTGAGAGAGTCCCTTGGGAGACAGTCCTGAAGGACAAAGGGGTCCAGGAAGGCTGGACAGTCTTCAAGAAGGAGATCTTAAAGGCGCAGGAGCAGGTGGTCCCCATGTGCCGTAAGAAGAGCTGGCGGGGAAGACGACCGGCCTGGCTGAACAGGGAGATTTTGCTGGGACTCAGGGAAAAGAGGAAAGTTTATCACCTCTGGAAGAAGGGGCAGGCAACTCACGAAGAGTACAAGGATCTCGTTAGGTCAAGCAGGGACAAAATTAGAAAGGCAAAAGCCCAGCTAGAGCTCAGTCTGGCCACAGTCATAAAGGATAACAAAAAATGTTCTTACAAATAAAAAAATGTTTTTACAAATATATTAACAACAAAAAGAGAGGCAAGGAGAATCTCCATCCCTTACTGGATATGGCGGGGAACATTGTCTCCAAGGATGAGGACAAGGTTGAGGTACTTAATGCCTTCTTTGTCTCAGTCTTTAACAGCCAGTCCAGATATCCGCAGGGTATTCAGCCCCCTGAGCTGGAAAACAGGGATGGAGAGCTCAATAACCCGCCCATAATCCAGGAGGAAGCAGTTAAGGACATGTTAAACCACTGGACACCCACAAGTCTATGGGGCCTGATGGGATCCACCCGAGAGTACTGAGAGAGCTGGCGGAGGAGCTTTCCAAGCCACTCTCCATCATTTATCAGCAGTCCTGGTTAACAGGGGAGGTCCCAGAAGACTGGAGGCTTGCCAATGTGACGCCCGTCTACAAGAAAGGCCGGAAGGAGGATCCTGGGAACTACAGGCCTGTCAGCCTGACCTCTGTACCGGGGAAGATTATGGAGCGGTTGGTCTTGAGAGTGCTCACAGGGCATGTGCAGGACAACCAAGGGATCAGGCCCAGCCAGCATGGGTTCGTGAAAGGCAGGTCCTGCTTGACCAACCTGATCTCCTTCTATGACCAGGTGACCCGCCTAGCGGATGAGGGAAAGACTGGGGACGTTGTCTACCTGGACTTTAGTAAAGCCTTTGACGGCGTCTCCCACAGCATTCTCCTGGAGAAACTGGCGGCTCCTGGCTTTGACAGGTTTACTCTTCACTGGGTGAGGAACTGGCTGGATGGCCGAGCCCAGAGAGTTATGGTGAACGGCGTTAAATCCAGCTGGCGGCCGGTCACAAGCGGTGTTCCCCAGGGCTCGGTTCTGGGACCAGTCTTGTTCAGTATCTTTATAGATGATCTAGATGAGGGGATCGAGTGCTCCCTCAGTAAGTTTGCAGATGACACCAAGTTGGGTGGGAGTGTTGATCTGCTGGAGAGCAGGAGGGTTCTGCAGAGGGATCTGGACAGGCTGGATCGATGGGCTGAGGTCAACTGTCTGAGCTTTAATAAGGCCAAGTGCAGGGTCCTGTACTTCGGCCACAACAACCCCATGCTACGTTACAGGCTTGGGGAGGAGTGGCTGGAGAGCTGCCCGGCGGAAAAGACCTGGGGGTGCTGGTTGACAGCCGGCTGAACATGAGCCGGCAGTGTGCCCAGGTGGCCAAGAAGGCCAACAGCGTCCTGGCCTGTATCAGGAATAGTGTGGCCAGCAGGAGCAGGGAAGTGATTGTGCCCCTGTACTCGGCACTGGTGAGGCCGCACCTTGAATCCTGTGTTCAGTTTTGGGCCCCTCACTACAAGAAGGATGTTGAGGTGCTGGAGCGTGTCCAGAGAAGGGCAACGAAGCTGGTGAGGGGTCTGGAGCACAAGTCTTATGAGGAGAGGCTGAGGGAACTGGGGTTGTTCAGTCTGGAGAAGAGGAGGCTGAGGGGAGACTTTATCGCTCTCTACAAATACCTGAAAGGGGGTTGTGGCGATGAGGGCGCTGGTCTCTTCTCCCAAGTAAACAGCGATAGGACGAGAGGAAATGGCCTCAAGTTGCGCCAGGGGCGGTTTAGATTGGATATTAGGAAAAATTTCTTCACTGAGAGGGTGGTCAGGCATTGGAACAGGCTGCCCAGGGAGGTGGTGGAGTCGCCATCTCTGGAAGTGTTCAAAAAACGTGTGGATGTGGCGCTTCAGGACATGGTTTAGGGAACACGGTGGTGCTGGATTAATGGTTGGACTTGATGATCTTGAAGGTCCTTTCCAACCTAGTGATTCTGTGTCATTCTGTGTGTGCATGAAAAAGGACTGTTGTGGTTTAGCCCCAGCTGGCAACTAAGCACCACACAGCTGCCCGCTCACTCCCCTCTCCCCCGGTGGGACAGGGGAGAGAATTGGGAAAAAAACTCATGGGTTGAGGTAAAAACAGTTTAATAGGACAGCAAGAGAGAAGGAGACAACAATGATAACAACAATGATAATACCAAAAAAGAATGTACAAGGACAAGTGATGCCCAATACAGCAATTGCTCACCACCCCGTGATCGACAGCCCGTCTCCGAGCAGCGATTTCCACCCCCCGGCCAACTCCAGTTTATGTACTGGGCATGACAGCATATGGTATGGAATGCCCCTGTGGCCAGCCTGGGTCAGCTGTCCTGGCTGTGTCCCCTCCCAGCTCCCCGTGCACCCCCAGCCTGCTCGCTGGCAGCCCAGCATGAGAAGCTGGACTGTCCTTGACTGCTCAGCAACAACCCAAAACACCAGCACATTATCAACAGTTTCTCATCCCAAATCCAAAACACAGTCTCACACTGGCTTCTGTGAAGAAAACCAGTTCTATCCTGGCTGAAACTAGGACAATTCCTAAAAATTACAAAATGTTCTCTGATTAGTACAAATTAATATGAATCAGGAGCTTAAGAGCCAGCAGATTTCAATGCAAAATGTTTTCAAAGGGAATCTAGTGTCTGACAGGAAAAAAAGACATAAGTGATGGGCCTTGGATTACCTTTGTAGGAAGATCCTTCAACCATGGCATCCATGGGAGGTGTATGCTTTGTTTTCACTCATTCCCCAGGGTGTTTGCAGAGACCTTTGGATGGCAGTTCCCAAACTCTGTGTCACACCTGGAAGACTGACGTCATTCTGAGGACAGAGACCTAGGGATCCTGGCTGGGATCCTGGCTTAGTGGTGCGAGCATCCCCGCATCGCTGGGATTTCTGCAGCAGCGGGGGAGCGGTCCAGGGCCTGGCGCAGAGGAGGGTGCAGTGCTTCAGAGCTTAGGTAACCCCAACAGTTGGACAAACTGGACTGGCACATTATTTTCCACCAGAGACCAATCTAAACCACTGCATGAAGCACACACCTTTTTACCACCAAACCTGTGTCTGGCAGCAACTCCGTCATCATGTTTTGCCGTTCCCCTTTGGTCAGTTCCTGTGAGATATTTGTGATGCAGTAGTAGACCCTGGTTCACCACAGGCCACCAGAGGCCACGAAGGCTGCTGTTGACGTTGAAACTGGTGATGATATCCTGCTTGGACACACGTGGCCTGATACAGCTTGCAATCGCTGCTCTTCGCCCGCTTACTGGTTTAGCAGAATTTTTGTGAAAGTGGAGGGAACAGCAGGATTTCCTGTTAGCTGCTGTATTTGCTGTCCTGTTGCAGCTTTTGTTGAATGCTGTGAGTTAGTTGGCAACAGAAAATCTGTATATAACCATAATGATTTGTTTTAAAAATAAGTAGATGGAAGAGTGATGAAGAAACAGTATAAAATACTTCTTGAAAACACACCATCTAAGCAAACATTTGTCAGTTGCTTTCAGTTTCTTTTGTTAACGAGGATTTTGTCTGGAATGAAGTGCTCCCTTGAGCTCAGAGTTGGCACTGGAAAAGCTGCCAACTGGATGGGCCAACACATGAGATTAAAGAAACGTGTTATTGCCTTGCACTACAGTTCCTGGGAAAAAACATTGCAAGTGAATCAACAGGGGCCGGACGAGCATTCAGGAAAACATACCCCAGAGCAACGGGCTTGTAGTGTTTTGGTTTTTTTCTAATAACCTTGTACTGCACATCCCAAATGCTCACCCTAAGTTCTGCAGAACATTTTTGTGTTTCTCTTATTTTCAGCATGCACATATATGGCTTGACGGAGTGGTTGACATGGGTGAGTTCATGCGCCTCAGGCCAGGTTTCATAACATCAATGTATTTTACAGCTGAGGAGCTTGATCGGTCCCTGGACCACCTGTGTGATCCACTGATGTCAGTAGCACCAGCCTGTGAAGCTGGTGGCAGCTCCTCTGCCTCCGTGTCTCAGAGGACAGGACAAGCTGCAATGTGTGGAGTGAGGACCTGAACCCCTGGTGTCAGCTGCTCCTCAGAGATGCCTCGGACTTGCTCTGACGCCAGATGGGATGACAGGTAGCTTAGCCCTGTAGGAGGAAGTGATGAGCTTCTTCCAGTTTGCTACTGACAACTGGCACGGCAAGAGGAGAGCTCGCGTGACATACACACATCCTACTGTGCCTGGTGGTTCAATGTTTAACTCCACCACCAGCCCTACACATCATTACCAACGAGCCCTTTTCCCAGCTGCCTTCCTTTTCCCAGCTCCCTTTTCTTTCCAAATGGGCTGTTTTTTCAGGACTCAGTCAACCCTTCTGGTGACATGCGGGATATCTCACTCCAAACCACTAACCACTTCTGATGTCATTTCTCTTTATTGGGGAACCAAGTGAATAGGATTAGTGAGAGGTGTTTTCTCCAATGAAAAAAACCCCTCTCCAATTTTTTCTCCTATTTCTTCTTCTTGTTTTCTTTCATTCAACTACTTTTTTTTCTTTCTTGCATGTTCATATTTTGCCAATTAATAAAAGACAAATACTTGTTTAATTTTGCAGTTCCTCCTTCTTTTCTCTGTCTGAGAAAGAAAACATAAACCAAGAATATTAACTTCTCAAACAAATCCTCCTCACTTATTCTTTTGCAGTCAATAGCAAAAAATCAAGGTGAAGAGAGTACAAAATACAATATACACAGAATTAAAAAAAAATTATAGGTGAACGTGTTGCATTAAAATGTATAATATAGATATATACAAAATATAGTTTTGTTTATGCACGTGTAAGAGGCATACTGCCTATGCCCATGATGATACCAAATGTCACATTATTTTTTTTATTGCATCTATTTATCTTATAATATGTGTGTGTGTCTGTGTCTATACATATATAGGGCTAGATCTGTACAGTGCTCAATGACACATAAGTATCTAGAGAGATACACACATGCATTTATCTTTGGTTTTATGGTATTTTTTTTCCTAAATTATACATTTCATTACTGCTTATGGAACCAAGCTTCTGTTTCAATTTTCTTATTATTTTAAATGTCTTTTCTGCTTCCAGTTTCTGTCTCTTGTGCAGAATAAAACTAGTCTCCAGATGATACTTTCCTTAAAACAGATGAATGTACAGCAAGAGGAACAAAGCTATTTAATAAATTAATCATAAAAAGATGGTTAATAGTCAGACACTATTAGGCAGTATGTTTGATTTGGGACACTTTTTCCATGAGAATGTCAGATTTTCTCTAAAAGAAACAAAAGATCAAGGTCAGATTTAAAACTGTTTCATTCAAAATGCAAATGCTGTTTGACCTTTCTGTGCACTCGGTTTGTATCAGTGTAATTTTACTGGTGCAGTTTTATTCTATTTGTCTCAGGATGAAGATGCTGAAAGCTTGGGTGATCCCACTGGTGGATTATCTTTCACTTGTATCTTTCCTCCCCTTCTCCCATGTTTTTTAATAAGTTTAAAATTAAAAGACACATATTAAGGGATAATCCAAAGGCATATAAAGGAAATTAATGTTACATATCTCACACATTGAAATGAGATGTGTAAGAATTATTTTACTTCAAAAACTGTGAGGACTTGCACTAGCAACTTCGGACTTAACCACCAACTCGTAATAACATTTGTGTTACATATTCAAGACTGACAAAAATTATCTACTGTGAGCTCTCTAGGTTTATTAAAAAATAGCTGTATCACCACTCAGAAATGATGATCACTGCTGTATTTTTTAGATTGCAATCTACTGCTTTAAAAATCTATACGGACCAATGTGTTTCCAAGATGTCTTTTATTTTCTTGTTTTGAATCCCAGTATTCATGTATTCATTGATGTATTTCTGCATATTAATACCTAATTACAAATTTCCTTGCTCTTTTTTCTTTAAATGACGACATACTGTCTTAAGAAGCTTTGCTCTAAGGTTTGCCAGAGAGGTGTGATCACTTAAATTCCCAGGCAGTGCAATCAGGGGCCGCAGCAGGGGTGCCTGGAGGATCCAACTGTTCTGCTCAGTGTGTCTTTTCATCAGTTTCTGTTGGTCTGTAAACAACTGATGGTAAAGATAATATCAGAAATGCGCACAAATATTACCGCTGTCACAAGCTGTTTTGCCATGCTGGGTTTACTGGACCCATTTCCTTAATTAGCATTGTTTTCTACCGTCCTCCAGCCCATCACGAACATTTCTGTAGTATTATTTTGCTTATTCTTTCTTTTGTTCCACCTCTCACCAGTGTTGTCACTCTCCAGTTTTCTCCAAATCAAAATTCCCCTGTCTGCTGCATCCTTTAATTTTCACTCTCACTTGTTACAGAAGGTCTAAAGAGCATTTTCTCAGGTCTGTTGGGGAAAAGGGAAATTTTTTCAGCAGTACCACCATCCTGATTTGCTGAAGGGTTGGCACGGCCAGCAACAGGAATATGTTCCGAGAGACTAAAAAAAAAGAAAGAAAAAGATACTTTTTGTTTATTGAGCAGAGGAGAAGGCTAATTATGAAATTGTTTGTGAAAGAGTATGGTAGCTATTTCCTGTATTCTGACATTTTTTCCTTCTTAAGAAAGACCACCTTCATGGCATTTTGATGGTAGTGTAATGACTCTGCATTCCTCCCTTCCAAAAAATCAAGAAACTGATAGCTTTTAGTTTGCATTTTATAAAAAAAAACCCCCTATTGTTTTATCTGAAATCACTCACAGCAAGCAGGAGGGTGCAGATCTGCAGGGCTGTTGAATGGCAAATGCCCAGACTAGCAGCGCAAGCACGCTCTGTGAAATTAGAGTTTCCTGGAGAGTCCAGGAACCAGGATCCCACTGCTGTTGTCACCTCACTCAGCTAGCGCGAGAACAGGTTTGAAGGATGCTTAGCTACCGGCAACTGCTGGAAACCCACATGTAGTGTTTCAACTTTCCCATCTCACAAAAAAGCCTTTTCCTACCTGTACAATTGCCAAGTAACGTGACACAAATATATACACTGAGAGCTCTTAAAGTATGGCATCAAAAAGCATGATTTACAATAACCATCTAGTAAGAGATTATGAGGCTGACCTTCTTGATTATTAGATGTACTCATGCCACTCTTTTCATGTGGAAGGACTTGAGTGTAATATGGAACCCAGTTCTAAATATTCTCTATCATACTAGTGAGATTAAATGTTAACCTTTTTTTTCAACTTGTTCTTATTTTGAAACAGATTTTTAAAGTAAAAATAAAACTGAAACCAGGACTAAAAATCTTTTTAAATTCTTGAAGGAAAAATGTGAAGCTTATTTTTTCAGCATTTTCTGCCTTTACATGTGTGTGTGCAAAATTCCTGTTCCTTCTCAGATGTCTTTTCCTTTCAACAAATTTTTGATGTTTAGATATTGTCCAGTCCATCCAAATGGAAGACGACCAGCCAGTCATCAAAAGGCAATAGTGAGATGATAATTTCTAATTGCAAAGTATGAAGTGTTTATGTACAAAACAGTCTCTCCGTGTGTACCAGTTTACAACTAACTGTTGCTACTCTATTATTCCACAAAAGCCTGTGATTAGCTGATACTTGGGATGTGTGTTGAAACCCATGTCCGTTGCTGCATTATTACTGAACTGTTGCTCAAACCAGTCTGATTAATGCTGTCATGTGGTTACATTTATATATTTATGATATATTGATATATTGAAATTTTACAATAAAATTTAAGTGTCTCTGGTTGAGAAGAATGTGACGTAACCTTCAGATCCTTTTGTATAACAGACCTTGGAGAAATGTTTTCTAAACTTCATGAAGGTATTAATTCCCAGTCACTTCAACGCAATGTGTTGTAAATGAAAGCATTGTCATATATTGCATATGTGGGCCACAAAGCACTTTTCAGCTCCAAAAGGAAAGATTGGGTTTTTTTATTTCTTTTCTCTTTTTCTTCCTAACCAAATGGGAATATAATCAGTCTTACCAGCTAGTCTGCTTCTTTATTTCATTTTACTGAGCCATATTACACACACAGCATTGTTTCCATATGCTGTTAAATTTCAAGTAGGAATGAGTGGTAGTGATAGATAAAGCTTGAAATCCCTGGCAGAATGCTTAACATCTGTTAAAATAAAATCAGCAGCATTCTGAGATGCATATATACATTTATCAACCGTGAGATTTGGAAATGGGCTTTGCTCAAGCTGGTGAGGACACATGTGGAAGACTGTTTGCAGTTCACACACAACTCTGCAATGGCTCATATAACAAGAGGAGAATAAAGCATGCGAGAGGTACAGGGACCAGAAGATAATGGATCTTTGCAAAAGCCAGAGAAAGTACAGTGACTTGACATTTCCTGGGAAAGTAGGAAATGCAGCAGAATCTCAATGAGGTATTGGTATGCAGAAGCCTAAGCGAGTAGCTATAAAGCTGGAATAAGCAAGTGCTAAATAAAGAAGCAAAGAAGTTAGGCAGCATTTCCTTATAAGAAAGTGAATATAGCACAAGAGATTAAGCTGCAGCAAAAATGCCATTTAGAACGTTCGACAGTTGGTAGAAGGGCATAGACGTTAGTAAAGAAGTAGAACAAAAGAAGGTGCACTTAAAGGGTTTGTTGTGTTTTCCCCTTATCCGTTAAAATTCCCTTCCTTCTGTGGACAATCCATATGCAAAATATATTTTAGAATATTTGGATGTCAACTGACATGCACATTGAGAAAAAACAAAGTTAATTAATTGTTGAGAACTGCTGATCTATTTTGATTTCAAAGAAAAACTCTCCCTGAACTCTAAATACCTGCTGTGCCAATGTTCCCTCTAGGTTATTAGTCACATTCTTCCGGCTTCTCTGTGTATTCTTTCCTACCACTCCTTTGTAAAATCTGTTGCTAAAAAATCTGAACTAAATCCGTTGCCTCTTGGCTTCCGTACGGTTTAGATGCCTGTGCAATGCTTGCAGAGTCAATGGTGAGCAGTAGCTCCCTGATACCTTTTTTAATCATGCTATAAATGCGCTGTGCTGTCTCTGAAAACATCAACTGGCTTAAACTCTTGTGTTTTAAACAGCCTAAGCAGCAGAAAACAGCGTTATTTCCATCTGTGGATCAGGCATGTCAAGGCATGATCTCGTGGTAACTAACGCCCACAGAAGGTATTTATGCTCCTGTTTTTCCCAGGAATCCAGGTCAGACTGTGGAAGTCCTGTGGCCTCGGAAACAGGCATTTTGATCTCCTCTTCGCAGCGTTCCCGAGAGCACCGCTGTCGGTGCTCCCTTCCTTTCTGAGAAGTCTGGTAAATCTTCCCCACGGAGCCTGGATCACGGCTCACGTGCCAACAGTTCATTGCCCTGAACAACGTTCCTGAGGTCTGGCGAGCGGACAGCACTGAACAGGACGCCGCTGCCAGGCCGACGGCATGGGCGCAATGGCAGGACCTTGGGGAAGCAGCTGCGTTTGTTCCAGGCGACGCTGCCCGCCGCGCGCGTGCCGCACTGGCTGGGCTGGCTGGGCTGGAGCTCGCGCTGGCCCCCGCGCGCCGCGAGCCCCGCGCCGCACCGTGCTCCTCGGGAGCTGCTGTCGCTTCTTCCCTCTGCTGAGGTGCTACCAAGCAAATCTCGGGGGCAAACAACAAGAGGGGCTTTTTGCAAATCGCTTTGGCCACATCAAATGAGATGCTGCGTACTCACACGTATTTTGGCTGTGACTTGCGGTCTCTGTGCCCACCTCAGCGGGTCTTTCTGTCTTCCTTCCGTTGCATATAGGACCTGGCACGGGTGACCCCCAACTTGCACTGTAGTCGTTGCCACAGCAGCATCCAGCACTAGAGAGGGTAAGGTGGGTGAGACAATGCTGCAAATGTTACTGCAGAGCACCAAGCCAACTAAATGCTCTAGAACTCATCTTTTAGAAGCCTTTAATGTTTCCGTCTTCAGTTATGGCAACAAAGTCCAGTGGCTTCAAAGTGGTCTTGAGACTCATGTTGCTAAGTAGATTAGGTGAGAATCATAAAGACCTTTTCCTCCAGCACTGTTTCTCAGCAATGAGAGTGTACAACATCAAGTAACGTACACCCTTAAGTATAATTACTACGTACACTTACTTACACTGTGTGAGTAATGTACATCCTTAAGTACACATCACTGTGCACCACAGCATGTCACCTGGATGCTGTGGAGTCAGGACCACCAGCAAAAATCTGGCTGGATGGATGGATATATTTCAGATTCAGATGTGTTACAGATAGTTGCTAATGGGACCCACACAGTTTCGCAGGACAGCCTTGGGATACGGCTTTGTTCCAGCAGAAATTCCAATAGAAATGGCTGCTGAAAAGGCAAGTGACTTCTGAAAACACCCTCTTTAGAATGAGAGTGTGGTGTCACACAATTTGTCTGAAATACCGCATCAATAAAGACTTTTTCCCTAACCTTCTGAATATGACAGGTATCTAACAGGGGTCTTGTTGCGGGTGGCTTCTGGGTTTTATCCAAATTCCGATGCTGATTGTCCTTTTTTCCTTACACTGGTGTCTGCACAGCTATGTTTCGATCTCCTTATTTGTAAAAAGAACAGCTCCAAGTCTGGTCACTGAAACGTGTCATGCGAATGCCCAGTGAGATACGGTTTAACTGGCTCCCTGAGAGTGCAGAAACAGAGAAATATTTACCAACTCTGCTTGCAGCCCTGTAAACACATCAAACTTCACTATCCTTTGGGTATAGTTTTAATTTAGGATAGTTATCACAAATAGCTTTCTGGGCTTAAAGCATTCTCCAAACAAAGCAAATCAAATCCTGGCCGTGCCAGAACACAGCCCGAGGTGAGGCCACTCGTTTCTGCATTACAACCTTGCATGAGGTGAGGATCAGCCCTGTTTTAGAAGACATGGACAGTCAAAAGGAGCAAGCTGCAGAGACTGCTGCAGTCTCAAAAATGGCGCAGAAACCCATCCGCTCGTTGGTATTGTCATTGTCAAAGACAGGAGTTTTCTTTCTCCTTGCAAAAGAGGAAGACTGTGGGTGATTGCTCTGTGCATGGAGCTTCACAATTTGGTGGTCACCTCTCCAGTTTCTCTTGCAATGAAAGCGTTTGAAGGATCACAGAGCGTCCTCTTCCTCCCTCTCTGCTCACAACCATTTTTCTCTCTCAGGTGACACGTTATTGAATTATCGACACTCCATGAATGGTAACACTTCTTCCACCACAGAGCACCACAACCCCATTTCTCTTCTCCATTATACCAGTGTTTCTCATGAGCAGTTCCAGTACAGTTACACCAGACTAGATACGAAGTAATGGAGTGGAAAACCAGACCAGAAATTGTCTTCATGGGACACAAACAGGTACATCATCAGGCAAGCAAATCTCATAGCTTCTGGGAGAAGGAATGGCTTGAAAATATGACACAGGCAGTGATGAGGTAAGAAAGGTTCATCTGAAACTTGTACATGCTCTTCAACACCCTGGCCTAGCATCACTGCTCAGGGAAGCCAGAAAAGAGTTTTCCATGAGCTGTGTCATCTGAGCCACCCTGGCTCAGCAATAAGCTCCCCTTTTGTCTTGAGAATATGTCAGCCCGGTCCCTTCCTGAGTGTGCCATCAATACAATTCATAAAAAAACACAGCAGTCTTTTTCTCAGTCACTTTTATTAAGATAAATATTGGTACTTTTTAGGTAAATACCTCAACATGAGTAAAATGCAGGTTTTATTATCAGTGCCTGTGGTATTTCTACAGGAAAACTTTAAAAATCAAGAAAAATAAGACCAAAATAAGGTGTGTCCCAAAATAAGCTTACCTCTGCCGCTGGCCGTGCTGCTGCTTTCCAGGAATGACTGGGAATAAGTGTGAGAGCAAAAGTCAGGTCTAAGCAACTACGTGGCTGGCTGCAGTTCAGAGACATGAATCCAGCTTTCACCAGTGCAGACCCTAAGATCCGTCTGTCTGCCTGGGGCAGGTGTACGTGAGTGGGTGGTCAAAATATATAACTGTAGCAGCGTGGCAGATCTTGTGTGGCATGAGAAGAGGCATGTCTGGCAGACCACGTTTTAACAGGCAATTTGTGGGTTGAAGGGGCAGCATGGCAGAGGAGTGTCCAGGGAGTTTGACTCCTTGCCAAGCCAAAGGCTCCCGGGGGTCCTGTGGCTGCTTTTAAGTTTGCTCTGGACTACAAGTCCCAAAAGTTCAACCACATGTTTAAAGCTGAGCCAGGAGTCCTTATAATCTTCTCCAGTCTTCTCTGGTTTTGCTCAGTGTAGTTCTGAATTGCTTTGGTGAAGCAGGTAGAGAAAACAGGGAAGGAAATGGGGAGCCTAAAACACTTTTACATGTGAGCTTAATTGTAAATGTCAAGAAACTGAGTAGCTTAAAGGTTACAAAATTAGAAAGATACACACATATAATGTGTTGTGAAAGCCCATCAAAGACATCAAGATAGGAGCAGCATTTGCTTGGGGAAAGGCTAATTAATCTGTGAAGATCAGAATTTAGCTTTTATTCCCCTTCTTCATGCCCATCAATTACGTGTTCTGTAATGCAGGCTGAAATAGAAGGGAGATGTGTAACACACACTGGAGCCTTCTTTTTGGCCAAAGTTCGTATTTGGTTAAGCAGCTACAGCAAAGGTTGTTAAGCAGGCTAGATGAATACTGGTTGGCCTGCTAAAGTTCTTGTTGATACAGAGCTTTGTTTCGCTTTCAGACCAACTTTTCGTGTTTGTCATTTGTTTGGGGGTTGTGACTTTTTTAAAATTCAAATGATAGAATCATAAAATAAGAGAATACTTTGGGTTGGAAGGGACCTTTCAAGGCCATCTAGTCCAATCCCCCTGCAATGGGCAGGGACATCTTCAACTAGATGAGGTTGCTCAGAGCCCCGTCCAACCTCACCTGGAACGTTTCCAGGGATGGGGCATCTACCACCTCTCTGAGCAACCTGGGCCGGGGTTTCACCACCCTCACTGTCAAAAATTTCTTCCTTATATCTGGTCTAAATCTACCCTCTTTTAGTTTAAAACCATTAACACTTGTCCTATCGCTACAAGCCCTGCTGAAAAGCCTGTCCCCATCTTTCTTATCAGCCCCTTGAAGTCCTGGCCAGCTGCACTAAGGTCTCCCCAGAGCCTTCTCTTCTGCAGTCTGAACAATCCCAACTCTCTCAGCCTGTCCTCACAGCAGAGCTGTTCCAGCCCTCAGATCATTTTGGTGGCCTCCTCTGGACGTGCTCCAACTGGTCCATGTCTCTCCTGTGCTGAGGGCTCCAGAGCTAGCTCCAGAGCTCCAGGATGCAGCACTGAAGGGGGGTCTCACCAGAACACAGTGATGCTCACCCCTCTGGCAGAATGCCCTCCCTCATCTTGCTGGCCACGCTGCTTTGGATGCAGCCCAGGACACAGTTGGCCATCTGGGCTAAAAGTGCACATTGCCAGCTCATGTCCAGCTTTTCACCCACCAGGACCCCCAAGTCCTTCTGGGCAGGGCTGCTCTCCATCCCCCGAGCCTGGCTTGATACTGGGGGTTGCTCCAACCCAGGTGCAGGACCCTGCACATGGCCTTGTTGCACCTCTTGAGGTTTACACAGGCCCATTCCTCAAGCTTGTCCAGGTCCCTCTGGACGAAATCCCGTCTCTAAGGCGTGTCAACTGCATCACTCAGCTTGGTGTCCTCTGCAAACTTGCTGAGGATACACTCGATCCCACTGGCTATGTCACTGATGAAGATATTAAGGAGTACTAGTCCCAGTACAGACCCCTGAGGACCACCACTCATCACCAATCTCCACCTGGAAATTGAACCGTTGACTGCTACCCTCTGGATGTGACTGTCCACCCGATTCCTTATCCACTGAACAGTCCACCCATCAAATCCATACCTCGCTAATTTAGAGAGGAGGATGTTGTGAGGGACCATGTCAAAGGCCTTACAGAAGTCCAGATAGACGACATCGGTAGCTCTGAGCTGTGACAGGTACCAGCATTCAGATCCCTTCTCCCCCTGATCTGCAGTCCTGTAATCCTTTGTGAAAAGAAACAAGTGTAAGTGCAGGTTGAGGCAGCTCATGTTGATGTTACACCACAAAGTTTTAGCTTTGAGTGAGGCTGGCTGTCCTATAAATGCGTTTTGCCCTGCTCCCCAGACACTGGATCTGCCATGGGTGCTTTCTCACTGGCTTTCTGCCACTCCAGGGCTGAGCTGGCTGCAGGATCCCGCCCCGCCTTTATTGGTTTCATAAAAAAGACAACTGTGCTGAGGTTTTCTTCCTGAGGAATTGCATGCTGCAAATTGTACCTCTGCAGGGAGGAGTGGTGCAGGAAGCACATCTCTGCTTTTCCCTGTTAACTCACTTGATTACTCATCCTTTCAACTGTCGCATGGTTTGGGATGCTTCCTGCCTGGTGGGCCTCATAAGGCGCGCAGGGACTGGAAACCCCACTGTCTCTAAAACCAACAGAACCGGAAAAGGTTGCTGGGAAAAGTGCTAGGGAAGAGGCAGACGACTTGGACTTCTCTGCCGAAATCTCTGGTGCAGTGTCCTCTGTGCTGACGCTTCTCTCCGGCAGCCTGTCATAACCAGTGAGGTGACTCCAGAGGGACCTCTCTGTCTGAGGGCTTCAGAGCCCAGCTGGGAGACAAGCAAGGATCAGGACCATTTCTTTACACCATAGCAAACGGTGTTTCTCAGGTAAATCAGTTTTACTTTACACCTGGGCCCTTTTGTAGAACCATTGTGGTGTAAAAAGAGTCGTCTTTTACACGATCCAGCTAGAGGAGCTGGTATGTCCTAGTGGAGAGATCAGAGTTAGGAGAAACTTGGTCTTATGCAGCATCAGGTGTCTTTTCTGCTATGTTTTGAGTCCCAGAGCAGGGCTTGCTGAAGTACATGTTCAGCCAGTTCTGAGGCCATCTGGCCCTAGGCAACAGGCAAAAGCATCTGACATTTGCAGGTACTTTGTACCACACGATCTATCCTGCTCCTCTTCCCTACAGAAAAAGAGAAGAAATTAGTCCTAATGTTCTTCTTTAGCCAGACCTGTTAAAACAGGCTTTGACATATTGTACCTGTTTATTACGTTACATTTTCTGTACGTACATTTCATCAGGGTTAAAATGAGAACAATATTACGGAAAGTAATTACTCTTCCCCAGCAGCTCTGGATTTTGACTTTCAACATTACGACAAAAGTCAACCTTTTCTTGCATCCTAAAATGAGTGATAATTGCACAATATTTTTTGCAATAATCTGCTGTTCAGAACACCTACGGTGTGAGCTGACTCTAGGTGTGGACAAATCAGAGTGGGAGGACAATTCACCTGCAATCGCTATTTAAAATGATCATAAATCAGTCAGGAGCACAGCCAACCTACCTAAATTTTCCCGCTGCTTCCCTAGCAGAGTTTAATTTAATTAGCAGTCATAGCCAGGATTGGTTTGTTTTCTCGTTTTGTGAGCCTCCAGTACCACTCAAGCCAATTTTTAACAGGTTCTCATTTAGTAAGTGTGTTTGTATGGAAAACGCTGTTACCGCAGCAACTCAGAAAAAATCCAAGGTTTTCCAGTGTTGGTGCTGGTTTTGGTTTGTTGGTTTTTTTTTTTAAGTATACATTTCTTCATAATGTTTTCTCTCTCTTTTATCTCCAAAACCCCCAATAAACTCTCCACCAAATCTTCACTGAAATTGTAACAAGGTGGCAAAATAAGTAATGAGATGGCTTTTTTCCTGAGATAGAAGGTGGCTTAAACACAAAGAGAATGAAGGATTTTGTTAGACCGTTTGTTTCCCCTTTATGTATTTATTTTTATTTCATAGCCACTGTCTACTTCTATTTCAGACAGCCAGGACCGAACGTTGCATGGACGTTATCTACTGTTTTGAAAGACAGTAAGAGGTTTGCTGTTCACACAAATAAAACACAGAGAAGAGGCAGAATGACCTTCAGCAGGTCTGTGTCAGGCCCCAGAGGATGCTAATTGGCCTTGATTGCCTTGACAAGCCTCAGCGGGGACACCTTTCCCTGTCCCCTGAGCCCACCTCTCATCACCCATCAGCACAAAAGCTGCGTTGATGCCCTGTCCTTAGCTGAGCGTGCTGCGGTGTGCTGGTTTTCAGCCCTGCTCCTTTCCCCTCGTGTGGGCTCTGGGTACACGGTGCAGCGTTATTTCCAGTTCTGTCCCGGCGATGTTAGCTGCTGCTCCTGGCTGGAGCTGGTTCATGCCTCCGAGCACCGTGACATAAGTTGTTTTGGTGGGAAGGCTTGGTTGGTTGGTTGTTTTGGGGGTAGGAGGGCTCAGTTCTGTGAACCTTCACAGTGGTGTGTTCAGCCCTGGTCTTGGTACTTTTGCTGGTCTTCACAGAAGTGTTATGGGCTAGAGAAAGCGAATCTTGTGGAAGACTGAATGAGCTGAGTGTTTGGATGGAAACTGTCATTCTGGGAGTTGTGAGAGCTTATGACTCTCTAAAAACAGGAAGGATGGGATCCAAAGTTTGTTTATAACCTGAGTCCATAAAGGGGAAAATCTTAAAAGTTGACTTAAAAGAGAAGTTTGAATGCTGTTGGAGGCCTACAGTGTATCAGTGTCCCATAATGGAGTTCTTCCGTCACCACTGTCCATGAACCTATGGGTGTCATGCAGCTGAGGTTCAGGATGGGGAAAATACCTGGACCTGCTGATCTGAAAGTGCCTTACAAACCTTAGGTTACGTAAGCCTTAAAAGCACCCTGCTCTCATCCTCACAACATGGCAACTGTGCTGCCACTGTCCAGGTGGTTTTCCTTCTGTATTCCCCGATAGCTCTGTTCAAACTTTGATCAAAGCAAACAGGCCTAATGCTGAGAACATAGAGGTAGTTATCACGATTAGGTTTTGCACATAAGACTTCAAGGGCTGACTGAAGGCTTTTCTAGCAAAGGGACTGTCTAAGGTGGTAGCATTCAGTGGTGTATTAGTTGAACTGTTCCAGTGAAACTAAGGGAGGAAGAAAACCAATGCAGCCTACTGGTACTATAGTCTTCAAAAACCAGGCTCCTTTCTTCTTTGGAGTCTTATGAAAGAAGCCATCAACCTCAAATTTTCACATCTCTTACTAATTTGATTTTATGCTGTCAAGTATCTGAAAAGCATAATCATCATAGCTGCTCCTGTGACCATCTGCTCCTAAAATTTAGTGTTTCTCAACTACTGTGCGTTAGCTAAGAAGCCACATTCTGTTACATGGTTTTGGATCAGAATAATAGCCAGTATAAGAAAAGGGAGAGCTGTTCCTAAACCCTTCCCCAAGCAATGAAGGTGTTTAAAGCAATGAGGTTTGCTCAGGGTGCAAACCTTGATCCCATGCACCTATACAAAATTTGGTAGTTCTTTGTCTGGTATTCAAGACAATGTCTATATTTCATGGCAATAAACTTGTTTTATGCTAGCCTCTAAACACAACCGTAATGGATTGTGAGTTAACATTATCATTGATTTTTGAAAGAATCACAAAAATTTCATAATCTAATTCTCCCAGCATTGTTTGATACCAGGGTAGGAAAATTGCAGGAAAAAAAACCATGGGTTATAAGCATTTAGTTGCAAGTCCACTGATCTAATGCCTTTGTAATGTCTAGCACAGACTCTATCTGTGAGTGGGAGCTCAACCTCTCTGTCAATAAAACTTCATAAAGATATGGAAGACAACACCTGAGTCTTACGAATTCCAGGAAAGGAAATAGTCTAAAGCGACATTCCCAAAGGAATGATACTGTTGTCACCAAACCTGCTAACATTTTTTCCATTTAAGAATGTGAGTTGGACTTGTAGGCCATGAGGCACAAAGATAACTGATTAGATAAGATGGTTCTCTATGAAGTTGAATTAAAATGGCAGTTAAAATTTCAGGAAGCATTCTGTCTCTCCCATTCTTCCAGAGTGATTCATGGTGGCATAACAGTGCTTTAGCAGGGAAGACTACAAAGGCAGGTAGAGAAAACTTTTCTGGACCTCATGTAGTTTTTATCTAAGCAGCAGAAGGCTAAGATTGGCCATTGGGGAAAAAAGAAAAGAGTGGTTTACAGGGTAGAAATTCTGCACCTTGACACTCTTCAACCTTTGAATTTTGGCTGAATTCTGTATTAAAGACCCGTATCCTTATCCCGTTTTGAAATTCACCATGAATGAGAAAATATGCCATGGGATTGCTCTTTTTTTTCCTGAAGCATTGCTAATTAAAAATTAATGATGAATCAAGACAAAAGATGTATTTTGTCCTGAAAGTGTTAAGATGAGGCATTTTGGGGACCACTGAAACTCTCTTCCAAGTCTGCCCTTCCAAAAGACTGCGTAAGAAAACCAACACATGTTTTGCTTTGGATTGATTGTTTTTTTCCAGGGGATGGTCCTAACGAGGTATATTTCTGAGCAGATTCCACTGGGGCACCACCCTGGCCTCTAGCTGAGAAGCAAAAAGTGAAACCTCTGAGGAACTCTATCTGCCAGAATCCCCTCTGATATCTTGTAGCAGAGAATTCAAATTAGTTTACGTTGGTACAAAGCCTGACTTTAATTTCTGTAAGGGCCTGGGGAGGGACAGTGACCTTTTTAAAAAATCCCTCTATGATTGAACTCTTCAAAGGATAATAGCTAGGAAAATGTAGAACAGGCTCTTTAAAATGTCCCAGTTTAGAGATTCTCAATTCTTTCCTACATAAATGGCTGCGCAGAGCCATAGAGAACTGAGCTCGTATGGAAGTCAACATGAAAGAATTTTGAAGATGTTTCCAGTGTTTCACTGGGCTAAGAAACACTTTTTTTTTTTGTTGTTGTGGTTATGAGTGCATAATGAAGCAGGCTGTGGGAAATGGAATTAATGAAGCAAGGTTTCCTATGCATCTGTGTCCTGTGATTGAGGGAATTTGACAAACGATGAGCTGTGATTTTTCCTGTGAGGGAGCACTAATGAATCTTTTCTCCGCTGCCTGACCTCCTGGTTTCACAACAATTTAGGGTGCTGAATCTGTGTGAGAGCTGTATCATTTACTCACACTTTACTCAAGAAGTTTTAAAGTCATTAAGAAGAATAGGTACAAACACAGATACATGCCTGCCTGTAAGAGACTCCACAGTGCTACTGACCAGCCCCGGCTCCTCACTTTCGTGCAGGCTGGGCACTGCCCAAGCCTTTTGAATTTGCATTGACATTGATATGTCAATGTTAAACCTCTCTGAGGAAAGATGGAATAGCAACAAGAGGTTCACTGTCCGTCCTTTGTATGACGAGCTGTACAAACAACCAAATACAATTTCCTTCTTCTAAGAGCCCAGTCTAGTCTGATGCACACAACTCCGGAAGGCGAAGCAGGATTTCACCCTTCCGTGATCCCTCTGTCCTGCTCCTCCCCACACCGCTGCCGCAGCTTACGCTGGGTCGTCACACACCAGCATCAGGCAGCAAACCCCACACGGGGTCTCCAGGTGAAGCACATACTGCTTGGTGGTTCAGGCAAAACACCACCACCCTGCCGTGCCACAAACAACGGTTTGCACAGGCAGTGCTCCTTGTCTTCCAAAGGCACGCAAACACAGGTCTGTGTCAACTCTTCCGCTTGTCACGTGCGTAGGACACACAGAAGTTTCGCTGTACATTTCTGCGAGGACTTGCAGACATCGCAACCTGTCTGGTCACGTTTTGTGGGTGAGGTTTTTTGCATGAGTGGGGGATATTTGTAGGAAGCCTTAGATAATTTCTAGGGTGCCTCTTTCATCTGTTTTGATACTGCTATACGAGGGCATTAGGCTGTTCTGTGCTGGCAGCAATAGAAATAAGTGAATCGCGGATTTCACAGTTGCTTCATCTCCAGGTATTGAGGATCCTCCTCACCTGTTCTTTCTTCAGATGAAATATATATCTTATTTAAATGTAGCTAGTCAGACAGAAACAAATGGTCTCCGATCAATATAATATAGCTGATTTTTTTTCCCCTGCTTTTGGGTAGTTTCTATAAGGAACGTGTCCTTTTGCATAGCAGTGACTGTGAAATGACGTTGCCGATCAGCGCTTGTGCGGGAAATGGTTTGCCAGAGTGACCCAAAAGGAAAGTCAAGAGTCAGCTCCGGGGCTGTGGTTTAGGGTTTATGGCCCTAGAGGTCCATTTCTGTGACATTAGAAACCCTAAATGGTAGGCAGGGTAGATATTGTAAAAGAATAGCAAAGCCGGTTTTTTATCAGACCGTTGAGTAAATGAGTCCGTCCTTACCTTACGTCCAAACTGTGCCACAGGGTGTTGGACGTAGAGCAAAGGGCAGCTCTGGCCTTTTGCTCCTTGTGCATCTCTGCCCCCCGTCCATGCCAGCAGGGCCCTGCCAGCACAGTCCGTGCCACAGGTTTGTCCACCGGCACATCTTCAACTTGTTTCTTGTCAGGTGGGGGGTTGTATGTTTAGAGTTGGGAGGTTTTTGGTTTTCCTGGTGTTGCATGAAGGATTTTCAACAAGGGCCAAAATAGACCTAGATCTCTGCAACAAGGCTCTGAGAGTTCTGGAAGCTGCTGCAGAGCATCAGGAGGACGGCGATGGAGCTGTTTTCCATTGGGGTGGGAAGCAATATTTACCACAGACGAAAAAACGTCAAGGGAAAACCACAATAAAAACATTAAATTCAGGCATATCTTAGAAACAGTCATGCAGAGAGGAATAAAAAATAACAGTAAGGAAATGTCTGTATACATATGCACCGCACAGGTGTGAAGCTTACCTTGCTCTGTCCCGTGCCTACATGGTTATATCACAGCACTTCTTTCCCATGTGAAATCCTGTTGTACTTAAGTCCTTGCTGTTTCAAAGTTAATGATGCTTTTTCATGAATTTGCTTTATGAAAAAAGTATTTTTTGTTTGTTTGTTTTACTTGGTCCCTCAGAGCTTCTCAATTAGGTCTTGCAGTATCCTGAAGCAAAACAAATGAGAGATTTTAGTTTTCTGTGCCTTGATTTCCCTCTTCTTTTTTTTTCCTTGCTTAGGAGGAATGATACTTTTGAAAGACAAGAATTTTTAGGACAGTGTTATGGTAAATTTATCTTCCTTTTTAAGGTAATTAAACACCTTGCAAGTGGGAGAGCATAAAATATTTTAGGTAGGTAGTAGCTATTGGACCTAAGTCTAGGAACTTGAAAGAACAAAAACTAAATGTGTGTTTATTGTTTTTTTTTTAAAAGAAGTTTCAATCTCCATTATAAAAAGTACCCTGTCAAATATGGTATTTCCCAAGCTCCTTAATTAAAATGAGTTGTCCATTGCAGTAAATACAGCTATGGTAACAGGAGTAAGAAACTGAAGTATCTTATCAGTAAATGTATACTGTTCAGGTCTATAATAAACTTTTTTTAATTAATAGACAGTCAGAGCAGGATTGATTTACTTCTACTACTTTCTGTCCCGATTGTTAGTCTGGACAGACATAAGAGCTGCCAGCTACTATCCTCCTCCAGGATGATTGGGCAAAATACTGCTCAAAAGCATAGGCAAATCAGCTTGTGAAATTACTACCTCTCCATAGTAGGTCTCATTTAGTAAGTATTCAAGGTAGGGGAGAAAAAAAAAAAAAAAAGCACAACATTTCAGTGTGAGAACCCTTTCAATTACATCTTACAAGCTAAAAGAAAGTGCATGGCTCCAAGAAGATACATGCTGGCCTGTTAAGCCAATGTGAATTTGACTGTAATTTTTTTTTTTTTTAAGATGTCAAAAAGTCTCCCAAGGAAATGGTAAAAATACTTGGAAAAACAACCAGCTTTGATCACACTGTCTGTAAGTAACCCTATTGTAAAAACCCCGTCTCTGTCTCTGTACGCAAGGGGATCCTCCTCTCCTTTCATCTGTGCTCCCTTTCCCCACCCACCGCCCTGGCAGGCAAAGGAAAATTGTGACTGACGGGGGGTCATCAGTTCAGGTCTCAGCGGAATTCAGTTTTGCCTTTCACAAAGCATTAAAGTATATTAGTGTTTGCTAGTTCGGTTAGCAATTTCAGAGAGATTTTCCAGAAAATGTCATCTTCACATGCTGGAATCTTCATTGTATAAAGAAATGTGTATAAAGAAAATGGGTATAAGAAGAGCTAAGGGGTTTTTGGTGTAACAGTGGGAAGATGTTTAAGACTTCTTATTGCCCCCTCTTTCAGAGCCTAATTTTGGCAACAGTCAGAGCTACTCTTACAGAGGACAGCATAAATGTTAACGGAGAAAAATGAGCTGGCTATAAGTATCATAAGTGTTCGTATTATTGATAAATGTTCTTCCCTGAGAAATCGGGTTGTGGGTTTTGTTTCAATACTTAGAATTGTTAATTTCTCTCTGTTGTTCACCATTGTATTAAATGTGTGCTCATGACTGACAAAGCCCATGCAGGATTCAGTCAGGCCTAATTCCCCCCTCAGGTTTTTCTCCTCTCTAGAAGAGTTTTCGGTATTGAGAGAAGCCATCATCTTCTACATAATTTTTTGACAAAAGAATGTCTCTCCTCCTGGTGCAAAAGTTTCTCTTTTACCCCGTCCCTCCTTATCTACTGACTTTAAAACAGTTTTCATGTCTCAAGTCTGGCAGGTTTTCTGAAGCTATTTGGAGGACATAGTTACTTGATGAGTTCGGGGTTTTTGATCCCAATTTCTAGAACCTTTTCCAAGAGATCCCCTTTTCTGGGGATCTTCAGCATTCATTTCAGCTTCCAGTCTGAAGCAGATGGATCAGGTAGGAGGTACATGTGTCTCTCACCCTGAGAGCTTTTGCGTCCTGGTCAGCTCAGGAGAAGTTTCATCTACAAATTTCACAAAACAAAACTCTCTTTTTTATCAGTCTCTTACTTTAAAAATGTTGACTTGAGAATTATTTTTTCTACCTCACATACAGGTAACTAGAAATATCAGTAGTGTCTGTTAGTTGCTGTTGGATCCGATACCCCAACAGACGTGAGGCTGCTGCAGCTCCATGTCTCCAGGTCCAACCAGCAACGACGCTGAAGGTGTACTCACAGCAATTTATTTAATTTCTATTTTCTATGTTCAAAATAAGTTCTTTACTGTTTTAAAACATGAACAATATGATGATAGTTTACTTTTAAGCCAGTTTGATTAGCTACTTCATTAAGTTCCAAGTAAGAACAAAGCCTAAGTTTTTGTACTCAAAATGTGTTTTCATAGTGGTTCAATCAGATTAGACAGGCTGCATTTCTTCCACGGGTATTTGCAAATATTCAGTTCAGATCAGTATTTCTTTTTACCTTCCCAGACAAACTCCAATATTGTGACAGTTCAGATTGAACCCTATGAGCCGTGAAAATGCCAACGGACAGATTGCTGTTTTCTCTTTCTGAGAGCAATCTGCTTTCACCCAGAAAAAGACGATTTAGTGTGTTAAGGAGCTATGGGAAACATGCAGTTTTTGAAAGAGTGCCATTAACAATTGTGCTTGTGATTTCATGCTAAATATCTTATTCAGTATACAGAGGCAGAGGTCATTAAAAGACGAATGTCGAGCACAGTAAATATGGGCCTTTTTTTTTTATTTTTCCCAAAAGTCAGAAAAAAGCAGCCTTCAATATGTAACATTTACCCACGAAGAGCGACGGGTGTCAACGTGAGAAGGCAATATAATTAGTAAATTCTTAAGACGTGCAGTTGCTAAAAATGGGCGAATATTGAAAAATCACTGTGGTGATCCAAATGACTTGTTTACGGAAGAAGGAAAAAAGAAAATTTTAGGTAGTGTTTAAGAGTCATTTGGTTACTCTTTATATACATCAGGCTTTCACATGTGGTCACCATGGGCTGTTCATGGAGTCAGCACTGGACACACCCTGTACCTGTGAATGAGGGGGCTGAGATGGCAATGTAAATAGAGAGTCCTATTTAGGTTGTGAGATGCTTTGCCTTTTAATGTGTTCTGCTTCCATGCAATAAATAGCATTTTAGTAATAAATAAATGTGACTGGAATTCTGGAAGCTCCAGAAAATTAGGACTTGTAGAAGAAGGTTTCATTTTACATCTACTAGCAAACTACGCCACATTGTAGGCCAAATAATGTATTAGACAAGCTAAAAGGAGAAGGAAAAGAAATGGTACCAAGCTGAGTGAATTTTTTTTTCTTGTACGCACCTCTAGAAGCTGTATGAAAGGAAAATAATGTCCAGGGAGGAAAAAAAACCACATGCTTGTGGTTAAAATAAATTAATCAGAAGAAAAAAATCCTAACTGGCATTGCATCTACTTATCAAAAGGAAAATCTCTAGCTTGTGTGAAGTCTGTGGATAAACACACTTTGCACCTGAAAATCTATGAGTAGGACCCTGAGAGGGACGGCTGAAGTCAGTTAAGGCTCTTGTTGATTCCACCAAGGCCAGAAATAAACTGGTGAGAGAAACACAAACCTGTGAGTGTTTTGAAGTTCCCCTGAAACTCCAGTGATTAGGGGCACACAGCTGTAAACACTGAAGAACAAACATTTGAAGGCTTGGGCAATATAATTGATTTATGCGCATGAAACACTCTTTGTATTAACGAAGATCTACTCGCACGTTTATCTCCCTTTGGTTTCCTTTTATAGAGATGAAGACAGCAGCTATGTCCAAAGAAACACATCGATTTAGAAGGAGAAAACTGTCTTTGTCACTTTGTCAACTCAAGACCTTCACCGGAAAAAAAATTATAGTTACTCTGCTTCAGAAAATGGCACTGGAGAAACTGAATATCCCCAACCAATTCCAAGTTACAGTTTCTGTATCAGAAACAGCTGTGGATTGTCATCCCTACAACATATATTTGCAGAAAATAAGTGTGGGAACAGTGCCAGTGAAAGCTGCTCTCGGGTTGGGATAGTTTCTTCATTAATTCGTGATGGTGACAGAGACCTTAGAGCAAGTATGCGAAACAAATTCTGTAAAGAGGAGCCAGATAAATGGCAACGTTTTTTTTCACATGAAGCATCATTATTAACATAAGTTAATTCCCGGCTGTGTTCCTTCAAACTATGGTAGCAATGAGGATCTGGATCGCAGGCCAGGCTCGTGCTTGCAGCTGTGTAAACATGGCAGAGATCATCCTACCACAGAGTCACCCTAAATATTTTGCCTGTTTAATGCACTTTCCCTACGAGGTATTTCACTAACCCGGTTCTACTGGCAAAAAGTGCTCACAGAAGGCAAACTTCTAAGTTATCATGGTTTCAAGTTGTCATGGAAACAGCCCTTTAAATTTTTATGCACCATTATTCTTGATGGAGGCATATGCTGATCCAATCGAAGTAGAGGAAAAATGTTGTGTGGATTATGTGGCCTGCCACAGGCTGTTAGCGCGAAGCTTGAACACATGCACTGAGCCCGCAGTGGGTAAAACTATAAAACAATTGTTTAGAAAAGAGCTATGTGTGCGATGAATTGTCTGTCAGCTCTGCCTGGGTGCCGAAGCTGCTGTGACGTGCTCCAGCGTGACCTTGTTCTGCTGCTGAAGTCACAGCGCGTGATGTCAGCGACAACACCCCCTTCCCGCAAAGTGCCTCATAGCCGTTGCAAGTCCCTGTGCTGCCGGGGGCCGTTGGCAGCTTCGTCCCCGGGGCACCGGTGAAGTGACTTGTGTCAAGGTGCCCAGTGGCTCAGGGCCAGACCGGTCAGTGGGATCCCTGCCTTCCCGGCCACGCAGCAATGGGGCATCTTCCTTTTCAGTGCGGGCATGGTGATGTCATAGAAGTTCCCCAGTTTCTCCGATTTCATTATTCCTCGAGGATCTTTCCATAACTCTGACTAAAACTAGGGCCATTAAAACCATGACAGTCACTAACAGTGAACTGGTTTCTGCTCGTAATTTTGAGAGGTTCCTGCCTTGCTGCTTCTGCTGTAGCACGGTTCGGCCAACGCTTGGCTCAGACCTTCAGCGGAGCATCAGGGGCAGAAGAACAAGCAGCTGAGGAGAGGTTCAGGAAAAAGGGGGACACGCTTTCAGGACAACCGTGCATTGCAGATGTCCTTTCTAAGGGTCCTACCTCCAGTTTCTCGTCCATGTTCTCTTCTTTTTACCAATGACCCTTCAGTTTTACCACCTGCAAGATCTGTGTGGCAGCAGTCTGAAGCGACAGAACTTGACTTTATTGTCTTCACTTTTTTCATCCTGTTGTGGAGGCTAATTCTGTTCTGCGGGCACAGAACATCGGCGCACTAGTCAGAACATCAGAAGGGTTGTATCTTTTGTACAAGTGCCAATCCAACAGAGCTTAATGTACAGGTGTAACATCAAGCTTTAAGACCATTCTCATAGGTAACACATTTTTCTTAAGCTACGCTTCCTTCCTCCCACTATGGTAAACCTAGGGCATCTCAGCTTCTGTCGGCTGTTCTCATTGAAGTTACAGTCCGTCAGATAAACTGATGAGCTGTCCTCTGCTTTTCTGGACTCTGGTGTGAGCTCTATAGTTACCTTTGGCTTAAATTCTGTCCACAGTTATAATTCTTTAATTATAACTTATTTAATTGCAAACTTATTTAAATATAACTTATTATATTTGTACGGTGACTGTAGTTTTCCTTTTACCTTTCACCCAACAACTTATTTTGTAATAATATCACCACTGTCACTGGCTGTCAGCACTGAACTGCATTCAAATTCTGAGAGGGGCTTATCCAAGGCAAGCCACGGTAAAGCACAGTGGGGTTCTATTACTTGGTGAATATATTTGGACATTTCATCTGAACGAAAGCGAATGAAATCTTTGTGTGATTTAAGGATTATTCTCATGTTTTTATTGATTTATATTAGAGGTACTAAAACCAAAGAGATTCTTCTGTGATATAGATAGGTAAACACCATGGCAACTCAAAACACTTTTCTCTGATGGGGACCTCCACAGAAGGCTTATGTGTGCACATATAGCTATGTCTTGCAGAGTGGAGGTTTAAAGTAGTTATTTCATGTGAGTCAAAAACAGTATGGGCTATTGAATAGCAAGACGATGTCAACCAACAAGAGGCAAAAAATGAGGCTTACATCAGAAAAAAAAGAAAAAAATTGGTGATTACCTTGCAAGGGACCTTGTGAATGTGTCCTGTGTACCCCTTTGCACGGCCAGCCTGAGAGGCCAGGCTCCCACTTCTGCCAGCTTGGGGACAGCTGGTTCAAACCCCATTAGAGGCTTTTGAACAGCTTCGCAATCGCCTGAGAAACTTGCAGTGTATGTTCTGATGCGGCTTTTCAACACAAAACATCTGTTTTATTCAACTTCACCGCAGAGAGGAGGATGAAGCCTGGAGTTACGCAGTCCTCGCCGTTCACCTGATGAACGAAATCACAGGGCAGAGGACGGGTTGAGACCTTGTACCTCTCCCCTCCGCACTGCTTTCCCTGCCAAGGCCCAGTGGCCACTCGCCCATCACTGGATTCGAGGACAGCCACGGAAACCCCTGCGGGAGGTTGCTGCGCCGGCACGGGGTCACTCCCGAAGGAGGATGCTCGGGCACCGAGGCTGGCGCTGGCACGCGCGCTGCCTGTGCCCAGGACCGGGGCGTCGCGGGACTCGGAATGTTGCGCTCGGGGGTATAAAGTTGCGGTGCAGATTAACCCCACTGCTCCCAAGGTAAATGGTGTCCCCGAATGAACTTCTTTCTTCGCTCTATTTGATTGCACACTCGTTAGAGAGTCTGATGTGAATCTGTTACACCTGGGTTTGGGGTTTGGATTGTTTGTTTCCTTTCGAGCCTATCTAGAGGAGAGGGAAAGGAAGCTTTCTTTGTTATAAAAAAATACCTGAACTGCGTGCTTTAAACTAAGAAATAAGTAAACCAGAGTTGAGGTCCAAACCAGACCTTCCTAAGATTGGGAATGAGGGTTGTTCGAGGGTGAAAGAGGGGAAAGTGTTAAGAAAGCATTTGGGTTTACGTTAATATTTGTTAGGGGGCTGCCTAAGGAACAATAAAAGACCGGGCTCAAATTTAATTTCAGCTGGAGGTTTATGGACTGAAAGGTCACATCGTGCACATTTATATATGAATACATACCAACGTTGTAACACCTAGCTAAGAGACTAAATAGAGCCAAAGCCAGAAAGCAATTTGGGAGTGCGAAGTGCAGAAACCTTCAGAGAAGGGAACAAGTCCTGATCGGGACAAAGAAACGAGCGCAGCCAGACTTGGAAGGAGATCAGACACAAGGAGATTAACTAGTTGCCAGAAAAAAACAAACTATGTGGCGGGACGGGAGTGAAATCGGTGAGCTAGCAGTTAAAAAGCTCAGTGCAAACCAAGAGGGAACCGGTGAGATCTGTGGAGGGAGCAGCGTGAGGAGGAGCTGCAGCCGTGCCCAGCGGGCGAGCAGCATCCCGGGCAGCAGGTCCGGCTGCTGCTGCGTGAGACGCGCGAGAGGTTCCCCCGCGACGGGTGGCCCATGTGCACGTGTAATGCGCTCGTCAGCTCACCCGTGGTGGGCTTCCACGGCAAATAAACCCGTTTGGGTGACACACGAGTTGCATGCCTGATGCTGTCTTTAGAGTCTATTCCATCTACACTTACGTTTAGAAAACAGGAAAAAAAAGGAATTCTCTCTAATAAAGCTTTTGTCTCCCTTTCTTGTAACTGTGTTTTCAGCCATCCACAATGCAGTCTTAAAGGGCACTCTTTCATAGTTTTATCTGGTTTCCACATAAATCAGTGGAAATTTAATGCCTGCAACATGGTATTAAACCCCAGGCAACACTGATTTTGGGTGGAGAGGCATATCCCTCTGTCAGTGGTTAGGTCACTTGCACTGCGGTTGTTGTGATTGTTCCTAATTTTTGTCCTGTTATGCCCTTGTCATTCCCAAAGCTCCAGTCAGACACCGAGGTCCACTGTGTGTACAGCCATGAACTGAACCTTCCTTTGTTTTTCTAACTTTTCTGCGTTTGCAGGTGAGGGGTTTTTGTGCTGAATTCTGGCCAAATTAATGAGAATAACTCGGAAGGACTCCTGCAGCCTCGTCTGTCCTGGAGACAAGCCCGAGTCTGTCCTGGACAAGCCCCATCCTTTCCAAGGTGGGATGGCTGGGAGGGGAAAGGAAGGATGACGCTAACTGGAATGAGTACCTCCCAGGTTTTCCTTCTCGTACCCCTGAAAAGGGGACTACCAATTGTACGGCTCTGAAGTGGTCACCGGTTCTCAGAAAGTCTTCATTGCTTGTCTCTGCAGCGAGTGGAGTAGGCATGGGGGCATCAGAACCCCTGCCTAGCTGTCCCAAATAACACCCAATATGTCCCACAGGTAGTTGTTCTGCAGCTTCTTCTCTTCCTGGGCCACAAGAGCAGAGGTCAAACTTTACCTCTGCAGACCATGAACGTGCACAATAAGTGCTCAATGATATATTCAAAATCCTACCCTTTTTTTAAAAAAAGTCAATCATTTTGAGTTTCTTAAATTGATGGGTTTTATTTAATAAATGCTCCGAAGCTGAGACACAAAATCATCCGTCATTTTTTAAAATGTAAGTGGGAGAACACGTTGCAGATTTTGTCCTATTCGTAGTATCACGACTGAAGTTAAACAGGCCATTTAGTTAAGTCGTAGAAAGATACATGGAGGGGGCAATGCGGCAGCTTCCGTCTCGCCACGCGCTGGAGCCATAAGGCTCAGCTACACTCCGCTCTGGGCATCATTTTCTGAAACAAGGTGGCACGGTTCATCTGTCCCCAGTGAAGCAGGACACTAGCGTGTGAGCAGTCCTTACTACTGTACATTATGACATGAGCAAAGAAAGCCCTGCAGGGGAACAGACGTGCCCTGGAAGTCTTTAAATCACTGTATCACATGGAAGAAATGAATGCAGGACAGTATTGACTCAGAGAACTTGTTGAATACCATGGCTTTAAAGCGATGCAGTGTGCATCAGACCCTGCTCTAGTGAGATCCACTAGACCCTGTCTAGTTCATCTAACTTCGCTGTGAAATGGATATTAGTGTGTCTGGCAACAAAACCCCTTAGCCGTCAAAACTCAGTAAAGTTCCTAGAGTCAGTGCATGAACAGTGGCCTGCTTTTGAGCTTGACGGACATCACTGTGAGGACTTTTCTGGTAGCACCTTTCTGTGCCCTCCTCACAAAACATGAGCCTAACTTAGCGCCTTTGTTAATGTTTTGACAAATTTCTCTATGGCCAAAAAAGGTTCAAACTTAGAATAAAAGAGCTGACTTTGAATACAAAAGCCATGCACTGTAACAAACGGTAGATTTATAATACTCACTGAGATGTATTTTGAGCTCAACATTGGTTTATTCACTTTTATTTATTGACTTATTATTTAAAATTGGAATATAATGGGATTCATGCCAAGGCATAAATCAGTTCATTATCATATTTTATATGACAGAGAGATAAATTATATTTTTGGAAGCAAAATTAAGTTCAACCAAATGTACGTTTCTACACGGAATACAACACCTATACGCAGTTAATTTTCTGTTTAAATGGCAAGTAACTTGTAACATCCTGGTACATTAATTTTCCTCATTCAGGTGAGGTTATATAACATAACCTGTCTTTTTATATTTTTCATTGCTGGCTGAGAATTGTGCCTTGGTAATTCAAGGAATGTACTCTGCAGAAAACTCTCAAATTAAGACAAATTGACTTGAACAAAGGTGCTTAAGCCCGAGACAAAAAGTTACCACAGGTGTTTTTTAAACGTCAGTTGCTTTGCATTGGCACAAACCTGCTTTCACAGCCTTCTCATACGTTGAATAAGAGAGTTCTCCTCCATTGTCTTCTTGGTGAAAATGCCCGGTCTCCCAGATCTTTCTCTATCCTGAAAATCTTCCTTCTTTTCACTGCTACACAGTAGAAACTTATCCTTCTGAAAGTTGCCATAATAGAAAGATTTAAACAGAAACATTGCCTCTGAGTAGTGGATAAGAGTGTGTTCGGCTTTTCATCTCCACCTTCTGAGGCAACCACAGGCTTTCCAGGCGTTTCTGGGATTCCTTTGTGTACCATCTCCCTCTCGATCTCCGGCCCCGGGCCTGCAGGGGGGTTACAGGGTCCCGTCGTCGTGTGAGCAGGTGATCAGGTCATCACTCCTTCAGCAAGAGACCTGAGCGTGCGGAGCGACGGCCTTCCCCGTCCAGCCCCCCAGGAGCTCTTTGCAGAAGTAACTTCAGTTACAGGTGAGCTCCAGCCTTACCGGCACGGACAGTGCTCCGGGTCCCGGGTGCCCGGGGCAGAGCCCCGGGTCGCAGCAGGTGAGTTGCGGCGCCTGGAGCTGCAGGTGAGACGTCTGCATCTCCCCAGCGAGCGATGGAGGGGCGTGCGCGGAGCAGCAGCCCGGGGGGCACTGCCCCTCCCCGTGCCGGGTCTTCCAGGGCATCGGCCGTCAGACCAGCTGCAGGCTAGTTCTGCGGGATGAAAGTCTGCTAGCAGGTGAAGCATTTTCGGCACACTCCTAGAGGCTCGTGTCATCTCGAGGGGAGCCAGTTCACACGCTCAGAGAGCGCTTTGCGATGCACGTGGAGATGATGCAGAGATTTCCTACAGAAATGCTTTTCCAACCCAAACAAATGTGTTGTTACAGCTGCACAGGAAGTCTCCTTGCTGGTCTTGCCGACGGTCGGCTTGGAAGTGACAAACGCACACGTGTGCAAGGGTTTAGCTATACAACCACCTGAAGATTTCATTCCTGCATCAGTGGCTTGTAAAATAACAAATTAAATCTGTAACACTGGCATCAGAAGAAACAAAAAAGCCCTTCGTAGGAAGTAAAAGGAGCAAATCTTTAGGGAGACGAGTTTGGAACAGGACAGCTACACATGGAATCTGTACACCACAAACCTACCACGCTGCCAGTGGTCTTTCAAGTTAAAAGTGTTTTACGTTCATTCCTTTCAAAATAGTTATGTACATTTTTACTGCCTACCACGTGTCTTGTTCTGCTCTCAGCGTTCTGCTTACTTTTTTTCTGCTCTTCTACATTTCTGATTTTGCAACCCAGAAATCTCTTTCTCATTGGCAGTTACTTTACACCACTGTAGTAAGGACACATACCTCAGGCCTCTGCCTGTCTGCCTCCAGTCCTCCATGCAATAATATCCTTAGAATTAGAGGTATCCCTGCTCATTCTGTTTTCCCTCTGTAACGTAGGAATTGCAACATGTTCAGAGAATGTAAAAATGTTATTTTCAAATTTATTTGATAGTGGTACATAAATTTGTGAGTAGCACCCCTTAAAAGTGGATTAAATTATCAACAAGACCACCTACTTGATTAACTGCACTGTTACCCTTATTGGCTATTTTTGCAGAGATCAAGTAATGTTAATGAAGCTACAATGAAAAAAGGCAAGTTAAATAAATAAAAGCATTCTGGTATTATCAAGACTGTTTTCATCACAAATCAAAATCATAGCCCCGCACTAGCTGCTATGAAGAAAGTCAACTCTGTCCCAGCCAAAACCAACACACATACTGCAGCAAATTCTATCCCAACATTCACAAACTGGAGACGAAGATGGGTTCACTCATGTGGACTGAATAAATGCAATTCAGATTCCTATGCTTTACCAGCTACACTGCTTTTAAAAGCTGCGCAAGAAAACTCTTAAGAATGGATATTTCTTCAATCATTTTTAGAAGCTGTAATGTGAAAATACAATAATGTAAGAATTTGCTTTTGTTAGTGTAGATCTGCTGAAAGCCAGGCTTTTAAACTGTGTGGAAATACAGATACTTGGTTTAATGGGTTTCTCCGACAGTACATGCCTTTTCTTATCAGTTTTGTACTATCCAAGTACAGTGGATAACCTTCATTCAGCTTTGTTAATAACATACTCTTACTGTATAAATATATATCCAAAATATTCAAATTGCTACATTAATAGGAGGAGGTTAGGAACCAGCCACTTGCAAGGATTAGTTTTATCTCGGGCTCGTACACTAGCTGGTTTCCTTGCAGAAGCTTATGTGCTTTGGAACCTCAAATTAACAGAGGAGAGAACACTTCCTCTCTTCACGCTCATGCCACAAGACACAGAACATACATTTCAGCATTGCCCTGAGTTTCGCACCTAACTTCAAGAAATTCTTATCTCGCATAACTCATCTATTCTTTGCAGCAGAAATTGAAAAAAAAATAGTCACAATAATGGTACTGTGTTCAAAATCTGGGATGATTGCTGCTTGCAGGCAAACTACTGTAAGAAAATTTTTATACCAAAAGTCTAATTTCCCTTATGCAAAAAAAGTGTTTTTCTATTGCTAGGGGATTCACTGCTGTCCAGAGCTGGAAATTGTGTAAGAGCAAATACAGCAGACCACCAGGGTCAGACAGAGGAGTGACCACGTAGCTTGGAATGACCAGTGTTCTACCAGAGCCTTTTTTGTCCTTCAAAAGCCCTGCATTCCCTCTGTCAATAGCTACTGTGCTTAGACTTCACTGAAATGCGGTTGATCACTCCCCTTTCTGATAATTTTGTCTTTCTGTCCTGTTACAATGAATGTTTCATGGAGCTGTATGCACGTAGGGAGGGCTCTTGGGTGTAACAAAATAATAAAATCAGTAATGCAGCCAGAATCCACAACGGTATGGCAGTTGTCTACCAGGTAGAATTATCAGAAAATCCTGACAATAAATACTCTCTTAACTCCCATGATAACTCCTGCTCCTTAAACTCCCGTTTAGTTTAGTAATCCCACAGTATAAAGGTGGCATTGAGGAGGTTTAAAAGCTTGGGAATTATATAATACATATGTAACATACTTCGTTGAAAAAATGTTCATGGTAAATTCAATTGGAAAGGGAAAGAAAAGGTGAAGAGTTGTAGAAGAACTGCATTTCCTTCTATTTGCAATTGCATTTATTCCAGTAAATGCAGGTCTAAAGAAAGTTCCTTCTGAACCACTTCATTCCTGCTGAAGATCTTAATATTGGTCTGAAGCAGCAGATGAGATGTTTTATTTTCTCTTTCCTGGGAAAGACATCTGGTCTGATGGCAACGGGCCAGGAGGAGACTTGCTGCATCATCTAATCTTCATTCAGATCTTTAAAAGAAGACTAAAACAAGACCTAAGGGCTCAGTAATGCATCTCCTCCCAGTTTTCAAGTATGAAAAGTGGCTTGATGATCTGTGGAAAGACAACAGATGAAGGCTAAATTTTAGATATAAAAAATATATGTCCCCTAAAATAATCAGGCTAACCGTAAGTGGAAAATTGTAGAAGAGCTTAACAGTACAGGGGTAAAAAAGGAGAAAAGCTGCCTGCTTATGTATTTCTGATGTTCTTTTATCACGGCTTCAAGGAATCAGTTTGCTAATATCTTCACTGGATAGCAATCATATTCAAATGTTAGTGTAAAAGCTGCCTTTTATTGTGAGCTCAAAGCTCCTGCTGGCTTTGATGGAACCTAACCCAGGACACTTATTTCTGACTGGCAAAACTACGTAGAGGAAGGAAAGAAAAAGTATGAAATATCCAAGTCATTTTTTTTTAACCAGCTGTAATGTGGCTTCAGTAATTGGTGTCTTCCAAAGGCAATGGCAATGTAATGGAAGGTTGCTCTGCTTATTTGGACCTTAGACGTGTTTGGACATCTTACTAGATACATTAAGACTTGTAATTATGTAGGCTTTCTTCTTTTTCCTTACTTAAATTAATCACTTAGACTACAGTACTTTGATAATCTGAAAATTATGGCATCCCCAATCATATAAGTAAATGTTTAAAATTATATCCAGTTACTGGGAGTGTTTTATGTTTAAAGTATGGACTAACACTAAAATCTAATTCCTGGTATCTTAGATTAATTCATTTTGTGAGTGAGAAGAGTGAAAAGCTAATTACAGACAAGCATTGCACTTTCATTCAGCATAGAGTATGTTTTCTGCTGTCCTCATTTACCTGCAGTGGAAGCCTTTAGCACAAATTTGACACATGGCAATAATCTGCATGCATTCAGTCCTGGAAGCACTGAATGCCTGTTTGTGACGTCTGTCTTAAAGCAATTGCTTGGTTTCAGTCAGAATCAAATCCCAATTTTTTCACTCGGGTGTCTCTTTTGGGTTCAGCGTGATTGCGCATGTCAATGAAAATAACTGGGATTAGCCTCCCGTAAGGTTTTGTGTCGTGGTGTTGGCAGAGATGAGAAGGTTGTTCTGCTCAGAGCTCTGTGCCATCCATCACACGTTTGCGGCGCTGTCACAACCATCTTCATTTGAGCTAATTTTCTGAGCTTCAGGTTTCAGTGATGAAAGGCTTCCTGCTGTGAATTAAGCCAATTATATACAATTCTGCAGCCACTTTCTCTTTATCTCTCCTTGTTTCAACCCGAGGAGGAGAGAGAATTCAGGATCTGTAAACACAAGGGAGCTTTAAAGGACAGTGTTGCTACAAGACAAAAATATATCCTTTGCATGAAGAGGTATATAGGACTAAAGAGTACTACGGTGGTCCACATCACGTTTTGGGCAATTCAGAATGAGTAGTTATACCTCCAAAGGGTGAGACCACTCTTGTTGGAGCCCTGGCCCTGAAGCTTGCTCTAACTGCTGCCCCTCCTGATCAGGAGGGAAGATGTTGCCAAAGGACGTTTCTTCCTCAGGTTTCCCAGCCTCCATATAAGGCTTTATTTTTAAGGAGGTATCACCATTCTGCCCCTTCACACATTTTAAGCAGTGAACTTGTTCCTCCTCATAAGGAGGATGACACAGTCGTGACAGATTGCTCAAAAATATTCCCGTTCTTTCCCATTCTTTCCCAACAGACTCCTGGAAGAGGTCTTCTTCCAAAGCTGACTTTCATATCTTCCCCCACAACTGTAGTCAGAACTTGAGAAGATTTGTTGGGAAACACCAGAGTCAATGTTTCCACCTCTAAGTATTTGACATATCTTGACCAAGCATGTGTTACACAGTCTGTGTGATGTTATTTGGAATAGCTAGATTAATGCTGCAAGTAACTTGCAATAGAATTGCCTTGCTATCATTTTTGTTTTATTTTTTGCATCATGTTAAGTGCTTTTGTCACATGGTGCAATATTTTCATGCATTATGCTCTTGACAGGTTCAAAATCTTAAAGAAGATGGGGGATTACTTGTTAAACACTACTATCACTTATTATTAACTTGTAGAAATAAGGTCCGCTCCTGAATGCTTAAATTTTGCTTACACCTGCTTGCATGCATATGTATGTATGTATATAACCCAGGTCCTCAACAGACATGGCTGTTTATGAAAATCTCATGGCAAAACTTTAAGGAAAACTTAAAAAAAAAAAAATTAAAAGCTTAAAAACTGTGAGGAAACACAAATGAATCAATTCTGCAATTCGTATGTAGCTATTAGACGTTGACTGGACAGAGTGGGTACATGGAACAGAGTGCTGAAAGTTGCAGGAAAATCTGAGTCGTTTCTTTAGAAACAAGAAATGCAATGAAGAGAAGAGCCTTTTCCCCAGTGGCTCACTGGAACTATACAGCTGAGCTTTTTTGCCAAGAGTGAAGGGGTGTTTGGACCTTTTTTCTGTGGTTTATTTTCAGAATGCTTACAAGTTATGTGCAACATCTGTGCCTCTGCTCTGTTGGAATGTTAGTGACCAAGCAGTTGAGGATATTTATATGAAAGAGGGGGGATGAGAAGGTTGGTTGATGAAAGACAGGTTGGAAATTTGATGAAAAATGCATTTAGCAAAAGTGACAATGACCACAAAAAAAGCTTTGTCTCCTTAGACTCAGAGGAAGGCAATCCTGACAGTGTCCCCCCGCTTTCATACTTCAAGGTATTAACTTCCATTTTCTGAAGTTTCTGGGCGTACTGAATCATGTTTGTTTCTTTGGAAAAGGGTCTGCTGTAAAATACATTGAAACTTGGAAGTGTTCATTCAGACACAGATGGGCAAGATCTCTAGCTGTCAGACAGATACCAGATACTGTGGAAAACGTGACAAAAGAAGTGAGAGATATCAACACTGTAAAATGGAAACTCACAAAAACAGACACTATAGAAGAAAGAAGTGCCTGGAAGAGATTTCCGAGGGCGGAATAACGCACTGGATTTACAGTTTCCTGTAGGTTCAACGGCAATTGACCATCCAAGGATTTTTTTGTTTTGGAACTGTGATGTTGCATGTACTGAAGAAATTAGTATTAATGACATGCATGGACCAGATTAGTCCCAACTGATTAAGAATACAATCTCTTGAAAAAGGGAGGATTAAAAAGATTTTCTCACTCCAGCTGATGCCCATTAGGAAACACAGACTTCTGCTGCACTTGGGCTGCTGCCTGGGGAAGCCTTCTCATATGAATAAGTTACCTGTGCCCCTGGGAAAGCAGGGGCTTTCCAGAGAAATGGCTGCTTGAAGGTAAACACTTGAGCTGTGTTGAGGCCTTGATGAAGGTGACACTACAAGATGTTTTTTTCTCCTTGTTTCCTGCTGGGAGTTTTGCTGATTTGACAACAGACCCTGCACCAGGCACAGCAAGCTCCTTTCCTCCAGAGCGGTGTCGGGAGGCTGGATACCAGGGGGTCCTTGAGGGCATTTTCTACCTCCCATGGACTGTGGACATTAAAGCTGCCATGGATCCCCACCTCTAATTGTCCTAGGCAGCCTGCAAAGTCCTCACTCTCCTCTGGGTTTGATAAAACTGTATTTAAGGAGTGTCTGTGCAATTCATGTCTGCAGAAAGTTGGCCTGAACTGCACCCAGCATCACCTTTCTCATGAATTTTCAAACACTGCCAGCTCACTGGCTTGGAAAAGGCGACATTTGGCTTCTCTTTGGGAAAATGCTTATATGTATGTGTCGTGGTTTAGCCCCAGCCGGCAACTAAGCCCCATGCAGCTGCTCGCTCACTCCCCCACAGTGGGACGAGGGAGAGAATCAGAAGAGTAAAAGTCAGGAAATTCATGGTTTGAGATAAAAACAGTTTAATAAGTAAAGCAAAAGCCGCGCACGCAAGCAAATCAAAGCAAGGCATTCATTCCCCACTCCCCATGGGCAGGCAGGGGTTCAGTCATCTCCAGGGAAGCCGGGCTGCATCACGCATAATGGTTTCTTGGGAAGAGAATCGCCATCACTCCAAACATCCCTCCACCCCTTCCTTCTTCTTCGTCCCAGCTTTATATACGACGCATGACATCATATGGTATGGAATATCTCTTTGTCCAGCCTGGCTCAGCTGTCCCCTCCCAGCTCCCCGTGCACCCCCAGCCTTCTTGCTGGCAGCCCAGCACGAGAAGCTGGACTGTCCTTGACTGCCCAGCAACAACTCAAACCATCAGCACGTTATCAACATTTTCTCATCCCAAATCTAAAACATAGCTTCACACTAGCTTCTGTGAAGAAAATTAACTCTACCCTGGCTGAAACCAGGACCGCATGTAATCAGGAGTTCTGAAAAATATATAAAGCATGAAACTTTGTCATATATGCAATAGAAAGAAATCTATTTCCAATGCATTGGAAAATCTGGGAATTGTCACATCATTTCCTAGATCGTATATATCATCTCCAAGCAATTCATCCAATTATAGGTTAATGAAGTAATAACCCCAGCTGAGTGCCAATGTGGTGATTTCCAAATTGGACTCAGCAGCAATTAGACTTTTCCATGGCACAGACACTGTTGGGCTCGTGGAGAAAGACTGAACCCCAGCAGCAGGCGTTGGCTGTGACCCCTCGTCCCACAGCAGTGAGACACCACAGAAAGCCACAGGGCTGCCCAGCAAAGGAATGGCTGAGGTGTCAGCTCTTGGATTGAATCAGAGAGATCGACACTCTTTGCCATTTTTGTAATAGCCCTTGTGAGGAAATGCATGTTTTCTGTGAGAATTTTTCAGCCTGAAAAAAAAGAAATTACATTGGGAAAGGAATATTCCTCAGACACCTCAGAGGCCAGCTGGTTCATATAATCAGCGGCCGTTTGTGGTGTATATACAATGCGGTGCCTGAAGTGTTGTGTAAACACATCCTAGCTAACTTTTTATCAGCGATTTCAGGTACCATCCAGCTGATACAGCAGGATGTCTGAGGCAGGATGAGCTGCTCAGTTTGTATACTCCATGTTGGTCATGCTTTGCAGCCCGTGTTGAGCTTTCCAGCTGTGGTCCAGGCAGCAGCCAACGGATATTGCATTTGAGTAGTGACTGTAAAGGATACACCTATTTGGTGCTTCTGATTTTTGTTCTACAATATCCAAAGTGCATTAAGTACCTGAGATGCTGAGGGACAAGGAAAGGAGCAAGGAAACATGTTGCTATTTTTTTCTGCTTTGGGCCCTTAAACACAACAGACGCTGACTTTTGGGCATCTGTTTAACGCTCCTTCCTGCTAAAAGTCTCAAACGATTTAGTGTAAGGGATGGAGTAAGCACTTGTGACAAGCTGGTAGCAATGGCTGAGACTGCATGTTTCAGTTGGACGTGGACTGAAGCCACAATAATTTCTGATCTCTAATAGCAACAAAGCAGTGAAATGTAAGAACAGAAACTATTAAAAGATTGCTTCCCAGGTCCTGCATCTACACAGCTCAAAAGTAAGTTGCAACAGTTCTTACAGGCAGTTGTGTAATGCCACTCTTGTGACCGTGTGTACACGTGCATGTGTGTGCACATGCCATGTCCTGGTCACTCAGACACTGATCCACGTACCAACAAGTTGTCTGAGAGCACATCTTTGCTTTGTGAGGAGCAAAGTCTGTGCTCCTAACCAACCTCATGTGGGTCTGGAAGGAGAATAAGAGCCATGTGGCCACACTTCTGCCTTCTGCAGGGCTGAGGGCTGCCTCTACACCTCTGGGAAAATCAGCATAAAAAGTACTTTGCACAAACATTTGTAGCTTGGCATGTCCAGCACCACAGGTTTCCTTGACGTCCTCCTTAGCTGGGGTGAACCTCCAAGCTTCATGTGTGAGCTCCTAGAGGAGCTTCTCCAGACAGCTTCCAGTTGCATTAAAGGACCTATTCACATTTACAGATAATGCTAATGCCCCTGACTTCTGATGTCTACCTGTAACCATGTTGATGTTCCTCTCTCCACTCGAAAGCCACCCTCCTTCTTTTCTATCATATGGATCCCTCACAGTGTGTGATCAGTAATTATTTTTCTTGACACAATTCCATAAAAATATTGATAATATTCTGTATATATGTAACTTCAGACTACAAATAAGCTGGTGCATTTCACACTGAGTTCAAATAGAGCTATTTCTATCCCAGTGCCACTAGCTGCCTCCATGCTCCTTTTCTCTCTCCTATGCAAAGTAGCATTTATGATACAGCAAATAACCTCTGTGATACAGCAAAAATATTTCCTATGAAACTGTCTGTCCTGCATATTTCCTTACATTTGCAAATTAAGATAATGTTTTCTGTTTCAAACATTCCTTCACCTTGTTATTTGGGAGCAGGCCTGGTTGCAAGTCACTGAGATGCTGATGCAAACTGAAGGTCAACCTCCTGAGTCTACACCAGGCTGCTTACCCTGGGAGTTACATGATGTTCACTTACAAAACTTAAACTTCTGTACCTGTGGGTGAGGGAGCCAATCCAAGGGAGAATCTGAACCAGTTTCCTTATCCTGTGTATCATCTACTTCATTTGCTCTTTTTTTTTTCCTGTATTAAATTTATATCTCTAGGAACAAGAATGTAGTTTTTACCTTAGAAGTTGTTACAATCATACTGTAAAAATAAGTCCGTAGTTCTGGCAGATGTTGTACAGAAACAGAGAAGATTATTGGTTTTTTTAATTTTTTTTTATGTCCTTGCAACACTTGTGGGAACTTAATTCAGTGACCTGTGTATCCAGTTGCTATTTATTTCTGACTTTTGATCTTGTGCATTTATTTTACAATTTTTGCTGATGTATATTCAGTCTAAATGTCAATCTGTGCTTCCAGATTCTCAGGGACAAAGTTGTACCACATGGTGGTGTGTAGATATATCATGGTTAACCAATATACCAGCTGTTAGCCAAATTATGAGGAAATTGGCATTTCCCCATCTTGTACGTGTGCAAAGGAAGGGAACTATACCTCCTAAGGGAATCATCACAAGGCATTTTCAGACATTTATTGGTCTCAGTTATAAGTTACCATCCAGTATTAGCATAGGTTTCTCAGCTAAACTTATTCTAAAGTATTTCTTTGGCCACTGACCTTAAAATGCATTTTTTAAACACAGGGGAATTGTTGATATTTTGCTCCTGTAAACGTACCAAATTTGCCATAACTGCATGTAATGATTAGGTTTTTGAATTCCCAGTATGTCTAGATAGTCAAATAACAGCTGGGAATACATGAATTTGAATGTCCTATTCACAAACATTTTGGTGGTTTTTATATGAGCTGAGCATGAGATTTGAATCTTATTTTTGAGAAAACATACTAACCTTAGCATAACACGTCACCTACTTTACTGTTGCCCAGCCTGTTTTGCCCCCTTTGGCACAACCACATAGATCACGCTTGCCTTGCACCTACTAGTGCCAGAGCTAGAAGGAAACTTCTGCTGCATCAGCTCTTATCAAGGAGTGAGATTGTGTGAGACCGAGAGAAACTGAAAATAGACACTACTGCTAGCCAGTGCAAAGTAAGCAATGTAAATGAGATATTTAGAAGTCAACCTTGATTTATTCTTGGGCCCTGAGTAAGTAATAGCAAATGTACATCTTCTTGGCTTTATTTCACACTTTTTGATACATCATAGCCATTACAAAATAACCTGGTTATTCAAATTTAATAACTTTTCTGCAGTAAAAAAATTGCTTTAATATAATTTCTATCATAAAAGGTAGAGGAGTTCTCTCATTCTGTAAATTACATAGAATAATTAAATTTTTATTTTCCATCAGTAATATCATGACACTGATTTTTACAACATCTCTCTGTTGGGGACGCAGTGTTCTTCATACTTAAAATGGTATCTTTGCATGTGGTTAGTGTTTGCACACTTTGTTGGATTTTAATAAGAATCCATTTCAGGTGAAAATAAAGTTTTTTTCTATAGCTGTAGGTGCAGTAAGCACGGGAGATGGAGGATTTTCAATAGAGAGTATCACCAGCAAAGATCCAATACATAGTTATTAAGAATATATGGCATGCTTTTCAGATGTTGGGCTGCCTGTAAATATTCGCTTGGCCTGTGTGCTTGGGGTTCTCATATTTTTATACTTTTTGGAAAAAAAATCAGTGAAGTAAGAAAGAAACTATTCCTATGTGTTGGGAGAAGACGATGGTTCTTTTTTTCATATAGCTGAAAACTGCTCCTACCACCTTGCTAGCTAACAACTACCTCTGTTGTTTCTGTGGGTCTACAATTAAGAAAGAAGAAATTTTTCATGTGTAGTTTTAGACCATTACTGAATTTTGAGATGAACATTAATTGTTTTCCTTTGGTGATTAGCATATGCCAAGGACAACACAATGGCATAATGGCAACCTACAGCATTGTTAAGCAGGTTCCTGGTTGCATTCTGCTCATCTCTTTCCAACAACATTGACTTTCAGTAATTTTGACGGGTGTCCTGAAATTTTGGCAGCCTGCAGACAAAGTTCATTTGAGTGCTGTGGAAAGAGCAAAAGTCCTGGAACAGTGGAAAAAGCAGGAGGCCGAATCTTCCTGTACCAGAAAAAAGTGATTGCAACCCTGGCTTCAGCGGGGCAGCGGCTGCTGCTGTGTCGCCTGACGTGGTTTAAAATGCCAGTCCAACAGAAGGAGGGCTGAACCTGCAAGGACAAGGAAAATCAAGAGAATATAGTCTGGGAGACTTGCACTCTCACTACTGCCTCTGTTTAAAGTCTATGGGTTTATGACCATTGCACACACCAGGCACATTTTTTAAACTAGGCTGGGTATAATGGGAGGAAGCTTTTTTTAAAAAAAGTTGGATGCCATTCAGTGGGAAAGCAAAGTTCATGTTCAGCTTCAAGTTTGATGTGAGATATTTGTCACATGTTAAATTAAATTACATTTACCTGCTGTGTTTTAGGAAAGTGTTTGCATTTTGTTCTGTCTTTTTCAACAAATGAGTGGAAAAGGCTAGTTATGTGCCATGTGCTACCCCTGGAAGGCAGAACGTGAGTTTCACTGTTCAGTTTAACACAAAACTGAACTTCAGAAGTATCTGTACTTTGCAATAACTTTGTGAGGAGTCAAAGAAGTGCTTCCCATTGTGCCTCCCGTGGAGATCCGAGAGGGGCAGCACAGCTCTGTCCCCCCTCGGCTGGATCCTCAGCTCCTCCTCGCTCCCAACAGCGTTTTCCCACCCTGCCTGCAGCCCACAGCCTGGCCTCCAGGCACCAGCGCCAAGCACGGGAGGTCTGGTCCCTCCTTGTCCCTGCACTGCCCGTGCCCCTGGGCGCGGGAGCGGGCGCGCAGCGGGGATCGGCCGAGGGGCCAGTTACTGTCCCCACCCCGCTGCACCAGGCTGGAGCAAAAGGGCTTGGCAGGATCCTCGCACAGACCCAGTCAGAGGTTTCCTTTAGTTTATATTCTTGTTACTCCCTCTTGCATAAACAGCCCAATTTTCCTGATTTTGATTTTGTAATTTCAGCCTTGCGCACTGACCGGAAAAGCCAGAACCCAATTTTAGTCACGCTCAGATGGTGAGTGATACTGTCATTCACTCTGACACTCCCTTTTCTGTGTCTTTAATGTACGATAATTGATCCTGGGGTTCTTCTATTCTTTCAGCCCAGATTGGGATTAAGCAACCACTTTCCCCTTCCTGTGCACCCAGGATCTGACACTTCCCCGTGAGAGCAGCACCAGCCGAGGGCTGGCCGTCTGCAGGCGTGCTCTTCTCTCCAAGGAACTGGTGGATAGTTTCTCCGACTGGCACAGACAGAAGCTTTTTTGCTTTCTGAGGTCTAAAAGTCTTTGGAATTGCGTTTTGAAATTTTCATGTTGCTTGTGGATGATTCTTTTGCAGTTTTGAAATACTTTATTCTGAGTAGCAAATTTAGGCCATTTTCATGGAATCATAGAATCATAGCATGGTTTGGGTTGGAAGGGACCTTTCAAGGCCATCTAGTCCAATCCCCCTGCAATGGGCAGGGACATCTTCAACTAGATCAGGTTGCTCAGAGCCCCATCCAACCTGACCTGGGATGTTTCAAGGGATGGGGCATCTACTACCTCTCTGGGCAACCTGGGTCAGGGTTTCACCACCCTCACTGTCAAAAATTTCTTCCTTATACCTGGTCTAGATCTACCTTCTTTTAGTTTAAAACCATTACCCATTGTCCTATTGCAATCGGCCCTGCTAAAAAGCCGATCCCCATCTTTCTTATCAGCTCCTTTAAGCACTGGCAGGCTTCACTAAGGTCTCCCCCGAGTCTTCTCTTCTGCAGGCTGAACAACCCCAACTGTCTCAGAGCTGTTCTATCCCCCTGATCATTTTGGTGGCCTCCTCTAGACCTGCTCCAACAGGTCCATGTCTTTCCTGTGCTGAGGGCTCCAGAGCTGGACGCAGCACTGCAGGGGGGTCTCACTAGAGCGGAGCAGAGGGGCAGAATCCCCCCCCTCCACCTGCTGGCCACGCAGCTTTGGGGGCAGCCCAGGATACGGTTGGCTTCTGGGTTGTGAGCGCACATTGCCGGCTCATGTCCAGCTTTTCACACACCAGGACCCCCAGGTCCTTCTCGGCAGGGCTGCTCTCCATCCCTTCATCCCCCAGTCTGTGCTGATACCAGGGGTGACCCCAACCCAGGTGCAAGACTCTGCACGTGGCCTCAGCTTGTTTGTTTAGGAACTGCTTTTGAGCATCACTACAAGCCATAAAATTAAAAAGTTCACAGTTGTTTTAATTTCAGAACAGTTAAATTCTTGGAAACACTTTATGCTAGTTGTTACTGACGATATATGTTTGATCAGTTAAGGAGAGACTTCACTGTTTTGCTCTCAAAGTTGAAATTTTGCCTCTCTTGAAACTATAATACAATAAATAAAATATCACATGTCATCAATAATGAAAAAAATGCCATGTGTCTGCCCAAATAGTTCTCTTGTAGAAACATTTTTATGGAGAACCGCTCTTCTGCACATCTTTATGGAAAAAAAAACATTTAACAGAGAGCATTTCCATTATGACTAAAATCCACCATGCATGGCAGAACAGGAAAGACTCTAGGATTTGAAAGAGAAAACATTACTTTTTCAGTACCCAGCCATCTCTGCTATTCTAAGAAGGGCATATGGTATCTATTTATTTTATAATTACAGGCATGATGCAAAAAACATCAGAGCAATATATTAGGTAGCTTTCAGTAAATTATATATTTATTGACTCTCTTTAATACTCAAAATTTCAAAGTATCTACTTTTCTAGTGTACTCCTTAAGTCTACAAAGGGGTGCATCATGCTTAAGAGTCAAGCAAATTAACTTTGCTTGATGTCATAATGAATGGCAGATCTTGAAAACATAACTTTTATTCAATTTCTCCAAACGTTTCAACATCTCACTTCATAACAAATGTGTGGGCCAGTACTTTGTATTTTGAATTTTGTACACTTTTCAGTTTCTATTGCCAGCAGACACTTCAGATCTCCCCAGGATGAAGAAAATATTCCCTTTTTTGCAGTCTTCAAACAAATGTAAAGAATATTTCTACCAAGATTGAAGACTCTATTTCCATTTTTGTCACAAAAAGAAACAAAACAGCTCAGAGTGCATGGAACACCGTACTTGAAATTAAATATTCCCTTTTACAGGATAATAATGAAACTGTTTCATTTTTAACAGAAGCAAAGCTGTAGAAATGAGTGGAGTGGTTTTGAGCACCGTTTTTCAAAGCAGGTAGGGCAGCAGAAGAGGAAAGAGGGCAGGATACCCACTTAGGACTGTGAAAATCCGATACCGTTATTTCCTGTGCCTGAAGACACTTTACACCAATCCCCTTTGCGTGCCTTAGAACAGGTTTTAGGGTATTTTAAACTGACATTCAGGAATTGAAGGCATATTCTAGTTGGAAATGATCAGAGTTGTGCCCAACAAGTCTTTGAAATTATTCCTGCTCTTCAGAAACATATTTGGTGCAGCGTCTGAACGTGACCGCCAGGTGATTAATAAGAGGGGTCTAGAAAATTGAGCAGTTCTTCAGATCAGCCGCGGACTGTGCAATTCAATCTTCTCCCTTCGGCTTGTTGGACGTAGAATTCATGAACAGAACAGTGGATTTCGATCGTCTTTGCTGTTGCTACTGTTGCTGGACTGTCCCCGCAGCCCTCAGGGAAAGGGTCATTTTAATGACCGAGACCCTTACAGCAGCTGAGAGAGGAAGTTTGTGCTGTGCGTCTTTGGAATTATCAGCCCACGAAGGTTTTTTCTTCACCTGAGCGCTTCAGTCCCTGCACAGACAGTTGTTGGTCCTGCACCCTCCCCTGAGCACGGGCAGCTGCCTTCTGCTGCCTGCCTGCAGACGTCTCCGCCGGGGAGCCTTGGCTGGCTGGGCACATCCTCCCAGCAGATCTAGTTGGAATGTACACAGCAGTAGGGGAGCTGAGTTCTCCTGAAGACTATATTTGATTTGTGGAGCTGAAGGCAGTATTTGTGTCGCGAAATGTTTTACTACACGGAAAGAATTAAAACAGATAAAATTTCTCACTTCCAATATTACCCTTGAACGATGAGGAGTGAGAGCAAGAAAAAACACTGCTGCCAAATTCAGCAGAATTGCACAGCAGGGTGCTATACCCCTGAAGTTGCTTATAAAGATTGTTTTTAAGTGGTTTATCCACTGCAGCACTAAGACACTTATTCCAGGTATTTTTCAACCTAATGAAATCCATCACTGTTTTAGACACTCAAATTATTTGTCTCCTGCATGGAAAAAAGTTGTAAAGGCATCCCCGATGCTCACATCTTCCCAGCCTCCTGACTACCAGGATGCGGAATAAAAACCTCCCCTGACAGGTTTTCTTGCCCACCTGGCCCCGTGCCGGGCTATAAGCTTTGCACCTCTTGCACAAAGTAGAGCTACAAGCAGCTTAGGTATTTAACTATTCCCCAGATTGTCAGAGAAACACTGAGCTTGTGAACGGGATAAGAACCTGGACCTGTGACAGGTAAACGTCTAGGAGATTTGACATGTGAAAAGACAGGTAGGGTGTCTTCACTCCTGGTGCCCAAGATGCCTCACAAACTCGCTGTGCTAGTGAGCTCAGCCTGCTCTGCCTCCTTTTATAAGAAAAAGAACTGCATGACTTCTGTTATAAAAAGGATATTTTAGAGGTCCCAGTTGCTTAATCTTAGGCATAAACTGCTTTTATCTCTTTTTTTCCCTTCTTCTTCCTTATGTTTAACCCAAGATGATTGGAATACACTCAGTACCACAAAGACTACACGAGATTACAGCTGCTCCTTTCAGCGTGTGCCAGCTCCAAGTGAAAGATTAGCAGATTTTAACACATGTTTTAGTTACATCAGTACTGTTAAACAGTTTTGAAATAGCTTTGATGCTGGATTTGTAATGGCTTAGTTTTAGCAGCCAAAGCCTGACCAAGACCCACACTCTCGGAGCTGCCTGTTGAGTGCCGGCTCGGTGGTGGTGAGAGGTTCCTGATCTGGGAAAACAGCCACGACCACAAAGCAAATTGCAGACTTTTCAAAGAGAGGGAAAAGTAAATTGGTACATGCAGTACAAGGACAATACTTCGGTTTTTGTGACTCAGCTGTCAAAGAAATGGTCATTTCCCTCTGCAGGGCCAAAACACAGCACTTTTTTGTCTGCTTTCCTGGAGTTACTGGGTATACATCGACCTGTCCAGACATGACTATGCACAAACCTAGCAGTTCTTCCGAGCTATGGCAGCTGTCATGTGTCTAGCTTGGGGCAAACACGAGGTACTTTGGTTTAGGTTGTTCCCTTTTTAATCACCTCTCTATCACATGTGTTATTCCTTACAAATTCCCGGAGCCCAGTCCAGCTCCCCTCCCATCTTGCCACCCCTCAGCCGTTCCTGGCCCTTTTTTCTCTTCCACTTCCACACTTGCAAAGGCTACATCACATGTTACAGCAGCAAGTTATAGCAACTTCTGTTCAGCACTGCAATGTCTGTACTGCAGTTTGATATAATTTTGACAGGTGTATATGATAAAAAACATAGTCATTGGAGCACACATGATATTTTTGACACTGATTGACGGTCATGCTAACAGGTTTTTCATAAAGTCCGTAAATGTGCGAGAAAATATCCTTTTGTACTCAGCAAATGACATTGCTCTTTTGGCTAAGTTGAGGTAGGTGTTCACCAGCGTGCAGTGGGTGGTGGACGGTGTCAAGAAAGAAGGCAGTGCAGTTCTTTCATCCCATCCATATCTGTCTTTTGGCTTAGTTTTCCCCAGCAGTGCCTGATGTAGACTGTGAAGCTTTTCAAACTTGCTGGGATGCTTGTTTCCTAGGAGAAACGTTTGAATAATCTTCTAATGAGTGAAATGGACTTCTGCGCTAACTGCGCCATTGCTGTAATTTTGTTTCTTGCTTAACTAAATCTTCCAGAGTTTTCGGTAAAGAAAAAAAATTGCATTGGTTGATTAATCATTGTTGCAAACATCTTGTTTTATGAGTATATGTTTGCTGTTGGGGTTTCTTTAACCACATGTCTTCACTGAGGAATTCTCTAGCTTTTCTTTGAATCGCATCTTTTCTTTTTCTCACTGCCTGGAGCATGCTACCTATTTTCGCTCCTCAAATTAAAGGCAATTTTTTAAGACAACAGAACTAGTGCTTATTTATTTTTACCAGGCCGTGATAGCATTACCCATTAAAAGGGCCCCTGAAGCACTTCTGCAAGGACTTACAGGACAATGATTCATTTTCTGTATCTAATAAGGCTGTCAGCAGGAGCGGTGATCAGGGTCACCTGTACATTTTCATTGGTTTATCCTCTCACAGCACTTCTAATCTCATTATGTGTCTTAAGATATTAGCATGATTTGCACATGGACTTACCATGAATATAATTCTTTCTGGAATTAAAAAAACCCCAAACATTTACCTGATCCATTTCAGAAAATTTTACCTTTCAGTTTGCATTAACTGTGCCCTTTCTAAGAAGAGTGGGGCACGTCTGTTTTTGCAAATTTCCTTCTATTCTCATTAAGATCTTTCCTAATCATTTTCAGATGCAAAGGAAATCTCGTATGTCCAAAAGCTCATTTACTTCTTTACACAGCCATAACAATCCTACTGCTACTTCAGCAGAGAAAAGTGGCTGAAAGGTGATAGGACAAAGTTTGTTACTTAAAAGTTTCTGGAAAAGTTTTCTGGTTAATACGAGATTGTAATATGAATGGATTTTAAACAAACTTCACAGCCTGAAGAGAGTTGCACTGCCAAAAAGGTACCTTTTAACTGCATATACTCTCCAGTGAGAACAGCTGTACAGTGTGAGCACCCTACAGTGCTGTAATGTCTCTTTGCTATCAGTCAGTTGTTTTATTCATATCCAATTTTAATTACATTGGTAAGTGCTTTACAACTAGATGGCTTTTCGTGGTTTTGTTGAGTCATAAGACGTCTGTGAATCACTCTCTTCATCGGGCAAACAGACAGATCCTCATTTTGTTTACCTGGATAAAGCAATAAAATGTGCAGACTGGCATAGAAACATAACCAGCTTGCCTCCTTGCTTCCTCCTTTAATTCCTGGCCAAAAGAATGAAGCATCATGCAATGTTCAAATAAATAGTAAACAAGCAAATAAAAAGGCTCAGTACACATTTATTTAGTTATACTGGGAGAGGAGAGAGAGAAACAGATTAGATTATTGCCGGAAGCTCCTGTGCAAATGGTCCTAAGTTTCGGGAAGATTTATCTCCGCAGGTTTTGGGTTTGTGACTAGATCAAGTCCTTTAGGAGTTGTAATGGATCCAGGACTATTAAAATCATTCTGAGGTTGATTGAAAATCAATTGGTAGGAAAAGGAGTTCAGAAATCTTTTCTTCTCTTAGTAATTTATAACTGCTGTCACCGAGGAAAAGGGGAAGCACGGAAAAGACGCTGTTGTGTCTCCCCAGAAGTGTCCAGGGCACTGCAAAGAGAAGTTAATCTGATCTGCAAGGCGTTCAGTGCTACGAGCGTCTCACCTTCCATACATGTTAATACCTGAACTCTCAAGCAGAACGTCTCATTTGGTTCATGTGAGTTTAAGCTCATCTTTTCGGGGGACTACCTGCATCTAAACATTCTAGGTTTACTTTTCTTTTGAACATGAGAGGGATTAGCAGTACAGGAGTCTGGGACTTTCAGGTCTAATCTACTTTTCAGGGTTTTTAAGGAAAAAATTCAGACCACTGCTTAGAAGCTGACAACCAGTGTGCACTTCTGCAAGTATTTCTCTTTGTTCGCTTGTTTGCTCAGCCATGTGCTTGTGACAAACTCATGGCAGTGGTGTAACGCAGCTAAGAATGCAGCCTCGTCATAAGTGTACATCTACCCTAAAAATGGTGTAAATGTGCACCAGTTATAGTAAAACCAGTTAGTCTGAACACGTGCTACAAACTACAGATTTTCTGAGCACACCTAACAGAACAGGCATATTTCTACCTCAGTTCTTGTCTACAGCAAAGCTCCTTGATACAAAAGCAAGGGTGGAACAAATAACTGGTATTCCTGAGCATCCTTTAAGTCTGTACACCTGCTTTGGCTAAGTGCCTCTTGAGGCCAGTGAAGAAGTCCTGTCCTTACCAGGTCACCCACTGAGCTCCCTTTGAGGTCAAAGAACATAGTCGGAAGTGTGAAAAGTTTTGCTTCTACAATAATGGCGAGCATCTACGTATAAGACCAAATTTACAAAAATTATTTATAATTTCCTGATGTTAGATTTATTTCTACTGATAGCATGGGCTAGAGGAGCAGAAATACAGCTGTATATTTATTTGCCAAAACATATCTCTACTGGCAGATATCTTCACGTCATTAGTGTTACTGGAGAAGGTCCTTCCAGTCCTTCCAGCCCTTTTCATTCTGGAGAAGTACATGCATCTCTGTAAAGTAGAGGAATCTGTTCATTTTACCAACAGAAAGAAGAAAAATCTGGGTACAATTAATTTTCATGGTGCTTTTACTTTAAGAAAAGTTACAACTAAGTCTGTAAGGAAAATTAGAAAAGTGAATCCTATGTCTCCACATGTAGAAACTGGAGATTCAGATGTTTTTCTCACCCGCTCTGACATTTGAGAATTCCCATCATTAAGTGTGGATATTCTTTGCTTCCGATTTAAATGGCCATCCCGTGAAATTTGGCCTTCTGCCACCAAGCACCAGGATTAAGCTGGCCACAGTGACACTGAGACATAGCTATCTTTTAAACCACGTAGGTACTGTCTTTTGTTTGTTCTTTAAAACTCACTTACCAAGGTTGGCGCTTGTGATGTCTGTTAAGGGTTAAGCTTATCAGGGACTGGTATTTGTAAAGAACAGATTTACTAAAACAAAGAAAGTGATAACAGGAACTGCAAGGTTAGTCTTATCACAGAACCGGCTAGAGCTTGTTAAAAACTGTTGACATCAACAAGTAGGAGGAGAGCATGTATAAAGGACTAAAGTTCATCTAAAGGACAGAAGAGGAAGATAAGACCCCTGAAGAAGTAAACGACCACCAGAGACAGATCTGAGCCTGCACACTGATAACATAAACTGCTGACGCAAGCCTTTTGAACTACTCCACCTCACTTATGCATATGTATGTTTTGTATTGTGTAATCATATGAATATGTATGCTTTTGCGTAATAAATATTTGCCTGTTCGCCGAAACGGTGTGCAAGTTAGGAGGAGCGGTACCCCTTGCACCCGGCGCTGTAATAAACATACCTGCTCTATAACTCTTTCGAGTTGTGAAGTTTGTTTCCACACGTCAGCAGGAAGAATGAGACAGTGTTTTCATAGCTTCTCGCAGGACAAAGAGTTTCATTCCCATGAAACGGACTGGTCTTTTGCTGTGAAAGCCTCCAAAGGGACTCTGAGAGCCTCACTCCAAACAGCACAAGTGCATGCCCCTCCTGGCGAAGGAGCTGCAGTTGTTGAATGACCCGTTTAATTGCTACCCGCTTACCCAATGATGTAAAACAAGTCTGTGTGAATTCATATCTTGGCACTGGTGGAGCAGAGAATTTAATCATCCTACAAATCCTTTGCCTGGCAAATGATGCTATTGCTAATTCCTTAGCCTTCAGGCAGCCTAGAAGGGACTCATTTTGATTTCTAGTGGAACACCAGCATTCCTAATTTTTCAGGGAAAGAGAAACCGTTCTGCTTGTCAGGAAAATCCTTCAAAATCACCTGAGTGCACAAGGAAAACTGAAGTCAGCGTCTTTAGAAATAACTTCTTCCGCTATGTCATTTGAAAAACGTTAAATGTCAGAGTTTGGCCTTGACTCTTCCCATCTGCCCGTTGCTGTTCAGCTTCGTGCCCAGCACAGAGACAAGTCGCAGCGCAGCCGGTGCCGCCGGTGCCGGCTGGTGACTCTTCCCCCGCCGCCAGGGACGGAGGCGCAGCGGAGCCGCCGCCAGCGGCGTTTGAGGGGTCCGGCACGCCGGCGCGTGCGGAACACTCCGCCCTTTCAGACCTTGTACCCCTCACGCCATGTGCGATGAGGCCAGTCTGCAGCGCCTTGCACGGCCGCTGACGCAGGTGCGGGAAGGTCCGGGTGGGATTTACTGCTTCACGCTCACAGCTGTGGGCGCGAGACCGGGGAGAATGTGGAGCGCACGGCTCGGAGCGCTGCCCCGGGGCGATGCGGGGAGACCCGCAGAGCGGAACCAGCCAAGCAGCCCCCAGCTGCGCTGCAAGCGGGCGCGGAGCACCGAGCTGTGCTCCCCGGGAACGGCTGCTGTTCTCAGCCCCTCTGCTGTCACGAGGGCAGACCTCCCAGGGACGTTTAGGTGTGTTCGATCCTGTTTCACTTCAGGGGGGTGGGCTGCGAATGACCTCTTGAGACCCTCTCCACCGGTGCTTCCCTCAGAGGCAGTGTTAAGATTTTTCAGTTTACTGCCATGCGTAGCCTGACCGTGCTCTGCCTCAGCCTGCAAACTGTATTAGTTTAGGTGGGTATTGGGTGTATCTTTAGACTGGGGAAGGAAGACGTTTAAAATTAACAACGATTATTGCTTTTTTTACCCAGCGCTTTCTGCAGGGATACGTGCTGAGATATTTCTAAACTCCTGTCTGCTGCAGCAAACACAACAGAGCATCTTTACAAGTCAGCCATTTAAATTTAAATGAGCCCCAGCGGGGCTCCCTGTGCCCTGCTTGACCGCAGAGTCACAAAGTGTTGTTCTGTACAAAATACAGCGAGAGGTTTTTCCGTTAGAGAACATCAAAACATTGATTTAGCAGTTTCAGAGGATATCCTTGCCTCCATCAAAACCAAGCTAAAAGTGTGGTTTATTCTTGTTTCAAGAGTTATTTCCTCTTCTCCTGCCCCTCCTTTCTTTGCTGCATTTAGAGCCCGAGAAGCTGAAGTCCTCAACTTTTAACCCATCTTGCCACAAAATGTGTGTGAGCTTATCCACACTGCTCCACTGCTCTGTCTCCATGTAGGGGCGGATGCAGGGCTAAGAGAAGGGCTCTCAGTGGCCAGCCCATACGTAGTGTTGCTTACCTGTTGGTCTCTTCATGTAGAGCTGACATCCAGCCACACACCGGCTGTTTTCCCTCTGAAACCCTATCCACAGCCAGCAAGAGAGAAGCAGCTCAACCTCTCCTTCTGTGTCACGGTCAGGCTGGGGTCCTCTTCGCTTGACCTCTGCTGGGAGCAGAGCCTCGTGCTGGTGGTGTAATGGGACCCTGGGGTTGCCCATTGCCTCCAGCGTGAACTGCAGACATCCTTCTCCGGGGCTCTCCCCTCCCGATTTCTCCTGTGGGACCCAGAACTGAGAGGTCGTTGGTTGGTGCCTCAGGGTCTGTTACAAGTGCTCTTGACTCTTTACACTTTTATTTCCTTGCTTCTTTAAGCCTTCCCTCTGCTGTATTCCACACCGTTCTTCCATCCTCCTCCCCACATTTCGTAAATGCAAAGGGACACGTTTTGATTTTTAACTTTTTATAATTAAAAGGCACAACTCTCTCTTTTCATATTATGAGTGCAAAGTGCATGCCAGCAATACCTGTGCTTCATCAAAGCCAGAGAGCAGTTACTTTTTTTTTTTTTTCTGCATTGACTGCATTGCCTAGTACTAGATTTATAATTTCCAGTTCTGGTATCTGAGCACATTATTGAACAACTTAAACAAAGAGCTGAAAGTACGTGACTTTGTAAAACAAAACAGGCTTATATTCTCAGCCTCACGCACTGCTTTGCCAGTTGCCTGCCGTGCCACGATTGGAGGCAGAGGTAGAAGAAAAAGGGTTGCTTACAGTAATGGGAAGATTTATACCTTTTATGCAAACAGTAGGAAAGATGTTGTCTTGGAAAGCAGATGTTTTTGGCAAGTGATCAAAGCTTGCTCACTGCAGCACATAGTTTCATCACAGTCTCATTGGAGTAAAAGCTCATGTCTCTAGCTCAGCTGGCATAACAACCTGTTCCCACTTTTCGCAGGTATTTGCAGTATTAGCACTGGGCAACATACCAGTATCGTGGTTGTATCTCAATTCTAAGCGAATGTGAGGCCCAGCAATGCCAGTATTACGGTGGTATTTGGGACGGTACCATCATTTCCTCCACTTTTTACATACTCTGGCCTCGTCTTGCTCCATCCAGCCCTGTTATGCTTTTACATCTTCTCCTCTTTCCCAGAGCTGGGTCAGACCAAGCTCCCTGTGTGGCTTCTTGGCTGCAGGAATAAGGAAGAGGGAGGTGGTGGTGGGCTGTGCTGGTGGCCACCATCAAGAGTGTCTCCACTTGGCCGTTGTTACCCAAAGCAACTAGAGTAAAACCAGTGCCAGCAGATGACACCTCCACTGTGCTGTGCCACCATTCCTTACCTCCACCATTCCTGTGCCACCATCCGTAGTGGATGGCATAGCTCATTATTCTGAGAGATATCATCCTATGAAGGATAAAAAACAGTCACTTACAGGAGTGATTTTCTCCATGTTACCAACAGCTCAGCAGTGGCAGAACTGAGAACAGAATTAATCTTTTCACTGTTTGTCTCTAAGCACGTTTCCAATGCAGTGAACATGTCTTACAGATATTAATACATTTTAGGGAAACTTGAAGTAGGTAAACCTTCTATTTTCATCATGGGGATATAGAATACCTACCCGGGAGAGATTTGCATGTTAATACAAACTGACGTACAATTATGAGTTGAGCTGATGATAGTTCTGTTTGGTTTGGTTTGGCTTTGGTTTTTGATCTTAAGACAAATCTGGGAAATGACTGGCCATGTTAGCAGCATTATGTAATCTTCTTGATTATATCCACTTTGATATTTACAAAGGGAATTTACAAAGACATATCTAAAGATGTGGTTCTATTTTGCAGAAAGAAAAGAACTGCAGAGGTGAGTAACTCTCCAAGTCTGAAGCTTCTCCTAGTTTAGGACAGAGAATATGTGGCAATATAACACTGCATGTGAGAAGCTGGTATCTAAAAGAGAAAGGCTGCAGCCCTAACAAAGTAGAAACTCACTATGGAAGCGAGCAGGGTGCATGACTATTCATTAGCCAGTGTTAGTGGTCAGAATCTGTGTTCTGGAAGATGTAGGTGCAAATCCCTGTTTTCATTTTAGACAAAGCAGCATTCAGAACTTTGATCATACCTTGAGAAATTTCTTCTGATTGAGATAAACTGATACTTGACTCTCATTGACAGCGGATGCTTTCCTAGACCTTTGCTGAAGCTAATACATTCTTTCAGCAAGTTAGTTTAAAGGAATATCAATTTTCCAGTGAAAAAAACCCCACTTTCTCTTGGTGACTCCAAAGCAATCTTCATTGGTTGTGTCTATAGAAATGTTCTGAAATAAGAACATTTGCCTTGCCTTGCCTTGTGTCATGGCACAGGGCTGCAAACTGGAGGTACCATACTTCTGCTTGACCTCTCTTCTCCTCCTGCAAACGAGTCTGTGTGAAGCCATCAGTTACATCACTAAAGTCTCTTCCAGGTAGATGAATATACAAGATCATTGAAACATGGAGTCCCTAACCAAGAACCCTGGATCCCAGAGCAAAACACAAGCTTGTGATGCATTAAAAGCCTTTAATTAGGATAGAATTTGAACTCATGAAAGCATTGTCCGTACAGCTTTGAACCCAAATATAAGCATCCTAAAATCGTGTAACTAGTAGTAGCATATAAGTATTTTGCAACACTGTGATGAAACAGCCAGCAAAATGTATAACCATTTTAAATAAGTAAGTGAGCAAAGTGTGAACGAAGACATGTATGGTGGATTTTGAGAAGCACCCGAGTGATAGAAGTTGCGTGGTAAAGAACAACATAAGTACAAGGACCACAAATAGGTGGTACATCCTCTTAAATGCAAAAACAGGGTGACAAAACCCAAACCAAGATGAACAATAGTTATTGGGAGCAGATGAGATCCCTTTTGGGTGTGAAAGGGCCCAGGACTAAAAACCAGCAAGACAAAGCAAGCCAAGAGGGTCCCTTCTCTCACCAATGAGCTCTAGAGGACAAACACGTTGACTGCAGCGGCCAAGGCCACTGAGGATGGCGGCCAGCAGTGCTCACTGGTTTGTGACCCCACAGCCAGCTGAGGATACAAGTTGGAAGACTAGCAGCTGGGTATGTGTAGTGAAAAATGGTGAGAAGGTGTGGGCACAGACCACCAGCAATAAGCACGTTGTTAACGAATGCATGCAGTCTTGTTTGAGAGCTTGAAATGTGGCCTGATTTGACAGCTGTCTAAAGACTCCCATCACTGCCACCTCCAGTCCCCCGTCTGATCAATATATGGTTACATATGCTTTCATACATACAAATACAGAGTTATTCACTTGCAACAATCTATTGTAAAATCCCACCTTCTTGCAAGTAAGGTTACCTTTACAAGCAGGTAGACAGAAAGGTTGATTATTTTATAGATCCTCTGTGGAAAATGAAATGCACACTCTTTGCTTCATATTTCTGTATTTTATTAACATCAGAGTTGCACTTTGTATGCTCCATGAGGTTTTAAGTGGAAGTTTAACATGGCATTTTTTAATGTTTTACTGAAAGTTTGAATGATTGGGCTGCATCCAAGGAGTAAATTAAATTGTGGCCTGGCAGCCAAATCTAGTACATGGTATTGAAAAAAGAATTAACATGTTGATACTTGAAGCCAAAAGAAAAAATGATACACAAGAGTGTTTTGGTTTTCGTTTGGTTTTGGTTTTTTAATCAAATACGTATCCTCAAACGGCTGATTGCAAGGCATAAACTGCATTTCATCTTTGATGTGAAAATAACTGGTTTTATTTTTTAGTTAAAAAAGAGCCGCACGCCTCCTAGAAAACTACTGCCTAATATTTGTCTTGAACAGACTGCAAAATACTACATGAAATTTGCGCGCACTGCCTGATTTTATTTTAAGGGAATCTTTTTTTTCTAAATAAACATTTTAATTTAATCTCCTACAGCTTTTACAGCAATAGCTTCTATCCTCCATGGGAATTAGGTATCTCTCGTGACTTTATTATAAATATAGTACTTGAAATAAAGTAAATTTTGCAATAATGAGAAATTAAAACAGTGACAAAACCCATAGTTTAAACCATGACAGTGCAGAAGGAAGCTGAACTTGTGCTGGCGATTGCGCACACAATTTCTGGTAAATCTGGATTCACTGGTAGCCGTTGTTAATTTAGAGAAAGAAGGTATTGGAAGATGGGAGGAGATGCATTGTCAACAACTCTGAATTTCATTTTTCATCCCACTGTAACGTTTACTCCTGCTACTGATGGGAAAATAATGTGGAGGGAAGAGACCTTCATTCACGCTGAATAATTTTACACACTTAGCTGAGCCATCAGAATTCAGTGAACGGTGGGTTGCTAAAATTAGCTGCTGGAAAGCAATGGCAGCATTTTGTCCTCAGTGCGGACATAATGGAGGTGTTTCCGCAGGGTGACTCAGCTCTCCGTGCGATTGTCTTCAGGGGGTGCCGCTCTCTGCCCCTTCTCCGCAGAAGGAGCCGGCGGCTGGCGGCGAGAGCCGTAGTCCAAGTGCCGCAGTGAAGTGCCTGCCGCTGCGGAGGATTCATCGGGACCCAAGCGTCCCGGGAACTGTCAAACAGAAACACTGTGGGCTGGTCAGGAGCTGAACCGAGATCTCCTGATGGACACAAGCAAAAGGGACTTCTGTGACACACCTCCGCAGCGCTGGCGTTGCAGCAAGGACCGCGCGTGGAGGTCATCGCCTGGAGATTATGGGATTGGGTGTTGGTATTTGGGACATAGAGCCTGCCTTATTTTTCTCAGTGATGAAGCCATAGAGAGTGGAAAGCGGGCAGTTCTACCTGATTTATGGTCCCTCTAACTCTTTGCCATGCAATTATTTTCTCAGAATATACATTGAAATCAGAATTCTCTATTCTGTTTTCTTCTGCCTGGCTGAAAATACTTCATTCTGCTGCTTTTTTTGTTCTACTTGTTTCTTTTGAGAAAGTAATATGTGAAATACTATGTTGAAATCTCTTACTCTGCCGTACCCCAAAGGTCCCCCTCATGCACGTCAGTGTAAGTGAACATTTAAAATCTGTGGTGTGAAATCAGTACAAAGGGTCGGAGAGTCAAACTCAAAATCAAAAGCAATTTATACTGAATGATAACACGGCCTGTGTTTTTACCTCCTTGGGGAAAGTTAGTCTGTTTTCTGAGTCCCTGCCAGCTCCTGAGGTGGTTTTATATAGAAGATCAATACTGGGGAAAGAAACAATTATTTTCTCCTGGTGGGTGTTTCCTGACGTAAATATGGCAGCTGGGGGAGATCATAAGGTGGTAAAGCCTCCTTCTGCTTGTCCATGAATTGTAGCATTCTTGGATTTACAGCTTCTAGCCGTAGATTTCTAGCTTCTAAGTTTAATTCTGTGATTTTAATCTTCTTGTCTTTTCTTAATGTTCTTTCCTCTTGCCTGCAAAAGTTATCCTTCTATTTGGTGAACAGACTAAAACTTGATTTAAGATCTCCCTCTTACCTCTTTCGTATAGTTACTGCTAAACTTGCTATCTGATTCTTACTTCTGCTGTTTGAAATATTAATGAGAGGGAAAATTAACAATTTTTTAAAAAATCATTTTCAAATTTCTCCTGAAGCTGAAGATTTTTTTTCTCTAATGGTTCACCAAGTCAGTCTCTTGTTACATAGCGTTTTGCTTGTTTTATTCATTTGCTCTCATGTGCATTGCTTGCATTTTATGAGTTACTGCATGTTTGAAGGATCTAATCAATGTAATAATATCTGATATGATACTAGTGTTCTATCACTTTCAAGCTTTTTAATGTGTTCAAAACACAGTAAAAGCAAGGGGGGTTGATACCAAATTGTATCAGTAGCTAGACTAACCTCTGCATTTTGGTAGAGGAGTTCTGCATTGAAACACAAAGAAAAGTTAAATAATTTGTTTATCTCAAAAAAGAGCATTAAATATCTCTCAACCTTTTATTTATTGTAGTTGATCTTTTGCAGCACAACCACCTAAAAAGGTTTCCAATACATCCTCTGCACTCAAGATTTTCCAAGACTCAGAAAGCGTGTTTATTAGGTGTATGTAAATCTTTCAATATTTGAAAAAGTTAAGACAAAATAAAGATCAGACCAGTAAAGTGGTTTCAGAGTAAACACCATTTTCACAATTATATGTCTTGTAGATTATGATGAGGATAACCAAAATTTCATTGCAAAATGTAATTATGTTCATTCTTGACTCAAAATAAAGTACCTTCTATTTCAGGTTAAATAGTATATACTATCTGTCTTGCAAAGAAATCATGTCTTTCAGTGAACTTCTCCTCTCCACCTTTCCCTCTCTCACAAAGTTCTGCTTGCTTTCTTGCTTATTCACATCAACTTGCAAGAAGCTTAATTTCATAGTTTGAATTCAGGGTGAATGTTAGCATCAACTCTAACTACTCTACAAAAGCATAATAACTTTTGGCCTCTAAGTGTCCTGTTAAAAATAGTGAATTAATCATGAACCTTAAAACAAAAAGGGAAAAAACCCCAGCCTGGAACCAAATCTGTTTAATGTCATTGGTATTAGCATTTTCCATGATCCAAAGGTCTTACATGAACTTTATGCGAAATATGCAAGCTGAGTTCTTGTTTCCAAAGCAGCCAGTTAGAAGAATGTCAGTAGTGTTTGTATCACATATGATGTTACTGTTGAAGTTGTGAATGCATTTCCTTTGTTCCTTGGTATTTCTTGCAAACTTTTAAATATTGCTCCACTCAGCTAGAAAATGTCAACAAGAACAAGAATAGCAACAAAAAAGCACTGTGAATGTGGCACACTAGGAAAGTAAGCTCATTTGCTACGGAAACTTGTAATACAATACATGATCCTTTGTTCTTCGTTTTTCTCTGCAGTCATTGACAATAGGACAAATCGGGAAGTAGAGTGCTACTGTGATGATGTAGAATTTGTGGAGTGTTTATTAAAGAGATTTACATTTTACAACATAACACAATGTGTTTTCCCTGTAAATATTTTTAAGCTATAGTCAGAATCTGGGTACATCTAGCAAGACTTCGTGTTGTTCCATGGTTGCTTTGTGAATTTTAATTGATGACTGCTTAAGCAGGGTTTCCGATCAGTCCATTTTACTGCAGCAGTATAGGCTTCCATAGTCAATGATTTGGATCTGTGCTTCATTGCCAGCCTGTTTAGCTTGCAGAAACCAACAAGTTTTGAAGGCTCATGCAAACCAGTGGGAAGCAGAACTGACAGAAATGTTGCAGGACATGACATGTAAGATAATTATTTATTGTTGACAGAGCACTTCGTTCAGTACAGTTCAAATGTTCATGATCTTCAGCTGTCATTGAAACTGAAGATGCACATACTTATTCAGAGAGACGGGAAGAGGTAAAGTGGAACGGTAGCTTGATGCATTGCTGTTTTCAAAGATGTTTGTGGAAGAAGTCTGAAGATGGACATATGTGTAATATTTATCTGAAAGCAGTTAAAGCCAAATATCCACAGATGACAGAAAGGTAGGATCCCAGAGCCTGATAAGTTTTGCTTGTTCGGTATGGTATCCCACTGCAAAGTTGAGATTTCTGTTCCTTGTATGACCTGGGGTTTTGTTTGGCCCTATTAAGTGACGTGGATCGACCACATTGGATCGAGACATAAGTAAGTATGCTTCCTCCCATGGATGGACTAAACAACAGAAGACACACAAAATAGACTCTTCTGGGTTTATTAACAGAGACTCTCTACAGTCATTAATGAGATCGGGATTCGCATAAGAGGTAGTTCAGAACCGGGGTGTAATTTAACTGCTCCTCATCAAGCCCTGGAGAAGCTTGTCTCTTTGTAGAGCCTGTAGATGGAGCCTAGAGAGCATGGCCTCCCTGGGGCGAGAGAGGCACTACTGATGCTCGATTCGTTATCGCCCTGTGCTGAAAAAGTGCAGTGGTATGACCGCAATGTTATTGCACCACACATTCCCTGGCCAGAGCAGACCTGTCTGCTGTGCTGAAGTCGTTGGAGCCCCAGACACCACCCAGTGACTTGAAATGTGAGTCCCGCTGTTGCTGGGGAAGGTGTGAGTACGTATGTGAATCACCTCTGCCCTGGTTTGTGAAAAGAAGAGTATCCTGTAGGTGTCTTTTTAAGGTGGAAAGATGTGGTGGGTTGACTCTGACTGGATGCCAGGTGCCCAGCAAAGACACTTTATCACTCCCCTTCTCAGCTGGACTGGGGAGAGAAAGTATAAGAAAAAAACTTGTTTTTTTCTAAACTGGTCAATATAAGGACAGGGGAAGATCATTCAGCATTTGCAGAATCACAGAATCACAGAATAATTAAGATTGGAAAAGAACTTGGACTTGAAGAACATCAAATCTAACCCTCAACCGAGCACCAGCAAGCCCACTAAACCATGTCCTGAAGTGCCACATCCACAGGTTTTTTGAACAGTCCCGGTGATGGTGACTCCACCACCACCCTGGGCAGCCTGTTCCAATATTTGAACACTCTCTCAGTAAAGACATTTTTCCTAATATCCAATCTAAACCTCCTCCAGTGCAACCTGAGGCCGTTTCCTCTCAACCTATCACTAGTTACTTGGGAGAAGAGACCAACACTCACCTCACCACAACCTCCTTTCAGGTAGTTGTAGAGAGCGATAAGGTCTCCCCTCAGCCTACTCTTCTCCAGACTAAACAACCCCAGTTCCCTCAGATTCTCATAAGACTTGCTCTCCAGACCCTTCACCAGCTTTGTTGCCCTTTACAAGCAAGAGGAAAACAGTCTTGACTTGGGGAAATTATTTAATTTATTACAAATCAAATCAGAGAAGTATAATGAGAAATAAAACCAAACCTTAAAACACATTCCCCCAACTCCTCCCTTCTTCCCAGGATCAACTTCACTTCCAATTTTCTCTACCTCCTCCCCCGAAGCTTTGCAGGGTGATGGTGAATGGGGGTTGTGGTCAGTTCATCACATGTTGTCTCTGCTGCTCCTTTCTTCTCAGGAGAAGGACTCCTCACACTTTGCCCTGCTCCAGCGTGGGGTCCCTCCCATGGGAGACAGTCCTCCACAAACTTCTCCAGTGTGAGTCCTTCCCATGGACTGCAGTTCTTCATGAATTGCTCCAGCCTGGGTGCTCCCCAGGGTCACAGGTCCTGCCAGTAACCTGCTCCAGTGTGGTCTCCTCTCTCAACAGGTCCACAGGACCTAGCTGCAGTTGCTGTGCTGGTTTTTTCCTCTTATTAGCTATGTTATCCCAGAGGCGCTACCGCTGTTGTTGATTTGGCCTTGGCCAGCGGCGGGTCTGTCTTGGAGCTGGCTGGCATTGTCTCTAATGGACATGGGGGAAGCTTCTAGCAGTGTCTCACAGAACCCACCCCTGCAACCCCTCCTGCTCCCAAAACCTTGCTACACAAACACAGTACAAAAGATCATCGTGATTCCACAGGTAGAGACCAGTGTTGCAAAGTAAACCTGCACAAGTTCTATTGCCAGTTGTCTTGTTTGTGCTTATACGACAAAGACAGATAACTGCCACAGGCTGCATGAGTAAGTTGATCCTTAGTAAATATCATTGTTGTAATGTCCTTTCCCTTTGAAGTCTTTCCCCACAGCATCTTTATTTTGGATTTGGAAGACGTTTATGTTCTACTGTATCCATTTTGTCCATGGCAGTTGCTGCATTCATACATCTGCCTTTTTACTGCTTGTTATGTGCTACATTTCCAGCTGTTGTTTTTTCTCTTCTGTCGAGGAGACAGTACGTTCCTCAGGTGAGGTTCACATATCTGGACTCTTAATGTACTTTCTAAAGCGTCAAGTATTTTCTTACACTGCCTATTCATTTGAAAACATCTTTCTCACCCTCACTAGACTGCAAGGAGGTTTTAGTCTCTAAAGTTAATAGCTTGTCTGTGGTGGGCAGTGACTTGATCCTTTTGATAAATAAGGATTTTTTTATTGGAAAATGTAGACACCTCCTTGTTGTTCTCACTGCATGGCTAGAAACATGATGCACTGAATATTGCAACCTGGCCAATATTTTGTATTTACTAAGACATTCATGGAAGAAGCCTGGACTGCAGAGCAAGTAAGTGACATCCCATTGCCCAAGGCTTGGCCATTTTAATTAGCTAAGGAATTGTTATGTTATTACAGTGCACTAGAGGCAATAGTTCTCAGTACTAACCTGTATCACATGACCTTCACCGTGTACCCATAACTTCCTTTAAAAATTTTACTACAACTGTAGCTTGGTAAAAGAAAACACATAATATAGTTTCCAGGAAGGACAATCAAACAAACAAAGTAATGAAGCAGAGAGCATTTCTCTCAAAATAAGTTTGGAGTAACACTGAGCAAAAGAACAATAAATGTGCTTCTGGGAATTTTAGCTACAGGTAAAGGCTTTTTCCTAGACAATATTTCAGTCTGCACCTCTGGAAAAAAACCTTGTGAATTAACAGTACAGCACAAAAATGCAGCAAGTCTACACCACTAATGTTTTTCCTGAAAGAATTAGGTGTCTTCTTGATGTTTTGTTTTGGTCTCATGGCTATAGCAGTGGTTTACAAAAGTTAGCAAAATCCCAGAAGCAATTCAGATAGAGGAAAACAAAGGCTGGAAGTAAAGTGTATGAGTATTTGTCAGGTGTTATGTTGCAGCAAATAAAGAAATCCTGGACTTACTGTCGTCCATGCTGGAACCTCCACCATGCGCTAAACGAAAGCAGTTCTAGATGCCTGGTACTCCTTGAAGCTTGTACACCTTTTTAAATATTAAACTCTCTGTCATCTGAGATTATCAGAACTATTCATTTCCCTGAAAACAGTGATCATGTGAAGATATTTAGTAGGGTCTGGTTTCCTCTCCAAACTCCCTGCTTAGGCAAATGAAATAGTTGGGGAGGGAGGAATGGAGATCAAAAAGGGACTTGATGGACTAGATAATAATTGCAAGTCCGTTCCAACTGAAATATTTTATTCTAAGGGGAGGTTAGAGGTCTCTCTAAATTAGGGAGATAGGGATTTGATGGATGGACTGTGGGGTGGGTAAGGAATTTTTTGGATGGTCGCATCCAGAGCGTAGTGGTCAACGGCTCAATGTCTAGATGGAGATCCGTGATGAATGGTGTCCCTCAGGGGTCCATATGAG